>NW_026988455.1:4503611-5153888 GCF_030222135.1 Aotus nancymaae
TTATTACAGTTTGTCTTCCTTCAGGGTTGCGGGTGGGACGCACTGTGAGGTTTCTTTTGAGTTTCAGGTTTAGACACACCCCAGAACTCAAAGTAAAAATGATATAGGCTTAATAACAACTTCCCAAGAAGCCTTTTCAAGTTCAAAGTGGATTGTAAACATTAATTAATCAATTCCTCCTCCCAACACTGTGTGGGGTATGAATTACTCCCATTTTATAGATGAGAACGTTTAGGTAGAGAGCATGAATAACTCGTTTCAAGCCCAGATTGGACTTCTAGTCAGTGAGGGACAAGCAGTTTGGATTCCTGTGCACAGTGAAGGCTCATCAGACTTTTCTCATTCACAAAAATTGATGAAAATCCTGTCCCAGGAACCCAAGCCTCGTTGTCTCCCTGGAGTGATCAGAGTGGCCTCTCCCATCTTTGCCCAACTCTTACCGTTTTCATTCTCAGTTTTCTGGCCAGAAAGAATTGCCTTCCTCCAACACAACCAAAAGGAGTTAAGATCAAAGGCTCATCAGTGGGCCATTTAAATGCCCAAGCCTGTCTAATGCATCTCTCCATAAGACTCCCTGAATGGAGGCTTGGGTTTTACCAGCCCAGCTCTGCCAGCGAAGCCCTTTGCAATCCAGATCACTCGCTGCACGTGCAGCTGTGGAAGATGTAATAGGAGCGGGAAGGACTACAGAATGGGAAATGCTATTTGGCACAAGTAAGTAAATAGATAGGTTAATAGGACAACACATTTTGCAACCGCTCACTATTGAAAGGTTGTAACCTGTTGGCTGATGGTAGTAATCCACATTTCTTTCACAAAAGCCAAGCTGGTGGTCACTTTGCAGGAAACTCTACAAGGTTTCTCTCAAGACAATCCTAGCAATGAAGCTTCCAACAACCTTAACATGTTCTACATTTCCCCTGGAATTGCCATAAACTGATAAGCACTGATATTCTTTCCACTGACTGAAACATCATGGTACAGTCAACTGAGACCCAGGAGGAACGATTTTGTGGCTCATACGCACGAAGGAGGTTCGCTCAGATTTCAGCCTTCTCTCATCAAAAAGACATATCCTCATTTGGACATGCGTTTTCCAAGGCACTTGGGGGTTTTCAGCAAATCTTTTGTTGTTGTTGTTGTTTTTGAGATGGAGTGTTGCTCTGTCGCCTGGGCTGGAGTGCGATGACAGGCTCTCAGCTCACCGCAACCTCTGCCTCCCGGGTTCAAGCAATTCTCCTGCCTCAGTCTCCCAAGTAGCTGTGAGTACAGGTGTGCGCCACCATGCCCAGCTAATTTTTGTATTTTTAAGTAGAGACCGGGTTTCACCATGTTGGTCAGGCTGGTCTTGAACCCCTGACTTCATGATCCACCTGCCTCGGCCTCCCTGGGGTGGGGTGGCGGATTACAGGTGTGAGCCACTGCGCCTAGCTTCAGCAAATCTTTATACATCTTATGAAAGTAAGAAGAGAAAATACTCACACTTCATAGAATACATGTGAAATGCGTCTGTTAGGTGGGGAGAGGAAGGGAAGGAGGAGTTTTAGCTGAGCCATAATGAATACCAGAAATTAAAGATAAACAGAGAGAGAAAATTTTCTTTCTTTTTTGCCATGCTGGGAGTGGAAAAGTTTGCCCTAGTGGATCTCCACCCTGGCTGCTTATCAAAACCATCTGGAGAACTTTTGGAAACTCTTCTGTCTAATTCAGTCCTACCGAATTTGCTTCTCTAGAACTAGGGCCTAAGCAGGAGTATTTTTTTTTTAAAGTTACACGTGATGTGCGACGGGCCTGGGAACCACTGGGCTGGTCTAGGGAGCACAGTGTAGACAGTGAACGTCCACATGGAAGATACATGACCTGTCAGAGAACATTTAAGAGGGCAGTTCCTTTAAGAAGAATCAGACGTGCTTCTCCTAATAGCTTCCAACTAACATCAGTGTTCAATTAATAATGTAGTTTTCTTTGATGTTTCATGTGAGAAACTATTTTAAAACAAGAACTCTTTCATTCTTATTCTCATTTAAATGGACTCAGAAGAAAGAATTCTCTTGATAGATGATCAGAATGAGGGATTCTATGACCCTAAATTAACTGAAAACAAAAAAATATTGAAACAACAAAACAAAAACCACACTTCTCCACCTGTGATCCACATCTGTGTAGCCATGCAGTAGAAAAATTATTGAGGGTCTATCGTGTTTCAGGAACTATGCATGATCCTAGCAGTGCCGGGGTGACGCAGACACAGTCCCTACATGCTACTGTCACCCAGTCTTGCAAGGGAAAGGACAAGCAAAAGGAAAAGGCACTCTGATAAAGCTGATTTTTATTTACCTCTTACCAGGGTCACGCAATCTTTTAAGTGCTTTTTGTCCCATATCTCATTTCATCTTCACAACAATCTTAGTAGGTGGGTTCTATTATTATCCCCATTGCACAGATGGGGAACTATGACTTAGAGGACTTAAGTGACTTCTTGAAGGTAACAAAACCTGTAAAAAGGAGAGCTGCATCTTTTGGACTCAGTAGATCAAACATACACCTCCCTCTTATTCTACTTCTTAAGTGCACAGAAGGTTTGCCGAGGCTGGCTGGCCGTGCTGGGGTGGAGTGGGGACGGCTGAGCTTATCCTGGTCTCCTGTTAGGTCAGCGCTGCTCCAGGTAAGAGCAAACTCATCATCTCTGGTGCCTGCAGCTTTCAAGATTGGTGTTGAGGAATCCCCTTCGCCTTGAACTTGCATGCTTTATGGTTAGCAGTGCCTTTGAGGCCACACACTTAAGCGAGGAAGGAAAACATAACCAGCCCAGAGTCCTTGTGCTGGGGCTTAATTTGGTACCTGAGAGTCATTCATTTCAGTTCTGGGGGCAGGACTCTGCCTGGCCTGCTTACCAGTGTTTCTGCAGCACAGAGCAGCCCTAGCCAGCCTACCGAGTTAAGTGCAGCTGATCTGTAACTCCAAGTCATCTATTTATCCCCTAACTGTGCTGCTCCACGGGCAAGTGCAGGGAAGGAGAACGTACGCTTTGCCACAGTTCAGTGAGCCGAGCGCAAGCTCCTTTAACTTGGCTGTGGTGTCAAGTCACAGTTATATAACCCCTGGGCTGAGTGCCTCCCTGGGGTGGGGTGGGGGGGGCAGCGGGGGAGCAGGAAAGGCATTATTAGTGTAATGTTAAGAAAACAGACTGACATCCTCCAGAGTTTGAGAGTTTGGAGCTGCTTGTTTTCCATTTAGTTTGTTTCCCAGTTCATTCTACAATCTTCAAATCCCAGACTTTGGAGTCCGGGCAGCTGTGGGAGGGAAGTCCAGCAGTGTGAACTGAGCTCAGCCCCTTTTAGACAGTGAGCTTACTTAGCTTTAAGAAATGCCCCAGGCCAGGCACAGTGGCTCACGCCTGTAATCCCAGCACTTTGGGAGGCTGAGGTGGGCAAATCAAGAGGTCAAGAGATTGAGAGCATCCTGGCCAGCATGGTAAAACTCTGTCCCTACTAAAAATACATAAATTAGCTGGGTGGGGTGGTGCACCTATAGTTCCAGCTGCTAGGGAGGCCGAGGCAGGAGAATTGCTTGAACCCAGCAGACAGAGGTTGCAGTGAGTCGAGATCATGCCACTGCACTCCAGCCTGGTGACAGATCAAGACTCTGTCTCATTAAAATAAAATAAAAAAAAAAGAAATGCTCCAATGCACGATGGTTTTCAGACCAATGATTAAGAGCACGGGAAAATTAATGCACACATGCAGCTAAGGAAGTGCACCTTTTGTAACCACTCTTTTGCTTTGCAAATCATAAAGTACACAACTAGAAAGACAGAAGGACCTGAGACTGACAGCCTTGTAGAAACTCCTGGAAACCTTTCAAGAAGGACAACAGAGTAAACAAATGAGTTCTCCTTTCACGTTCTTTATTTTGGTAAGCCTGTTTCTTTTGGCCACAAGAATTACAACCATCTTTTCATTTTTTAACTGCCAAGGCGGTCATATGATATGCAGTCACTTCATGTCGCAGAAATCAATTCAAGTTTTATTCATGGAGACTCGTCCACAGCTGCCCATCTGCCCCTGCAGCTATGAGAAGTAAAGTTTCCTGAAGACAACCGCTCCCTCACATGTGGCCCTAAAATATTTTTAATGGATAGTCCTAGATAAGCAAACACATGGGAAAATGTTCATCCCTGCTAATAAAAAAAAATGCAAATTAAAGCAACTTTGAAAAGGTAACATTTCAGTTTTCAGAAATAATACCCTAATGCTGGCCAAGCTGCACTGAAACTGATAGACTCAAATGCTGTAGGCATTGAGTTAAAGCAGCATAATTCTTCTTGAAAGAAATACGGCATTTGGTAACCGTAATTATTAAGACGTGCATACCCTGACCCAGCATCCTTCTCTGGGACTATACACTAACGAAATAATCTGACAGAAGCAAAATGCCACACAAATTGCAGCACTGCCTTTAATGATCAAATCTAATCACAGACATATATACAAAATTCCAGAAGGAGACTAACGTTCAATAATGGGAATGGCTTAGCAAACTCTGGTATATTGATAATAGAATAGTAAAAAAAAAATCAAACTCCAAATACAAAGGAGGTACATGTAAGATCTAATGTCACTGTAATAATAGGATTTACTTGAATGTTTTTACCTTTTTTTAAGAATATATAAACAAAATAAAAGCATTTGTACAGACTGTACTGGGAGTTTCATAAGACAATTATTTTCTTGCCCACATAATCTGTGCAAAGTGTTATTTCTTTTGTACTAAAAAATTAAATTTTTTTGACAAAAATTATAAATATTTACTGTGTAGTACAAAATGTTTTGTGACATGCAAACATTGTGAAACGGCTACATTGAGCTAATATATGCATTACCTCCCAAACAGTATTTTTTTGTGGTGAGAACACTTAAAACACAAAGGGGCTTTTATTAAGGATTTTGAAAATGAAAATAATGAAACACAGAGGGTCACCAAGATCATGCTGGATATGAAGAAGGCTTAAAACATCGCATCCCTGAGTCTCTGGTCTAAGTCAGGTCCTTGGCCTTTGAATCTCACCTTCGCAGAGGACCTCTTCCCTTTTCCCACGCGGGATGACTTTGAAAGGTGCCAAAACGGGGCCCCACTCTCCTCATACCAGCCATATGAGCTCACATCCATTCAGGTCCTGGAATTACCTCCACTAAGGGCCTGTGAAAACCCTAAATGCCAGGGTTTCAAACCTTCCAGATCGACAACCTGTCTGTCTTCTATCCTGAAATGAAGGAAACCCCAATCCGTGTGTCCAATCATCTTTTCAAGACTAGCAAAGAAGGGAATCTCCATGCAGGGTAGACCATTCCCACAATTAGGTTAACACAGTGATTTCTGGTCAAACCTAGGGGAGCCGTCCCTCCTTTATATCAGCAGCTTCCACACGCTGGTCAGGAAACAGTATAGGCAGGCCCACGCTTTGGTTCTCACTGGTTTGTATCTAATTGAAGAAAATAAGGATAACATAGTACGTTTTCATGAAGCTAAATATATTTGAAGTAGAGAATTATTCCTTCCTCTAAGATAATGACCTTGCTATATTTTTCAGTCCCCAAAGTCTACCATTCTGGGGAAAGATGGCAAAAACAGATGGAGTTTTTTGTTGTTGTTGTTCATGTTATTCCTTTGCAGTAAAATATAGGGACCCTATATTGGCCTCCCTGAATGTTACTGAAATCATACCGTCTCCTTAAGCATATTAACCTTGGATCTTCTATTCGATGGGGAGATGGAGATTCTTGACAATTCCAACTGGGAGTTTGGCAAAAAGTTCTTGTCCTGTTGGCATTTCCAACTGTGCTGTATAACCATCACAGAGCTTTGATTCCATCACTGTGCCTGTCTACCCGACCTGGCTGTGAGCATCTCTGCCCAGGAACCCCTGCCTGATTCACCCTTTTGTTTCTTGTGACTAGCACAGCATTGAATATCCTGTTGTTAGACTGAATCCGTAGCTGGAGGTACAATATGGGTGAAGTGCGAAGAACAGCTATAAAATTGAAGAGAAAGATTTCAGTGTTGGTTCAGAAGACCTAATTACCATCCTGGTTCTGCTATTTAACAGCTGTATGACTTGAGGAGTGACTCTCTCTCATACTAATTTCCTTTCTATAAAGTAGAAATCCAACCTAACCTCTATACAGTAGAAATGTCTCCTATGCCCTCCCTGGTATCCTAGCTGTGTCCTTGAGTGAAGGGTCATGTGAAAGTACCCACATGTTAATTTCACTGATTTCTCTCCATTTTATTCCCTGACCAGAGGCTTCTGATACCTACATGTCACCCCTGTCCCAGTCCCTGGCCAGAGGAAATCACCAAGCAGAAGGCCAGATCCCCCAACCCAAGGAGGTGGAAGTCCAGAGGTAGCTGTCAGCATGCTTCCATTAAAGTCAAAGTCAAACACAAGCAGCACCCGTTTGCATTTACTCATGATTATTATGTCTGACAAGATAACCTGTACCCACGTGTACATTCATTACAGAGCTTCTAAAATGATTTTTCTTTGTCTGTGAACATAGGAATTTTTAATGAACAGTTTCAGTGTCTGGTTTCATGCAGTCGAAAAGTAAACATCAGTGAGTATCTTTGTAACAGGCTTGATCCATGCCCCCGGATGGTCCACCAGAGACTCCAGGAGGCAGACATGTGTGGGTTTGAAACTTTCTTCCTGAGGTCACCGATGGACACAAAGGAGAAACTTTCAGCCTCCCCTTTTCCATGATAAACATTTTAAATAAATGAATAGGTAAACAGAGAAGGGATCTGAATTTTAATTGCCAGTAAGTGAAGCATATAAAGGAAAAGAGAGAGTTGTACCGGCGAGGACAATCTCATGCTTTCTTTTGAACAGAGTCATCTGCAAATGAATGTGGCACAAGGAAATGTCAGACGTTCTGCCTGTAGTAGCCCGGGAAGCTCAAGCCAGGTCTCCCATCTGCCCCTCAAGCTAGCTATATCTCGCGTCACGCTTCCTCTGGAGGCTCGGTGGCCTTCACCCAATTCCTCAAATACATAATACTTCCTCTCTCCACAGGGTCTTTGCACAACACCCTCCCTTTGTCTGGTTCAGTCCTATTCATGTTTCCAATCATCTCTTCCTCAGGGAAGCATTCCTCCCCTCCACGTTGAGGCTAAAGTATTTCCAGGGGACAAATGCTCCATGGAGTTTCTCCCTGTTGTTATTTTACATTCATTTGGTGGCAATCTGACAAGCTCTGTCTCCTGCAGAAGACTGTATGCTCTGCACAACAGGGCCTGTGTCTCTATTTGTTCTCCATCTCCTCTCCGGCACCTCACATGGCTGGTACTCAGTAACTATTTTTTAGGCACTAAATGAATGGAATGAACGGATCCCTGACAAATAACTTCACCAAAATCTTTTATTACAGACTTGCCTTTTTAAGGAACCCTGTGGAATGAGTCAAAAGACATGGTTCCAGGCCTCTGAGGGCTTCATCAGCTGGAGGTGTCACGTTAATAGATACACAGCATGACTACAGTTGAGAGTTGGGCCGTACATGGTATCAGTGAATCCAGGAGTGCTCTGGATAGCATGTTCTACCTTGGACAAGCCACTAAATATTTCTGTCCCTCCATTTCACCACTGGTCAAATGGTGACAGTATCAGTGTGTTCCTTGAAGGAATCAAACAAGATAACAGAAACAAAAATGCCTCAAAAAGATAAAATTACTAATACCTTCTACCAAAAAGTACCCACCTCCTTAGCAAACTCTACAAAGAGTCTTGGGCTTTGCTAGAGAAACAGGACAGAAGCCACCCTCTTTGTGAGATGCAGCTTGCCCAGGAGGAGTGGTTGGGGCCAAGCTGGGGCTCAGGCTAGGCAGGTGAGAAGACAGAGATGGGGCTACATTAGAGAGCTGAAGGACACCAGCGTTCTGCTACCAGGTCCAGCCAGGGCGGACAGTGGGTCGGGTGGCCTCCTTGAAACAGGGCTACTGATCAGCTTCATGAGGCATAGAGGATCAGAGGAAAGGAGGAAAGGGCCAGATCCTGCTGCAAAGCACACTGCTAATCCGCCCTGAGGTCTGTCCTTCCTCCAGTGGTCCTTGGGCCCTGTTTTGCCTGGGACTGGCAAAGAAACAGGAAGCCTCCGCCCTTTCTGATGCTCACGTGACTGGATCCAGACCTCGCTCAGCAACAGCCATGCAAGTGCAGGTAAAGCCTTCTTGGAGTCTCAGCTCCTGATAGTGAAGCATTTAGCAACCTTCCCAGCAGAGGTGTGGAGAGTATGAATGATCACAGAGTGAGAACCATGGCTTTTCTCAGGGTCAGTGTCTCGGGAACCATGGGGTGGCATGTGAGTGGAATCTCGTCACTGTTTTGTGACGATACCTACGACTTTCAGTTTCTAGCTCTAAGCATGTCATCCCATTTTACAAATGAGAAACAGAGAGGTTAATAAGCAAATCTACAGTAAGTCATTTAATGCTGCAAAGGTGCAGGCCATCAAATGAGATCTAACAGGAAAACTTAGGAGAAATGCTGGGAACCGCACGGGGCCGTCAGAATGGAAGGTTCTATTACTGCTCAAGCAGCTGCCACCAAGCCTGCGAGCTCAAGGACGCTGGCCTGGCTGAGAGACAGATGTGGCAGGCAATCATGCGATTCAACAACGCATAAGTCTCTTTCTTGTTTGTTTGGAAAGGTTACACCCGCCTCAAATGCTAACAGGAACCATGATGGAGCCACTAACTATGGCATTTCCTCACAACGTTTCCCCTGCAACTGCGGTCAAGACGGAGGAGGGATGGCCACAACCAGTCATCTTTTCTGAGTGTTCCTCTGCAAGGGGTGGAGTGGGGACAGTATACGTTAGTGGGCTAAGAATTTGCTTATCTAACAGAAATACAGCTTAACTAACCAAGGGATACGTACAATTGTTCTTACAAATTCTGCAAACCATATCCAGCACTTATAAAGGCCAGGCCCTGTGAGAAATACCGAAAATGCAAAGCTGAATAAGGCACCTTGACTGCTTTCAAGGAGCTCTCTCCTAATTGGCTAGGAGAGGATATAACCCAAAATTTACAGCTGCCTTTTGGCAAGCCTATCACTGCAATCTACAAGGTGCTGTGGGAACTTCAGGGAAGGAGAGACTGTCGGAAGAGCCTAGGAAACCTTCCCCAAACAAGGCATTGATGAAAGAGTGGAAATTTATCAGGCAACAGAAAAACCATTCATTCATTTATTAACGTTCAACAAATACTGAAGAGGCACTGATTGTGTTGGGCACCTTTGTGACTACTGGGGATACAGCAGTGGGTCCAACAGCCCAGTTCCTACCTGCATGAAGCTGAGTCTGGTGGGAGTGATAGGCACTTGGAGAGTGCTATGAAGAGGAAGGACAAGGTGTCTCAAGGGTATCTACCTGGGGAACTGATCCTGTCTGAGAGGCAGAAGGAGCTTCAGTGAGATGTGACATTGGAGCTGAGACAGGAAGGGCATTCGGAAATGGTCTAGGCTAAGGGGTTGAAAGCGAGGGAGGCTGAGATGTCCGGGCTGAGCGAGCATCACACGCATTCATCCACTCCACTGACATTTATGAAGAACATGCTGTCGCACCATGATCGCTGATGATGCGCAAGACACATCTCTGACCTCAAGGAGCACACAGTCGAGTGGGGAGACAGATGATTGTAATAGGATGTGCTAAGTTCATGGCTGGCGGGGTGGGGAATGCTTTCTCATTAGGGGGAACAGCGTGTGCAAAGGCCAGGCAAACAAAGCTCAAGACATTTTAGTTGGAAGTTAAGGGTTCCAAACTCCCCTTGATTGACTGCCTTGTGAGATGTGCTTGACCTATCGTCTTTCCTTTTCTTGCTTAAGAACGAAACTCTTTTCTCTACCGATCGCAGTACTGCTGCACCAAGAAGAAGCCGCCTCAGCAGACGCTGACGCATGCATTTTGCAGTGAGCTAGAAGTGCCCGGCCTGGCTTGGCCTCTGCCTCCCTCCTTTCCTCCCCAGGCAGGATCCACACAGTGTCATCAGCACCACGGGGCTTATGGCTTAAAGAAGGCACCCTCCCTGCCTCACTGCTCCTAGCTGGCCTCAGCCCAGGTACCTCAGCCACACCCACAGCTCATCCAAACCTGCTGTCTGAGGGTCAGAGCCTCCTTCCATGAGAAAGCCCCTGTCCCGCTTAATAACATTTTCCCTCTGCCTGTCTAATTAACTCCGTCACTGTATCTGCAGTCAGATAAAATGCTCATTTCACACCACATTAATTTTTATCAGCTGAACATTAAGCAACACAAAGCTATCTATGCTTGGTTTAATTTACATACTGACAGACCTACAAAGCATTACCCACAGTGGCTGCGAAGCAAATAAGCAGAACTGGCATCAAACAAGGCTCTTCAAAATGAAATATTGATTTGCAAGGCTGACAGTAAAGAAGGGTTGGAGGGCTACGGGAGAAGCAGCAAGGAATATAAGAGTGATTTTTCCTTGAAGAACAACTGTCACCATTAGGCCTCCCAAAGACCAAGCAGAAGAGCCAGCGGAGGCCAGGATTCCCAGGATCAGATGTTCCCAAGGAACACAGCCCCGCAGTCCATACTGCTCTCTGGAAAGGAACTCTTCATCCTGGCATCAGAGGCCATCGCAGCCTAAAAGAAAATGCCCTCAAACAACAGAGTGTTTTAATTACATAAACACACACAAACACAAAGTTATTTCTGTAACTTTGCTCAAGCTATTTCTCTAGAACAGTCTTCCTTCTATTCCATGGCCAAGCTCAAGCATCACCCCCTCCAGGAAGTCTTCCCTGAACACCCTGCTTCCTTACAAATGTGTCGCCAGAATTCCCAGTACTAGGTCTGCATTGCAACCACCCATACCATTTCTTGATAATCCATATGTATGTTTCTTTATCCCACTGGTTGTGAGCTCTTTCAGGGACAGATCTAGGTTTGGGGCAGCTGAAGCTTACACAAGTTAGGGGATTTTCATTAACAAGAAAGAATTTTAAAATATCTAACTTTTGCAAATATTACAGAAACTTATAACCATGAAAACATATTACTAGGGGCACTCTCAGGGCTTTGGGAGAGGCCAGTGCAAATGAAGTGTTCTGAAGTTTAAGTTTATCAGCTTTGAGGTGGGTCTACTTCGGGCCTACTGAGTGCAATTCCTTGCTTGTAACAAGCATTAGATAAAATATAGGCAGCATAAATTAAATGAATAAAGGAAAAGGAACTATTGTGGGGTACACAGTCTGTGATAGGTACAGCCAAAGAACTTTGGCAAGGATATTCTCCTATAAGCAGCACAGCAGCCTAAATAATACAACTGATAAGTGTTGAAGCCAGAAGTGATTTCCAGGAATCATGATCCTCCATCTAAGAAACTATGACCCAAGAAAAATAGAAGCAATACCCCAAGCAAAAAGGCATGTGGCTCACACAGGTAAGTCTTTAGAGTTTGGAGATCTTAGCACTCATTATTGCACCCAGACCAGTGGTTCTTCCACTTTTGTGTGCATCTAAATCACCTGACTCACTTGCTCCAAGGCAGATTCTCTGGCCTGTAAACCACAGTCGAATTTCTCATGTCTGTATCATTGGAGTGGAGCTTGAGAATCTTCATTTTAAATGTGTCCACTCACAATCTTGCTGCAGGTTTTCTAAGACCACACTTTGAGATACCTTGAATCAAACACAAATGTCGATGTTGAAGGGAAGTGCACCGAGAGAATTAATTTGGCGAGAGCTGTTTGAGAGGCTGGTGGGAAGCTGTATTTCCTTCCAGAAGCTGGGATTTGACTTTAACATGATGTGCACCATGGCCTAAGGAAGACTGGGGACTGACTGAGAAAGGAAACCTTAAGTCTAGAACCTGATGGGTAAGAAGGCTGTAGGCATATTTTGAAGTGCCTGTACAAGCCCCCAGTTTGAGAACAACCCTCGTCTTTGTGTGACTTTCAAACTGCAGATGTTTTCAACTGAGTCCCCCATGAAGGAGAGGAACCGAAGACCTTCTTCAACCACAGGGGCCAATGGTGGCTGAGTATTCCATTTTGCTATATTAAGAATTTCAAGGCTGGGTGCAGTGGCTCACGCCTTAATTCCAGCACTTTGGGAGGCCAAGGCAGGTGGATCACTTGAGGTCAGGAGTTCGAGACCAGCCTGACTAACACGGTGAAACTCCATTTCTACTAAAAATACAAAAAATTAGCTGGACGTGGTGACATGTGCCTGTAATCCCAGCTACTGGGGAGGCTGAGGCAGGAGAATCGCTAAGGTTGCAGTGAGCCAAGATTGCGCCATTGGACTCAGTCTGGGCAACAAGAGCGAAACTCCACACACACACACACACACACACACACACACACACACACACACACACACACACAAAAGAATTTCAAGAGGTAGCCCCTGGATATGTAATGCACAGAATTCTTGTCCTGGTTGTATATGGCTTCTCATGAAGGAAACTTCTGGCCTAAGCTTCAATTTCACAATTATGCATGCTGGGGCTTGTAGGTACCAGGTGGTTCTACGGCTACCACAGGAATTTTGCTTTCAACACCATCATGGTGAAGTTTTTCTCTTCAGAAATGTCTATGACCCTCTGAGGCCCCAGACTCCCCAACAAAAAAAGCTTCAAAAGCCAGGACTGTCTATTTTTTGTCTTTTGCTTGTTTGGTGGTGTTTAGTGGGAAGAAAACACAATAAGTACTTAGGAATGAGAAAAATCTAGCTCCTTTAGAATCAGATGTACATAAACCTGATCGTAGAATGAGCATAGGCCAATGTCATGGGGTCTGAGTTCAGACCTGATTCAGCGACTACAAAGCCATGTGAACTTGGGCAAGTCACTCAACTTCCCTGAGTTATCTCATCTGTAGTACAGACTTGATAATATGAGTTCCGCCTCCCAGAGCTGTGATATGCAGCCAAAGTGTTTTGAAATAGCAAAATATCAATATAATGAATATTGGCTTTTGGTCATAATTTACTAATCCCCTACAGATAACAATTGAGTTATCTACACAAAATAATTTCTAAAAACCATTTTGAAGGCAATGGAATACAGTCAAAAGCCAACAGGAATTGGAAGGGAGTCTCTCCCCGAAACATGAGTCTTCACCAAGTAAAATTTATGAATTTGTGGGGTTTTTCCTTGGGAGAACTCCCAAGTCAGCCTTTTGGCTCCAGATAGCTTGAACTATCAGAGAAAAAAGTCAGAAAAGGAACAAGAACATAAGGGGAGAAATTCTGGAAGTGCAGAGGCAGCGAGCTGCAAATCTATCTACAAAATCTGTCCAACCCTTGACTGGCTGCTAAACTATACGTGCATGAGGGAGACTCCAAGGGATCTAATACAAAGAAGCAGTTGGAAGCTAAAAGAACAGAAAAGTGACTTTACCTGCTGCCGACCACACAGGAACAACAGAGCTGGAATTTGAGTCCAGACAAGTCGAGCAGTTGCTAAAGCAAAAATTCTTTTCAGAGAAACAAACAGAATCTAGAGTCTCTGCAACAATCATGTGTATTATCTATTAGCCAATCCAAAGTCATCACACATGCAAATAAAGAGTAAAATGTAACACATACTCAAGGAAAAAAAGCAGTAATTAAAAACCAACCCCAAGAATGCTCAGATAATGTCCTTGGCCATAAGAACTTCAAAGACGCCATTATAAATATGTTCAAGGAACTGAAGTAAATATATAAATAATAAATGAACAGACATGTGACTTCAGTGAGAAACAGAAACTATAAAAATCAACCAGATAGAAATCATAGAGTTGGAAAGTAGAATGAATATAGTTTAAAAAAAAATTACTATATGGGCTTAACAGCACACTGGAGATGGCATGACAGAGTCAATGCACTTGAAGATGGATTAACAGAAAGTATTCAATCTTAAGAACAAAGAGAAAAAAACTGAAGAAGAGTGAACAGAGCCTCAGTGACTTGAGCATCGTAAACCATCAAATAGTATAACATATATGAAATAACAAGTCCCAGAAGGACCGCAGAGAGAGAATGAAACAGAAAAAATATATTTGAAGGAATGGCTGAAAATTTAACAAGTATGGTACAAGACATCAACTTAACAGAGTCAAGAAACTCAGCACATCCTAAGCAAGATAAATACAAAGAAAACAATATCTAGGCTAACCACAGTCAATTTTCTGAAGTCCAACGCTAAAGAGAACATCATAAAAGCATCCAGAGACCTACAGCAAAACAATAATGTGAATGATAGCTATTTCTCTTGCACATAGCAAAGGCCGGAAGACAATGAAATAGCGGCTCTAAAGTACAGAATGAAAAACGTTGTCAACCCAGAATATTATCTTCAGGAATAAAGGCAAAATAAAGTCGTTTTTGGATAGGCTGAGAGATTCATTGCCAAGAGATCTGTACTAAAAGAATTGGAAAAGACGGTTCTTCAATCTTAAGGGAAATTACACCAAATGGTAACTGAGGTCTACAGGGCGGAGCGAGGATCACTGGAAATGTTTTTTCAAAGATATAAGAAGTTATTAATTTTTCTAGTGGGTAGCAAATTTATACCATATAATCACACTTTGCTCTGTACTAAATGACACATTGCCTCTGTCACAAAACCCTAAATTCTATAAATTCTGTTTTTCCTGCTCCCTTCCTCCCCATCCCCACCACTCCTTCAAAACAGGCAGAGAGAGAAAGAGAGAGAGAGAGAGAGAGAGAGAAAGAGAATGAATTTGATTTTATGTGTGACCCTGGGCAAAAAGTTAACTTTTTTGTGCTTTTGTTTCTTCATTTGTAACAAGAAAAAGTGGAATAAATCATCTCAAAAGTTCCTTTTGGCCTGAACATACTGTGATTCAGACTAAACTGGTACAGTATGTTAGAAATACTCTTAATTTTTATTATTATGGTTTCGGTAACTACGTCTTAGTCTTCATGATCATACAGACTCATAAAATTCATTCAAGAACTAATGAAACTTAGAAGTGTCTTACACACCAACATCCTTTGGAGCCTCACCACTCAAAAATAACCAAAAATATGCTCTCATGCCTGAAGTAATCAAATGAGGTAAGCCACAATACATGTCCTCTGCAAACTGCAAAGCCCAATGCAGACAGACGTAAGGTGGTTTGATTATCCCAACTGTCAGATTCCTTTTCACATTTGCAATATATTGATGCTGGATGCCAGTTTCTTAGTCATCTTAAACACCGAGGAACTACATTAAACCATATTAGAATGTGCTTAGCCAAGTGCGAAAGTTCACTGCACAAGTCTTGCCTGTGTGAGAAGCAGAGAGTAAGGAAGCCTTGAGCCCCCAAGGACTGGGAACAGTTAATTAAATATTCAGTGTGTCCATGTTTCACTCGGGGGAGAATTTATGGAACCTTCAAAAGAGCTTTCTGGTAATTTGCCACAGAGATGGACTTCAGCCAGGCTAGACTCCAAGGCTCACTGGCCACCAAATCCTGGGAGGCTGCCCTGGGGTAGCCTTACTCAGTCCTGATGCTCTGTGACATTTGAGCTGTGCAGCCTTTCTCTCCTGCCTCAGTGCTTCTGTGATTCTGCCAGATTAAGCAAGCAGTGGGAAGTTCCTGACTCAGGCAGCACACTCTAGAACGGGTTCTTTGAGGACCTGGGTCCCAGCTGCGTCTCCAAGGTGGCAGGGAAAAGGTAGGAAAATTCAGTCCCTTCTTTGGCAGCCGTTTTACGATTCTGCTGAGTGCCATGTGTTCAATTGTTTCTTTTCTTCCCCAGAAAACAGTCACTGTGAATAACGTGCTGTTTGGAAACAGGTCTCCTTAAAATGCCACATTCATATAATTATTTACGAATACTGGCTTAAATGAAATAAAGGTCTGACTAACACAGAAAGTCTCAAGCCTAACACCGTTGCTTTAATGAAGAGAGTGGAGAAAGGCTGAATCATTTTCTGCTTATTTCACAGCATTCTTGAGAAACCTTTTCTCCCTCCTGCACACACATTCCAGGTGAAATCTCCCTTTTTACATTGGCTCCCAGTACCCAACCTCCAGCGCATAATGAAGTATACATATCACTTGTGTTTTTGAATGGCTTTTAGATAGATTTGAACATGTTCATCGGAGGACCGTGACACCTGTGTGTATGCTGCCCTTTGGAAGAAAAACAACTATAAAGTCCTAGGGGAAAATACCGGGTGTACACCGCTGAGTCAAAACTTGCTTTTAGATACACAAACCTCCACCGACATCACCAGTCAACTGAGTCCCCAGCATCCCAAGGAGCTGCCTGCAGGTTTCCGACAACAAAATCCAGTACATGTTCAAAACGACAACCAGAAAGGTCTAAACTATTGGCCACTGTTCGTCGAATAACAGCACTTCTATTCTGACAGTGCAGAGTTGTCATTCAGTTAGAGGCAGAGAAAAAGCACCTGGCTCCCTTCCCTCCTTTCTGTTTAGAAGGGCGCTTTGGCTTAAGTGCCCATATCCTAGAGCTCACTGCTTACAAGCAGCATAGGCCTGGATTTCTGCCTGTCCACTTTCTGTCCTTCAACCATGCAAATGTGGAAAACAGGCAGGGCTGAGATTCTGCTGGCAGAGGGGTTCATCTAAAAACAAATCTTGGACCTTAGTTGCTAAAATGTGACGCCCCTTCCCACTACTTGTCAATTACATAAAAATCTCAAGGAAGCACTGCCATAAGCACTGGCACTGACAATCTATCACCAGTTTGCTATGCATATCCCAGGGTGATATCAACTATTCAAAATCCCTATACACTAGATGTATGCCACCTCAGGAACTGGAAAAAGAGTCCTTACCTCTGAAGAACCAACCTGGATTTTGTGGTTGGTGGTGGAGACGGCCATAGAGATAATTCACAATGGCAACCAGAAGTCAATGTTCCAAATGGGCTATTCGCCTTCTGCAGGCTGGCAGGAGCTCTTCAGCTTTACTGCTGTGCTCACCACGAAACATGAGCAGCAGCAGTAAAACTCCATCCCCCTAATCGGCTACTTGAGATATAAAATCTGCTTTTAGATTCTTCTTCTCTGAACTGTCTTGGAAAAAGGTAGGCAAACCCCAGGTGAGTATTTGTGAGCGAAGAATTTGACAACTGTTTAGACTGGAAGCTCCCTGAGGGAAAGCTCAGTCCTTAAACTGTATCTCGCTGGGGTACAGTTTGATACCATGGTGGTATATGGTAGCTGATATGGTGCAATGACGAAGGAGGGATCTGAAACAGCCACTGACCTCCTAAGATTGTGACTTCAAACAACTTTCTACCCTCCCTCCCTTCCTCCACGGTGAGTAGGGCAGAAACAACAGGTTGATCTGTCAACCACAGACAATCAGAGGAGGCCTTCCTTATGGCGCCTCCCTATATAGGGCAACTCCCCTCACCTAGGCCACCATTCTCCCCTCATCTCCATTCCTACCAGATGTGACATGCCCTGTAGACTGTAAGGCACTGTATCACCATGAAACATTACATAAGACAAAGTAATGTAATGGTGATAGCTCTGGGAAATTACCCAAAAACCCTCATGCCTCAGTTTCTTCGGCTTTCAAATGGGGATTGTCCTACCTGATGTCTGGCCTACCTTATAGGATCATTGTGGGTATCAGAATGTCTATGCAAATAGAACCATCAACATTATAACATTTTCTTAACCTCTGTATCCTCAAAAAAGGGAAGTACAAAGTGAATGTGTGGTTCTTGACAGAACTGAAAGAAGCCTGGAGCAGAAGTGAGCCAGGGCCTAGCTGTGGTTCTGCCAGGTCTCCTCCTGTGCACGGGAACCAGGCTCTCTGCTCTCAGTGCCTCTCTGTATCACAGTGAGGGTGGTGCTCTAGCTTTGCTGGGAGACACGGATTCTAAGTTGGAATAGGCTTGAGCTCAAGAGCTTCTCCACGCACATGACTCTCCAGGTACTTACGCTTTTGACTTCCCCACATGCAGGAGGCTGATTCTAAACTTGGAGAGACCTAGCATGTCAGGCTGGGCCAGCCCACAGCAGTGACCAGGTCTATAAAAGCTTTCCACCTCCGAAAATCTTATAACTATTCGGGAAAACAGACTACACTGAAAGAAAACCAGACAGATACCACTCATACCCAGTAGGATGGTTATTAAAAAAAAAAAAAGAAAAGAAAAAAAATAACAAGTGTTGGTAAGGAAACTGGAACCCTTATGTGTTGCTGGTTAGAATATAAAACAATGTTGTCACTATCTAAAGCAATTTGGTAGCCCCTCAATAAATAAAACATAGAATTACCATATAATCATAAAATCCAGCAATTTCATTCCTAGGTAGATACCCCAAAGAATTGAAAGCAAGTGTTCAAACAAAAAACTTGTACACAAATCTTCATAATGGCACTCTTCACAACTGGAAAAACGTAGAAACAACCTCAGTTGCTCGTCAGCTGATGAGCTGATAAACAAAATGTGGTACATTCATACAAAAGAATATTATTCAGCCACCAGAAAATAAATAAATAAAGGACTCATACAGGCTACATCCTGGACGACCCTTGAAACTGTTATGCTCAGTGAAAGAAGACAGTCACAAAAGGCCACATAGTATATTATTCCATTTATACAAATACCATGGGTAGGTTTATTATTTATTATTATCTTATTTATATTTAAATATATTTTATCTTTACATTAAATATAAAATATGTATTTATTATATGACCTGTATTTATATTATATTTTATTATTAATTATATTTATTATTATTTCTGCACAAAGGCAGAAAGCCAATTAATGGTTGCCAGGGGCAGAGGGGAATGGAAAATGGGATTTCCTTCTGGGGTCATTTAAAGGTCCTGGAACTAGATAGTGTCATGGTTGCAAAACTTTGGAATTGTAATAAATGCTATTGAATTTCACACTTTAAAATGATTAACATGGTAAACTGTACATTATGTATATTATACTATTATAAAAAGAGAGCCATACAAAGGTGGGAATGAGGTGGCTAGAAGATGGGACAGTTCTGGAGCTCCTGTTGAGAGAGCCTTCCAAAGCCATCTTTGCTGCTCTGTGTGTGCCTTTCCAAGGGCCTGGGTTATACATTCATTGAGAAATGATTCCCAATAAGTCCCAGGAAGTTACAGGTCTTTTGCGTACAAATGGGAAATAACCATATCTCATGGCAGCTCATTACACATTCTTTTGGTACCATGAGTTGTTTTAAAACCGTGAAATTAGTTCTGGCAGAGTTTACAGAAAAACACTCATGAGATGAGACTGAATGAGTTATGTAAGACTCCTCGCACTCTGCCTATGAGACGTGAACTCCCTACTGGCCCAGCCAAGGACACCGGTGTCATTTATAAAGTAGCAAGCATACCCTGGTTTCCACCAAGATCAGCACGCGGTTGACAAGAAGCAACAGTGTAGCCCTTGATCTGGTTGGTCTCATGGAGCAACTGCCAGCTTCAGCAGCTAGGTCCTTCCTTCTTCACAAGGGGCCGGTGAGACCTTTAGCCAGGTGAAGGGACTTGCTCACACAAACCGGCTTAACTAAAAGTTCCAGTCTTTGCCCAGGAGTTAGGCTGACCTTTAAAAAGCTTTAAAATCAACCAGATGTGTAGAAGATTAATATGATCATCACTGGCTTATAGCTAGCCCCACCCTACCAGGAAGATAAGTCATCTGATCCATTGAGCTTGAACTCTGGCACTAAGGAGACACATATTTCAAAAGTTTCTATCTGGCAATAGTCACTAAACTAATTATTATACATGGAAGAAAAAGACTTATTTAACGTGTGAGCCCCAAACAATGAACTGAGCTCGGGAGCTCTCCTCTACTCCCTTCCCCTTTGTTTCTCCCCATACACACACACACGCACACACACACACACACACACACACACACACAATCACTTGTTGTGTACTTACAAAATACACATGGAATATTTTACATATAAAATAGACTTCATAATTTATTTAGAAAGAAGCAAAGCAGGGCCGGGCACGGTGGCTCATGCCTGTAATCCCACCACTTTGGGAGGCCGAGGCGGGTGGATCACGAGGTCAAGAGATCAAGACCATCCTGGTCAACATGGTGAAACCCCATCTCCACCAAAAATACAAAAAATTAGCTGGGCATGGTGGCACATGCCTGTAATCCCAGCTACTCGGGAGGCTGAGGCAGGAGAATTGCCTGAACCCAGGAGGCGGAGGTTGCGGTGAGCTGAGATCGTGCCGTTGCACTCCAGCCTGGGTAACAAGAGCGAAACTCCGTCTCAAAAAGAAAGAAAGAAAGAAAGAAAGAAAGAAAGAAGCAAAGCATTCAAAAATGAGTTTAAAAAGCTTGTTCAAGATTTGCCTCAAGAGTCAAGTACTGAACTTGGAAAAATCTCAGGACTCTACTTCAAATCTATGGTCTCTCATTTCAGAAGCAACACGCTTAGTTGTCTGGTTCCTAAACACTAGCTCACTGGACGGGGAGACAGGGAGCACCTCAGCAAGGAGCCCTAAGCAACACGTGAGTAATGACCACCAGAGTGGGAAGAACAGAGAGGACTAAAAGCAAGCAGAAGTCACCAAAAAAAAATGACGCGCACCGTCCCGAACCTGGAGCCACGGGAAGTGCTACCAAACCATCTCATCCTAACAGGCAGCATGGTAGCGGGGAGGGGACACAGGCCTAAGAGTTGGACAGATCCAGGTCTGAAAGCCAGATGTTGCTACTTATTAGCTGTGCGATATTGGGTAAGTTACTTCCCCTCTCTGACCCCTATTACAGGGCCTTTGTGAAAATGGTGTAAGTTATGTAATGAGCTAACCAAGGCATCTAGTTATTGCTCAGTAAAGGACTTTTTGTTTTTTTTTAAGACTCAAGGACAGTGTATTATGGTGTGGGCTGATTATTCATGCTCACATTGAGAACCTTGAGTCATGCCGACAGGGCTGATACACAGTTGTGTGTCCTCAGTTAGAGGGCAAGCACCTTCCCTTTAACCCACCCCAGGACCCCAATACCGCAGGCCTTGGTGCCCTCGACTCTGACTCTCTTCCTCTCTCCTTGAAAGCTTCTTCCGGCTAACTATTCTTCTCTAAGTTATCCAATAAACTAATTTATCTTAAGGTGTCAGTGTTCGATAATAGCTAAGTTGTCATGGGAATCAGTTAGCAAGGGGGCACCGCTATAAACCAACAGTGGCGTTTCAGCAAAGGTGACAGACCAATGAGGAATTAACTTGGGGTCCGGGGGCCTTCTTGGTGTCCTCTCAGTTACACTTCGTAAGCAGTTTCTTTTCTGTGGCTAGCCTGAAACATTGCAATATGGAGCCGAGGCACTTGAGCCAGCCAAACACTGGCTGCTGGCATGTCTTTATATGAGTTAGATGTTAATACACATCCACTCAAAACATAATAGATCGTCTTCTGACCGATTCATATTAATTTACTTAATTTATTTATAAACTGCATTGGTCCAAAAACACTGGTGGGGAGAGGAGTCACTAAGGTAAACAAGTTCGGATGACAAAAAGATCCCATCACCAAAATACTAAGTATACCATATGCTTCGTGCCAAGGTACACTAAGAAGTCAAAATCATTTCTTTTTTCCTTGTCTTACTTTCCCCTTCAATCAGATGTTCTTTTAAACACCCATATCCCGGAGATTGCAATAGCAGAGAGGTAGATAAGGAGGGAGGGGCACAGGAAGAGAAAAATCGCTGAAGCATTTCAGAATTTATCAAGATAGGTAGATGGGAATGCATCAGTCTTCGTCTTGCTCTCTGTTTCTGTCTCTCAGTGCCTCTATCTCTTCAAAATAATAACAGAAATATTGCTACTATCAAACGAAAAACACTGTCTCTATTTCGCCAGACCAATAACTGGTGGCTCTATTTCCTATGGAGGGCTGAAGCCAGGGCTGAGCTGTTCACCTGTCTATCTCCTGGGCCTGCGGTGATGTGCTACACCACGTCTGCAGCTCCTCCCAACCTCGTATTCAGCCACCCCCATGTCGGTTTCCCAAAATTGGCTACAGTGAGAATTTATACCACAGAAATTGGCAAACATTAGACATCAGGGCTTTTTTTTCTTCCTTGTTCTCTAGAACTTCTTCAGAGTTAAACAGTTCCCAGCACACTACTGATACAAATATTTGTTAAGTAAACAAAAGAATAACACACTGTTCCATTTAATTCAACCTTTTCCAACACCTCTCTGGCCCTAATCATGGCAAACGCCTCTGTAAGTTCTCCTCCACAACACGATGACAAGCCCTGGGATTCAGTTATGAAGTAGAGAAGGAAATGCCAGGAAGACTAATCTAAAACAAAATTTCGTTTTGGTAACAGCGTCTCTGACTCAGCTCTGGTGGAAAGTATCAACCTTATAAACCCACAAGGAAGAGGTGAAGATTTCACATCGTTTCTTCTTTTGATGTTAAAAAGAGAAGCTTCTTGAAGGCTGGGACAGCGCTGTGAGAGGAGGGACACCAGGCTTGCAGCAAGCAGTCCCTTAGAGCAGCCTCCTCTTTGTGAACTCAGGGAGCAAGAAACTTTCCCTGAGCTCAAGTCCTGGCTAGAGACCAGTAAGTATGATAGCACCTCTTCTGTCTACCCCACAGAGCATCTACCTCCCAGTCCCACAGACTCCTATTTATCCTCCAGGACCCCGTTCACATGCCGCCCCACTTCTTTGAGAAAAGGCCTGCTGCCTCAGCGTGCAGGTCCTTCCCCAGGTCCTTCCTGTCTCAACTCCAGCATTTACTACGGTGGGCTGCAGTTCCTTCTTATCGATTTGGTCACTCCTCTGTCCCTCTGTGACCCTCTCAAGGGCAGGGGCCACGTTGAGCCTGCATTCCTAGTCCTTTCTGTGGTGCTTGGCACACAGCAATTGATTGTTGCATGCCTATTAAAGTGAACCACTGGAAAACTAGACGTGAAGGGACTTTAAACGGGAAACGTAATCTATAAAGCATAAAGAGTTATTACCAAGAGCAGACCACAAAATAGAGCGGCACACTACTGCCAACCCTTAGGAACAGTCCTTACCTGGTACGGACCCTATTAAAGCATTTAATCACCTCACCGCTAGGTAAAATTTGTGAAAACACCTGGAGGATTGGGTGGAAAGGCTCAATTAGGAATTACAGAAAGCGTTCTCTAAGTAGTGGGCTCTCCCGCCCCGCCCCTCCGACAGCTTTATTCCGGGTTTCCACACCCTCCTTGCCCACAGGGCTCAGAGGTAAGAACATTATATAAGGAACGAATGCTGCCTTCATTTGTTTTAATAAAGAAACAGCCCATTTAAAGAAACACAGACTTTAGTGGCTTAGATATTTCTGAATGTGAATATGACCCAGAGGCTCAGGAATACAGAATGACTGTCTTGAGAATGAGCATTTTTTTCCTATTTAAAACATTCTGGAAAATTGCTCGGTATCCCCGTGCCAAGATGAAAAAATAAAAAACATAAGGGCTATTTGGAATGTCTCTGCATTTTACAGATGACTTTAATGCATAATGTTATAAAGACATGAAGCTCTCTGGCCTCAAATGCCCCCACTGCAGCCGCCTGAAAGCCCGGGAGAGGCACGCCACAGTGCGGAATCTGTGAGCAGACCCCACAAAGAAAACTCGCGGTTTCAGATGAGCTTCGTGATTGTTCGTGGACTTTTTAGCTTACAGAAATCTCCCAACAGAATGCAAGCAGGCTGGTGTGGAATAATCCCTTAAATGCAGGGTATAAAATGTTTTAATATAAAATAACAATGATGATGGTGGCGGTGGTGGTGTATCTCAGTGTAAGAAGCTGTTTTCACATGTATTTCATCTTGTTTTATTTGGTATCGCAACCACATCAGCTAGGTAGGAAATGAATTACGATGTCATAGAGGTGGAAAAGGAAGGCTGAAAGAGGTGTTGTGGCTGGCCCAAGGTCTGACTGCCAACAAATGAATGGTCTGGCACCAGAACCCAGAGCTACTGTACAATGCTTGGTGTGAGTGGGAAGTTGAGTAAAAACAGGCACCACTGTTAAGTAAAGAAGACTTCAGAGAGCACAAGTGCTGGATCCTGACAACCCAATTCTGCACCTGGGCCCTGACAAGCTCAGGCTGCCTGATCATGGAGCAACTATTACAAGCTTCTGGTCAATTTCCTCATCTGTGTGTGTGCATAACAATTCCAACTCATGGGGTAATATGCAGACCAAGTATTTGGGCTCCATTACAGCACATGGTAGGAACCAAAGAAGTGGTAGCCACAAGTATTTTGTCATGATTTCCAGCTTTACAGAGGGCTACTGGCCCTCTAAGGGTGCTCATTTCATTTGTTCATTGTGACTCCGTCTGGGTGGTAATTCTCCTAAATATTTCATGGGGCCCCTCTCTCTCTTCCCCTGTAGAAGCTTTGCCAAGGACAAAGAGCTCAAGTATCTGGCGTCCATGTTCAGAAGGAAGAACTTTGGCTTTTATAAGGCACAATGTGTGTGTCTTTATGTGCGTGTATGTGGCACGTGTGTGTATGCATATATGTAGGGTGTATCTGTGTGTGTGCATGTCATGAGCCTCGTGGCTGATGTCTTTCACTCCTCTTTACTTTTGAAGTGATATTCACCTGTTGTTGTCTTTTTCAAATATTTCCGTGTCTACAGAGATGAAAATCTTTGTCCAAAATCAATTAAGGTTTTCATTTACTGCTTAGCCTCAAAAGACAAGACACTGAGAGAAGACCTAAATAAAGAAAGTATCTACAGCTTCCTGGAGGTTTCATTCCAGGTTCTATGTTTTAGAAAAAGTAAAATAGGAAGGAAACCCCTAAAACTCTACATGTCCTATTTAAAACCTAAATGTTTGGTTTCTTTTTTAAAAAAAAAAAAAAATTTAAAGCCACACCACTTCATTTTGATTAATATGGACAACACCAACTAAAGAAAGACACCTCAATGTTTTGAAGACTGTCCTATACCTAACAGCTTGGTTTTTAAATGGTTACATTTCAATATTTCTTTCTCTGTTCATTTCCAAACCCAGGCCATAAATCACCCTTATGAACACAATGGCCTGTGCCTACAGCAATTTATCATTTGGATAATGTCACTTGTTCAGGTGTGCACTAATTTATGCCTCAAATTAGAACTCCTGTTGGCTGAAACCTTGCTTCTCATGTGCATATCCTGAGCTTTTGCCCCTTCGGACCAACTGGGAACGGTCCAGGCAAGGAAGAACCTATGTAATTCTTCACTCAGGGGAGGGGGATGGAGGTGATGAAAAGAGAGCTGGGGCATAACAGTTCTCTCGAATTCACTTGTTTAGACTCTTAATGTTTGTGGCCCAAGGATGCAACCTATTAGGAAATACTCAACAAGTCCAGACGAAAGAGGAGGTCCCTGCATGCAACATGCACGTCAGCTTTTGCTGCTCCAAGAAAAAGCAAGGAATTGAGCAGCAGGGGGTGCAGAGCAAACGAGGCGGCATTTCAGATTGGGAGGGATGCGAGAGTGGATGTCCCAAGTTGGAGTCCCGGCACTGCTGCAATTGCCTGTCAAATCATCTTTCTGGGCCTCAGTTTCCCTAGCAGTAAAAGAATTCTAAGATCTTCTTCCTTCTCTGGCGTTCTGTGACTCTGTCTCAGGAGGAAGTAGTTGTTTATTACTGTAGCCAGCTGTTTATTACTACCTACAACCCCTATCATGTCCCTGTTTTCTCCAGTTACCCCAAAAGAGACAGCACAGGAACAACTCTAGGTTTCTGACCCACAATATGGAGAATTGGTTTTTACACATTTGCCGTGGACATCTTTATCTGGTATTCTCCCCTTCTATCTCTACTCTATATTTTCTCTCTTTCCCTGTTTCTCTCTTCCAAATATATCGGGAATAGACAAAGCACTTTCTAGCACCAGCATTAAAATGAACAACCAGTTAACACACGTTTGCTCTGTGCTAGCTGTTATGCCATAATTCTTTAATAAAATAAACTCATCTAATGCTCCCAACAGCTTCTGGAGGCCCACATGAATCCTCTTCATTTGAAAAATTATGAAACTGAGGCACAGAGAGGTAACTTGTTTGAGATCACACAGGGAATGGCAGAATCTGAATGTGAAGCCAGGGCTGTCTGAATCTCAAATGAGTACTATTTCCACAGTGCTGAAGTGAGCAAGTTCATGAATCAGGGCCCTTTAAAATGTGGCTAAGTGAGTACGATTGCTTAAGCTCCACCTCCACTGGTGATTAAGATCAATGGTAGCCAAGAAGGACTACAAATATTTTGGAATTTCCACAAACGAGGGGTGTGACTATAGTATTACATATGTATGAGATTAAACGACCGATTTCAAGAGCCACACACAAAAATTAGTCTCACTGCATTTTAGCCAGGGTTTATATATTTGAATTGTAAATGCAGAGATCCTTTCTCAGTTAATATCTCTTTATAACTCTGTGACAATAGCTCTTAAATTAAAATAGGCTCTCTCTTTCAACAGAAGAAACCAGAAACCGAAAATTCACATTTGTTCATTGTTCTTTTGTAACGCAGTCATTGACTTCCTTATATGTGTGGCTTTAAACACAATTTCCTCATCGCCCAAGCAAATCAAGGGAAAATGGCTTCCCAGGCACAGTTTTTAAATGCACCAGTTTTGTTTGAGGCGTGAAAATTGTGAGAATTCCATGGATCCAGGGTGATGAATCACTGCTTCCTCCAGTCACTTCCCCAACCTGCAGCCCGAGTTGTCCCAAGCTCCTCTCTCTCGCACCCCTTAGGCAGCCATCCCCTCTCACCATGACGCCACTCTCCTCTGACACGCAAGGGAACACCTGCCAGAGGGTGACTTCACCATACCCAGTCACTCTGACAACAGCCCAAATAAAACCATGTCAGTCATTTAAACCAGAAACAACAGTCCAACAGGGCTGGGGAATTCAAACTCATAGAAAAGAGAGAGAAGGAGAGAAGAGAACTGTTGCCGCAAACAATTAAAACCCAGGCACAAATACCTTAACGTAGGAAATGCAGGGAGAAGAAGGCAGCAAGAGGAAGGAGTCAGGAGTCAGAAGGGGCTGGGTTTGAGCCCAGCACTTACCGGGTATGCGACCTTGGGAAAGTCACTTAGCTTCTCTGATCCTATTGTCCTGTGTGTAGGATAGAGTAATAACAGGACCCACCACATACAGTAGTTGTGATTCTGAGTATTTATGTAAAACACTTAGCACCTAGTTAGCACTCAATCCACCTTAGCTGATATTATTAGTGTATCATTGATATAGGATGACATAGTAGGTCTATGAACATTCTAGAGCCCAGTAGGCTCCCCTCTCTCTGGCAAACTGAGCAGAAAGAGCCTTGGATTCCAGTCCTGGTTTTGCCACTGGCCAGATGAGGCAAATCACATTACTTGGTGTCCATTTCCAATTCTCTCAAGTAAGAGCGTCATTTCAATGCCTTCCAAAGACCCTTTTATAGCTCTATAATAAGGTATCTTTTCCTCTACACAATGTTCAATACCAGATTGGCAACACAAATGACAGAAGTTTAAATCTCAGATGTTCCGGAGCTTCTTTGGAGAACCAACTCTTCTCTCTGCCCCAGGAATCTGTAGAGGGCAGACTGAGCAGGTTTTGGGGCTTGAGAATGGTTTGTAAAGCCTCCCTCTTGGGTGCTCTGGCCAATATGACTGCATCTCTAATAAGCATTTTAGGCAGTGACATGCTGCCTTGAAATTCTTCCTTTCAGTAGCAAAGTCAAATCTGTCAGGAGGAGTATAACTCTCTGCTTTTGATTTCTTGGTAAGAACCCAAGGTGGAAAAAAATGCAAGGAGATTTTTAAAAAACAAAATATTTGGGGCAAAGGAAAATCCATACTCCAGCAGCTGGCTGGCCAAGGTGCCTGAGTAAAAAGCACCCTCCATTCTGCACACTCTGACTATAAGTTTCTCTCTGTGTGAAGGTGTCTATAGCTCCACCCATGAACAGCAGCCGCATGCAGACTAAATCTAGGGCAGACAAGAATGGAATGGTTAAAACATCTCTTGCCATGCCTTCTGGAATGCCACTCTTTTAATACCGCAGAACTCTCATTAGCATTACTAACGGAATTTTTTTTTTTTTTTTTTTTGAGACAAGTCTCGCTCCGTCACCAGGCTGGAGTGCAGTAGAGTGATCTCAGCTCACTGGAACCTCCACCTCCCGGGTTCAAGTGATTCTCCTGCCTCAGCCTCCTGAGTAGCTGGGACTACAGGCATGCACCACCATGCCCAGTTAATTTTTGTATTTTTAGCAGAGACAGGGTTTTACCATGCTGGCCAGGATGGTCTCAAACTTGACCTTGTGATCCGCCCGCCTTGGCCTCCCAAAATGCCGCGATTACAGGTGTGCGTCACCATGCTTGGCACTAACGGAAACTTTTAGATTGCCAGTACTGATTTCTCTCCCAGGGAGCTGCAGTGGTAACAAGAATAAGAGCAATGCCTGGGATCTGTAAGGCTTGATATTTTCGTAAATGACCTTATCCATAGACTCTCCTTTGATCACCAGAACAATGCTACGAAGTAGGCACTGAGGGTATTATCATTCCCATTTTACAGATGGAGAAACAACCAACATGCTGAGTGAAGTTAAGGACCAGTAGGTTAAGAGCAGAGTCAGGACTGGAGTCATGCCTTTCTTGCTTCCCATCATATGCCCTCTCCCTTTTTGGAGCATCTTTTATGGACAAAAAGAAGAAAAACGCAGGCTTGAAGGTGTCAAAGGAAGAAAATTGGGCCAATTTTCTTTGTAGTGAGGCTCCTGTCTATTTAAAAGAAGTCCTTCAACATACCTTAAGGTAAGAAAAGCCATCTATGACAAACCCACCGCCAACATAATACTGGATGGAGAAAAGTTTAAAGCATTCCGCCTGAGAACTGAAACAAGACAAGGATGCCGACTTTCACCACTTCTATTAAACATAGTACTGGAAGTCCTAGCCAGAGCAATCAGACAAGAGAGAGAAATAAAGGGCATCCAAATCAGTAAAGAGGAAGTCAAACTGTTGCTGTTTGTTGATGATATGATCATATGTCTAGAAAACCTTAAAGACTCATCCAAAAAAACTTCTAGATCTGATAAGTGAATTCAGCAAAGTTTTTTCAGGATACAAAATTAGCGTACACATATCAGTAGCTCTGCTTTATACCAACATGACCAAACTGAGAATCAAATCAAGAACTCAACTCCTTTCACAATAGCAGCAAAAAAAAAAAAAAAAAAAAAACCACTTAGGAATATACCTAACCAAGGAGGTGAAAGACCTCTATAAGAAAACTACAAAACACTGTTGAAATAAATCATAGATGACACGAACAAATGAAAATATATCCCATGCTCATGGATGGGTAGAATCAATATTGTGAAAATGACCATACTGCCAAAAGCAATCTACAAATTCAATGAAATTCCCATCAAAATACCACCATCATTCTTCACAGAACTAGAAAATATAATCTTAAAATTCATATGGAACCAAAAAAGAGCCCACATAGCCAAAGTAAGCCTAAGCAAAAAGAACAAATCCGGAGGCATCACATTACCCAACTTCAGACTATATTATAAGGCCACAGTCACCAAAAACAGCATGGTACTGGTATAAAAATAGGCACATAGATTAATGGAACACAATAGAGAACCCATAAATAAAGCCAAATACTTACAGCCAACTGATCTTCAACAAAGGAAACACAAGTGTAAAGTGGGGAAAAGACACCCTGTTCAACAAATGGTGCTGGGATAATGAGCAAGTCACATGAAGAATGAAACTGGATCCTCGTCTCTCACCTTATACAAAAATCAACTCAAGATGGATCAAAGACTTAAATCTAAGACCTGAAACCATAACGATTCTAGAAGATAACAATGGAAAAACCCTTCTAGACACTGGCTTAGGCAGACTTCATAACCAAGAACCCAAAAGCAAATGCAGCAAAAACAAAGATAAATAGATGGGACTTAATAAAACTAAAAGGCTTCTGCACAGCAAAAGAAATAATCAGCAGAGTTAACAGACAATCTAGAGTGAGATAAAATCTTCAGAATGTATACTTCTGATAAAGGACTAATATTTAGAATCTCAAAGAAATCAGCAAAAAAAACACAATCCCATCAAACAGTGGGCTAAGGATAGACAATTATCAAAAGAAGATATACCAGTGGCCAATAAGTATATGAAAAAATGTTCAACATCATTATCAGGGAAATGCAAATCAAAACCACAATGTTATACCACTTCACTCCTGCAAGAATGGCCATAATAAAATTTTTTTTTAATAGTAGATGTTGTTATGGATGCAGTGAAAAGGAACACTTTTACACTGCTGATGGGAATGTAAACTAGTACAGACACTATGGAAAACTGTGTGGAGATTCCTTAAAGGACTAGAAGTAGATCTATCATTTGATCCAGCAGTCCTACTACTAGGTAACTACTCAGAGGAAAATAAGTCATTATCCAAAAAAGATACTTGCGCACACATGTATAGCAGCACAATTTCCAATTGCAAAACTATGGAACCAGCCCAAATCAGTGAGCGTATAAAGAAAATATTTATATATATATATACACACACACACACATACACACACATATATATTCACACACACAAATATACATATATATACCCACACATACACATACACACACACACACACCCCCCATGGAATACTACTCAGCCATAAAAAGAAATGAAATAATGGCATTTGCAGCAACCTAGATGGAACTGGAGACTATTATTCTAAGTGAAGTAACTCAGGAATGGAAACCTAAGCATCATATGTTCTCACTCATATGTGGCAGCTAAGCTATGAGGACGCAAAGGTATAGAACGATACACTGGACTTTGGAGACTCAGAGGAAAGGTTGTGGGGTAGCGACAAATAAAAGACTACACACTGGGTATAGGGTACACTGCTCAGGTGATGGGTACACCAAAATCTCAAAAATCACCACTAAAACACTGACTCATGTAACCAAACACCCCGTTCCCCAAAATACTATTGACAAATAAATTTTAAAAGTCCTTCAGCTCTAAATTCTGTAAACAAATATTCCATACATCCTAAAAATGGCCAGGCAGATATCAAACTTGAATTGGTAAATTGTGTGGTAACAGTGGCGTGAACTGCAATAATTGGCAGAAATGTGCACAATTAATCCAAATTCTGTTTCCAAATTCATTTATTTAAAGTTGTACCTACACATTATTTATAGAGACAATTCTACAAAGCTTTATAGAAAAACCAACAGTTCCTGCCCATATTTCTTATGGCCAAACGCAACCACTTTCAACTTCTTTAGCTGATTCTTTTGATATTTTCCTCCATATCTCTAAATAACAGGTTTATGTAACTACTCTGATGTTTCTGTTTTAGGCTTTTTCTATTGATCTTCCACGACAGAAGAGGAGGTTTTAGCTTTCTTTCAAGAACTCCCACCCCCACCACACACATCACATTTCCTGTCCCCCATCCTGCTAATTGCAATTCTATCACAGTTTTGGTTGGATCAATATTCTGTGCTTCTGGTTTTATGAGAAGGTAAATTCTATTCACCAATGGGTCATGTTGTATACAATGAATACTCTTCCTTTTCTGTATAATTCTATGTTTTCTTTCTGGAATTAATAATTAACTTTTTTGCTTGCTTAATTTTCTCTCTGCTTATTTCTTATTCAAGCTCAAGCTCTCCAAATTTAAGTCTCAATTCATTCGGACAGATCAGGTGTTCTATCGGTTTCACCTTCTTGAAGCTATTTCCCTGGGAGCCTTCTGACCTGCTCCAGCCTGGAGTGGTTTGTCTCTGGCCTGTTGTAAGGCTGTGTTGCAATTTCCCTTTTCCAGGATCCTGGAGACTGTCTTTACTCTCTATTTCGTTGGCTTTCTTGTTTCTGAGAGCCTCCTGTCTTTCTTGGTTTATGCCCTCAAGTTTGATAGTGTATCTTTCAGTAGTTTCCCCAGAAAGTGTATGTAAGGTAACATTTTGGAGATCACACATATCTAAACGATGTTTTTGTTCTAACCTCACGTTAATTAATAGTTTTGTTATATAGAGAATTCTACACTGGAAACAACTTTTCTTTTGGACTTTGAAAACCTTGCTTCATCACCCTCTGGTTTCCGATGTTGCTGTTGAGACATCAAACATGAGTCTAATTCTTGATCTTTTATACAAAAGCTGCTATTTCTCTTTGGAAACCAAGGGTCTTCTTGTGTTTGGTGTTCTGAAATTTCATAATGATCCTGCCTTAGTGTAGCTCTAACCTCACCCCTTATACTGGACATTTGAGAGATTCAAAGAGAAATTTCAGTGTTGGGAAATTTTCCTGAATCATCTTTTGCATTATTTTACCCTTCCCATCCCCTGCTTATTTTTCTCTCGTTTTTAGCTTCTACTCTTCAATTTTTAATTTATTACAGCTCATCATTATTTTTGAATATTCCTTGTTTTAGAACATTGTTCTTTGGTCATGAATGCAATATCTCTACTTATCTTTCTGTGTTTGTTAACGACAGGGGTATTCCACCCTTTCCCTCCTGTTTTTTTTTCTCTCCTTTCATAGTTTCTGTTTCCTCTAACTTGCTACTTTCTCTGTATCTTACATGAAATGCTTTCCTCAAATGCCTGGTAATTCTTCTTTACCTTCTCATACTTTATTTAAGAGTAGGGCATTAAAGCTGAGTATGATTTCTGGGCACATGAAAGGGGTTCATCCACTGTGAGAATAATGCATTAGGCCATTTCCTTGGGGAGCTGCAATGCCAGCTTCTTTGGTCTTTATTCCTCTTAGACTAGTCAGATACCACAGAGAAAATTCCAGCTGCTGCTTAGAGACAAACATCTGGCTGCTGTTGTGTGGAAGACAAGTCCGAAGAAGAAGGCAGGGAGTCTCCAATTAAATACACGAACCTATGTCTTAACCCCACCGTTAGCACGCTGACCTGAGTCCAGAGACACTCAGTTTCACACTACCCAAAGGATAATTCTCTAGCTCAGGGGAGGGATGGTACCATTGCCCAGAGTGAATCTAGGATAAAATTGCTATTTCAACAGACTTTTCATCCGCCTTATTTTTAGCCCATCGACTCCATTTTCAGAGGTACCTGGTGCCAACAATTCTTAAACCTGCATGGCACTGGGTTCTGTGATAACCTGGGTTTTCCCCCTTGCTGGCTTGGGATTCAGCTTTCCTGTATCTGATAAGTCAGTGACCTCTATTTCATCCGCTTTCCAGCTCCCAAAATATTGTTGCCAATCTATTCTCCACTATTCTTTTTGGCCTGTGGGTTATTCTTTAAAAAGACTCTTTACAAATCATTTTAGTGGATTTTGAGGGAGAGAACAGAATTACACATGTGTATTTAATCTCCGATCTCTAACCATTCTGTCTAAGCGCCTTCATTCTGTGTTTAACATAGTAAAACAGTCAAATATGCTTTGGACCAATGATATAATACAGAAACATTGTCTGAAAAGAAATCTTAATCCACCAGAAAACTGACAGTTTCTTTATGGCATTTATTATTGCCCACATCTCAATTCTCACTTCTGCCTAGTACATCTCTGCAGAACTGGTCCTGCCCAGCGGATTTATGATCTGCACCTTTCAAATACCTATTTGATCATTAGTCCACAGTAAGCAATGTGTGTGCGAGGCCAGCCAAGGACCAGGGTATGTTAATTTCATTTACTGTCTCTTGGGTGGCTAACAACTTTCCATCTCAGGTTATTTATGAAAGTTGAACCATTTTCATATTCATTATTTTAATGCTGAAGTGGCAAAGTATTCTAATTATTAAAAAACCCGAAGTTGAATCAAACAGTAACATTCTTTAGTTTTTAAGAATTGTGCACATGATGGGAAAGCATCACATATTAATAAGCATGGCATCTCTGATCACACTACCTAGATTGGAATCTCTGCTTCCCTCTCTTTGACCCTGGAAAATGTGCTTCACTACTCTGTGCCTTAATTTCTCCATCTATAAAATAGAAATAACAACAGCACTCAACTTGTAAGTTTATTGTGAAAATTAAATGAAGTCCAGGCGCAGTGCCTCATGCCGGTAATCCCATTATTTTGGGAGGAGACAGGAGAATCGCTTGAGCCCAGGAGTTTGAGACCAGCCTGAGCAACATAGTGAGAACCCATCTCTACAAAAAAAAAAAAAAAAAAATTTTTTTTAAGTTATACAGGCACAGTGGCATGTGGCTGTAGTCCTAGCTACTCAGGAGGCTGACATGCAAGAATTGCTATAGCCTAGGAATTCAAGGCTGCAGTGAGCCATGATCATGCCACCGCACTCCAGCCTGGGCAAGAGAGTGAGACCCTGTTTCTAAAAAGAAAGAAAGAAATAAAGAAGAGTACGTGAAATATTAAAATAATATTAAAATAATATGTGGAGAACGCACTTTCCCCAGTGACTGACACAAAAAAACAACTCAGTAGATATTATCATCCCGTATTTTTAAGGACTTAAGAATAATATCAATAAATATGTATTAAGTGGCTTAGGGGCACGAGAGACACTCCCTTCCTCTTCACTGTGATAGAAGAGGAGCAGCAGTGTCATCTGAGAGTTAAACTGTAAATTCAACACCTAGTAGGTTTGAGCAGAAATACGCAAAGTCAGGTTGAAGGAGGTCTTAGGTCAGAGAGCCTTAATGCAGTTTAAGTGACAGAATCTGGACATTGGATGGGTGAACATCATCCAGAAGGGGCATGTCCTACCATTATAATAAAAAAGGATACTGCCGGATTCTGAACTATAGTCGCATCACCAAGGCAACGGAACTGTGCTGGTCAGAAGAGGCTGCGCCCTATGATAACAAATCCCTACCTCTCAGTAGCTTAACAGAAAAAGCTTTATTTCTTGATTCCACCAGGGCTGATGCAGATCTGTGGTCTTTGTCTATCTCGTTTCTCTGCTATCTGGAACATGCTGCCTCCAAAGGCACCAAAGTAGAGAAAGAGAGACGGAAGAACTAGAACTTGTATCCTGTCCACTTACATCTTATTTGCCAGGACTCAGCTTCATGGCCCTAACCCAAGAATGAGCGGACTGGGAAATACCGTATCCTCTGCGCCCAGGAAGAGCAGACAGGGTGAGGGAAGAGACCCTTGCAGGCCACTCACTTTGTGGAGTTCTATCTGGACAGCCAGCTGCTTTCTCTGGGGAACACCTTTCTGTTCTTCATTGAGAACACATGGTTGTACATCACGGGCTGTGTTTGCTCACGTACCATGAAGCCTATGGATGGCAAAGACTTGAAGTCTGTGTGCTTAGCTCTCCTAGGATTCAAAATAGAATCTAGGCAGGAAACCTGTCAAGAGCTCCACCTCAGTGCTGCATGGGATCTGGAACCTGTTGACTAAAATCTGGTCTTCAAAATGAGCCCCAATCAATTGTACCATCTTCCCATCAGCCTGCCATTGAAATCTTAGCATACGTTGTGTGGCTGAATGCAGACAGTCTAACTGGCCACAGTTGAGGGAGTAAAAATTACTATAGAATATTATATCTTTATTATAATTACTTATCAGCTCAAACATAAAGAGAGCAATATTTTATATAATACAGTATAGTTTACAAAGTGCTTTTACCTGTGTTGCCTTATTTTATCTTTGAAATAATCCTGAGAAGCAGCATAATTATGATAATTTTACAGAGTAGAAAACCAAAGCTCAGAACTAAAGCATCACATTTAAGAGCATTCAGTGACCTTCGAGCCTAGGTCTTCAAACTTGTGTTTAACTTCAACTTTTTCTTTATGTCTTTTAGGTAGAAGTCGGCCGCTCAGTCCCGCTCAGTTCCATGTTATGGGGGAGAAGAAGGTCTTAGAACTTGAATAACATATAATCTATTTCAATAAAAAGGCATACTACATGTCATAAAACAATCTATAAAGATTATGAGAGAATATATTATTAGGGACTAATTTAGCTCTTCTAGTCCAAAGGAACAATGTCGCATAATGAAGACTTAATGTTTTATATGGTCTCCAAGCCTCCTACAGTGTCATGCCTCCATGCCCTTACTCAGGCTGCTCCTTTTACCCACAAGGACTTTTTCTTAGTTCTCAGACCAACCTGGCTCAAATGCTACCTCCTCCCTACAGCTTTCTCCAGCTCCCCAGTGTTCTTCAAGGCACCCTGCATGTGACTCCCCTGTACTGAAGCATGGTTCATATGCTAAGGATGCCAATTTTTGGTAGAGGTGGTTAAGGTGAAGGGGATCTGTGGTATCTTTTTCTCTTCCCAGATGGAGCTTCCTGAGGGTAGGAATTAAGCCTTATTCTGCTGTCTCTCCAGTGTCTAGTACAGTTCCTGATATGAGTTAGAGATTCATGGAATGAAATAATAAATGAAGAGAGAACATAGCTTCCTAAGACACCCAGCAGAGCCCCAGAGGTGTCTTTTCCAAGCTTAAATCCTGGAATTTTGGAAGCAGGAACCCAGAGCAGAAGAAAATGGATGGAAGAGAAGAAAGGGGCTGTATCAGCGGATGCTGAGTAATTGCTGGGCTTCAAACTCCTGCCATCAGAACAGGAAGCCCCTGGCAATAGTGGCCTCTCTGTCCTTCCATTTCCCTCCCCACCCTACCTGGCTTTGTCAGGCATTTTCAACCGGTGCTGTGATGTTCCTCCAAAGCACTGTCCTTGGCATCGTTACGAATCAGCTTTTCTTTGTGCATAAAAGCCCATGAGAGTATGGAGAAGTAAAGGGCACATGTATTAGGATTGCTTCCGGGTGCTTCGTCTCTCCTCCCTGTCCTCAACCCTGGGGAGGGGAAGGTAGGACCAGGGTCTCTAGGGTTTCCCAACCCTGTAGGTTTATTCTTCTTGTAGGCACTGGGTGAGTCTCAATCCATGTTCACAAGTAGGACACACGAGGGGAAAGGGTTGATCAAATATAAAAATCCCCAGGTTTTTTTTCCCACGGTTTGACCTTAAGGAAGTCAACTAATCCAACTGTGTTTCAGATGACTCCTCTATAAAAACGAGTCTAATGATGCTTCACCCAACTCATGGAGGAGTGGCCAGGCTTAATTAACCAATGCTCATTTCTCTCAGCACTTTGGATGTCCTCCATGGGCACAAAATTATGTTATTACTTGGAATAATAATAATAGTTTCCCCTAATAATTCTGTGTTATTATTGCATTTAAGGAACTCTATTAGAGGCCTTCTGGAACTAGTTTAATACCTATAAATGTCTCTCCCTGGCAAAACAAGGGAGCATTGCCTGGTGATTATGGTTTGTCTTACATTTCAAAACTAGCCCATTTAAGCCCTCAGCAGAGTCCTTAAAACAGCGCCTGGCCAAGGGGGACCTCTTTTAATATCAATTTGCTGGACCACGGACAGCACTGAACTTGAACAAAGCGGCTTCTTTTCAAAGCTGAGGACTTGGCAACTCTAAGGGCCCCACTTACAAACGTAAGACAGGCACAGAGAAAAGAGAGACAGACCCAGCTTCCCCCACTGCAAACCAGAACCAGGTGCGGAAATCACAGATCTGATCACCATTGCCGCCCCTCACCCCAGCCACCATTTACTTCCACCGGCTTCCCTGGCTCTTCATTAGAGACCAGTCAACACTTCCCCCGGCGAGCAAAGCCCTCCAGCTCATCTTTAGATGCCCTCTCCCTTGCATTCTGTTCCTCCATTCTGATCTTTGTTTTTTAAAAAAGTTTGTATTTCATTGACAAATAATAGTATATATTTGTGGGGTACAAGTTGATGGTTATGATACACGTATGCATTGTCAAATGAACACATCCATCACCTCACATACTTATCACTTCTTTGTTGTGAGAACATTTAAAATCTAATTTTTAGCAATTCTGAAGTACAAGCAAACGTCGGTGAGATTGTGGGTTTCGTCTCTAGACCACAGCAATAAAACCGGTATCGCCATCAAGTCACACGCATTTTTTGGTTTCTCAGTTCATCTAAAAGTTATGTTTACACTATACTGTATTCTATTAAGTGTGTAATAGCATTATGTCTAAAAACACAAGTATACCTTAATTTTAAAATACTTTATTGCTACAAAGCTGACACAGAAACATGAAGCGAACACATGCTGTTGGAAAAATGGTGCTGACAGGCTTCTTCGAGGCACTAATGCCACAAACCTTCGATGTGTAAAAGAACTTAATATCTGCAAAGCAGTGCAATAGAGGGAGGTATGTCTATATAACACATTAGTATTAACTACAGTGCCCATGCTGTGCAACTGTGCAATACAGCACCAGAACTTACTCCTCCTGTCTCCATCCTGGTCTTTTGTTTCTTCAGTAACACCAGGTCCAGTCTCTCCTTGGTGCCCTGACACACCCTGTTCCTAGCCTGGCCAGCCCTTTCTCCTACGTCTCTCCCTCTAGTTCCCAGGTAGACCTCATTTCCTTCCCATGTGTGGGCTGAGGGCCCTCTAGGGTGTACCCATAACACCCTGTGTTTGTCCCCTACACCAAATCACTTGGCAGAGAGAATCATACCTACCTATTTACTTCCAGGTTTGCTCATATACTCTTTGGAGGGGGGCAGTGAGGTTTGTCAGTCTTGAGCCCTGGGTCTGCACACAGTAGGTGCTTCATCAATATTCACTGAATGAATAAAAGAATACAGTTTTCGTTTCCCTTATACACTATTTTCTTATATTCTGTGCCCTGATTCTAACGTTAATCATTCCTACCCTCTTTTATGCCAGTCACAGGAGAGTAATATGGATGAAGAAATGAAAAAGAAAAGGAAGTAGATTCTTTGAAAGGAGAGAGAGAAACACTGTGAGTGAGAGGGATTAGAAACAAGGCAAACTGAGGGAGAGAGGGAATTTGGATGGGGAGAGTCTAAAATGAAATCAAGGAGCAAGTACAAGAGTCTATTTAGGTTGGTGCAAAAGTTATCGCGGTTTTTGCAATTACCTTTAATGGCAAAAACTGCAATTACTTTTGCACCAAACTAATAATATGTTAAAATGCAAAACAAAAAATCATCCTTAAATTTTGTTTCTCAGGGATTTTCCATATAAGAGAAGTGCAATGGGAAGGAGAAACCTGTTAGGATTCTTTACATATGTGATCTCCTTTTATTCCTCATACCCAATTGGACAGGAATTCAAGTCACATTCAATAGAAGGAAATAAAGAAGCTCAGAGAGGTGGAGTACCTTGCTCGAAGTCACACAGCAAAGTGGCAAAGCCCAGTAGAGAACCAGAATGTGTTTGAATCCCACCTTGCCCATTTATAAGCAGGATGAAATGTTCTTCCTATGGGACTCTGGGGCCTTCAAAGTTCCCTTCTCTTTGGGATGCAGAAGAGAAAGGGAGTAATTAATAATTAAGAAGAAAAAGAAAGCTAGCACACAGCCAAATTCTGCACTTTGAAGAGTGGAGTCTTGCTTATGCATGAAATTTTTTTAAAAAAAGAAGGATTCCTATCTTTCATCAGTAGGAAAATGAACTGATTTTCCTTGGCTCTCGGTTTATCTTCCTAGGGTTCGGTGCATGTTTCTGAGTCCTGTGTACATAAGCCCAGCGTATAACTTGCTATTTCCTTGTCACGCCCACGGTGGTTTGGGGCAGGCAGAGACAACAGTGCTGCTGGACTTTAGCAAAACCAGCCAAAGGGAGGCAACAGGCATGCGGAAGAACACTGTCCACCGCTGTTTGCCGATAGTAAAGGCCCCCCGACTACAATGAATAGATTCCAGCAGCCCAGATCATTACTGACATCTAAATAACTTGGTCTCAGTCTCTGGTTTTCTACATCTAAATTACCCCTCCCTCTGGGGCATGAGATTAAAAACAAAAATCTTGAGCAGAGCAAGCAACAGTCTTGCCTTTGATTTATGCTATTGGAACTGTAGTCCTTGAAAGAAATTCCTTCACCACCATAATGAGGATGAAGATTCCGTTAACTAATAAATCCTTCAGGACCGTGCTCTGATGCTGTTGAACTTTTCATGAAACCATGATGTACAAGAAAAGAAGAAAGATTTTAAAATAACACTATACAGACACACATCCACTATGGAATTAGTCAAGCCTTCGAAACACCATGTGTAAGAGAACCAGGATGGCAATCAGTAATAATAGATCTCTCCTGAAAATACTAGGTAACTTAGCCTTTCTTCATTCCTGGGCCTGCCTTTGTAAAGGGAAGGGAGAAAACTAAAAACCTATCAGTGATTCAATCAGAAAATGCAAATGAGGTCAAGTTTCTTACAGGCTTGTGTGAGATTTCCCTAGAGAAATTTCCACAGCATCTCTGCTGCTGGCGCCCTTTGGAGGCTGGGGCTCGTCTGTGGGTGGGAGGATTCAGTACAAGCTTGCTCCTTCTTCCCTGGACCTCCTGCTGGACGGACAGTTGAATTTTAGTAAGGGGCTCCTTAGTGCCTTGAGAATATCACTCCTGGACTGAAGTCTCACACACACACACACACACGTTGCGTTTTTCATGGTGGAACTCATGGCCTGCCCCCTGCCCTGTCTCAGAGTGATGACCCTGCATCCCAATCAGGCAAGAGCAAGGCCCCTTAAGCAAATCCCGGTGGTATGAACGGATCCTGCCTGCTTCTGGGGCCAGCATCCCCACCTGTGCAGATACCACAGGGCAGTCTGGAAGGAGTGTCTCTCACACAACCACACCCCTCCCTTACATCCCAAACTAAAAATGTTTGTGCCTGTGCAAGCGGTCCTCCCCTGGGCCACAGAAGTTTGAAAAGCCTTCCCTGCTGTCTTCGATTGAGAAACTAGTTGACTGGGACAAGCTGACAGGTGAGGCTGCAAGTCAGGACGCTCCTCTCCACCTCCCCATGATGTGAGGGTGGTTCAGGGAATTTGTAGGGTTTCTCTCTGTTCAGCACAGGTTCTGGCATGTGTTTTGAAAGTTGCCTATGTTTTTTTTTAACCCAAACATAGATACACACCACCAATCAAAGCTCTAGGCCAGTTCCCCTAAGTTTTAAGATTGGACAGTATCAGGAGATGGCTTTCAAGGCACTGAAACGAGGAAAGAGACAGGAAAATCTCCCTCACCCTAGCTTTCAGGGTGCTGGAGGTTTTGAAGAAATGGACAGACCCTTGATTAAACCTTTTATATTTTTATGTAAAAAAACATGAAAAGGGCTGGTGTAAATGAGGCCTGCATTGTGTAAAGAGGGTTTAAGATTAGAGGAAAAAAAGGTGCATTCTCTTTTCTGTAAAATTTGTAAACATTTTAAAGCTAAATGCTACCCTCTTGGCCTATAGATTTCACACTGGGAGTAAAGGCAGAGGGTGGGGGTGGAGGTGGCAGGTGAATGGGCCCTCCAGGAAACTTCCAAGAAAACAACACAGGTTTCAATCTGTTGGCCTAGTCAATCTGTTGACCAATGGAGGTTCGGTTGACTATAGCATTTTACAAAGTCTCTCAAAGTGCAGTCACAGACTACCGATGTGAGAACTGTGAGTGAAGCTGTTCAAAAATGCGGATTCTAAAGCCCTGCCCTGAAGGCTTCTGGGTGCAGTACAGGGATCTGTAAACGCAGTGGCTGATCGCTAATCCCCACACCCCACCCCAGCTCTGCGATTCTATACTTCTAGACTCTCTGGAAGGGAACACCACCAGGAACTGCGGCTGTCCCACTGCCAGAGCATACCTCACCTGTGCCAGGTGTCACCAATTACCTATTTCCAGCTGCAGGGCCTAGGACCTCGGCCAGCATTGGCTCCCTCCACCAGCTCACAGGGCCAGTTGGCTGTACAAGGGATCCATATTGCACTGGAGATGCCTCCAAGGCCTCCAGGTTCGCTGATCACTGGCTGCGGTGTGTGCTCTACTTAGCCAGCTCCCCCTTGCCATAGCCTCTTTCTGTCTCCCTGCTGTCTGCTCTCCCCTTTCAGGCTGGCTCTCGTCTCCTTGGCTGTCTGGATCCGGGGCTCCTAGCCCCGATGCTCTGCACTGGGTCCGCTCCATCTGCTGTCCATGTCCTCGTGCCTGTGGTCTCCTTCAGCCCTCCAGAAGGCAGGGCTCACATTAAGAGCCTGCTACTTCTTCCTCGCACCACCCAAAGTGGCTCAAAGGCTTCCGCATGACTAGTAACTCACCGCTTTTATCCCCTACCTCTCCTCCATATTCCTCAAAGGCCTGGAACACACTTTTGGCATTTCACATCGTAGTCTAATGATTTGTATCTATCTCTCCTCTCTGCCTAGGTTGTAAGCTCTGTGATGCCAAGGACTGTGTCTTACTCATCTTTGTATCCCTAGCAACACTGTGGGCCTGACAGTACTGATAAAAACATTTATTGAGTGCTTACTATTTGGCAGGCACTGCGCTAGGTGCAAGACACTCCTTTGTGCAATACTTGCTATGCCGCTCTACCCTCACAATAACTCTACAGGAACCACAGCTTTATTAATCCCGTTTGAATAAGTGAGACCAACCAGGCCAAAGAGTTTAGGTCATTTGATCAAAGTCACACAGCTAGTACGTGGTCAGCTGAGGATTGGAATCCAGGCAGTCTGACTCCTGAGTCTCATACTAGAAGCTCAATGAACGTTTGCTGAATAAATAAAGGAAATCCGAATAAATCAATGAGTAGCAGTATTCATAGAAGCACTGAATTTTAGAACTAAAAGAAATCTAGATACGATCTAGTCCAAACCCTGATTTTATTGCTGGAAGAACAGGGTGGGAGAAACGACACGAGGTGTGGTGGTAAATGGTGTGGTGAGCGGGACCCCAGGGTGGAAGAGACGGCCTGAGCCAGAATGCGACTTGTCACCCACTATCGTGTGAGCCTGCGCAACTCACTTAGCCTCTTTGTTCTTCGGCTTTTTCATCTATAAAATGAAGACGATAATAAGAGAATTTATCTTATTGTTTTATGTTAGTATTAAACGAGATCATGTAAATCTCTTAGAACTATGCCTGTTATACAACAAATGATCTTTAAACGTTAGCTACTGTTATTTTTGGTCCAAACATAGCACATGGGGCTGATGATAGTCTTAGAAATCACAAATCCAACTCTTATTTTATCAAGGGGAAAACTGGGGTTCAACGTCACACTTACTTTGACACCCGAAATTGCCAGAATTTGATCATTTAAAAGAGTGATTAAATTTAAAAGAAGCATGGTTATCGCTTAGTTCAAGAGCCCCATTTTACAAATGAAGAAGCTATAGCCCAAACAGTATATGACTTGCCAAGGTCTCTACCTCATCAGAGCAGAACTGGAAATGAACCTGGCTCTCCTAACTCCAGCTACACTAACACAGACCCATTAGTCAACCCATTCTCCACCACTCTCTCATCCCAGCTTCCCCAGTCAGGTACAGAGAGTCCAATTCTCCATGACTTAAGCTTAGTAGAAACTTAAATCCACACTGGAGCTCAAATGCAAGACAAGCAGGTCCATCCAGATCCAGTTCTTTCATATGACAGGTGGGTAGAGTTACAGGCTGTCATTACACTGGGGATTTGTGAGATCCACCTCGGAAGAAGGCAGCACTCCCCACAACTAGGCTGTCCATCGAGTGTGTGAATCAGCATCTGGGTGGTGAACCCCCCCACGATGTATACACTAGCCAGCCCTCAGCTATCAACACTACGCTTTCTGGCACCATCTAGCATGCACATTAGCTGCCTTTAAAAATGCTGATGCCCAGGCTCAGGCCCAGACAAATGCTAACAGAATCTCTGGGAGTGGGGCCAGGCATCAGTATTTTGTTTAAAGGCACCCCACCGCAGCTCCAGGTGATTCAAATATATATTGAGCTAATTCATAAGGCAAGTGAAATGTCTTCCTTCCAAACTAGCAGCATCACCTCCGAACGTGTTAGAAATCCAAATTCTACATTAGGTACCCTTCATTGTTTTCGTTCTTTCTTTCCCATCTTTCCTTCCTTTCTTCTTTCCTCCTATCCTTCCTTCCTTCCTCCCTCCCCTCCCTTCCTCTCTCCTTCCTTCCTTTTTTATTTTCTTCTCTCTTTCTTTCTTTCCTTTTCTTTTCTTTCTCCCTTCCTTTCCTTTCCTTTTCTCCCTTCCTCCCTGCCTTCCTTCCAGAGACAGAGTCTCAATCTGTCAGCAAGGCTGGTGTTCGATGCTGCAATCATAGCTCACTGCAACCTCAAACTCCTGGGCTCAAGCAATCCTCCCAGCTTAGCCCCTTGAAGTGCTAGGATTCCAGGTGTAAGCCACCATAGGCCTTCCCTGTTATTTTCTCTCATAGTACTCTGTTGTTAGTTTTCCTAACACTTAGCAGGATGTGAAATCATACATTCATTTATTTTACATCCTTTGCCTCCTCCCAACCTCAGATGGTAGGCTTCGTGGATACAGGCCATATGTGTTGTGTTACTCAGCACACCTCATGCCTGGCACACAGTGGACACTCCTTAAGTTTAACCAACAAATGAACGAATGGATTGACAGACATTAGGTACATATAGGCAAAACAGATGTCTGAATTTTTCATTTTTCAGAGTTCACTGCTGTAGCCTTATAGAGATAGAACACAAGCATATGTAATAGATATTTTGTCTTCCCCAGAAATAAGGAAGTTTAACTCACTGGTGTAGGTAACTACGATTTTTTTCAAGACAAGTTACCAGAAGAAAGAAAACACCAAAAACAAATAAATTAAAATAGCAAATGCTAAGAAATTTTTAAAAATCAATGTAACAACTTTGGCCAACTGAGTGGCTTTGCCTAAAACACTACTGCTTCTTTAGGTCAAGTCCTTAAATATTTATCAAATACACCTTGAGGGTGGCCAGCATATTAATACATCTTTTGTGAAAACATAATAAAGTTTCAAACATGGTTTATGGCCTTCAAGTTTGTCGGGAAAGTGGAGCTTATTGAAGTAGAATTAGAAGAAGGATAACGTAAGTTAGTAAGTAGGAAGTGTTATTCCCAACACACAGGCCTGTGGAATGCGTACATATATATGAGCTGGCAGATAGATCCGCTGTCCTGATTTAGGCTCAGGGGATCTCCAAGGAAGAGACCGGCAGGAGGAGAGCACGTTATGGGCTGCCATCATCAGGAGGATCTTTGTGAATGAGGAAGAGGGGTTGGGACTTGGAAACATTCTTGATTCAACAAGGCTCTTGGAAGTTAATGTAGTCAACATTCTCCCCTGGTCCTTGTGCGGAGAAGGGGTCTAATCTATGAAGTCAAAACAAACTTTGTTCTTGGATATGATTTGGCGGTTCAAATGAGGAGACACAATTGTCTCTTTGAGCTTTAAATATCGTTTTGCTGACAGAGAACAACTGGCTCTTTTCATAGACATCTTCCCTTACAAAAAAACCTCCTAAAGTGCCAGGAACTGGGGTGTTATATTCAGTAATAAAATCCACGTTTCAAAACTTGGTGTGCTCGTGGCCATATGCTGTAGTGATTAAATCAGACTAGCTGGATTCAAATCTCAGCTTCTGACATTTAACAGCTGTGTGACTTTGGACAAATTATATAACCTTCCTTTGTCTCAGTTTCCCCATCAATAAAATGGGGCTAATAATAATTCCTCACTGAGTGTTGCTGTGAAAATTAAGTGACATGATTTATATAAAGTTTTATAAGAAATACTACAGAAGAGTTAGCTCTCACTGGAAACCAAACGTAATCTCAACTCGCACCCATGCAATTTGCCATTAAGATCTATTTGCTTATCCAAAAGACCACCTAAAGTGAACTGCAAATCTGCTCAAGGACAGAATAACAGCTGGTGAAGGACAAAATAATCTAATGGTTGTAGAAGAGGTCACAGCAGTGACTTCATAATAGAATATAAAATATCCTAAAGACACAGTCCAAATGGGCTAATGTAGGACTGTATAGCTAGAAACTTCTAGAGGTTCCTACTGCTGATACCTGGGACCTAGCTCACGTGATCAGAGCACTGTTTATAGGAGGAAATATATAGAGTTCATTCTAATTTGAATCAGTTGCTGTCCCTCTTGTGCTGTGGCATCAGGGGTTCCTGTTGTCAACCGGTGCACCTTCTAAATTCTGATGCCACTGTTACTGAGCAGAATCAGAAGAAAACGTAGTTGAGATGGCTTGCCACAATTCATCACTGCTTCTAGAACCACACCTCAGAGCACATGCTAAGCACTTCCATGTTCACACCACGCATGCACAGAGAAGGCATTAAGGCAATGATCATATAGGAAAGTCAGGTTTGATAGGCAGAGCAGTAAAAACGATGTAGAGATTCTGTGGAAGTCACTGTGACATTAATAACTATGTTCACTATTCATCAGAGACCAGAATTTGAACTATGGCAAAGCTATCTTGGAGTCTCATTCAGGAGGTCGGTTTGAATCACTGAAGTTCCATAGGGGGTTTGATTCAAGGTGGCCTCATTTATAAGTCCCAAGGCCAAAAACCGGAGGCATTAGAGTGAAATCCTAGCAGAATACACAGTCAGCACCAAGTAGGCCTGCCTGCCCATCTTCCATCTCCATTCTCTACCGCTTTCCCCTGCACACAAAGCGTGGCCCTGAAGAACAGCGAACCGCCATCCCAGCAGCCTGACTCTCTCAGAACCCCCTCTTCTGTGACATACAGGAAGTGAATTAGCTAATTTCTAACATCTTTTTACTTCCTACATTTGAATCTAAGATAATCTTTAGTAGAATCTAAGATATAATTTAGATGTACCCTGTCTGAGCATTGGGCAGAACAAGCAGCGGCCATCCAGAGTAACAGGAAGAGTCTCCTTCCCGAAACACTCTCTCCCCTTCTCCCTATCATGGTTCCTGAAATTTCAGCATTATAAGTATATTCCTTTGGGCTTCAAAGCCCTTTTACATTCTTAAAAGGCTTTAAATTCTATGACAAGGCAGGTAACTCTGAAAACAATTTAAGCCTTCTTTAGTTCTCACCTTAGTCAGGGTCAATTGGTCAGGCTGCTTTCCAAATATGAGGAAGCCACAGGCCCCACGGGAAGGGAACACTGGATGGGGATGGAGTGGGTCCCAATCTACCCAAGAGTAGGAACTATGTCTCATTCATGGCCATAAAGTACATCCTAGTACCAGCTGGCATATGCTCGGTAATTTTTACATGTTCTTTTTTTTGTTTTGTTTTGTTTTTTAGAAGGAAGGAAAGCAAAAAGAATAAAAGAAGAAAGGCAGGATTAATGAACGAACAAACAAGAAATGACTCTTGAGAGTACTTTCCACACCTGACCTGGTCAGCATATCCCCAAGGGGCTGACTGTGAACTTGGGTCCTGGGTGCTAAAAACAACCCCTGTTCTTAAGGGGTGATCTCTAGCCTGGCAGGTGACTTCCTTTGGCTTGGAGAAGTTCCTTACTATCACTGAGGACTATTCAGGGACTGAGGCAGCCCAGGCAGTTGCAATGCTCAGCCCTGCACCAGTTCTAGGCGCTACACTTTTTTTAAGCACTTGATTTAAATGAAGAAAGAAATTGGCTTATATTTTTAGCAGCTCCTGCTACTAAAACTCATTTGACAAAAGTGCCAAAGGGACAGTTAAGTCTGAGCATGATTTTTTTTTCCCATGGAGGAGGAGGAAGGTATAATTTATCTGAAAATGACTGGTACTTTCCTGGCCTGGGGACATTATTCTACCTGCGCGCGCGCTCTCTCTCTTTTTTAAAGACATACCCATTATTTTTTTCCTTCCCATCAAATTCCAAGCTTAAGATACTGTCTTTAAGTTTAGTTCCTAAACCCTAACACAACCTCAGAAAGGAAAAGGTGATAAGCGGAGTTCAGAAACTCCACAGCTTTCAGTAACATTTTGGAATCAGAAGCATCTAAGTGGGTTTACCAAAGCCTCCCATGCTGTGAATATAACGTCAAGTTCTTGTAAGAGTATAACGTTAAGCCCAGCTGAAAATCAATATGAATGCTGTTTCTCCATGTCCTGGGTATCACAGTCAAAGTGTATGATTTCAGAGTGCCCCAAGCCCCTCTTCCTGATGTTTCTATTACTGACTTGCCTTAATAGGTACCTGAGGTCCCCTACATTATAGCTATGGGGAGAAGTTCTTTTTTTCTTTTTTAGGGCTAAGGCACCGTTCTGTCAGAAGGCTGTGCTAAATGCATATACATTGCTTTTGAAAGTCACATATTAACCCAATGCTTTCTAAAATAAATGACTTCAAACAACGCGTTAGCTCATGGAAATTGAGTCTTGAAAGAACGGGAGTTTTAGGGCTGCTAAGAAAATGTCTGGCATGTAAAAAATAAAAATCCAAAATGAACTCATTTATTTGTTATTTGGAAACACAAAGTTATGAAGAGTGGTATGTTCTCAGAGGACAGTCTGAAGAAATATGTTTTATAACCAGAATGTAATTGAAGTGTACTCCTAAGGGGAATCCCTGAACCACACTGCATGGCCAGACTTCCAGGGGAAACTGTGTTCAGACAACCAGCTTGGGAGGCCAGCACCCCAGATTCCTGCTGCAGGGACATGGGGGATGCGGAGCTGCCTCCTGGGAGAGAGGGGGCTCCTGAGGAATCTGGGTTGGACGAGCAGCTGCCTGTGCGGGTCCCTGGGAACAGGCCAGCTGCATGTGTGTTCGTGTGGATGTTGGCTCCCTGTGAGCCAAGGATTGCTGATTATTGCCACTTCCAGTTGGGATTCTTGAAGACTCCTTTATAGCAGTCGGGACCATTATAGCAGTCAAAAAACAACGACAGTTACTGTTTGAGATGTTTTATAGACAGCCAGACATAACCTTTCATTCATGGGAGTAAGCCATGGTCTAGTGGTTGGCACGTATTTAGTGCTCAATCAGTACTGGATGAAGTAAGAAAGATTTGGGTACATATCAGAGAAAAACTAGGTCCAACTATGTTGAGCACGTCATTGAAGAGCGTCACTAGGGTGAAGAACAGGCAATGCCGTGGGTGGTGGGCACTGCACCTGGAGAAGGTACAGGGCAGGAGATGGGCAGGGAGCTGAGACTTGAGGAGACAGCTAGGAGGGAGTGGGGTCGCTGTGAGGAGCAGGAGGGAGCGCTGCTGGTGGGAGAGTCAGGGTCAGGAGAGGCAGCGCCCTTCCCACCCTCTCAGCCTTGACTCGGTGTCTCAGCCTGGCACAGGCAGGTAAAGAGATGAGGTAGGTGAAGAAGGTGGTCCTGCCAATCTAGTAATCAGTTCCAGGTAAAGAAAGACTTGGGTTGGGCCCAAAGGATATCAAAGGGCTCCAGAAGGAAAGAGTCTATGAGGAGGACAAGGGAGGGGAAGGGGAGGTGAAGACACGCCAGTGCCCGCAAAGTCTGGATTCAACTACAGTGGCGGGGGGTGGGGTCTGTTCATTTTCGGCATCTCTGGGCAGGAAGTGACTGAGGCTGCTGAGTGTGGGGAGGACACACTCTCTGAAAGCCCCTCCATAGGGAAGAGTGCACCACTCTTCCTGGTCCAGGCCCATGAGGCCTCTATGACCCTCAAAGAGAAAGCTCCTGGGAGGCACTAGGGCAGGAACTACACAGGATCTTTCTTTGTAACCTTAGGAAGAAAGTAATAAAAGCCAAGTCTTGGTTAATAGCTTCTCTAAGGACCACCACTTTACATTTTCCTTCTCTCTCTTCTTCCTGATTCCCATTGATTTTGATTCTCTCTCATGTTCAGACAACGGCTTTCCACCGGTAGTTCTCTAGTCTCTCTCAAACCTGTGTAAAGGTGCGGAATTCATTTGCATTCATTACAGTCTCAGGGCAACTCGTTTACTTTCATCTTGCAATATCCAAAGAATTACTCATTTACTTAGATCATTTTAGGGTTTCCAGAAGTCCTGCAAAGAAGACATTAGGTGTCCGCCTCCCCCTAGAACTTTCAGAAGTTTTGCACATCCCACGGTGGTGGGGGAGGGAAGTGGTGCCTTGGAGAGACTGAGAGAACCAGTCAGACAGAGCATTCAGTAAGAACCTATCAGGGAGGAGATGTCCTTCCTCTGCCCCACTCTAGTTCAAGCCTCACCTTTGCTTACCCGGATTACTTCCAGCCTGGAGACAGGAGACGCCCCAGGGAGTTTCACAGCAGCAAGTCTTCATCTCCCCTGGCATTCATTTATACCTTAGGGCTAATGGAATTCAGCGGGTCACTGCTCCCTGGAGCACTGGCCTGTTAAACTCTACATCTCACTGGAGTAGAAGACGTCCTCCTCAGTTCCTGTATCAGGGAGCAGGGAGCAGTGAGGATGACAGAGGGCCTTTTCAGGACCTTTAAGGCCACATCTTGGAGGTTTTAACTTCCACCTCCACATGGGCCCAATTCTGCCAAAAAATCATTGTTTGGCCACATCTCTAGCTCGAGTTCTAGTCCCACAGGAACCCTGCATTCACTAGGAAGAAACTTCACACGTCTGGAGGCCTCCACCAGTGACTCCTTCCAGAGTCATCCATTCCTTAAATGGCACAAGCTCGCCAGGACAGCACATGGAAAGAGTTTGTCAGTTCTTCCATGAGCCATTATCATTTTATGAAGCAATCCGCTGAAAGGGTAGGGCCCAGACACTTGAGATTCCTACCAGGAGATGGAAGAAATCTCACAGAGCACCAGAAAACTCTGGAATAAAAGGCCAGGGCTGGAGATGAACTCTTGCTTCTGTTCATTCACCCATTTATTAATGTCTTCAGTGAACACATACTTACTCACAACACCAGAAGACAATTAGCACATTGTCCTAGCAGTAGTTAATACCTCCCTACCCTACTACAGTCCTCTCACGATTGGGACCTAGGCTTTACCCAGTTTAGCACTGTGCTTGGCATACAGTGGGAGCACAACAAAGAGCTCTGAGGAATGAATGAATAAGCAAATAAATGAACAATCAACTTTAAAGATATCCCACTGAGCCCATGCCTTTGTGCCAGAACTCACTCAAAGGTGAGGAGTCACACCATTTGTCTTGGGTTTTTGGAGAAAATATCTGCTTCCACCAATACCTTTACCCATTTGTTAAGTAATACTTTTGTGCTTATTCTTTAAAAAAATAAAAAAAACCTTTATTTATAAATGTAAGATGTATTGGTATTCAAATGGAAGGAAGAATCATTTATTTAGAAAATGTGGAAAAACACAGATCAGTTTAAGCAGTAAACCAAAACTTGTCCGTAATCCCACAAACTCTGCTAACATTTTGGATAATTTCCTTCTAGTCTTTTTTTCTGTATATACAAATCTACAAAATTGGGATCATGCTGTATATGCAGTTTTAGATATTGATTTTTCCACTTAACATTATATCATAAGCATTTTACCACATCATTAAATATTCATTGAAAACGTTACATGAAGTGGCTGCATAATATTATATTATAGCTCTTCGATTTTTAACTAAGGCAGATTTATTGTCCTTAATAAATCCCTAAATCACTACACAACTGAAATCGTTCCCAGGCTTCTGTAACTGTCTTAGTGGCTGATGAGGACTGAAACTTTTACAACATGACGAATACTTCCAGGCAAGAAAAGCTGTTGCAAGTATGGCTGGATCTCATCTTCAGCTTTTCCTCCTCAAAGCTACTAATTCATACAGGCATACTAATGCCTTTGGAATGTTTATTCTCTTAAAATTGGAGGCTCTAGGGTACACAAGAAAACAGGCACAGAATGTGATGAGAAACACATGGCAAGTGTCTAGTTGATTCACAAAACACTCAAGATTTTCTTCGGCATGAGGGACCACACCTCAGTTTAATGGAACAGAAATATTTCAGTTCTCTACAGCAAAGTGATTTTGCTAAAAATATATGTGTGTATGCATGCATGTGTGTGTGTGTGTGTGTGTGTGTATCTGTATCCATCAAAAAGAGAAACACCAATTCAACATAGACACACAGCCACGCACTTGTACAGTCAGTGAGGAACTGAGAATACCTGGAGAGGAGATGGTGAAAGAGGAGGAGATGAAGGGTCTTTACAGGAAGGAAAACATTAAATCAGTTGTGTCCTGGGTTCTCTTCTAATGAACTAGTTTCCAAATGTTACTGCATTCTCTTTCACTCCCTGGGTCTCATACTTTTCCAATCCAGTCTTCTTTGCGTTGAAGCTGGAGCATTTGATAGGGTCTACTGGAACTTCTAATGCAGGGAGGTTACATGGAGAGCTGACTTCAGCATAGCCAGGACAAAGATGGGATGGCATACCTGGCAAGGCAGAACTAGTTACCCTCACGACTCAGCAGTCACATCTGTGTTCTCGGGCTCATTCTCTCCTGTCATCCCAGCTTGAGAGTTGATATTACCTCCTAATAGCAAGGGAAACAGAACACACATCTATCCTAGAAAGCTGTTTCTAGGCTGCTCATTGGCTCATTACATGGAAAATCTTCCCCAGATGTCAAGTCTGAGGCAGGTTCTTACATTTGCTATAGGTGAGTCTCCTAGAATCTCACAGCTATGTGTCTCTGATAATATTTTAATACAAAACTCCACATCCTTGCATTTGTCCCCACATCATTTGGGTGTTTTGGGATAAAACCACACCCTCTAGATGAATCTTTCTCAAGTACTTTTTCATCATGTCATTTCATGACTCTTGAACTCAAAACCACTCCAGTGACCTACTGCAATGTACCTTAGTGTCTATGTCTGGCCATAATGGCATGTTGCAATCAATTCCGAGGGTGTCAGAAGAAGTATCTGTGGCTAGCCAAGACAATCCTAAGAAAAAGAACAAAGCTGGAGGCATCACACTGCTGGACTTCAAACTATACTACAAGACCACAGTAATCAAAACAGCATAGTACTGGTACCAAAACAGAGACATAGACCAATGGAACAGAACAGAGACCCCAGAAGAAACACCACACATCTACAACCATCTGATCTTGGACAAACCTGGAAAAAACAAGCAATGGGGAAAGGACTTCATGTTTAATAAATGGTGTTGGGAAAACTGGCTAGCAATGTGCAGAAAGCAGAAACTGGACTCCTACCTTTCACTTTACACTAAAATTAACTCCAGATGGATCAAAGATTTAAACATAAAACCTAACACCATAAAAACACTAGAAGAAAATGTAGGCAAAACCATCCGGGACATAGGCATAGCCAAGGACTTCATGACTAAAACACCAAAAACATTGGCAATAAAAGCCAAGATAGACAAATCAGATCTAATTAAACTCCAGAGCTTCTGTACAGCAAAAGAAACTATGATTAGAGTGAATTGGCAACCAACAGAATGGGAAAAAATTTTTGCAATCTACCCATCTGACAAAGGCTAATATCCAGAATCTACAAAGAACTAAAACTGATATACAAGAAAAAAGCAAAAATCCCCATTCAAAAGTGGGTGAAGGATATGAAAAGACACTTTTCAAAAGAAGACATATATGAGGCCAACAAACATATGAAAAAATGCTCATCATCACTGGTCATTAGAGAAATGCAAATCAAAACCACACTGAGATATCTCACACCAGTTAGAATGGCGATCATTAAAAAATCTGGAGACAGATGCTGGAGAGGATGTGGAGAAATAGGAACACTTTTACACAGTTGGTGGGAGTGTAAATTAGGTCAATCATTGTTGAAGACAGTGTGGCGATTTCTCAAGGATCTAGAAAAAGAAATTCCATTTGACCCAGCAATCCCATTACTGGGTATATACTCAAAGAACTATAAATTGTTCTACTATAAAGACACATGTACACGTATGTTCATTGCAGCCCTGTGTACAGTAGCAAAGACCTGGAACCAACCCAAATGCCCATCAATGATAGACTGGACAAAGAAAAAGTAGTACATATACATCATGGAATACTACGCAGCCGTAAAAAATGATGAGTTCATGTCCTTTGTAGGGACTTGGATGAATCTGGAAACCATCATTCTCAGCAAACTGACACAAGAACAGAAAATCAAACACTGTATGTTCTCACTCATAGGTGGGTGTTGAACAACGAGAACATGTGGACTCAGGGAGAGGAGCATCACACACTGGGGGCAGTTGTGGGGGGTAGGGGAGAGACAGTGGGGTGTGCGGAGGGAGAGGAGGGTGGGGAGGGATAATATGGGGAGAAATGCCAGATATAGTAAGCGCCTAAAGTAAAATAAATAAATTAAAAAAGAAATATTTGTGGCTGATTAATACTTGTAAAAACAAGTGATTAAGGTTCAAGGTTCCCCCTACAAAACATCACTCTCAGATATGCCTCCTAAACTGGGAAAAAGGTGAAATGGCAGCTAATGTGGCAGGACGTACACAAAGCCCACAACCCGACCTTATGGGACGGTGTCTGCTAAGCTGCCTTTATGGATACAGCACCATCAGCCACATGAATACCTGCTAACTATTCTCTTGACCAACCAAAATATTTTTATGTTAACACAAAGACAGCTAATTGTGGCTCAATATCTATTACCCGCTTCTTCCATAGCCAGGATAAAGACCATTTTTTCCAGCCTTTCTTGCAGCTTAGTGCGACTTGGCGACTAAGTTCTAGAAAATGAGATGTAACCACAAGTGAAGCATACGATGTTCAGGTGGGGCCCTAGAATGAGGCTGACAATCTGCACTCCCAACACTATCCCACCCCACCCCTCCAGTTTGCCAGGAATTCTTCTGGTTTTAGCATTAAGGGTCCTGTGTCCTGGGAAATCCTGTAGTTCCGGGCAAAAATGGGATATTGGTCACCCACCTCCCACTTCCATCTTTCCTCAGCCTATTTCCTGAGTATGGACTCGGTGGTGAGCCACCTTGAATGTGCAAATGAAGGCAAATCCCAGGAAAGGCAGCAGAAGCCTGGGACCCTGCCAGCTTCATACAGCACAACTGTGACTCTACCTCAGACTTTGATGTAAAGGATGAATCAACTTCTACGTTGTTGAAGCTACTAATTTTTGAGGTTTGTAGTACACTCTTAGACACCTATATCCAAACTAACGTATCTAATTTCATAGTTTACCTTGCTGATGAAAAAAATAATGGAGGTGGGGTGGAGAGTTGATTCATCAACATTTAAATATGCCAGGGGACAAGTGTCTGCCTGAAAACGTCATCTGTCATATTTTTGGAGGAAAAATGTTGGGCAACTTTTATAGGACTAAAGTCTGAGTCTTTACCCGACATTTCTCTCCTGTCCTTATCAGGCCTGCACTGTGTCTCTGGCCATCCAACCTTCTCTTCGTCCCATCTAGCCTTCTGTTCCATCTCAATTGAGTCATTTTTTATATTTATATTTTTACTTTTTAATAAAAAATAAAATACATACATTTATTTATATAACTATATTTTTATATAAATATATATATATTAGATAGTGCAGTGATGCTATCTTTGCTCACTGCAACCTTTGCCTCCCGGGTTCAAGTGATTCTCCTGCCTCAGCCTCCTGAGTAGCTGGGATTACAGGCACATGCCACCACACCTGGCTAATTTTCCTATTTTTAGTAGAGATGGGGTTTCACCATGTTGATCAGGCTGATCTCAAACTCCTGACCCCAAGTGACCCACCCGCCTCAGTCTCCTAGAGTGCTAGGATTACAGGTGTGAGCCATCCAGCCTGACCCCAGATTAGTCTTCTTGCTGGGTCCTTCCTTTCCATGACCCTTTCTCATTTGCTGCTCTCCAGTTAAATGACTCTTCTCCTTTTCCTTAAGTTCACCAAACCCACCAAGCCCCATCTCCTTTACCATTTTTCGTTACCATGATTTCATCCTTTTCTGGAATCTGGCAACACCTCTGTGAATGTGGCTTATAATTACCAACTTCTTTGTACTGCCTTTTTCACGTGTTTAAGTCTTGTATCTCTGGAAAGGTTCTAAGATCCAGGGAGGAAGAATGGTTGAGAGAACATCGCTTAGGAGTCAGAAGGTCTAAATTGAAGTCTGGCTTCCAACACTTGCCTCTTGGGTGGCCTAGGATGTCAGTTTCCTCATTTATATAATTTATACAATGTGACGGTGACTTTAACTCCTCTGCCTACTGCACCATGAAGTTGTGAGAACTGAACGTTATGGGAATACATCATCAACCAGTAAACACCTTAGCCATGCTAATTGCTCTTCAGAAGCTATCCTTTCTCTAATGTCCCACTGGACAGCCCTAGCACACTTACCACAGTGCTTCGGATGCAGTGAATGACAGCTCCATAAATCTTTGTACAATGAATGAGGGGAAAAGGCAAAAATAAGTTTCTCAAATATTATAAAACTGCACAGAAAGGTCTCTGCCTGGATATCTCCTTCAAATGCAAAGAAGGCACATAAGAGCATATGTCAAACTGCGTCTCAGATCCATGTTTTCATCTCTGAGTGGTTTTAAAAGCTAAGTCACTCCTTAATTCCTGGTAATAAACTCTAAGTCAATAATGCTAGAGATCCGCTGTTCCTGTGAACAGCGGCACCACCCTTCCCAACCTCAACTCCGTGTGCTCCATACCTTGACATGAACACGAATGAGTAAAAATCAAAATGGCCGCAGATACGTCCTATGATGCCAAGAAAGAAACGGCTTCTACTCAGCAAGCAGCAAAGAGAGTTGCTATTTTCAGGTGCTCTCTAGTTTTGTAGATTGCCAAGGTGATGACAGTAAGCGTAAGATTGCCTGTTAACGGAATGATAAATGTGAGTAATTCAGTAAGGATACTTAAGCAAACACCAGTTGAAAGATAAAAATCATCATAAAGCCCATGGGGGAAGAATTCAGAGGCAGATTTGCCCAGCAGCCCAAACAATGGACTTGCTCCCATCCCCAGATGGGGCACCTGCTCATTTGTTGAGGGCAAGTCATAAGTATCTAAGTGACACAACGACCCCTCAACAATGCTGAGAGCTAGGCCCAATGCCTCAAGTTCTTTCTTGTTCCCCTTTCCCCTCTCACCCTGCCATAGTATATTTTCCTTCTGGACCCTCATCTTTGCAGGACTTTTTTTTCCCTCCAAAGAACTATCCTTGTTCTCAGAAGAGGAGCCAACAAGCTCAGCATCACTGAACTATAAATGATTGGTAGTTACATTTCCTAGATATATTTAGAGCTTCCAAGGGACTGGAGGTTCTTAAACCCAGGGAGTGGACTTGTAACTGTGGAGCTCAAGTGTCTACAGGGCCGGGGTGGGAGTGGTACTGGAAAGGAAAGTGGTTTTGAAGGGAGAGACACCCGAGTCACTTCAGAATAACATCATTTGGCTGCTGTCTTGGCTGCATCTGCACAAAGTGGGACCAGAACACTGCACACAAATTGCTCTGATCAAATCAAGGGGCCCTAAAGGAGATCAGGCTTGGCTTAAAAGCTCTTGGGCTATGAATTAATAAGAATTTTAATAAAAATGGAAAGTATAGCCTGGGGCACTGGTACAATATCTCTCTGGGTTGCTGGTGTTCTATCAGTCAATCATATAATCTTTCTGACGTTACTAAAGAGAAGAGGGTAAGTGAAAACTGTGTGGACCAGAGATGATTTCAAAAACAGAACCTACAGAAACACCATCAGCTCTCTGATTGGCCTTCCAGAGCCAGGAGATATACCTAAAAGTGAAGTCTTCCCCTGAAAATAACATACCAATGAAAACAGCCTGTGCCCAACGCACTTCACATCACAAAGCAGTTTCCACACACATAGAACTGTCATGGCAACCTGTGATTTCAGTTTATTACCATCCCTATTTACAGTTGAGGAGTCTGAGGACGGGGTGTGGGAGCCTTGATTCCAGGTCTTTGACTCTTACTTCTCTCTCCAAATTCCTCAGTAGCTTATTTGAACATTTTGAACTCTAGCTGTTAAATCATTACGATCCTTCGCTTTGGTTTATTAACCTTACATGCAACCAAGCAGATGACTGGCCTGTGTCGTGTGATTCACCTCTAAAGCCAGAAAATATTATTAATTCATTTTACCCCCCAAAATTGGCATTGATATGAAAATTTACTACTGATTTAAAAACAAATAGCTTCTCTGGTATTTATTTTTGTCTGGAAAACTCAAGTTCTGTGATATTCAAGGCACAGATTAATACCTAGAGTGTTGCCCAATCATTTACTTACTTCGTTACACTGACCTCTTTTAGTGTGCCTAGTAATAGGCATATTTCTGATGGTTAAGCACTGGTCACAACAGTTTACATGCAAATTTGGTTGCATTGTTTTTGAAACAGATGGCATTCAGCTGAAAATCTACTCTGCATGGTGTACCGTTAGTCAGCATGTGCTGGTGTAAATGTCAGTCCACGGGAAAAGAGCATCCTCAGGCAGAACTATGATGTGGCTTGAAACATCCCTAAAAGATCTGGGCTGGCCACGCTGCTTTATGTGGAGATGGAGACAGGAGACAAAACTGAGGAACTTCCTCTTGCTCCGGATTTTTTAAAGCATGCACAATGACAGAAGGAGAAGAGATGTAAAAGGTTACTCTGGTTGTCCTTGAATGTCTCTGACCATTCTTCATCCTTGCCACAGGCTCCTCCCCCTCTGCCTGCCCCAGAAGCGAAGGTCCCATAGGCTTCCTTGATCAGTAGGCTGGTCATTCCATGTGCCACGCTTTTCCTGGGCACTAAGAAAATCCCCAGCATCATTCTCTAAGAAGAGCTCTCCGTGCGTCCAAGTTCCCTCCCCTGCAACTCCCTGAACGCTTCTGCCCACATGTTCAGTGAGGACTCCAGACATAGCATTGTCAGAATCAACCTCAGCCTTCTTGCCTAACCTACTATTTCCCAGGTTTTCCGTCTTAGCTGGAGATGCCTCCATTTAACCCCTGCAGGAAAGCTGATAATCTCTACCATCACCTCTCTTCATCATAGCTCATGTCCATTAGTCACTGAATCCTCAACGGGTTCTCTCCTAAAATATCCTCCAATCAGTTCCCCCCTCTGTCCTCCCACCTCTACTCTCCTAGGTCAGGCTGTCCACGTCTCTCGCCTACTCTAAGGCACCAGCCCAAATTCTTGTGTCCTACACTGCAGCCAGCAATGCTTCTACATAGCAAATCTGACCAGGGCCTTCCCCTGTTGAAGAATACTTCAATGGCTCCCTAAGCTCATAATCACATACAAAATCCTTACCTTGACCTTGTTTTTTTTTGGTAGATATGGGGTTTTGCTAAGTCACCCAGGCTGATCTCAAACTCCTGGGCTCAAGAGATCCTCCCACCTCTGCCTCCCAAAGTGCTGTGATTATGGGCATGAGCCATCGCACCCCATCCCTACATCGACTTTTAAGGCCCTCTTGAACTTTGTCTTTGGCCCTTCCTTCTGTCACTAAAACGATTTCTTTCTTGTTCATTTTCTTTCCCATATTTCCTATGTTTGTGTCAATATATCAAATTTAAAAAAGCAGCCCGACTGGGAAAAAATGAAGCCTATTTGATTGAGGTGATTCCAGATGTGGAATGAAGCTTGGCGAACACAAGCTCCTCCACAGGTGGGGCTTTAATAATTATGAAGCAATGAGGATGCACATATATCAATCAATGTGCACGCGGCACACTGCCAGCCTCGCCCCTCCTTGCACACGTCAATACAGGCTCAGGCTTGGGAGCAGGTACTACAAGTTTCACATGTGAAAAATACAAAGCAAGAATTGCCACCTCCCGCCCTGCGTTCCGTGGGGAGCCTGTTTGGAGTGTAGAGGCGCACCCGCTCTAAGTCATGTCTCATGCTGGCCTGTAGCCTGGTCCTCGGTTTCCCTGTTGAACACAGCCTTTGTCCACCATTTACCCCTCTACAGAACTCACTGCGGACACAGTCTTCATCCACTGTGGGATCACAAAGGGCTCCACTCAACAAGTTAGCATCTGATTGTTTCTTCTCATGTTGCCAAAAACACCTGGATATTTGGACAGCTCTGGGAGCAGCTGAGTTGTCTGCTTTGCGTGCACGCATTTGGCACGTGAAGACACAGCCTGAAGGACAAGAGCCGTCTCCTTCACGTCTGTGTCCTTGTTGCCTAGCACGGGAGCCGGCTGAGAAAATGTCTGAAAATGCTTGCGAAGGAGCTTTAGAAATGAATAGCCGAGCTCTATCCCACGAAGGGGAGCGCAGGGGACCATCCAGATCCTTCAAGGCTTGGCTTCCAAGCCCTGCTCTGAATAGAGACTGTTCTTACTGTCTCTCAGCTCCACTTGAGCCATCACAGGTGGTGGAATGAGCTGTTTCCCACCCTCTTAGACCTCTATCCTATTGTTTCTGCCCCCCCTACTCCCCAGCGTGCTGTTCCTCTAGTGCCAGACCTTAGAGTCTGCTTTATCTACCAACAACCCTAGAAAACAGGTGTCATTTGTTGACCCAGACATGGCCTGGGGTGGGGATTTTACCCTATGAATGCGTAGCACCAAACATCTGGAATAGAAAGGGAAAAAGCTATCCAGCTGTTTCTAGATATCCAGATGTCTGGCATGGGGAAGAGAAGCATCCCACCACCTGCCCTGCCGTGCAGGGTGTGCTGTCCAATCAGGCAGGCAGCAGGTCACAGGGCCGTGGGGCCAGCCCATGTGGTCCAGGGTTGCCAGTCTGTCTCTGTGCAAGGTGAAACTGGACCTGAAACCACCAGACTGAAAAGGGCCCTCTTTCTGGAAGTTTCCTTTAGAAAAAAAGTGGCAGAAGCAGCAGCAGGTTCACAGGGAACCCACTCACACCAGATGTAATGGCATCTTTTATTTGTAGGTGTCAAAGAGTGTGGCCAGTTCAAGATTTCCCTCTCTGCTTTCAGTTTCCAGGGCACATGGTTTAGCCAAAATCGTGTGAAAAACTTCAGTGTCTTCTGGCTCTAACTCAGTTCCCCCAGACAATCTTCCTCTTTTCCTTTCAAGGGAGCATTTGGCTATCTACCTGGTCATCCTTCAAAACATTCATTCAACATGTATTTTTAAGTGCTTACGTGTCAGGCACTGCAGGAATAGTATTCATACATTGTACCATGAATGAATATAATGACAATTTTGACTAAACAATAATTACATTAATGATGATGATAATAATTAAAATTACATATTGAGCATTTAGGTACCTCACTGAATAATCTCATTTGTATTTCTTTAATTTGTCAAACCACCCTAAAAATAAATGCATTACTTTTAACGGCAAAAACTGAAACTACTTTGGACACCAACCCACTATTTCCTAGGAAGCTCAGAGAGATTAAGTCACTCACAAAGCCACACAGCGTATTGATAGTTTAGCTCGAACTTGACTGCAAGTCTGCCTGGAGTTCGGCGACCACACCCTTACTCCCTGCATTATATCAATGCACGCCGGCACAGTGCATGTGGCTGAGGACCCAGGGTAGGTATAAGGAGTTCGTAACTCCACAGAGCACCATTCGCTGTATTCCGTCAGACTGGCACTGGCTACAGCACAGCTCTCCAGCATACACGGAGAATGACTCCCCCGAAGTTGTGAGCCCCAGTGGCTCTGTCCTGCATTCACTCACAGGCACCAGAAGCCTGGGAGGAAATCAAATCCCGAATAGCAATCGCTATGCATGCCTATGTATGTGTGCACATATCACTTCTGTCTCTGCGCAGCTATGGAGTGTCTAGAATGAAGGCTGGCGTCTAGTAGGAACTCTTACATTTCTGCTGTTTGCCTAATTAAACAAAAACATTTAAAAATGTAAACAGAGAGAGTGGATGCCCAGACTGGAAGAGGAAGTAAGAGCTATGTCCTGCTGTGGGTAGCAGGCAGGTACAGGGGCTGGAGAGTCTTGAAACAGCCAAGGGACAAGAGCTGTCATGATGGGAAGGGGCTGAGTGTGTAGACTTGGGCCTGAGAGGGCTCTCACAGGGAGGAGGACACCTGGGTCTGCAGCCGCAATCACAGCTGTTTCTGGGGTTCGCCTCACTTGCTGCCTTTGTATGAGAACCGTGGTTTCCTTTGACAGCCTGGTTCTTGGATGGTCCACTTATGCCTCGGAGGGCTCTCAGAAAGAAAGGAAGGATGCCTATTTCTCTGGTGCCTGGTCCTCTCAGCCAGTGTCCTCTGCACCTGCCCCAGAGGGCTCTGACACAGGCCTGGTGGAGACTGAGAGCTCAACCTGGGGTCGGGTAAAGGTGAAACTCCCCAGGTTCTCAGGCAGTATTCAGGTCTGTGGCTGCAAAGCCAGACTTTTTGCCCTTAACCAGAAGTGTCTGGACAATGGATTTGTAGCCATGACACACAGAACCCTGTCCCCACTCTCACCAGCAGTGGTTTGGCCCTGGGAAAGTTAGTTCAGGACTCTGGGCCTCAGGAGTCCCATTTAGAGAAGGATCAAGAGAGTGAGATGGTTGCTCAGCTGACTTTTCCCTCCAGAGAGGGACCCAGCATGTGCCCCGCCACTGCTAGGCTGGCGGAGGACAGGAGGGAATGAGCTCTGTGTTCACAGCACGTCATCTTACCCAGCCTCTCTGGACATCCCAGGAATGGGGGGCTTAGCTTCTGGTTTGTGATAAGGGGAGGATGCTTCATGATCCCCCAAGCCTGTCTCCGTGGACTGGCAACCTGTCTGAGAAAGCATCTGCCTGGCACCGTGGCTACTGCCATCAAAGCCTGACCAGCTGGAGCCCAGGCGATAGTTTTTCGAAAGCTGTTACCCAAAAAAAGCAACACTGAGTCGGGTGTAGAGATAACTATCTGTGCTGTCACACCACACGGGGAGGGAGGGTAGCGACAATACCACCTCCTTCCTCGACAACGATACCTTACGGAAGCCAAACACATGTAGGCATTGAAAGTAAAAACAGTCAGCGCACTTACCAAATGTTGACTGACTCCCCGTGAGCATGTTTTCAGCAGAAAGCTGAGGGAAAGCACTCTTTCTTGTTTTCTCTCCATGCCACTCCACAGCTGACCCAGCTTGGAGAAAGAACACACGCCCAGAGACTCCAGACACCTCTGAGGCGGCTGTGAACCCTCTCGGGGCCTCAGGCACTGCCAGGTGCCCTCCCCAACCTCCTAGGTATGAAACACAGAGGCATCTAGGGCTGAGTGACTGTGTGCTGCCAAAGAGAAAGAGAGAGGAAGCGAAGCCACAAGCTGGATCGTCCAGAGGCCACTGCGCCCGCCACCGTCCAACCAGCAGCTCACCTGGCAGTGCCTACTGGCAATGGGCTCTCTCTGTCTCTCTCTCCCTTTCTGTGGCTTTCTTGCTTTCTCTCTCCCTCTCTCTTGCCTTTCTTGGGGGTTGTATTGGCTCTGGAGAAGAAGGCCCCTTGCCATTGCTTCTGACATTGCACAGGAAAGGAAGATTTAAAATGCCATTGAGAAAGACCTGGTTTTTCTGTCTTTGCTGAAAGGGATTCCTCCCTGGCAAAGGGGGCGGATTAGAAACGATGGAATAATCCGAAGGCCATGAGCGGACAGGCGGAGTCAGCAGCTGTCCACACACCTGGTGAGGCCATTTTCTGCCCTCATCCCTCCTCCTGGTCATGATGTTGTACTCCACCCTCTACCTCCTTTTTTTGGTTGTTACGGTTCCGGCTCACTGTCACGTGTGAGGAAAGTAGAAACCATCCCCGGTGTCTGGTGTAAAACCGCCGCAAATCTTTTGGAGGAAAGCAGGATGCAGACGAGTCAAGGTGCCGAGTAGTGCCCGTGGGGCTGCGGGACCTGGGTCCACTGACCCCAGATGCTGCCCCCACCTCCAGGAGAGAGCACAGCACTGCGGTTTGGGTCAGTGCCATCACAGATGCCTTCTCAAAACACACCTTTGACCCCCACTTTCTTCTCCTCTGTGGTTGCCAAACTGACCCATCCCTTGCTCCTCAGCTCCTTTCTAAAGTTCATGAATTTGTGTTTTCCACTCCCTTCCCTTCTCCAGCGCCCCCAGGCCCTCGTCCACTTTGCTCGGAACTGAGAGAGGCTCCTTGCCAACATTCCTCCTTTCTCCCCAAACTGATGACAGGTGAAGATTTCTCCAAATAGCAGTTTCCTTAATGTCATCCCTGCTGGAATACCTTCCTTGGCTGCCCACGGGCTGCAGGATCAAGTCCAAATACCTTGTCTCGGCAGACAGAAGCTTCTACATCTTGACCCTATGTTACTTTTCGAATACATTAATCATAATAGATATTTTTTAAGCTACCTTTATGATTTATGGGCTACTTAGTACACATCAGATGCAGTGTTAAGCACTGTTTCTGAGCTGGTTCTCACAAGAGTCCTACATCAAGTTTCATCACTTGCACTTTCCATTTTCAGGCCTGTGCAGATGAAGCAGCTTGAGAAGGTTGTACAGTGAGTCGGTGGTCAATGGTGAGCACTGGACTGCCGGTCTTACGATGTCAAAACCCATGCTCTTGACTCAGCCCTGTTTTTTTTTGAGACAGAATCTCACTCTTGTTGCCCAGGCTGGAGTGCAGTGGCGTGATCTGCGCTCACTGCAACCTCCGTCTCCTGGGTTCAAGCAATTCTCCTGCCTCAGCCTCCTGAGTATCTGTGATTACAGGTGTCTGCCACCGCACTTGGCTAAGTTTTATATTTTTTAGTAGAGGTGGGGTTTCACCAATGTTGGCCAGGCTGGTCTCAAATTCCTAATCGCAGGTGATCCACCCGCCTCTGCCTCCCAAGGTGCTGGGATTACAGGTGTGAGCCACCATGCCCGGCTGACCCAGCCCTCTTTACTGCCCCTTCTAGGTGAACGGATGCTCTGTGCTGCTGTCATACCCCTCCCCCCACCCTCCACAGGTCCTGGGCTGCCTCGGTCACCCCCTTCCAAACTCAAACCGGTGCCTGGGGCACAGGAGCCCTTAAGAGCCCTCAATCCATATGAATTGAAAGTGCTCAGCCTTCAAAGTAAGATGGGATGGATAAAGATGACATGCAACCCAGGAAACTTCAAGTGGACGGGCAGGGAGTGCTGACGTGCCACATCTGCTGAGCGAGAGTGGGTGGTGGAAGAGCTGGGGCTGGCTGTATTCATTTGAAATGTGGGTCCTGTCACTGCATCCTGCAGCAGGCTTTTTCTCTGTCCACCCTTCTTTTTCCCCAGTGCACCTCTCAGGAAGCTCCACTCCTAAGGTAATTCTCCAAATGTCCAAGCCCAAGAACTACTCAGCCAGGAAACCGGGGTTCTGCCTCTCTCCCTCCTCCTGTTGTTCTGCTCCAAGGAAGAAGGAACGACCTCACTGGGCTGCTTGGTGATTTGTTTTATCCTTGCTCAAAGCACAAAAATACCTGAATCTCAGAGTTCCCATGTTAAGAGCCGCTCCCTGGTCAGTCTCTTCCACTCTTACTTCCTAAAAATTAAAGAGGCAAAGCAGAATCAGACAGAGTAGAAGGCAGAAGAGGCCTCGTAGTAGCCACAAAGTCCAGGTCTCTCATTTTACAGGTGAGGACACTGAAGCCTGGAGAGAAGTAATTTGTCAAAGGTCACTCAGTATGACAGTGGTAGAGCCCCTTCTCCCAGGCATAGAGCTCTTTCCCTGTCCCTGTGATGTGGCTGCTGCAGCCACACAAACCAGCTGTTCCTGTTACAGCTGTCACGGGCTGTAACAGGTCAAATGTCCACCGGCTGCCCAAGGGCCAGATGAGATACAAGAGCAATTCTTCCCACGTGTCTTCACAGTTGTCAGGAGAGGTTAAGGATACTTTCAAGATTCACACTCTGACTGTGGCAAGCCAGGTTCTCAAAGGGTTAAATGACTGATGAAAAGAAAGCCAAAGGCTGAGTCGGAACCAGTGACAGACCGGCCGGCAGGACCCTGTCTTCCCGGGGAAGGCAAAGTTCTTCATTTTGGCAAGGTCCATGAATGTCTCTTTTTGCTTCTCCAGGGTCTCTGGTGTACCTGTTGGATTAAATCTTAAAGCATACCCTGAATGCTAAATATCTCAGGATAATGCAGAAAGTCCTGCCTCAGCTGGGGTTGGCTCATCTTTCTAGAGCCTCACCCTGATATACCTACTCTGCTCGGGGCACACGAAACATAGCCCACATTTACTTTTTTTTGTAAATATCTTCTCTCCACCAGGAAAATCTTCCCCTCCTTACCCGGCAAACTTGCACTTGACTTTGAGGATGGCGTTTCAATGCCTGCTCCTTTTCACAGCCTCCTCTGGCTCTTCTCTCTTAGTAATCTCACTTGTCTTCCCAGAGAACTCTGTTCATGGTGCCTCTCTGCCCTTCCTAAGTTGAATTCTAGCTATTTGTTGACATGTTTCCTACTATGGCTGTCCTGAGGCTCTCTCAAGGACAGTGACTCAGTCATATTCATCTTTGTATCCTGAGTTGTCAGTTCAGTTTCTGGGACACAGACGGAACAAAAGAATTACTAGCTTCAACTACAGAGAAATGCATCTGCTTAAGGAAAACTCTGCTCCAAGTTCCCAAATGAACAAGCCAATGAAGGTTGGTTTTTTTTTTTTTTTTACCCCTAAGAGTATAGCAAAGGCCCCTGATTAGTCAGTTTCCATTCTGAATGGTAAAGTGTCGTTTTACAAGCTGCTGCCATGAGCAAACCTCCACGTATGTCGAATGCACACTTGTGTGCATGCACGCACACACAGGAGCTAGAAGGAGCTGGCTGCTCTGTGGCAAGAAGCGGGAAAGAAGATAAGATCACCATACTGCAAGGGAAGGTAAGCCACGTGATGATGTGGGTAACCCCAGGCAAAGATGACACCCTCAGCGAGGCCCAGCTTAAATCTAACCACATCATCTTTTCATGAAACAGACATGAAAAAGTAAGACTAAGACAATTACAAAAAAGGTGGTTTAATGCCTTCTTGCCTTGATGGTATCAAAGCTATTGACTCCAGGGCTACACTTGGGGAAACAATTCTCTGAGATAAGGAGATGAACTATCTGTTCAAAAGAATGTGCAGGAAGCTAAGGTAACTGGGCAACACATAATGAAACGGTTTGCGGCCAATGAGCCATCCAAACAAAAGTGTCCCTGCATCAGTTGTGTAAGCGAAGGAAACCAAACCCACCCTTGTTTCAAAGTGAAGACTTTGTGGGCGCCAATGTGTATGTGTGTGTGTGTGTGTGTGTCCTCACTATCATAGTTAAAGTGAAATTCACAGCTCCTCCAGCTGTGGCTGACACTGGTATAAAATGGAAAGGTTGAAAAGGTGAGACAAGTTGTCATACAGCAACCTTGAAGTGCCTTTCCGGGCGGCACTGCCTGCTATGCGAAGGTTCATGTGGTGAATGACCATCACTACATTAACACAAATTGAGATCTCAGCACTGATTTATCAGTGTGTGTCCCAGAAAGAGACACTGCATTTCAGCATCATGGTATTCTGATAGAGTTAGGTTCTGAATTCTCTGAGCCACAGACAATGGTGTGTTTCTCCTCTCTGAAGCTCTGCTAATGCCTTGTCTGTGTTTCCCTGAAATATGGTTTCCCCCATCAGTTTTCAACCTTTTCATTCCCCGAAGCAATCTTCTGATGATTCTTTAAGGTCCTCAGATCTATACAATGTGACAGCTGGGATGGGCTTCGGGGGTGTCGACTGCAAGCTTTACAGGCTCTAAAGCTTGCCATTGAAACTCAGCTGTGGCATTAGTCAATGTTCTTTGATTTCAGGTAAGTCACACAACCTAAATCTCAGCTTTCTCATCTACAAATTGGGACTAACAGAACCCATCTTCAAGTTGAGTTTGCTTTAGAAATATATGAGTTAATTCACATACAGTACTTAACACAATCAGCATAAAGGTACATCTCAGTATGTGAAGCTATTTTAATTACTACCACCAGCATGGTCCCTTCAGACCCTCTTAATCTTCAGATCCAGAGAGGTAATGTACCTTGTCCTAGGGAAATGAGTCTTAGTTGAGACAACAGCTATTGTCTCTGCTATGCAATGATTAAACCAAAGACAGCAGCAATCATAAGTGGCTGGCAGGACTCAGGTCGACTTGCTCCCAGGTCAGAACCACATTGGTGCCCATACTGTGATTTATCATTGCATACTTACATGTTTTCAGAGTGTAGCACTTGATAGGTACTGTATAAATATTTATTAATCAGCTGATTGCAAAGATCACTGCTGATTTTCAAAGCAACAGGTTTCTCCATCGTAACTCCTTCTCCTCCACACTATCACGTCCTAATAATTTCAGAAAACTCATCTAGGAAAGACTCATACTAATGTGTTATCAGAGGGAAACATTCCACCCCTTTTTGGAATGCAGATATAGATTGCTCCAGATTTCAGGAACATTAATTAGAGCCACTGGTAATTTGTCTGAAGCGCTAAAGCCCCAAAGCACTCACAGAAGGCACCTTTGTCCTCGCACATTAGAGCTTTTGTCACTACATATCAAAAACGGTCAAGCTGCCTTTTGATGGACAGTCTGGATGACAGGATCAAGATGCCAGCCCACCAAATCCATCATTGGAAAGAAACTTGGGGCCAGCCTATTTCCTAAAAGTTGAGGATGTTGCACAGACTGCTGGTTCTAAATAGGATAGTCTAATGAACATTGCTATTATTTTTATTGTCTGCTGCAGTATTGAATATGCTTCTCATATTCTAGACTTTATGCAAAGCCACCGTGACCTAAATGTTTAATTCAGATCTTTATTTTCTGTTTCATAACCCCTCTTAGTATCACTGTAAAAATCTAAATGCATATACATGATTCTCTTTTGTTACTAAGCTTTTTGGGCTGTACTTTTGTGGTTAATATCAGGGTCAGAGCAAGAGCTCAAGAGAGCATGGGCATAGCTTAAGGGTGCCTGGAATATACTTCTTGTCCTAGCAATTGATACCCTCTCATTGCTTCATTGAATTTTTCCTGTTTTTAACCTCTGCCCTTGTTTTCAGTAATATTGGTATAATGAGTTGAATAAATGGCCCTATCTAAAAAGAAACGAGAAAAAAAATCTGGCTTTGGCTGAAATTCCCTGAGGATTAAAGGTATGAGGGTGAATGCAGAGGGGAACTTAGAGATCTATGAAATAAACAGAGACAGGGTGTTTCTAGGAGGTTGCAGCCAAGCAAGAGTGTAATCAGAGTCCGTGGCTGAACCTCAGCAGCTTCCCCAGAAGACATACCCTTTCTAGAATCTCCTGTTCCATCCCGCACTTCTGTGGCCTACTCAGAGCCTCTGAAATTGGGGATGGCTGATGGAAGTGACAGGTAACCCATATGTTCTGTGACACTACACTGTTCATTGCTTTTCTAAACACCACCTGAGGAGACTTTGCACAGGATTCTGAGAACAGTGCGTAGATATGTACTATCCAAAATGGTAGCCACCAACCACAGGTAGCTGTCAAGCACTTGAAATATGGCCAGTCCAAACACAGGTGTGCTTTACGCATAAAACCCACATGAGATATTGAAGACGTGGTACAAAAACAAATATAAACTATCTTATTAATAAGTTTTCCATATTGATTACATGTTGAAATGATAATACTTTGGATATATTGGGTAAAGAGAAAATGTTTTATTAAGGTTAATTTCAGCTGCTTAGTTTTCCATCTTAACATGTGGCCACTAGAAGAACATCTAAACTGACAAATGTGATTAGACTGTATTTCTACCAGACAGTCCTGGTCTAGACAACTGCCAGAGAAGTTGTCTTCATTCACGTACAAGTTAGTCCGGTGAAAACACAACTCTCCAGCCCTCTGCCCATGTTCCACTGTGCTCAGAATGAAATCCACCCTCCTCCTCTGGCCCTTGCAATGCTGAGGGACCAGGGTCCTGCCTCTGGCTCCAGCCTCCCCTGGCTGCTCACTTCAATCATGCTGGCATTTCCCTCAGAATCTCCAGGCTTGTGCCAGGCCTAGGATCTCTGCAGTCTATCCCCCCATCTGTTTTTGTCGTTTGGGTCTCCTCTCAAGAGCCTCCTCCAGGGAGAGGCCTTCCCTCACCTCCTGTGGTAGGAAGAATAATGGCTCCCAAAGACGTCACCTTCTAATCCCTGAAACCTGTGAATATGCTACGTTACACGGCCAAAGAGACTCAAATGATGAAATATTTTGAGATGTGGAGATGATCCTGGCTTATCCATGTGGGCTTGATATGATCACAAGAGTCCTTATAAGGGAAAAAGAGGGAGGAAGGGGAGTCAGAGTCAGAGAGGGAGGTGTGATGACAGAAGCAGAAATTGGAGAGGTGCAGGGCTATGAGCCAAGGAATGCAGGCGGCTTCCAGGAGCTGGACAAGCCCAAGACACAATTCTTCCCTGAATCCTCCAGAAGGAATGCAGGTCTCCAACCTGTGTTAGTCCATGCTCGCATTGCTATAAAGAACTACCTGAGACTGGGTAATTTATAAAGAAAAGAGGTTTAACTGGCACATGGTTCCACAGGCTGTACAGGAAGCATGGCTGGGGAGGCCTCAGGAAACATACAGTTATGGCAGAAGGTGAAAGAGAAGCAGGCATGTCTTACATGGTGGAGCAGGAGAGACAGAGAGAGTGTTAAGGGGGAGATGCCACACAATTTTAAACAACCAGCTCTCACGAGAACTCACTCACTATCATGAGAACAGCAAGGGGGAAATCTACCCATAATCCAGTCACCTCTCGCCAGGCACCTCCTCCAACACTGGTAGTTATAATTCAGCACGAGATTTGGATCAGGGCATAAATCTAAACCATATCACAGATCATTTTAGACTTGTGACCTCTAGAACTGTAACAGAATACACTCATACTGTTCTAAGCCAAACCATCTGTGGTTCTTTGGTATAACTGCAGTAGAAAATCAATATACCTCCCAACTTGAGACTGTGCTCCACCCATGCCCCAGCTCCTCTCGGTCCTTCTTTTTGTCTCCTTTGCTGCTATCAGTTTCTAATTTCGCTGAGGATTTGTTTATTTGTTTATTTTCTGTCTCTCCTGACTAGACTGTGGGCTCCCCTAGAGCAGAGACCTCCTCTGTTTTGATTACCTCTGAGTGCTCCGCCTTTGCACGAATGCCTGACACACAGCGAATGCTCACTGGTATAAATAAATGGTTGAATGAATGAAGGAAGGAATGACAGACAATCAGGTATTTCAAATATTCACTTGTAACCAAATGGGTAGCATCCGAAAACTTTTAAGGAAAAAGTACACCCCAACTATTTTTTTTAAATTGCATTTTAGGTTTTGGGGTACATGTGAAGAACATGCAAGATTGTTGCATAGGTGCATACGTGGCAGTGTGATTTGCTGCCTTCCTCCCCTTCACCTATATCTGGCATTTCTCCCCATGCTATCTCTCCCCAACTCCCCACCCCGCACTGTCCCTCCCCGTTTCCCCTCAATAGACCCCAGTGTGTAGTGCTCCCCTCCCTGTGTCCATGTGTTCTCATTGTTCAACACCCGCCTATACTATTAATAGATGAAATGGACAATATTGACAGATACAGATACCGGACAATGCTTTCTATTTATGAGGTACCATGATGATGCTGTGGAGATACAAAGAATTTGATGATCCTCTTACAGTCTCTCCTGAGAGACAAGCATGGGCACATCATTAAACCTCGCCAAAGTACAGTTTTAGTCGTTGGGGCCAAACGAGTGGTGGGGCATTAGGTATGTGCTTAAAAACCAGTTTGCAAAACAACAGCAAAAACACAGGTCTGATTTGCGATGTTTGCCAATTTCTGTGTTGTAAATATTCCTACAGTGATTGATTTCAAGCTACCATTGTGATGTCTCTGACTGTGGAGCCAGGAAGAAAGATATACACAAGGATGGTCTTGTTGAGGAGGTAGGATTTCAACTGGACCTATAAGGGTTGGTGGGATGTGGATGGCCTGAGGATAGAGGAGGAAGCATCTTGCACACAAAGGGAAGAATCTTTTCAGGGTTAGTGAGGTGCAGTCTCAAAGGCCCTCGTGGCTCTAGTGGGTTTCCTGTTACTGAGAGAAGCAGAAATGAGCTACTGAGACATCATCATGAAGAGGGCTCCCTGGAAAGATGCAGGGGCAGGGAAGACGTAGATGATTTTGCAGCCCTGTGGTCATTTTAACAAGCATGGGGGTATGGCTAAAGCACAGGCTGCCAAAGCCCAGGGAGGAGAATGACCAGTCCATGTTCATGGAGCTGGTCCCAGGACATCCCGACCTGAATCCAGGCTGACGCCCTCACTCATTCTGCCTCTCACATGTTTACGGTCGACATAACATGCAGCTCCTCCATCCCAAAGATGAGCTAGCAAGGGAACTTAGAACAACCCTCTTTCGAACAGTTCTCAAAGTATCCCTCCCTGAACTTCCCCTCCTTATTCCATGAATCATCCCCGCTAATTTGCAAGTACGGGAGGTTTGATTCTGAGGATCTCAGGGCAGTGTTTAAGATGCTGGTGTGATGTTTAAGCAGGGGCTCAGATGGTACCCAGATTCAAATCCTGACTCCCCATGACTCCTCCACTGGAAAGGTTACTTGATCTCTCTAGACTGGGTTCCTCATCTCTAAAATGAAGATAATGATATCCGCCTGAGAGGGTTTGGAGCAGATTATATGATGCCTAAGAGACACCCTATCCCATGCCTGGTACACGGTAAGTGCCCAATTCATGGCACAGTGATGGTGATGATCATGTTTTCCCCTTCTTGAGGCCTTGCCAGACACAGCAGGGCTGCTTTCCAGCAAGCCCCTTTCCCGTCTGTAGTCACCTGCCCATCAACTTGCTCTGAGCAGGGAGCCCTCTAGAAACCCAGTCCAGCATCCTCCCAGGCCATGTCTTCCTTGCTGATCACTTTAAGAGCAATGCATTCTTCTGTGTTCAGGGTGAGATGTTTTCCTTGCTTTGGGCATGTTTTAGTGAAAGACAAGGATAAGGCCATTATGTGAACACAGAGACAACAGTGAAAAAAGACTGCTTTCTGAAAAGCACCAAAAACCCTTATTTTGCCTGAATGGCCATTATTTTCATTCTTTTTCCCCCCACACAAAGCACCGGAGCACATTTCATTCAGTCTGTTGCTGAGTGAGTGGGTGTGAAGACGCAGTACAAACAAAAGCGGTAACATATTGCTGTTGTCAGGACTCTTGTTAGGCGCTTCGCGAGGTGGACCAAGCTTCCCCGCTAGCGCGGCTGCTTGAGTCATCAGGAGCAACAATGTACAATATACACATAAATAGAAAAACCCTCCATAATCCCTGACATGGTTATGAGCAATTTACGAGCAGGAGCTGGATTTCAAAAGTCGGCAGAACATAAAAGCACAGTTTTCTTCTAAGATGATGGCACCTTGTCAGCCCCTTCCACAATCTCACGTGTAGATGCTGCCTGCCTTGGACATACAGTTCCTCCTGTGCAAGAAGGCAAAACTGCTCCATTCCTCTGACATATTAGGGCCCCCAGGTGTGAGCGTGAAAGGCCTCAATGGGGTTGGGTGTGTTGGTAGCCAGGTGCTTGGAGAGTGGGGAGGATGTGTGAGGTCCCAGGGTTCTGGGGTGTTCTAGGTCCCAGGCTATCCAAACCATGTAACTCAAAGTAGGAGAAAATCTGCCAATTTCTACTCTGTGTTTGCTGAAAATAAAAAGCAATTTTGAAGAGGAAAGGAGAGAAATCTTGGCACTTGCTTCCTTTTGCCATGCAAACGTTGGCATTTACCATAAGTTGTCCTTTCTCAAAGACAATTCTGTGGCTTTGGTTGTGAGGATTAAATGAAGCTATATACATAAAATACCTACCATGGGGCCTGGCACACAGTAGGTGCTTATGAAATTTTTATAACCAGCTTCGCTTTGATAAGTAGCAAAAAAAAAAAAAACTATCTGAGGAAACAAGATCAACATACAGAAAGCAACTAGGGAATATTATAGAGTTAGCAAATAATAAAGAAGTAAATCGAATAAATCATAAGACCTTCAGAATAAGCTGAAGCTATCTGCAGCCTGGAAGGGAAACGAAGGATTCTGGGTGAGTCTGCAGCAAACGATATCGTAAAGGACAAGGACCAGAGATGGAGCTTGAAGAGATGGCCGAAATGGCTGTGGTCCGCCTTGGAGGACAAGGTTTCTGGTGCAATAAAAATTGCCATTTGAAAAAAAAATTCAAGTGCCTGATTCATCTCATGGGATCATGGGAGTAAAATGAATATGAGAAGGAAACATGGGCTGGTCCAGGTGGGACAAAGGCCCTCTTCTGCTGACGGCATCTCCCCTTGAAAGATTGCCAGTAATATTCTTTGTGTCTGTCACTGAGGCAATTAGTAATGACCCCCAGCTTGGCACTGAGAGCACTCCTTTATAACAAGAGCCAGCCAGACACAATCTCTCTGCTCAGAGTTCAGGGCGGAGGGGGAGAACCAGGCAGATCCACATGGTACATGCTTCCAATTAAAAATACAAACAGAGGCAAAGCAAAATGAATGTCACAGAAAAGAAAGTGCTGCCACCCACTCTTGGCCTAAAGGTCACTGTGCTGCAGCCTTGGCCATTATCTGCAGCCGCAAAGGTCAGGGGGGCTGTCTGCATTGCTGGGGAGTATGTAGGCTTTCATAAGGCCTCAAAATGACTGTTGCTCTGACACCAAAATTAGTGATAAGCTCTCAGCAGAAGACGATAATAGAGAAATGGAGTGACTGTAACCTTTTCCGCCATCTCTCTTGTCGGCTCCATGAAGCAGAGTCACAAGGCATAAAACGAGAAGTTTCCATATTCTACAAAAGACTACAAGACTGCTGACTTAATTGGGTGCGTAACAAATGGCTATACCATTGCCAACAAGAAGACATCAGAGAGGAAGGAGAAAAGAGCGATTAAAACATCTCATGACATCCCTTTGAATTTGGAAACTGGCTCCCGATGTACCTCGACAGGCCTTGATGCAAATGCAGGGAGCTAGTCACGTGGTCCACTAATATTCCAATCACCATGGCCCAGCAGGGGCAACCACGCCACTAACTAATTTGTTGAATTTCAGGAAAATTTAACCATAGGAAGAACTGGAAGAACACTGGACTTGGAGTCAGATAGACCTGCATTCAAATCTCAATTGTTGTCCATATTTGATGGGCAATATTATATAATCATTTACCATCCCTGCACTGTAATTCCACAGTGTTTTCACCTGGAAAAGGAATGACTACAATACCTAAATGCACAAGGTCCCAGTGAAGATTAAATAGGAGGAAAGAAACAGAAAAATCCTTACTAAACGATCAGGTACAATACAAATACAAACACAGCTGGAATATAAATACAAAAATAACTTGAATCATTATTATTATTAGCTAGTAATAATGTCCACTATCCCTGCGGAAATCTCCATTCCTATCCACTCTGAGGTAATTTTGTTTTTCTGTATTTAGGCCATCCAAGGAGAAAAATTTTTGTTGTTGATGATAAATAGAATCTGCAAAATGCTGCACACACAACTCTTTCATTGGGTTGACACATAAAACACTAAAGGAAGTAAACCAAAGCACACAGCACACAGCACACACATAAACATAACACTAAACACATAAACATACGGCTAAGGTTGGCCTTTAGTAGGTATCAGAAACAAAATCAGCAACTTGTAGCACTTCAGTTAAGCTTCCTAGCAACAGAAATACATAAATAACCGATACTTAAGATGATTATCCCTAAAGCTCACTATAATATTAGCACGTGATATTGGTCCCTTCAAATGTTCTCTAGCTCAAGGCATTTGGCGCTTTCCAATTACTTAGGTAATAAAGTATTTGATGTTTAAACCTGCCAAACATCGACGACGGGGCATAAATGATACTTTGGCAGTTCAAAGTATTGGCCTCCTTCCTTTCCAGAAGGAAATCAATCATCGCATCAGCACTACTCCAAAACTCAGAATCACCCAACGTAGCAAGGACGGTTCTCCTTCTAAAGTTCTGTGCCCGTCCCCTCTTAACAGGTCTGGAGAGGATGCTGGTAGTAGTTTTGAGCATCGCAGAGTAACTGAAAGTAGCTGACAGGCTCAGAGGCTGGGCAGAGCTTATGATCATGCTAGTCTGTGTGGCTGACCACATGCGGCATGCTATTGGCACTGCTTGCTTTATTAGCCTGCATATAACTCCTTGGGAGACACAGCCAATTTGGTAAGATGTGGGAGAAATCTGTAAAGTTTCCTGGAACACTGGGTATCAAAGGAATGAGATGTCTCCTGGCCTTTCATGTTGTAAACTAGAGAAAGAGACACAGCTTAGCAGAGCAGCTAAAGCTTAGGATCAACTTTTACAGCAATATGGAAACCACATGACAGATTGTATAGGCGCCTGCATAACTTCTGACTCATTCCCCAGGTGCTTCTGTTCTCTATAGCTACACGGAGCCATGTTGAAGAGAGAGGATCAGAGCAGTATTATTCCACTCGGTGAAACTGGTCATATTTAGTCACATATTTATGAGGGAAGATACTAGCAGAAGTGGATGCAGTGATATCTGAGTTTACTCTGTCATTGTGCAGGTAAAATGTGACTCAGTTCCCAGAGGGTAAATGTGTGGATCCTTATACTTTATTATTTATTCTCTTGCAATGTTTCCTTATTTTTTAAAAAACCATTTATGCATTAGATTGAAGTAACATGAAATACAATGTAGATTTCTGGGCTAACTTCATATATACTGAATCAGGAATTGTGATGAAAGGTCCGGGAGTCTAAACTTTCAGCAATCTCTAGGGATCCTTCAACCCACTCAAGTTAAATATGGTGGCCCTGCTGATCCATCCTCGACAACCACATCCCTGAACAGATCTGAAGATCATCCCTACTAACTGGGGAAACCGATTAATGCAGAAGGAAAAGTTAAGCAACAATGAGAAGAGTGCAGGTAAAATTACCTTCTTGGCATATCTGAGGCCTCTATTAAGTTGCATAGTACGTTTTGCTTCTCAAGAAGAAAAACATTCAGATGCCTCCCACAACTCAGTATTTTATTTCCCTCTCAACCCTCCCCGCAGAAATCACACTGAATAGGGTTCACCTTTCCAGGTCTCTGCCTGCCCAACCACTCACCTGTTAAGATGTAAAGTATGGTAGCAGATCTCCTGAATAGAATCTCTTGGGGTGAGGAGGTGAGATTCGTCACTGATTTTATAGAATCATTGATTTTTTTTTTTTTTTTAGAACTAGGAGGGTCCTTAGATATTATCAAAATATTAGCTGGACAAAGAAAACTCATTGATGCAAATGAATTAATACGTTTACAACTTGAAAAAATGTATAACATTTTACAACGGGTTTGTATCAAGGGGGTTAGAAAGAGTATCTGTGGAGTGTGAACTCAGACGACTCCTGGCAACTGCATGTTTACTTCAAATAGGGCAAGAGAGAAAGTGCTGCCTCTTTTCTGGCCAAAGAACACTTCCCAAATGAGAAGAGTTTTAGGTGACATTTCAGAGGTGGAACCTGGCCCATCTGAAGTGTGTGCGGGTAAGGACAGAGGGAGAAGGGGTGCTATTCTGGGGACAAATTCGTTTAGGAGAAGGCTCAGAAGAGATTCACCAATTGGGTAAACTCTGAGTCTATCAAAAGAGGAAGGATGAGGAATAATCGGAGAATGTCAGAAAGACAAAGGAAACTCTTGTTCCTAATCTGTGCATAGAACACTGGAAGGATGAGCACAGAGGAAGCTGTCATTGCTTCATTCATTCCTCCACTCTTCATTCAATAAACATCAGTGGGAGAACATCCAAGGATGAATGATATTTAGTTGGTGCCTATAAGGACCTTGCAGGCTTGTGGGCCAGCCAGAAAAATAATGAGAGACATTTTCATTATGGTGAGACAAGGGCTATGATGGATAGAAATTGAGGGGCACATGGGCGAAATACAAATGCAGACATAACATGTTAGGGAAAGCTTTCTAGGTAACAGGGCACCTCCTAGGGCTTGAAGAGAACCAATGAACAGAGATCTGAAGCCCAGGGGGAGCTACCCAGCAAGTCAAGTTGCCACGAAGAAGCCCAAGACTGAAATGATCTTTGCTCATGCACCCCAAAAGGAAGTAAATGTATCAGATGTGAGTCTTTGCCCTCTCCACCTTGAACACCCCATCGACACAACACAACGTGCCAGGCTTTGGAACACAACCAGCAGTGTACACTCAGCCAAAGTCACTGATGTTGCTTTCCGGGTATTTGTAGCTGAAGGTATGCCCGCTCCTTTCCAATACAAACAGAGGAACTCAGCTGGCATCAAGACGCAGCCTCATAGCATCCAGCCAAGTTAGAAGGCCTACCTGGCTGCCACACATGCCCTGCAAAATGGCACACAGGTGCTATCATCCAGTTAGCAGCTTCAGCCGGGTAACCAACTCCAGAGTGTTGACAGCTGCAGTAAAACACACTTGGAGTTCAACATAATGAAGGAAAATGATTAGCACTGAAGAGAAGCTGGCAATAAAGAACTCTGGTTTCTTAGGCAAATTACAGGATCCCAGGAGATTAAAGCTGGAAAGAGGTCTTACAGATAACAGACAGCTATCTCCATTTCACAGACAAGAAAGTAAGCAAGAGAGGTGAAGCGAAGGGCCGAGGATGACAGAAGAAGCTACACAGCATCAGGGTAAGAGCGAGGACTTCGAGATGGATCAAACTGGGGTTTGCAACCCAAGTTTGGGACTCGCTGACTTCAGGACGGCACCTTGGTCTCTCTAAACCTCAGTTTCCTTTTTGAAGTCTGCACTGCTATGAGGATTAATTGAAGGATATTGCAGGGCCTGCTGCCCATGGCAAGTACATAAAATTACTATGGAAAATCAGAACACTGGGTTCATGGTCTTGCTTCACCACACATGACCTGTGCTTCTCTGGGTCTCAGTTCTTCTACCTGTGAAATGGAAATAAAGATGCTAGTACCTGCCCTAATTACTTGCCAGGATAAGTGGAACCCTTGCAGGTAAGAGCTGTGTCCGCTTCTAGGCAAGTTGTTATTACTATTCCTATTATGGCAAAACATGTTTTGGGCCTTCCTACTGGTAAGTGGCAGAGCCAAGACAGGATACATGCAGTGAAAGAAAAAGACCAGAGCAATTTTCTCCCGGGCAACTGATGGACTGCAATGTTTGGACTCTCCCAGTACGGTTCAGAAGGTCTGATGGGTCAGTGAGGAGCTCAGGCGCGAGAAGAAATCTGTGGTGTATTCAATGCCAAAGGGTCTCATTTCTGGGTGGGAGGGACAGCGGGGATGGGGTGAAGCAGGGGAGGGCAGCAGGAAGGAGCGGAAAGAACCTGGGGAAATCGAACCACCTGCCTGGGTTTCACTCTGAGTTTTCAGATTCATTAAGAAGAAAGAAAAATACACCAAAAAAAAAAGCACAAAGCAAAACCCCAGTTTGGTCAATCCAAGAGAAATGAAAGACGGGGCTGTAAAAAGTGCTGAGAATGGGATTGCTCGACTTTTCACAGCTTCAGCTGGCTTACAATACCCTCAGCTTGGTGCTTCTCCCGAATCCACATCTCAAACGCTCTAATTAGATTGTGCAGCAGAAAGAAGGCCCGGTGCCCTTGGAAGTAAGTGATTGCTTACTTGCCACAGGAATGTTCTGTGCTTTCATATGCTTCATTTTTTTTTTTCCTGGGGGCTTGGGAATGAATTGGGCAATTTCTTAGGTGTCTGCTCCACAGAAAGATGTTGAGCTTATGTTTGGTTTCTCTTCTTACCTAGGCTCTTGCCTCTGCCTGAAGTACTCTCTGTCTGGCTTCCTTAGTTGCTCAACTGCTCACCTCTAAGACCCAATTCAGGGCTCCCACAGGCTCCATCCACCTAAAACCTTACCTGTAGTGACTGTGGAACGGTTACTGTTTGCCGGTCTTCCCACCAAGAGATGATCCCTTAAGGACAATGTCTTCATCTGTTCGCCTTTGTGTTCTCTGTATTTGGCATGATGCTTTGCATCAGGGGCCTTGAAACGCAAAGTGTGGCTTATGGCTTCACAGCATCAGTCCCACCTGGGACCTTGTGGGATGTGCAGAGATCTCGAGCTCCACTCAACACTTACTGAATCTGAATTTTCTTTGCTTTTGTTTTTTTGAGACAGGGTCTTGCTCTGTCATCCGGGCTGGAGTGCAGTGGTGCAATCACAGCTGACTAGTCTCCTGGTGGGACTGCCCAAGAGATTGTCCCACCACAGCCTGGTGAGACTATAGCAACGGCATGCCCGGCATTTTTTTTTCTGTTCTTTTTTTTTTTTTGTAGAGATGGGGGTCTCGCTTTGTCTAGGCTGTAAATTTTCAATTTGACAAGTGTCCTATGTGATTTGTGGCCACACTGAAGACTCACCAGCACAGAGTCGGGTGGAGAATACTTGATCAATATTTGTGGGATTTACCCAATGAAATCCAGTTATTCCTACTGAATTTCTTTCTCCTCCAGGAGGATACAGCAAACAAGTTGAGGGAGGTGAGTGCTGCAGCCCTCTCCTCAGCCCTGCAGCCGATCCCTGACATAAAGTCCTTAGAGTCTAGTGGCTTCTTTCCATGCACCTACCACCTACACCTACTACTTTCAAAGAAACCACAACCTGGACCTGGAACAGAACTGGACGTGCCAAAATGCCTGAGGATACTTCATCGAACATGGCTCTCTTGATGGGAAGCTGGCATGACTAGAAATGTCAGGAGTCTTCCCTCTCCAGGTTTCCAGTTTTATGTTGCTGGTTCAATGGTCCAGATTGAGATCAGATGAGTCAAGTTCAGATAACCATCCAAACCTTTAGACCAGGCCTAAAAGCAAATCTGCATTCTCAAACCATTCCAAATGTGTTGATCACCAGTTTTAGTTTGCCATACCACCCAATCCAAGAGAGTGTAGTCATTTCTCTAATAGCAGATGCGTAATTTGTTCATCAGTGGAAAATCTACATGTACATCATAAGGTCAAAAGTTGCAAGAAACTTGACTTCTTTGAGATTGTGCCAAACCTCAAGCTTTCAGTAATAAGGGCTCTCAGTCAAACCTTCTGAGGAGGATGAAGTGTATTTGACCCAACGTTTAGCATAAACAGGCACATACTATGCTGTCCCTTTAAAATGGTTGAATTCTTGGCTAGACTATGAAGGAAAACAACAGCCCAAGCAAAGCCTATATAAAACATCAACCCATGGTCGAGGCCCAATGAGGTACAGAGATATTGCTGAAATCCAAGAAAGTGAAATCAAAGTCCTGAGCCTTTTTGGCTAAATTCCCCTAATTGTGCCATGCTAAACAAGTACAGTCATTAATTCTACTATCACGTAAGCACAACATTCTAAAATGTCTACTACAGATAGCAAAAGCATGAATTCAATGTTTACTTTCTAGGCACCCACTGTGTGCTAGGGGAAGTGTTGGGTATTGGAGATTCAACATGGAACTTCCTTTTATTTTCCTTCACTGCCTTTCTCTTTTCAAATATTTAATGACCATCCACTGTGCCCCAGAAGTTGCCAGGTCTGGAGCAGGAGATTCTTTTTCCTTAAGCCTCCTGTGTCCCAGCTGGGAGTGACAAATACATCAACCAAGAAATAACATGCTGGGAAAATTCCACAAATAATGATGTGCACACGGTCCTTCGGGGTATCCTTAACCATCATGCTCCAGCTTCGATCTCTCAAAAAGACCTTTTGCCTGTTACTGAAGATGTCAGCAATAAAACTGGATCCTAAAGAAACCATTCATGATGATATATCCTTATTGGAATTGAAAATGCATGAGGAAATCACACATAGGTCCCACCTGATAAAACATTATTCATCCATTAAGTTAAGTTAGATAGGAGAGGTGACTTAAAGTCAATCATATATCTCAGAAAAACAAAATGTGCTCATCTCTTGATTTTTGTAGATCAAATCCCACTAGAGGAGTTGGGTATGTTTGTAGCCTCAGCTACTTCCGTTGGTAAGGCAGTTTTCAAAACGACTTTATAAATATTTGCTCATTGGGTCCTCAGAGTAACCCTTGAGGTACCTGGTGGCTCGCCACAGTGTGGCAAGATTGAGATGACGACTCTAATGAACCATACTCTTGGTCAAGCAAAAGGCAGACAGTCATTCTCCACTTTTTAATTGATTGACTGCTTGCTTGATTGAGATGAGTCTCACTATGTTGCCGAGGCTGGTCTTCAACTCCTGGGTTCAAGTGATCCCCCTGCCTTAGCCTCATGAGTAGCTGAGACTACAGGCGCGGACAACCACACCTGGCTTATTATTTGTTTTGAAAGCATTAGAAGTACTTTTAGAAAATTCCAAGGAACTCAGTGTCCCGCTAAACTGCCTTCCTCTTCATGTAATTTGACACTAAGTGTCCTGGTGTGTTAAGCTCGCCTCTATTTAAAAGGCCCTGAAGGCCATGCCACTCAGGTTTAAGGAGACAGAAGGTACTCTGTCCTTGAAGCATCATGATACTAAAAGTTCATTAAGATCTCTGTCCCAGGTATTACACCCCTAAGGTCGCTAGGCCTCTCCACAACAGGTATACTAAGCAGTCTCCAAAAAGGTCCTCAGTTTTAGGATGCAAGGAAAATAATTCATGAAGGGGATCAGCTTTAAGTTTCAATTATATATGCTGTAGATTTTATCTTGGCTCCTGCCCATGAATATACCATCTTCCATTCACATCTAAGGCAACTAGTTCAGAGCGATAGGAAATGGGCACTTTATGAACATCTGCTATATACAAATATTTAACCACCTTTTTCCTCCTTTAGAATTTTTCTAACTCAGTGGACTCTCCATTATTCAAAAGAAGTTCTCGATTTTCACTCCTCCTCACAAGGTTACCTCTTTCAGGTAACAGTATCCCCTCTTCCCTGCAAAGGTCAGGACAAGAAGATAAAGGAAAAAGCTAAGAGAATGTCAGAACTGTGTATGTGCTAAAATTCTTAACTTAGATGTATATATGGACAAGGAAAGTGGGCAAGAGGAAGTAAAACTAAAATTTAGGCAAGGAAACCAATTAGCCAACAGGGAGAGAGCCTAAAGTGAGAGTATCAGACCAGACTATCTCAGACCCATAGTCTTGTGGATCAAGGCACTGATGGAGGGCAATATGGCAGACACTACTGGAGTTGTCATAGTGCATCCTCTCCTACCAAAGGATCACACTCCCAGAAGCTAAAGGAAAGAAATGGAGAATGGGAGGTGTATTTTGGGTAAGAAAGAAAAAGAAGCGCTTGTATGGGTTTTCATGTTATTTCAGTGAAGTCATAATAGAACAGCTTCCCTTCCCAGAGCTTGCCCAGAACAGCTATTTAAAGGGAGAGCGAGAACTGTACAAGCTTTGACTAGATTCTGAGGTCGGAGCCTTAATTAGAGTCACAATTGTATTGTACATCTATTTGTGTTACTGTTCAATTAGGAGTGTAATAGCTGGGACAGAGATCTTAATGAGCTTTTAGTGTCATGATGCTTCAAGACTGCCCTTTTTTGGTTGTTGTTGTTATTAAGATTTCATATAGGGGCTTTTTCCTCTCTGCTGTCCAACTATGTGGTTCTCCCTTCGGACAGGTTGAAATGCAAGACTGACTCTTCGTATATCCAAAGCTAGCCATTAAAAATGGGCTGTCTTCCCCTTATCATCTTCATAATTAGCTTCTAAACAGTTGCTTGGATCTATCCTGTTATCAATATAACCTCTAGGAATATTGGAATATTAGGGCCAATCTTTTACAATTGAGGTAACTGAGATTCAGAAAGATGAAGTGACCTACTGGACACCCCATAGATAGTGACAGAGCCTGGACTTGCAAAACAGTGTTCTCACCTCCCAGCAACAAAACAATCATAAGACCTGAACACATCATAATAAGGTCGTTCTAACATTACAATGTACACAAGTAGCCAAACTGGATCATTCATTTAAAAAAGAAAAAAGAATTCATTCCGAAAGACATAGTTTTTGTGGTCTTAATAGGTATTTTACTTAATTTTTGTCTGCCTTTCACAACCTAGGCTTGGGCATAATTAAAGATGATATTAGCTGGGCACAGTGGCTCACAACTATAATCCCAGCACTTGGGGAGGCCAAGGCAGTGGATCACAAGGTCAGGAGATCAAGATCATCCTGGACAACATGGTGAAACCCCGTCTCTACTAAAAATGCAAAAATTAGCCAGGCATAGTGGTGTGTGCCTGTGGTCCCAGCTACTCAGGAGGCTGAGGCAGAAGAATTGCTTGAACCTGTGAGGTGGAGGTTGCGGTGAGCCAAACTCGCACCACTGCACTCCAGCCCAAACAACAGAGCAAGGCTCCATCTCAAAAATATATATATATTTATATTTTGTGTTATATAAAATGAACAGTGCTCAAACACATTCTTATTTAAGCAAACCTGACCTATGAAAAGCTGTATTCACGAACCCTCATCAAATAAATGGTGAGGGTGGTTCTTCGTTTTGTTGTTTTGGCTTTAGAAAATGATTCTCTGCCTTAGTTCCCTCCCATGTAATATAGACATAATAATGAACATAATAATGTCTATATTACATCTACCTTACAGGATTGTTGGGAAGATTAAATCAAGTAATGCAGTTAAACTGTTTTGTAGACTATCTGGCAGAGCTTCAAACTCAATCAATACTAGCTGCTTTTGTTCTTACTCTTTTTTTTTTTTTTTTTTTTTGAGACGGAGTTTCGCTCGTTACCCATGCTGGAGTGCAATGGCGCGATCTCGGCTCACTGCAACCTCCGCCTCCTGGGTTCAGGCAATTCTCCTGCCTCAGCCTCCTGAGTAGCTGGGATTACAGGCACGCGCCACCATGCCCAGCTAGTTTTTTGTATTAGTAGAGACGGGGTTTCACCATGTTGACCAGGATGGTCTCGATCTCTTGACCTCGTGATCCACCCGCCTCGGCCTCCCAAAGTGCTGGGATTACAGGCTTGAGCCACCGCGCCCGGCCTGTTCTTACTCTTTTCATTATTACAAAAGGATGGCCAGAATATTATGCATGCCAACTGTCAGAATAATTTTTTTTTTTTTGAAACGGAATCTTGCTCTGTCACCCAGGCTGGAGTGAAATGGCGTGATCTCGGCTCACTGTAACCTCCGCCTCCCAGGTTCAAGTGATTCTCCTGCCTCAGCCTCCTGAGTAGCTGGGACTACAGGCATGCACCACCACACCTGGCTAATTTTTGTATTTTTAGTAGAGAGGGGTCTTACCATATTGGCCAACTGGTCTCGATTTCCTGAGATCTGCCTGCCTCGGCCTCCCAAAGTGCTGGGATTACAGGTGTGAGCCACCACGCCCGGCCCTCAGAATCATTTTTTATATTTTGTTGGAGGAGGTGGACAACTTGGGTGGCATGGTGGGGGTGGTATAAGTGTTAATATTTTGAGATGATTAAAAAAGAAAGTGAAAATAAGTGTGAAAGCTTGTGAAAATTACTGTTGAGACAAAATATTCTATTACAAATTAATAGTACAATTCATTTATGAGATGTTATTGAGTGCTTAAAGAATGGACTGCCCTCAAACATTCTTTTCAAAACCCATTTATTGCCCAAGATAAACTTAAAGGTAGTGTCACATTTTGAAAAATGTTATTTTATTGGCCATAATTTTTCACAGTTCCGATGGGGACCTAGTGACAGCCCAACACAGCAAATGTCCTTCATGTTACCATCCTTTCTTTTTTTTTTCCTCTAAAGCTAAATTGTCCTGGGACCACTCCAAATGTGATTTATTTGTCCCCATGCCAGTAGAAGTTTCCGTGTAGGTGAAAACGGATGTTGGGCTAGTTGAAGAGAAATGGAAATGAGCTCTGCAAGCTGACTTACTCAGTGGAAACCGGTAAGTAACGTAGGAACATTATATCACTGGACATTCTGACTACAAGGAATTCTGGATAATTCATGTCCCTTACAGATATATATGAACGTACACATGTTCTATCAGGAAGGAAGAAGACAGGCGCCCCAGGAACAGGGTGAGCATCTCAGAGCCAGGCCTTTGTGCTGTGTGCTTTACTTACTCACTTAGTAATTGCAACAGTCTAGGGAAGCTTTAGGTTTCAAAGTCACAGAACACCAAGCAACACTACCACTGGGATCTGTTTCACAATTGGTTTGCTAGTATTGTGGAGACGCTGTTTTACCTTGTCTCTTCCTTTGGGGAACAGTAGTAAGCCTCCACTTTTACAAGAAAGTTGATGGTGTGAAGAGGAAATAAGAGGCCAGAGAAATTCAAGGTAAAATTAATGAAGATATGTTTAGATCCTGGTTCTCCCATAGCCTGGTCCAATGTTCTTTCCACCGCACTCCAGTCCATGGGGATAAGGCAGAAAGAGACAGATGTTTGACAGACCTGACAGACCCTGAACAGGGCTCCGGGTCAGAGAACTTGGGTTCCAGTCCAGTCTGTGAACCTCACTACCTGCAGCCTGGCCCTTTACTTCCTCACACCTGTTTCCTCATCTATCAAATGGAGAAGTTGGTCTAGAAGATCTCCAAGGTCCATTTCAGATCTAACATTCTATTATTCTATTATCTTTGTGCTCTGGTAAGTAGAAGCATATAGCCCTGGGCTTATTCATATTAACTGGGGCAAACAAGTGAAATTAGTTTATGAAAATAGAGCTGTGGTTTTTGCTTGGAGCCAGATCTGCCTTATGAGACTCACTTTAAGCACTGGTAATGGGATTGCTGATGGCTCCTTGGCCAGAACCCGAATGCCCTGCTATTACACTTTCCAGTTGGTGCCAAGGGTGAGCGTCCTCTGCAGACACTTGAAACTGAGGCACCACACAGTTTAAGTGAAAGGAATAAATCAAATCAGTCACATTCAGCCTGACTCATCTTTCTTCTATCTTTTCTCAATTTTGTTCAGTCCAGCTCAGTACAAAGGCCAACGCTTCCTGGAAATAGCCCCTTCCAGTCCCAGCCTGCAGTGATGGGTTGCTTTACTGAACCACAGAGAGTTCCTACTCTCTACACCCCCACCATTTATAGTCTGGGACTCAGGCCTGTCTAAATGTCTCAGTATCTGAGAGCTATAATGAAGATCCTATGTGCCAGGGGTAATGCTTTATGCCTTTGGTCAAGGGAGAGATGGGATATTAATTTTTTTTTGGCCTAGACTTATCTTCATTTATTTATATATTTTTACATGTGATATTTTGATACTAACATACATTATATAGTGATCAAAGGGCAAAATGCATCACTCCAAACATTTACCATTTCTCAGTGTTAGGAACATTCCAATTCTCCTCTTTTAGTTATTTTGAAATAGACATAAATTCTTGTTAACTGTAGTCACCCTATTGTCCTAATGAACATTAGATCCTATTCCTTCTAACAGTATTTCTGTACCACTAACCATCCCCTCTTGACACCCACCTCCCCACTATTCTTCCCAGTCTCTGGTAGCCATTATTCTACTCTCCATCTGCCTGAGTTCAAGATGTGTTTTAGCTCCCACGTATTAAATATTTGTCTTTCTGTACCTGGCTTATTTCACTCAACATAATGTCTTCTAGTTCCAAGTGACTCTGTGATTTATAATTAGAAATATATATTTGGCCTTCGTCCATTTCTGGTACTGAGTTCCTAAAACCCTTGGAATTTCCTAAGGGATAAGAGAATAAAAGTGAAATAATCGTCTTTTATTGTTCATAACATACCCTTTTCAATCACACCTGAGCTGATGTTAATGACTGCCCTTTAGGAAGCTCCTGAGGATTGGGGGGCTGCTTGCCAGAGAAACCTACTGTGTGACTGGGACTCTCAGCCCCACTCTCCAGACCTCTAGGGAGGGGAGAGGGGCTGCAGCTTAAATTAGTCACCAGTGGCCAATGGCTTAATCATGCCTACATGACGAAGCTGCCATAAAAACCCAAAAGGACAGGGTTCAGGGAGCTTCCAGGTTGCTGAAGACATGGGGGTGCTGGGAAGGTGGCATGCCCCGTCCCCTATATCTTGTCTTACACATCTTTTCCATCTGGGTGTTCCTGAGTTGTATCTCTCTCCTTCTCTTCTTTCTCTTACTTCCTCCTTTCCTTTCCTTCCTTCCTTCCTTCCCTCCCTCCTTTCCTATTTTCTTTTTTCTTTTTTTTTTTTTTCCTGAGACAGAGTTTTGCTCTTGTTGCCCAGGCTGGAGTGCAATGGCATGATCTCAGCTTACCACAACCTCCACCACCCGGGTTCAAGTGATTCTCCTACCTCAGCCTCCTGAGTATCTGGGGTTACAGGCATGTGCCACTACACCCAGCTAATTTTTTGTATTTGTAGTAGAGACAGGGTTTCTCCTTGTTGGTCAGGCTGGTCTCAAACTCCAGACCTCGGGTGATCCACCCGCCTTGGCCTCCCAAAGTGCTGGGATTATAGGCATGAGCCACCACACCCAACCCTTTCCTTCCTATTTTCAAGACAGAATCTTGCTCTGTCATCCAGGTTGGAGTGTAGTGGTGTGATCTCGGCTCACTGCAACTACTGCCTCCAGGATCTCAAGCCATTCTCATGCCTTAGCCTCCTGACTAGCTGGGACAACAGCTGTGAGCTACCACGCCCAGCTATTTTTTGGATTTTTAGTAGAGATGGGGTTTCGCCATGTTGCCCAAGCTGGTCTTGAACTCCTGGGTTCAAGTCATCTGCCTGCCTTGACTTCCCATAGTACTGGAATTACAAGTGTAAGACACCACACTCAGCCTTTTTATATAAACCTCTCTCTCTCTCTCTCTCTCTCTCTATATATATATATATATATATATTCAAAAATATATATATATATTTGAAGTAGTGGCAACTTCAAATTTATAGGTGGTGGGTCAGAAATCACAGGTGACAACCTGTAGATTGACATCTTAAGTGGGGGCAGTTTTGTGTGACTAACCTGTGGAGTCTGATGCTGTTTCCAGCTGGATAGTGTCAGAACTGAGTTTAATTGTAGAACACCCAGTTCTTGTGTGCCACAGAACTGAATTGTTATAGGAAAAGAAACCCACACATCTGGTGTCAGAAGTGAAATACTGAGAGCGGCAGTAGAGAGTTTTTCCTCATAGGGTAGAATACAGACGGGAAGTCATAAGCTATATATTTGACCTACATTGCCCTTTTGGCCAAGTTTATTTTAGTGCTCTGCCCTTGGGTTCTAACAAAAGATGCCATAAGAGCCTAAGTATATCAGTGTGCTAAGTACATTAATGTGTACCCTGAAGAAACTCTGTTGAGCCTTCAGCTACCTAGATCTCTTGATATTCTCTATATGAGACCCTATGATAGTTCTTTCACAATTTAATTTCAAGAAAACAGCTCATTTTTAATGATCATTTGATTAAAAAGACTGTGAACTGATAACGTCTCTCCCATTTAGTGTTGGTTGCCAGAAAGTCCAGTTGAAATATACAATGAATTGATGTAGTCTTTCTTGTTCTATATAATGTGTATAGCATATTTTTAATTTGGTCATGACGGTTTTCAGTGTTACTCACACTTTCTCTGATCCTGCTTCTTGAGTCTTATGTATATTTTGCCATTGTTATATATCAGAAGTTTCCTTCTATTTCCCCCAAATATTTCTTAAAATAAGGTAAAATGTATATAAACACACAACTAACACCCACAGTTTGTTTAAATCTAAAATACCTAGCATGGTGCCAGAATTTTAGCAGTTAACAACTGCTGCTAGATCTATAGGGAGACACACTGCACCTTAGAGAGAAGCAGTCTCTGAGAGTCAGAGCTGGCTGGAGAAGAACTGAATGGTCCCTGTCACTGGAGGTATCTGTAAATAAGCTGGATAAGCACTTTGGCCAACTTACTTAAGCCTTGGTTTCTTTAACTGGAAAATGGTAGTAATAGAATCTCCCTTGGAGGTCACTGTGAATAGTATAAGTTGGTACATGTCAAGCTCTCAGGCTCTTAGCACAGTAATGCATATTTGAAAAAAGTAGGCTTTATTATTAATGAGGACTTGTGCCTTGAAAGCTGTTTTATTAGCTTAAGTTCACTTCCAAAGCTGATGTTTCTGTTGGGTTAGCAAGCCCTCCGTCATCAGAAGAATCGCCGACTTGGAGTCTTGGACCAACCCTCCCTGTGTGGCTAATGTGGGAGGGATTTAAACAGCAAATAAAGGACTGGATGGAGTGGGCTTTAGGCTTCCTCCCACCCCAAAGTGCATGATACTTTTGTTTCAAATCTATTCAGTCAGAGATGGTATAAGGGTGTCTGGGAGAAAAAAAGTATTCTAATGTAATTTTATTAGAAGTTCTCCCTTCTTTCATGTGTAAATTTCACTTGGGACCTTATCAATTGAATATGAAAGCATTTTCCAGGGGAAAAAACAGGAGAGTTGAGGAAATGTCTGAGAGCACTTCATGCCTTCCTGTCTATCTGTACATAAAGAGCTGCTTTCTTCACAGCCTTCCAAACACAGGCTGGCAACCTGATTATTTCCACTAGGCACAGACGGCACACTTCAAACAAGGAAGCTGACCAGAACCCATGCCAAACATGATGGATGTTCCAGTTTTATCACCAACACCCTTGCACCAAATCACTCCATTATGCACCCACCGCCCACCCCCCATGATTTTACAGTATTTTGATGGTGGGATCCTTCAGAAAATGGGCCACATCTAGAAAAAAAGAACATTTAAGTTCCTTATATTTTGGCTGAAATAAGCATAAAACTGCAGGTCTTCAATGCAGCCAAGGTAACAGTTTTTTCCCACTGACCTTTGTGTAAGGAGTTGTCAGGCACCAGAACAGGGCTGAATTAATAGGTAGGACCTTTCCCGGAGATACAGAGGGCATGGGTTGAGTTCACAATTTTAAAGATGGATTTTTCTTTTCCATGAAAATCCCAAGAGAGGCATCTGTTACAGAGGTTGGGACTACAGGTGTCACCCAGGGTAGGCCACGATGTAGACTGTCCAGGTGCACCTCAGAGGAGAAGGAAACGGCAGTTGTAGTGCAGGACATGTTACAGCTTAATACTTCTGAGTTCAGCGAATACTTGGGTTAGAAACATGACTGGCAATCTCTTGTTGATAGAGTCTCTCCAAGCTGAGTGGGCAGGTCTGATGGCACGCAATGTGCAGCATGTGGCTGGTCACATAACAGGTACTATAAATCTTTGTTAAAAGTTTCAAGTTGCCCCAGCTGCTCTCAAGTAATGGCTTTTACAAGCCCCAGACTTCCAGGAGCAAAAAAATAAAAATTAAAAAATTAAAAAATAAAAAAAACCCATAAGCAAGCAACCACTGCTCCCTCTCCCCTTGGAAAACCATAAAATGGACAAGAAAGTGCATCAGTGACGCTAGCCCTAGGGGAACCCTGGCCCTGGCATCTTGTGCCATCCTCCTCTTGCTCTCTCTGGCTTGGTACTGCATCACTGTTTTTCCTTCCTCCACAATTATGACCCAGATAGAGGAGGCAACATGACTAGGATACCCTGCATCATTCGGAACTCATAGCAAGATCAAGAAGTGACGTGAGGACTCTCTGTGTTCTTTGGTTGCCTGCTTATCTTTTCTCACTCACTGCTAGAAGGCTCACTGTGGTTGACTGAGCCAAGGAAAAGATCTCCATGAGGTAGTTTTTGCAGCAATGGTATAAGAGTTCAATCAGGGGCCGGGCGCGGTGGCTCACACCTGCAATCCCAGCACTTTGGGAGGCTGAGGCGGGTGGATCACGAGGTCAAGAGATCGAGACCATCCTGGGCAACATGGTGAAACCCCGTCTCTACTAAAAATACAAAAAATTAGCTGGGCATGGTGGTGCGTGCCTGTAATCCCAGCTACTCAGGAGGCTGAGGCAGGAGAATTGCCTGAACCCAGGAGGCGGAGGTTGCGGTGCCTTGAGATCGCGCCATTGCACTCTAGCCTGGGTAACAAGAGCGAAACTCCGTCTCAAAAAAAAAAAAAGAATTCAATCAGACATGTGACTAGGCCTTCCTATTATTCATGATTTCAGTTATAAGGTAATGAGCAAAACAAAGGTTATTCTGTTACTAGCTGCAACTGGGTACAGAAACCAGGTGCTATTTATTGAGAGAGTAATTGAACTGCTGGAATGTACCAAGCAGCATGGTAAGCACTGTGGGGGTAAATAAAGGTAAATTAAACAAACATCCTATGCACAAATTAATTATCCTATGAGGGGGAATTAGACACCTACTTCTATCACCAGAGAGTGAAAAGTGAACCTAAGAGCTACAGATACAGATTTTGTGAACTTTAGAGGAACAATAATGTCTTCTGTTTACAGGTATCTACCAGGTTGCATGGAAGAAGTAGTTCATATGCTGGTCCTTAATGGATAAAAAGCATCTGGACCTGAGGAAGTGGAGGAAGTGCAGAGGCAGTGGCAACAACCATAGCTCAGAGGGGCATCGTTAGCCAGCACATCTCTGTGGGAGGATACATTAGACTAAGAAAGCACCTGGCCATCACATTAGGTACTTTGTTTATAACTGCGTATGTCCAATGACGCTCAAACACTTTTGCACAGAAACCTACTTGGTGTCACAAAAGCATAAGACTTCCTGGATTATGGCCCTGCATTTCCCCGCCTCCACTGGGCATTCTGGTTGTCAATGGTCACAGGCATTTTATGCTAGCCCAATCCTTACACTCACTAGTTACACATGGGGCACTTGTAGTGTTGTTTAACTGTCCCTGTGACATAAGCATATGCTTGCCTCTGGCTATTGTACAAGACAGGTCCTAATCCTATTGTTCTTTTCCAAGACAACCAATGTGATCTCTTGCCAAGAAGTATTTTTTAAACAACTTAACTCCCTCAGTTACTCTACTAGCCCTATTATGAAGACACATCACAGCTGTCTGGTTTCCTAGACAAGCAATACAGTTGGAGAGGTTTGACACTCGTGCAAACACAGCCAGATCCTCTTTTCTCTAAAGTGAGAACTTTTAGAAATACCTTCTTGAACACATTAGAACAAGCATAGGAAACAGTAATTAGAATGGACTTCAATGCATAATAGATCAAGCCTACAAAAGGAGATGGGATGGAGATATCCAGGCAACAGAAGTTTTGCATACTTCCCCAAATTACATTCCTGTTGCAGATCAAAGGTCTTTTTTTTTTTTTTTCAAACCACACCAAAGCACAAATTTGGAAGCCAAACTCCTCAAGGGCACTTAAGAATTATTTGGTAACTTTCCTGTTAAATTTGGAGTTTAGCTTACAAGCTTAAGGTATACCAAATAATGGCCTTCACTGAATCACTGCCTTACCAAACAAAGCATTGTTTATGGGACTGGAGAATGACATCTACATGAGGTTTGAAGTATTTTATGTGCATCATTTGTTTCAAGGTCCACTGACAGCTAGACTACTTGTAACGCCATTCATCAAGTAAATATTAATATCACCAACTCAGATTTTGACTCTGTTCTTCCTTGTGGGAGCCATTAGCCTAGAAGAGTTGAGGGAAATGTGTCTCCTATATTCCAAAGCTGAATGGTTTTTCCACTTATAAAGCAAGACTTTTCCCTTTTACAGAACTGGCTCTCTCTTGCCCTGTCTAGCCTGTTCAAAGCCTCTTACGTGAGGTAGTCGGCTTTCATATACCACAACCATGTATAATTAAAAAGTTTAAGGATGTTAAATGCAATGCAGTATCCTGGATTCGATCCTGGAACAGAAAAGGGACATTAGTGGAAAAAACTGGTAAAATCCAAATAAAGTCTGGACTTTAGTTAATAGTAATGTGCCAATGTTAACTTCTGAGTTCTGACAAATGAATCACAGTTATGTAAGATGTTAACATTGGGAGAAACTGGGTAAAAGGTATGCAGAAACTCTCTGCGCTATCTTTACAACTCTATGCAAATCTAAGAGGATTCCAAAGTAAACGGTTTATTACAAGCTTTACCGATGAACTTATGCTTTGGAGAATAATTCACTGGCAGTGCTATGAGGGAATCTCTATCATAAAGCAAGCACGCCATAGCAGAGCAAGCACTAGCGTAAGAGGTGGGAGCTCTATGCCTGAGGCCCCGGTCTATACATACTTTAAGCTGTGATCTTGCATTGGCCATTTAACCTCCTGTAGCATGAACACCTGCATCTGTGAGATGCTCTGCATCTCTCGCAGGGGTATTAGGAAGATCATATGCAAAGATGCTTTGGAGAATGCAATGAAAACCTGAAAGGATAACAAATTCAGAAGGTGGTCTGAGCAAGACGCTGCGTATCTTGAGAAGGTACAGAGCCATAATGTGCGGACAAACACATAGGCAGCTATTGGTTTGTCTTAACTCTGGAAACGGGACAGCAAGAGAAACTTTTTGAATGGTACCCGAGGGACCACACCAGGGTCTCTCAGGGTGCACAGAATGCAGCAACCGAGTACAAAGTAGCACAGTGAGAACAGCAAACGTTTTGCTTGGCATCTCCTAGAATCTCTGAAACTGCTGAGTGGAATCACCTCTCTATTTAGTGACCGAAGAGGTGGTTCATACACAGGTAGAGGGAATCTTGTGGTCCCAAATGCTAGCACCGCTACTTGCTGATTTGTCAATCCAATTAATTAGTTCCTTCCTATGGCAGTACATCTGGTCTTTCTTGCACGATTCCCCAGCACCAACACTATCAAAGCCAACTCCTTAGCATGGTGCACAAGCTCCTTCACATCTGCCCCCCGTGGCTCATCTCCTGGCCCCTCCTCCTTACCTCCAGCCCTGCTCCCCTATGTACTGTTTCCAGAGTGCACATAGGGTTTAGTGCTATGTGCTCTTCACCTGCTCTTCCTCCTCCCTGGGGTGTCCTTCCATATCCTCCTCACCAGTGCAATCCCTACTCATCTTTTCTTTTCCTAATTCCTTCATTTATGGGCTCCCTCTCTTGCCTTCTTAGTTTTCATTTTTCACAGCAAGTGCCATGTCTTTAAAGATTATTCCTTGATCTTTTGTCTCTCCCAACCTCAGCTGGTACCCAGAGCCTCTTGTGCCCAGAACTTCCCCTCACTCATGATTCAAGTGTTCATCTCAGATTCCGACTCTCTCCCTAACACATCCTCCACACCAGATTGAGGTCTTCTATGGGTAAAGGCTGTGTGTGTGTGTGTGTGTGTGTGTACGCGCGCACACACGCGCGCAAGTTATCTTAATCATTTAGCCAAGTATTCAGTACAAAGTAGTTTTTGGAATAAATGAATGAATAAATGGTCACGCCCCTTAGATCTAATCCAGAAGTATGGAGGTACTTCTAGAAGGCCAGGAAAACTTGGTATTACATGTTAAATGTTATTTCTATTAGAATAATTTCCAAGTATATTCATATAACTGTAGTGAGCTCACACAGTTCAGTATTATTAACAACATGTACAGAGTATTTTGCAGAATGACATAATGAGAATGACAACATTTTATGACTAAGTACCAGATAATGAAAGAAAATTAATTAATTCGCTGCTAAGATAAATGACTATACAAACTTAGCGGGGAAAGCTGCCATAGCTATTATGTGTCTAAGTTTGTTCTGAAATATAAAGTACCTTCCACTGAACAACTCCCACCTCCAATTAGCTGTATTAGCTCTGTTAAGTTGAAATACAGCTAGAGATATCCAGCTGCTGTTTTAAACATCCCCAAATAATACATTCTGGAGCAAAAAGCAAATTTTCTAGGTAATAGGTATAAAATACCAGGGGGGTTATCTTTCCCATAGTAATTCACAAAAGAAAGGGCAAATAACGAATACAAAGCAGTCTGTCTATCCTTCTATATATATTTGCCAATTAGCTTATAGGGAAGTCACCTAAAACAAATAACCTACTTTTTTCAATGTTAATATTAGTTTTACCAAGCCAAGGCATGAAGTCCTGAAAAGGGAAAAAGGAAAACCTACAACAGCTGTTTACCTTACATCTGGCATCCCTTCTTTGATAAATGCTCAAGAAAATTGATAAAATTCTCATAAATTCAGTGTTACATAAAATTTATACATTTGAACATTACATTTTATAGGTTTTGTTTTTTTTTAATCAGGGTAGATTATACTAAAATTCTGCTTATTTGCAGACTGAAGCTGTGTCCTTGAGGGCATAGTTGCAGTTACAAACAAAATATTTTATCTTATTTTTTCAAAAATATGTATTAAGCATCAACTATGTACCAGGCACTGTTCTAGGTGCTGGGAATACAGCAGTAAACAGAATCAACTTTCCAACTTTATAGACTTACATTCCAGCTTAGGGGTCAGTAAACTGCCATAAAGCATCAGCAGAGTAAATATTTTTAGTTTCGTGCCAAGACTATCTTTTCTAAGACTCGGCTCTGCCACTGTGGTACAAAAGCAGCCATAGACAATACATGAAGGAATGAGTGTGGCTGTGCTCCAATTAAACTTTATTAATATAGACAGGCATGGGGCCTGATTTAGCATGTAGGCCACTGTTTGCTAACTCCTATTCCAGTTTAAAAAATTTCTTCTTAATCACCAAAGCTAAGTAGGGGTATTATAGAATTTATGGAATGATTTACAGAATTATGAAAATTTAGAATTGAAAAAGGACATCCACTTATTTTAACCTTATTTTGCCCTGAGGAAGTAGAATCATGGTTAAGAGTGTGGCCTCTGAGGTCAGCCTGCCAGTGTGCAAATTCTGCTTTTTCACTAACGATAGATGATTTGGGGCAGGTTATTTAATCTCTCATTTTTTCTCACTGATAAAAGGAAGCAAATAATACCATCTACACTGCAATAGACTCCTAAGATAATCCAGGTAAACATTTATCAGGGTATATGGCTCACAGGAAACCCACAACAAAATTCTAGCTATTCATCGGAACAACAGTGTCAACAGTAACAACAACAGTAATGGTAACAACAAAAACACTGACACTCAGAGAGGTGACAGGACTTGCAGAGGGCCCCATAGCTAGACAGTGTCCAAGTCAGGATAGGAACTCAGGCTCTATGCCTCCAAACTCAGGATCACTCCCTGTCCTTCCTGGATCTCAGTAAATCATGAGATTCATGAGTAACAAACGCTGGGCTTATCTACAAATGGTAGCAGGACTCACTCAGTTCAATTACCCCGGGAATTCTAGAGCTGGGCTGTGCTGTATGGAGAGGCACTTCAGGGAAACTGACCTTTGAGAATTAACCAAATCTTTCTGTTAGAAATGCGTCTGCTGTTGTCTCACCAGTATGTCCAATGGTGAGGATACCAGTGGAAATCACCCAGGAGAAGAATATGGTCATTCTGGAAATAAATTCTGCAGCCAGGGTGGATGAGAGAACCCGGAATCCCTCTAGGGACGAATGAAACCAGGCCTTCAGTAGTAGATTCACTGTGAACCAGAACGCCTGGAGGAGGTTAAACGTTTTGGCTTTTTCCACCCGATGGCAGGCTCCAGTGGACCACCCAAGGAGCCCTTTGAAATACAATTTTTTATGATAATTATTTTCAAACTTTTGCTTATTTCACTTAAGGATCAGGTTCTCTAAAAACTTCTTTGAGGACCAGAGTTGTTCAGCGTATTTAATGTAAGTTATCCTCAGGGAAAGAGAAAAACCAGAGTTGTGAAAGCCAACGGTTTTATACCACCACACCCTTCTGAAGTCCCACAGATTTCTACTGTTTCAAGCAAATCAAGCCACAATAGCATAAATGTCCTTTCCAGGAACTTTAAGCTAATTAATTGTGAATGTGACAGCTAGAGTATGGAGAATTAATTTCCTGAGGCTGGTTCCCCCTCACCAAAAAATGTGTTTTTTCTGAAGTTGGCTTTCTGGGATCTATCATTTGTGGGCTCTGACAGGAAGTGGGAGGGCTAGAAGACCACCACACTTGTTGGAGTCACTCAGAATTCTTTTGACAAATGGTTTTGCTGACTTGAGACATCTGTCTGGGCCCTATTTGGCTTAAATTTGATTTTAAAATCTTTCTTCCTAGGCCAAAGATAATGCTCTTTTGGAAATCCTGGGCATTACTGCACTGATGCCCGTACACATCAACCTTTACGCATTTTTAAAAACCTCTGTTATCACATCAAGGTAAGGCGATAAGAGTCACACAGCTTCAGTCTGCTTGAGACACCATGGATTGCACTTGTTGGGATTTTTGTTGATTTTCTTTTCTAAAATTATTTTGGCAAAGTATCATTTCCAGGTAATTTTCAAAGAGAAACATCTAGTGTTTGTGCTTCAGTTATTTATTTGTTTAATATAGATGTACGGGACATCTTCTATGCCTGAGAGTTATGAGGTATTTGATATCATGAAAACATGGTTCTTTCCTCAAGGATTTGTGAGACAAACACCTAGTTATAATTCAACATACTAAGTGCTGTTAAATTTTGTGGATATTGGACATGTTTTCACTTGTAAGTGGGAGCTACATGATGAGGACACATGGACACAGAGGGGAACAACACACTTGGTGCCTTTCAGACAGTGGAGGGTGGGAGGAGAGAAAGGATCAGAAAAAATTATTAATGGGTACTAAGGTTAATACTTGGGGGATGAAATCTGTACATCAAACCGCTATGACACACATTTACCTTTGTAACAAACCTGGACTTGTACCCCTAAACTTAAAAGTTTAAATAAATATGTTGTGGATATTGGTGAAGACTTTTTAGAAGAAAGGACATCTCAACACAAGGCTGAGAAGAAGTTCACCAAGGCAAGTAAACGGGAAGCACACACTAGGCTGAGCATGTATGAAATCAAAATGCAGATTCTAGGACCTCTTAAGACCTAATGTGGTATTACTGAACATTGAAAGCCTGTGTTTCTTTCACGTGCATGATGTGGTACACTCTTATCCTTCTCATCTACCTCTCTCTCTCCCCAAAACCTAACATAGTGCCTGATATTTTATAAGAATACAATAATGATATCAAATGAATGTATGAGTGTTCTTAATACTTTTGGGGGGCATAAATGTTCTTACCCTGAGACAGTAAGTTCTCTTAAGATAGGGTCTGAGACTGTTTTGATGTAATCCAAAGATAACTGATTGATTTAGTATGCAAGTAAAATTGGCTGTTATTATTTTTAAAATCCAGGTATATGTTACTACTCTCATTGTCATTATAACACTGTTATCATATCCAAAAAATTTTAATGAAAACACCAAAGTTTACCTTAAAAATAACAAATCCATTCCAAATCTAAGAATCTGTTAACAATCAAGATCCATATTCATGGAGTTCTTGACACTTTACTACTTCAGAAACATTAGTAAAATAAATTAATAAGACACAGCAGTCAAAGCAATAAAAGAAAGATTTCACTTTCATGCTGCGGAATTATGTCTGAATACACCCATAATTTCTTCCCTTTGCAGATAATGGTAAAATTGCCTAAATCATACACCAGTGGTGCTCTAATGAGACCCGATTTGGATTCACTTCTATTCAAGGCAAACTAACTGTATATAAATGCCTTGCTTCAAACATTCACAATATAATACAAACTTTCACAACAGATCCCACTGAAGTGAGTTTGGGCTGATGAAGAATAAGGTGTGGAGCCTAAATTAAGAATTTTCCAGTGTTAAGGAGGACAGAGCGACTTTTTCCTCACCAGCCTCCCGCTGTGGGGAGAGAGAGCTGTGAATTTCGCATTACCTGGGTGGTGGCTGGTGTGACTCAGAAGGAGGGAAAATTGTGGCTCAGAAGCTGAAGATGTGTTGAAATTGCTGTGATCCTTTGAGGGTCTGCCTGCTTGCCCTACAGTGGCTGAGTCCTGACCATCCTTGGAGGTCACTCCTGGTCCCTGAAAGCCCTATTCCTCTGCTAGTACTTTTTAGCCTTCTCAGCTAAATTCTGACTTGTTATTACAGCTCAAACCTCTGTCTGAAAACCTGGGCCCCACAGAAACAGCAGCTATCAGAAGCAATGTTCCTATAATGACCTACTGTGCTTATTTTTCTAGATGAAGTAAATTGTGTCTGAGGTATTGTTTTTTCTCCCCAAGTTCGTGAAGTGGGTTGGTTAAAGAAAAATTCCCATTCGGTAGGCCTCCCTATCAGTCTCCAGAATTGGTGTCTTATCCTACAATCTTTAGTTTTAATTTTCTTAATTTAAGCTCCTTGGATTCCAGACCTCCATCTAGACCAATGGCACATCTGCTCATCAAGCCCCAACTCAGCCACTCACCTGTCAGCTTGTGCAGGTTTTGGGACAGGATCTGAAGACCTCTAATGACCTTTCTAGTTCTTGGAGTCATGATTTTTAAGATTTAGCTGGCCTTGGCCTTTTTGGCTACCCAGTTCCTCTACTACCCAAGTAGTAGACAATGTCCTGTGTGACAAAATCAACTGTGTCCATGTGTTAGAGGCATATACTTCATTTCCACTAAGCAGCAGCAAAGAATGATCATCTGTCTTTGCAGGGGAGCAGGGGTTTACTACAATAGAGAACCAGGGTAGTGTGGCCCACAGTGCTGAATTTCTTTTTTTTTTTTTTTGAGACGGAGTTTCGCTCTTGTTACCCAGGCTGGAGCGCAATGGCGCGATCTCGGCTCACCGCAATCTCCGCCTCCTGGGTTCAGGCAATTCTCCTGCCTCAGCCTCCTGAGTAGCTGGGATTACAGGCACGCGCCACCGTGCCCAGCTAATTTTTTGTATTAGTAGAGACGGGGTTTCACCATGTTGACCAGGATGGTCTCGATCTCTTGACCTCGTGATCCACCCGCCTCGGCCTCCCAAAGTGCTGGGATTACAGGCTTGAGCCACCGCGCCCGGCCGAATTTCAATCTTGTTGCTAGTTGCTAACCAGATGGCCTTGAGGAAGTTTTTTTTTTTTTTTTAAACCTTTCCAAACCTCAGTTTGTTCATCAGTAACATGAGAATAATTATGGTACCCACAAATCATGGGACTGTTGGGTACAGTATGTGAGATAATATGTTTAAAGCCTTTAACAGAGCCAGGTACACAATTAATGCTAGAAATATTAGTCGTTCATGTTAGTGTTATTTAGAGAAGGAAAAGCAAGTAACTATCAAAAATCAATAAAATGATACTAATTAAATGCAAACATCTAATTAAATGCAACTTGATCATCATGTAACTGTATTATTTATATGATTTGAAGAATTTTTCCTAAAAAGAACAGTTAATTTCTTTGATTTTGAGGACTCACTTTAAGAGGACATGAAGTGGCACCAATGGAGATCAGACATAAGAGGATATCAATGAAATCTATGTCTAACAGACTAATAGCACTGAGGTCAGGGTTCTGGAAATTCCTCTATATTAAAAGGAAATGCTTTTAAATGTTACTTAGCAGAAACAAATAGTTTCCTTTTTCACCACTTGTAAAATAAGTCACAGACATAAACCTTCCACCTCTATGTGCCATTTTAGAATGTTATTTCCTTTAAAAACAGACATACAAGTCACCCCCATGAATGTGGGATTGTCAACTGGGTCACTAGATAAAGAAGATTTATAAAATCTGTGACTGCATTTCCTGTAAGCACGCTTTGAGGAAGTGATCTGCTCCTTCACCCATGGGTCCCAGAATATGGTCTGGACTCAGACAAATTTGTAAGGAGTCAGGCGCAATTCTGCCTCCCTCAGAGGCTGAAATTCTTTCTTCTGACCAATCACATCTCACTTTACTCTTTGGTTTCCAGGAACATTTAAGCATCAACTACTGGCAGTCCTGTAGGTCTATAAGCCTATGTATTTCTATTCCCTCACCCACTCCTCACCCTGGCATTGGTTTGGCATCTACCTCTTCATTCTATCTTACTCTTGGTCCTAATTTCTAAACAATGATTTCTATTAGGTCAACCCTATTGTCATTTGTATAGGTCAAAAACCATTGAATTTCAACAACTTCATTTGAGTCAACCTATTTTTCCCATTGTTAGTTTATGGATTTGTTGTAGGCCAACTCAAAGCCTCTGGAAAAGGAGAAAATATATGCATATAGCAATAATCAGCAACAGACTGTTTTTAATAGATATTCAACATAACACAAAGAAATTAAATTTAATATATGTCTGACTTGAGAAAGCCAGAAATAACAAAAATTTGTCAATGGGTTTAACTTTTTTTCCTTAGGGTATGCCTTGCTTTAAAGGTAAGGCAGATACCAATCTACAAAACAAATCTTGCCACCTGACACCTCAGCCTCCATCTCTTACCCCTATTTTAACCTCAGGGCCTCTTCTGTAGACCCCACCGTGGGCTCCTCAACAGTTAGACAAATGCTGATCTAAACAAGGATTAATAAGGAGTTGAAAACAATGTTCTGTGCTCTGCCTTTTCCACACTGAGTCTTATGACTCAACTTCATCATGATCTTCTGACCCTTACTGTACCTTTCTTATCGTCAGCCTGGCCTCTGCTTTTAGACTGCACTTACCTTTCTTCCCTGTGCCACACCACACTCCTATGGTCTCCTAAGCTGCATGCCTCCTGCCATTCCCAGGTCTGGACACACCCAGCATGACTGTCTCTGCTGGGGGCTGGAAACAGCCCCACTAGAGAGAGACCCTCATCAGGCCAGGAGGCCCCTGACAGGCACCTCTGACCAGCCCTGCTGGGACCCAGTGCTGCTCCACTGTTTATCCCAAAGAGTTTTCTCAATATATTCAACTGTCCTGAAGTCTCTACTCTACCCGTTGGATGAAACACCATTTTACCATAACTTAGAAAATCAGGATACGGCTTAAACTACAAGGCTGGCCATCAGAGCTGAGGCTCAAAGCACATTTCAAAACACAAGATGGCCACTCTGTCACTGTCATTTCATTTTTAACAAACCGCTAGCCTTTCTTTTACCACCAAAAAACAAGAAGACAACAAGAGAGACAGACAGAGAGAAAAGAGAGTGGGAGTAATAGGGAAAGTGTTAGAAAACTGACATTTTCTGAACAAAGGTTGCATTAAAAAGCATCCTTGCGGCAGAGAGACCACTCACGAAGGAAACAGCACCTCAAACCAGGGGGCCATTCACCAAAAGAGAGTTCCTATTTTGCAAAATGTTTTCCTGTGTCTGCTTTCCCTGGTTCACTACAAAACTGATGAAAAATAAAGATGATAAATATTTTTACACAAAAAGAACCCATTCAATAATTCATCACCTTGTTGGCTTACAATATAACTACTCCAAAAGAAATGTGTTTTCCTACCCGCTGACCATGAATGGACACCTGAGACTTAAATATGACTCAGAGCATTGTCTTCCTGTGCACGTGTTCCGGAACTGTCCCCAGCATGCTGCCTGTGCTAGTTAATCCAGGTGGGGCTTCCTCTTTGATTTGCCCCGCTGTTCTGTATCTTCCACCTCCCACTACAAAGCATGCTGGCGAACACCCAAAGTTTTGTTTTGTTGCAACCAATAAAATTCACTAGACATGGAATTACAGTGTTTTTCAGCCTAGAACAGCATTCTCGATTAGGGGCAATTTTGTCCCCCAGGGTATATTTGGCAATGTTTGAAGACATTTTTGATTACTACAACTAGGAAGGGAGTATGCACTCACCTCCAATGGGCAGAGGTCAGGGATGCTGCTAAAAAACATCCTACAATGCACCAGACAACACTTCATGATAAAGAATTTTCTGGACCAAAATATTTGTAGTGCTGAGGTTAAGAAACTCTGGCCTAAACGGAATACAGTAATAAGCATCTGCTAGGCCAAAGCTTAGGGTGGGAAGCAATGATAGGATTTTCCCAAAACTACCGAGCTTGGAGGTGGTAGAGCTATATGTGGCACTCAGGTTAGCTAGTGCTATACATTTCCTCTACAGCATGTTTATTCTAAAAGGACTTATCCTTGAGATGGAGCTAACTACACGCACACATACACACACACAGTCTGGAAGGATACACACCTAGATGTAATTGGTGATTACTGCTGGAAATAGGATTTTACTGATTTTCCCCCCTTGTTCTGATACGTCCAGCCTGGATTTATTTGGTTCGTTATGATTTGTTACTTTTGTTTTGCTTTACAATAAGCACTTACTGCTTTTATAAACACAAAGAATAAGAAACTATTTTTATTTTGAAAATCTACATACGGAGGCCAAGGTGGGCAGATCACCTGAGGTTTGGGGTTGGGAGTTTGAGACCAGCCTGGCCAACATGATGAATATCTGCTTCTACTAAAAATACAAAAAGTAGCCAGGCATAATGGCAGGCGCCCATAATTCCAGTTGCTCAGGAGGCTGAGGCAGGCGAATCACTTGAATCTGGGAGGTGGAGGCTGCAGTGAGCCGAGATCACGCCATTGCGCTCCAGCCTGGGTGACAGAGCAAGACTCCGCCTCCAAAAAAAAGGAAAAAAAGAAAAACTATATAAAATGCAGTCAAATTTAGCTTGATTAATATTTATTGCTGGTGTGAGGACAGCAAGAACAGCATTACAGAGTCATATGGAAAGGATGGATACATGGTACAAATAGGGACTCTTCTAAAAAGCAGACAACGTGGATTCAGACTATTAAGAGTATCCTGTTGTTGACTTAGCAATTTCTCTGTAAAGGATTTGTCCCAATGAAACAGGGGTGTCAAAGATGTCTATAAAGAAAGCTAAGTGAAGTATTATTTTATAATAACAAAACGATGGAAATAATTGAAATATCTAATACATGATTGGCTTAATAAATTGTAGTCTGAGTGAACAAAATATATAAATTATATTAGAAAGTATTGGTTTAACCCCAAATATATGCAAATTATGGAATACTATGCAGCTGTTAAAGATCATGTTTTCCATTATTTCAGTGTCGATCTCCCCATTAAACTAAAGTCCACGAGGCCAGGGATCCTGCCTTTTCAATTCCTTCTGCATCCCTGGTATCCAAAGCAGTTCATGCATGAGGTATGTAATAATTATTGTTGAATAACTAAAATGAATAAATGAATATGGTTATCAATAAGTGACAGTATTACAGCTAATTAGAAACTTTCTATTTTTCTATTAATGTTTATGTTTCCAAGATTCTCCAATAAGCACATGTTACTTTTATAAGTAGAAGATAGATTGTATTGTTTGTGCAAAAAGTAAAGGGACACAGAACTTAAGTTAAAAAAAAAATGCAGTACAAAAGAGCATACGAAATTGTATACATGAAGCCCATTCCACGATGCAACTGAAGGATACAACGATTTGGCTGCCATGGATTGAAAATGTGGGGGTTATATATAGCCAATTGACGGCCAGCACTCCTTTGTCAAACTGGTTTTCTCTTCCAGCATTCTTCCCTGATTTGAGCTTTTCTCCCACTGGTAACACCAAGAGCTAAAACAATGGAGAAGCTACAAATCAGATTCGTTGGGCAGAGCCTCCAATGGCCCCCACAGTATTGGAGGCATTGTAGCAGCGGTAGAGGCTGGGGTGCTTTTCAACTGGATTGCGTCTATGGCTGACAAATGGAATAAAAGAGCTATGCTGTAGTGCTCAAAATAGAACAGAAAAAAAAAAGTATCCCAAAGAGAGAGAGAGAGACAAGAAGAAGAAGAAAATGGCACAGACATGAGAGGCCAGTTCTGGAACAACCTGAAAAGACCAATGTTAACCCAGACCGATGAATATGATTCTCACATCCTTTGTAGAACTTTTTTTTTTTTTTCTCCACAAATGCCTCTCTGGCTTTGGGACTGCAACCCTGAAAAATGTCATCTGCCCACTTCCTGGAATGACTGGATCCTTATGTCACCCAGTAGAAAAAAAATGCCTGGTGATTTTATGTATATTTGACTACTTGTGGTCATCTGGGTGAGGTGATTAAAGAAACAAACAAGTCTAAAAATATAAGTCCACATATGTGTATGGAGAGAGAGCAAAAGAATCCGAGTCACAAAAATGTAAGAGGGTTACAGGGAGAGAGACAGGGAGATGTGGACAGCCTGCAAAACAGGGTGGGTCCCGTAATAACCATCATGGGGAAGAGTTAGCAGTTACTGAAGTCATCTGAGGTTTATTGGCTCTGTTGCAGTCCTATGTCAAAACACATCCTCTCTTGCCTTCTTCATCCCCCCAAAAACCTTGAGACAATATTTCTTTACAAAGAGAATAATCGTTTTCTCCATCAATTAGAGCTATAGCTCAAGATGAAAACAGTCCCCAAAAGAGCATGGGAGTCATGCGTATCTCATTGTCCTTGAGCACAGGTTTCAGGGACACACAGCAAGGGTGAATGGGAATCTGGGGGTGAGAGAAAGGTGGGAGTCACTGAAGGAATAATAGGCCCCCAAAACAAATGTTGTTTTTCTTATAGTTTGGCCCATAGCGAGCCCTGTCTTTAAAAGCATCAGTTCATTCTATGAAAAGAGCGTATGGGACTGTAGTAGATTAAAGATGGCTATACATTTTTGACACTCCCTTTGGTGAGAAGTGGGTTTGATTTGCTCTGGTCTTGAATCTGGGCTGGTCTATAATACTTTGACAAATAGCATACAGTGGAAGGGATGCCATGCCCATTTGGGGCTCAGCCTATAAGAGAACTGGTAACATCCATCATGCTTTCTTGTAGCCCTGATCTTCCACATAAGAAGCCCAAGTGCTCTGTGGTGGAACCATGGAGAGATAACCTGAGAAAACCTGGGGTGTGCAGTTGAACCCCAGACTTCCAGCTATCCCTGCCAAGTTACCAGATATACAAGTATTGCCATCTTCGACCCTTCAGACCAGCCTGGCTGCAGTTGAATACCAACAAGTGACTCTAACTGATGCTAGGCAGAACAGAAGAATGGCCCAGCCTATCCCCGTCTGAATTCCTGACCCACGAAACATTGTGAGATATAACAAAATGGTTGTGGTTTCGGCTAAAGAATTCTGGAGTACCATATTACATAGTGATAGACAGTCTGGTCCAGGCAGGAGGATGACAACGCCTGTCTACTTTCAGTGTTGGCTTTGCCTCAAAAATACATCTATTTCAGACAGACTGACTGATAGAACACAACCTGTACTCTTTATGCAATGCAGTACAATGCAAATGCTATCTGTTTGTCTCAGCGCAAATCTTAGCCTTGCCATTTGCACCGTAGTATATAACTTGGCAAACTACTAACTTCTTTGAGCCTCAACTTCCTCATGTGTAAAACAAGGATAACAACACTGCCTTGATGGAATGGTTGGAAGTGTTAGATGAGAAAGCGAATGTGAAGCACAGAGCTCAGGAAGAGGTGTGCACAGCCTGTGCTCCCTGAGCCATCCTGTCTATGCTAATTTCCACTGTTCAAATCTCAAGCAGCTTCTCTGCTGCCTCATTTCCCGGTCACTCTGACTTTTACTAGGGAATCACTTCCCCACTGTTTGTCTTGGCGACATTTTAACCTGACTGGCTGTTAGACCTTCAGCAAACAGAGGGAATCTTTAAGAGACCATATCTGGTATCCAAAAGGTTCTTCAGCAGCAGAGAAGTTGTTACATGTGGAGATTACATTTCCCCAGTAAAATCAAACAACATGGTTTGTTATAAGGCAGGTGATCTAAACATCCATAATATGAACATGAAAAATAGATCAAAAGGGAGTGCTAAGAATTGAGATGGTAAGAAAAAGAATAAGAAGGTTCTAACTTGGGATTTTGTTTAAGTGACTGGACAAAGGTGAGCAGGTGGGAGCCCCTGGGTATATTTCGCATCTCCCTGTCCTACAGCTCACAGGGGTTGAGGACTAGATCTCAAGGGCTATACACTGCAACGTCTTTTGCCTACAACCAAGTGCAGAAATATCCCACATGAAAGCCCAAATTCCATGCCCGTGTGGTGGTTCCTGTGGAACCTTTCTTTGCACTTGCTTATGTTAAACTCCTTATAGAGTCAGCCTGCCAAGGGCCACCCAGTGACAACCATGGATTTCAATTCCTCCTGCAAAATATGTCAACCCATTTGCTTAGTCAGTATAGACAGCTTTGATCTCCATTTGAGGTGGGTCTAACAGTAATGAAAAAAGCAACTTTTCTTGCATAAACAATTGTAAGGATGATGAAAGAATCAAAACTCTGAAAGAACAACTTAGGACATTACTAAAAGGTCTATGTCCTTATCCAGGTTTTGCAGTGGGGATATTTCATAGTTACAACTTCTTCCTAGACAACCGAATCTCTTTCTGAAATGGTTTGGCACACCTGCTAAGTGTTTGTGGCATAGGCTTGGAAGACGACCGGGAACTTTGAAATCCCTACCATTTGCAAAGACCAGAGGAGATTCACAGTTACCACATTTAAACCTAACAGCCCCCTAGAACAACATCATCTGTGACTATCTCTCTTGTGCTCCTCGGCTACAAGATCGTTTTCCTCGATACTTTGTATTGCTTCTGGAAGTAATTTGCTCTTCATCTGGTTATCACAAATGAAAACCAAGACAGGTCAGAAGAAGGCTGGCTTCTCTGTCAGCAAGATACTTCCCTTTGCCAGCGCTGAGAAAGAGAGAGCTGGAATTAGAAAAAAAAAGGTTTCAAGTCCCTTTCTGACGTCTGTGATCTTTTAACAGAGATGGAAAGCATATGAGATTTGCAACCTTTCGTGGCCTGAAGGGATTCAGTTATTTGGCCAGTTGTGAAGACATACTCTTGTTCCTACTCTCCCTGTCATGCTGTCATGGGGGTGCATGCCTGTTTCATGATAAAAGGAAGCCAAACTGGGTTTTTACAGGAATTTCAGAAGTCTCAAAATTATTGAAGACTCATACCAGGATGAAACTCAAGTTCCTCAAACCAAAGTGAAGCAAATGTGACATATTATAGACAAGGGCAGAGGAGCAGGAAGAAAGAGAAGGGAATGGCAAAGAAACAAGGGTACACAATGAATAGGAAAAAAGCATCTTTTCATGCACGTTGGATGTAACTCCTGGGACATCTATTTCTTTCTATGTGGTTATACGTTAGTGGTTATTTGGCATTTGGACGGGCAGAATGGAGGGAAGGGTTTTTTAAAAATAGTCCACCCTCTTTGGCACAGGACAGTACTAGCATGAAAGGCTGGTTGTTTCAAAGGACGAATCCAGGCTGTGGAGCTGTCCTGCAAACACTGAATCATGACCTTGCTGGCACCTGGCTGCGGGCATCAGCAGGAGATGATGTAGAAGCTGCAGCAATGGTATTTTGTTCCACCTAAGACCAACCACATTCCCTCATATCTTACTTCACATAGTCTAGCACTCCGTGTAGTCCAATATGGGCATCTAAGAGGCAGCAGGCTAATGAGAACCTAAAATGAAGAAAATCTAAACATTAGCCCTACTTAGCCAATAAAAGGTAGCTCCAGCTAACCCAGCCAGACCTTTAGGAAAGAGCCCAGGAATGTCTCTCTCCATCCCTACCCTGCTCCTCAGCCTCCCCCTTGTTCACGAGGCTCCTGACCTCTGCTCGCCTCATACACACCCAGCCACAGGTGCTGGCTGACTGGCTGGACGCACAGCGCTTGAAGGAGCAAGGGCTTTCTGTTGTGTTGTTGTACCTGCCCTCTTGCTCCATCAACTCCAGGTGAGGATTTCAGGGTCCCAGCTGCACGGCCCCAAACCTGTTAGTTCTGACCACTCCACCTCAGGGGGCACTGGCCTGACATGAAGCAGTTTCTGGAGAAGGTGTTTCTACCACGTTCTTTCAGCGTGACAAAGAGGACACGTGTGAGTGCTAAGGGAGAGTGACACAGGGTGAACAGGGCAAGGAAGATTATGTGTACACATGCACATGCACACACATGCACACACAGTCACACTGGCAATCTTCTCAGGGAAAGCAGCTGATGATCATGTTTCTGCAACTGAATAAAATCAAACTCAAACCACAAGGTAACAGCAGCTGTCTGGCCCGCCCTACACATGGCATTTCTAGGCACAGTGTGGCCGATTATATCCTTCACCCCATGGCTCTTTCAGCCCTGCTGTTTCTGGCTCTCCTCAAAATTCTCTTTCCCTTTAAGACATCAGGCGGGCGCTTGTCAATTAGAGTGAGCCACAGAGAAAAGCTGTCTGTGCCCTGGGAGAGATCAACCTGCTTCTTGATGAGCCCTTCCTGAGCCAGCAGCAGGCCTACTGCCCAGAGAGGATGGGACAGAGATCCCACTAGGGGATGGGCAGAAGGAGCCTCACACTCCTGCTCTGAGGAGTGGGAGGGTGGGGGCAGAAGAGGAGCCTTCACCACAGAAAAGCAATGTGTCTTCAATATACAGAAAGCCACTGGGATCAGAAGTGCTCACGCTGTAAGATATGCATCAGGAAAATGGGGCCACCTCAGAGGCACCTCTCCTGACCCTTCTCTGCCACCCCTACCCCGTGCTCAGGGTCAGGGTTGCCCCCCATGTCCCACACTCATCCTGTGTATACCCGCCATTACCCTGGCTGCAGCTGAAGACTTCTCACTTGATGAACTTCTCCAGGCAGGAACGAGATCCTCCGGTGCTATGCTTCTAGCACTACACCTGGCATAGAGAGGGGGTTCACTCAATGCATGTTCAGTGACTGACATCTAGGCAAGCTTCCTTTTGCAGAAGAGGAAACTGGAGCTTAGAGAGAAAGATGGGGAAGGTAGGGGGAGGGAGAAAGAAATCCCTGCTTCTGGAAGACCAGGGAGCACGTTAGGTGTCTGGCACTCGTTTCTTCATTTTCCTCTCAGAACCCTGGTGAATTAGGCTTCGCTGTCTTGCAGACTTGCTAGTGAGTGCTTGAGTGCTGGGACACCCATTTATTTGGAAGAGAGCAAAATGCACGTTGTACAAAGGCAAAGGCTGAACAGTTGGGGAGAATAATAGTTGGAGAGAAGAGCATCAGAGGCCTCGTGGTGAACCGAAATGAGAGCTGTGCTGTGCGGGAGGATGCCTGGGAGGCACCGACGCCCCTCGAACTTAGCTCTGGCCTGCCTTGCAGGCAGAGATACAAAATCTCCCAAGTTAAAATGTTGAAAGGCAACAGACCAAAACCAGAACAACAGAGTTTCCACCACCTCCCCTTCACCTTTGCCCATTAGCAGAGTTAAATTTATAACAGAGTTAAATTTCTATGTATGAACTCGTGCACAGAAACTAATACAGACTACTATTGGAAACGTAAATCAGAACAACTCTTTTGGACGGCAACGGATGTAAAAATACCTTAAAAATATAAAATTACTTTTGACACACAAAGAATAAGAGATTATTAAACAGCATCAAGTAATTTACCAATTTTGAAAATAGAGGAAAATGTATCATATACGTATTTGTGTACTCTGGAAGGTTCCCTATGGAAGGCAGGCCCTATTAGAATTCTCAGAGTCCGTCTTTCCACAGTAAGTCTCTTAGAGGTCACTGTCTTATTTTCCAATTGTCTGTGCTATGCACATACACATCCCTGCATCATATCAGTACTTGTTTAAAGTCACCTGATATTAGAGCTGAAGGCACTTTCATGATCATTTATTCTAACCCCCTTATTTTACATTTGGGAAAATTGAGAGCTCAATGAGTTTTCTCAAAGTTAATAGTAGAGGTGGGCCTGGAACACTGCATCTTTGTAAAATGTCCCATTTAATGCTACTCTTTAACTACAGGCCGCACCAACTCCTCTCAGAAGAATGCAGGGTACACAGATTTTAAATAAGAAGGAAATTACATGCTGACCATCAAGAGGTTTACGACTGGTTCACACCATCTCAGCTTTTCTCTTGCCCTGGAGGCCCCAGCAGCAGAGACGTGAGCACATAAGCCATGGAATATAGAGTCTAGCCCTGTAGGGTTCTGTGAGCCCCTCCCTGCTGGTGTGGAGACCAGAAACTGTAGAAATAAAAGACACTGACACAGAGAGAGAGAAAAGAGAGTTTGGGCTCGGGAGTCCACTGCCAACCAAAACGCGGAGACCTGCAGTGGCCCCGAGTGCCTGGACACTCTGACTTTTATCGAGTACAGAGCAGTGGGCAGGGAAGGCAGGGTGAGGTAATGGTGGTCAGTGACAGGGTCAGGTAAATCACGTGTCTTGAAGGTAGGGGGCCCAAGACTTTTAAGTAGCCGAGGCGAGGAGAAAACCTAATGCGTCAGCGCTCTTCGCATATGTGTCAGAAATGTCAAGGACACTAAGATTATGTTACTATTATTAATTCTTATCTTTTAAGAAAAAGAGAAACCAGGTGCAGAAGCAGGGCGTGAGAGTAGACATGGAATGTGACCACCGAAGCACAGCATCACACAGAGACAGTTAAGCCCCCGGAAGTCTGCGGCTTCCCTGACAGCCAACAGGCCTTGCCACAAGAGCTTGGAGAAGCGGAGTTTTCTCCTAACTTCCCCAGGAAGGAGGCGTCTCGGCCATGCTGGACATGTCCTTCCCTAGCTGGCTAAACAGCGGGCGCTTTCACAGCGCTGGCGCTGCCGCACAGCCCAGGCAGACTTCACGCGGGCGTGACAGAGGGCTTAGAGCGTCTTGCCTTAGGATCACTTTGTTCACAATGTCACCTCAGTTCCATGCCTCATCACCTGATAGTCAGTAGTAAAAGTTACACTGAGTATGTATCTTTATGATTAAGGTAACTATAAGATTATACATGATTATATAAAGGAATAAGTATGTGCCTACATTTCTAATTCTTTTCTAAATTAGTATTTATACAGGAACAGGCTGAGGCTTCAGACCCTCGCCACGGCATTTGCGGGGTTTTCCCCCTACAATGGAAGATGATGCTGCAGAGGAGAACATGTGTTCCTGTGGTCAGGGCATCAGCCACCATCGCCCTGCTCGGGGCCCCTTCACAGGGACTGCAGAGAGCAGTGGTGATAAGGTGTGACCGAGGGCTGTTCTTTTTGTGTCATTTTAGTGATGCTGGGATGTTATGCAAGGAAATCTTTGGCATTGCAGTAATCCTGGATTATAAATAATTTAGCATATTTCTTTGTAAACTACAGGCCAGAATCCTTGCAAATAAGAAAGGATTAACTTTTTTAGAAGTACTTGCTCTTGAGACTTTAAGTTCAAGGCAGAACAATGCTTGCCGTGGTAATTCCATCTATTTTAAGATCACAAAACCATACCAAGTTGAAACCAGAGCAGAAGATATTAATGCAGTGCTCTCTCTGAAGTGCCCAATAGTGGGACGAGAAAGCTTTCAAAGGGAATTAAGTAGACAGAGAAAGCTCCCTGTTCATGTCCAAATCATAAGGAGGCGGCTGAATAGGATTCACAGTTCTCCATGGGAAGGACCCACACCACAGCTAATGTTCAAAACAGGGGGGAGATGTCTTGGGAAGATCAAGGACCCAGAATTCTGCTGTCAGAATCAGCTGCCTGCCCATTAGAGCCTCAAAAGGACCCTCTACCATGTGTGAGCCAATATGATCCTGCAAATGAGCCCACTTTTCTTTTTCTAACTGGCCCAAACTTTATCTGAAGGAAGCTGTCATTATGTAATATTTCCAAAGAACTCTTGATGTAAACTTCAGATCTGATATGTGGGTGTACGCATGTGCACATGTGCGTGCATATTGTGTGGGTGCATGTGTGCAGTGGGAGAGGGTGAGGGGACAGTGAAGAGTCAGATATACATACAAAGTAGAGTAATTGATGGGCAGCTGCTCTGAGTATGGAGGAACAGAGAAGCATCCAGAAAGACCCTCAGATCAAGGCTCAGCACCTGGTACGCCACACAGACAACAGTCATGAGGAGAACAATATTAGCTTTAGAGAAAATCAGAGCCAGGAACAGCGGAAGAGTCAAATGCGCAGCAAGAGACACAGACTCAGAAACCATCAGCCAGTAAGTAGGTGGCAACGCAAGGGCATGAACACTAGGACAGTCAGTGAACTGCACTTCCAAAGCCTGGCCTCCAGTGCTCACTGTGCTCTGGCCTCTGCCTGTCTTTCCAGCCTCATTTCCTGCTATTCTGCACGTGACTCCTTTACACCACCAAATTATAAATGCAGCCTACTCTGGATACTGTTTTCTACCTTCTTTCCTTTGATCTTTCTGTTCTTTGTGTGAAGAAAGTCCTTCCTCCCTTCTCCTAAAAATGTTTCTCATTTTCTAAGATTTAGCTTTACGGTTACTGCCTCCTGGATGCCTTCCTGGCTTCCTAAACCTTCAGGGTGGGTTTAGTACCACTCCTACATGCTCCGATGATATCTTGCCAACTTCCAAGCTTCCTCCAGAGGAAGATGGCAAAGAAGTTTCATCTCTGAAAAGCTCTAAAAGAATTATGGTTGTTTGGGGCAGGCACTGTGTTGAGAATGATTCTGAGGCCTCATCCAGAATTCACTGGAAGAAGCGCTGCAGTCAGTTAAGGATGCCTGCCACTTAAGCGTGTGGGTTGAAGTTTAGCCAATCCTGATGAGGCCAGCATCCTCATTAGGCAGATGAGGAACCTGAGGCTGAAACATGGGAACTGTCTTGCCCAGTGTTAACAGCACACTCAGACAGGAATTCCAGGTCCTGGGATTCCTAAGCAGATACTTCTTTTAAATAAGATTCCCAAAGATTCTAAATTTGGAATATTGAAACTCTTAACATATTTTTAACTTTTTCCAGGGGAGGAGGGTAATTATATAGTGATGGAGCCAGTGAGGAAAAACTTCAAGCTTTTGCAATTTTGCTTGGACACCCACTCACCTGAACCTGTGTCTTAATGTTTTTTTCCTTCCTGATCCTCCAAAAGTCCCTACCTTTATGCTTTTTTTGTAAAGTGAGCACTGTTAGTACAGCCAGTGTCTATCACCCAGGTTAAAATGAAGACTTCTGAGCTGACTCTCCTGATATCACAAATATACAATCAAAATGGATGCATACATCTCTGTCAGGGAGAAAAGGTAGAGGAAGCTGAAGCCACTTTTTCCAACTTCATCCTTTACTCCTCTCATTCTGGAAGCTGAAAATTTCCTGACAAAGAAATATACTTAGAATGATTTCATTAGATAAACTCTTTCCCTATCTTATTGTGAAAGAAATTTTCCAGTGGGTTCCAGTTTCAGGAGGTTACAAAGTAAAAGGGAAGGAAACTTGGCATGCTCCCAGCCTGACAAGAAGTTGTCACATTACCATCACCGTCATAAATTTAGCTGAGACACTGTATTGGATTCTATAATGCACTTACCTGAGCCACTAAATGGTGAGAAACACACAACATTTGCCTGCCCACGCCCTCTGCTTTCACAAGAGTTTGGGATTCGAGATGAATTCTCCCAGCATAGCCTCAGCTTACAAAGGGTCATCTAACCTTTAAACTTCAGTCCAGCAAAGCAGGCTGAAGAGAATCACCAGGGTGTCTCCTGTTATGTGCTTCAACATCAAATGACCTGCTTCACCAGGTTACCCAAGGACACAGCTTGAACCAAAGACGTGAGAATTCCCAGAACTGGAAGCAAATGCGAGCTGATGATAGGACATTCCCTAAACCCCCTATCCCAGGATGCTCGACAGCAATTAGCAGCCATGTCCTTTGTCTCACCTCCGCTGTGTTTTTAGCAGCTCAGTTTCTTCAGAGGACAAGGCAAGAGGGAATGGGATTAAGCTGGGAGCCCTGATTTTGTGAAGGAAGAGGGTATTAAACATTTTCAAGTTTCTCTCTAGGGTTTCTGGACAAGCAACGCCGCCCGCCACCCACCCGCCCCGGTGAAACTCCTCCCCACCACCGTCCCTGCTTCTCTATTTCTTTAAGTGCCCTCCTTACCCTTCCACAAGAAATCATAGCAACCAATATGCAGTTGAATTTCCAAGTTGCTGAAAAGAGGAGAAGATTCCCTTGTATTCGTTTGTCTGGGTGTTTTTTATTTTATTTTAAATTTTGTATAAGCCCTCTAAGAAAGAGGCTCCTAAGGAAAGTTGGGTGGGGGGCGGGGGGCGCACTGAAGGAAGGAAGAAGTGGGTGACAGAGCCTCTAGGGGATCAATAAATTCAGCTGCTCCCGTACACAAGGGGAAGGACAGTACAGGAAGTCAGATGGGAGAAGAAATCTCAGAATCATCAATTTTAAAGCTGAAAGGATCTTTAGAGGTCACCTGGCATAACCTCCTCTATTTTATAAATGAGGAAACTAAAAGTCAGATATGCTAATGGACCCGTCCAAGGTTATGCAACTTGCCGCGAGAAAACGAGGACCCCAACCCACACCTCTCAAGTCCCCCGTCTGGGTCCCTTCATCTTCTCCACAGCCCACAGCAGCTGCCACCTCGGCCAAGCAGCCATGTTGATCGCTCAAGCGTCCGCCGGAAGACCGGATGGCTGACCCGGGACACCTCCCATGATGCTCCTCTCCTCAGCAGCCATGTTCTCCAAAAACTGCCTCGGCTGGCCACGCGGCCCGCGGCCAGAGTTCCTCCTGTGAGGAGCCCTCGCCGCTTCACTTTTTATGTGAAGCTGGCAAAGCCGCTTCAGCGATCATTTTTTAACACGGCAGCTCCCTGACAAGAGGATTAAAGCAGGCGGCTTTCAAAAAAGTCTCAAGAATAATTTAAAACGCAGTATGTTAATGCTTGTCTAGAGTGTTGTACACTTTCGTGAAAAGTCATAAATCTCCCCCACCACACCCTAAGTACGCTCCTGTAACTGGCACAGTTTTCTGACATTAAGAAAAAAAAAAAAAAATTAGTGAACACAGTCATAAATTAGGACCAGAACTCTAACTGCGCAGATGAGGCTTCCGAAGTCACAAAGCAAAACTGGGTGTGGAGTCACAAACTGAGGATTTTTGAGGGAGTAGGTGGTGGTTATTTTGGAAGATGGTTCCTTTGCAGTCTTCCTGGAGGATGAGCAAGGGACTAGAAAACGGCTGCTCAAACGCTAGTGCGCCTCAGAATCACCTGGCGAGTTTGTGAAAACAGATTGCTGGGCCCCCTTCCCTAGACTTTCTGATTCTGCAGGTCTGGGGCAAGGCCTGAGAATTTGTATTTCTAGCACGTTCCCAGGAGCTGATGCTGCTGGCTTGGGGAACCACGCTTTGGGAACTTCTGGGCTTGCAAAGACATCTTCAGGCCTCTGCTGGTGTGGGACTTCATTAAAATGTGGAAGCAGGAATGTGAGGCGCAACTTAAAAATCCCTGCATAGGCACAGCAGACGGGGCGGGAAATAAAATCGCACAGACACGAGGGCCCATCGTCACAGCATCGAGCAGTGCCTTCAACAGGGAGGTGAGCAGTGCGCTCCAGCTGCTACAGTCACCTCTAAAAAGATAATGCCTGTCTGAGCAAAAGCAAACACCAGAAGGCTTAAAAACCCGGGGTCCCCATGCTCCTTCCTCAAGCAGTAGAAAATGTCTTTATGTAGAGAAAGTGCAGTGTAAATAGAAAGTAGGGCTCGATATCCACAAGCTCAAGTCAAAGAATCTGCTGAGAAGGCCACATGACACACGAAATGAAATCCAGGTCCCTGATACCCGGAGGCAAGAAAGCGAACGGAAGATCCAAGAAAATCCAAAGGTTCCTGAATTTTTACAGTAAACAGTTCTGATCGGATTCACTTGCTATTTTGGAACATACATGAAGTTCATTAACTGGCATACATTAAAAAAGAAAAAAAAAATGGAAAAAGAAGGAGCTGGAGGACAAATCAGTAATTGCTCCTTTAGAGCAAACCAAAGTTACTGAGAAAATCTCCTATAAAGGCTCTGTCAAAACAAGTCACTTAAGGATTAGTGAGAGCTAAATCCTCCGTCAGAGAGATTTTTCTCAACAGTCGTAAATGGGTTTTAGTATCGGAAAATCTTAGAAAATACACTTCTGCCTCCATCCCCCTCTCAGAATGCCTCTTTCAATACCTCGGCATCTTGTGGGAGCACAGTATTTCCTTAGGCTGAGGCTTTTTATTTAAAAAATAAAATAAAATAAACTCTTGTCATTCACAGGCCGGCAAAGTCGGTGGCTGGAAATAAATCTTTACAGGCACCGAGTGCATATTTCAGAGGCTTCCCCATACAACACACATGGCCAAGTACAGTCCTTTTCTCTCTCAACAATTTCCCTCATAACAATTAGTATGAGCTAGGGCTCTTACTTCAACTTTTTCCCTTGTTCCACTTTGGTCTCTTTTTCTTAATGTTTCACTGCTCAATTTGTTCATTTTGTGAGGCAAGGGCTTAAAGTTCATCCTTAAAAATGTGTAGGTGATTCAGTTTTTTAATTAGAAAAAAGCAAACACTGCTAATCTCAAACCTTTTCAATGGCAGCCTTCTAGGAGCACACATTTTAATTCCATCAGTAAAGGGTCATCTTATTCAGTCTCTTAAAATCATCATGGGGGTCCATGCTTTATTTCTGGGCAGTCTCTTGTGGATTACAGAGGTCTGTCTCTGTTCATTACACGAGTGTGCAGGCAGACCCACTCATCCTGTAAGCACTTAGAGACACTCTGGAGTTTGATCCTCAGGAAAGGGTGACCTGGCAAGGTCATTTTCCTATCTGCCTCCCAGATGGTCACAATCTTCTTTGTCTGCCCAAACTTTTTTTCTCTTATTAGTACTCAAAGCTAACGCATCTTAGACATCATTGGTACCAATCAATGGAAAGCTAACACCTGCACAACAGTCCATATGTGAATAAGGATTGATTTTACCCCCCTTGGATACAGAACTACGTTTCTAAACTTTCCATTTCCTCCATTAGACCCTTTAAAAACATCCATTTGTCAGGCAGGCAGAGTATTTCTCCTGATACCTACACAGCAAGTCTTAAGTTATAGGGCTGGTTTTAGGTATTACTATACTAGGCCATTCCTTAGCATGTGTGACATGAGTGAGTAATCAGTCATCCCAACCCCAAAATATTTCCCTTCCCAGTCTACCTTATCCCCAAAATTTCACCACTGAAAAATCCTTAAGACATTTTTAAGTCCAGAAATACCTTTTTAATATTAAATTATTCTGAGAGGCAACCCATTAAGTCTATTTAATTAGCAAGACTCTGGAGAATTTAGCCTTTTTTTTTTTTTAGCTGCACAGTCAAGGGAATTTAGGGTTGGAATGACACAGGCCTGAGTAGAAATTCAAGAGCTGTCATTTCCCAGCACCATGAACCTGGGCAAGTCACTTAACCTCTAAGAGGCTCAGCTCTATCACTTTATCTACATGGGGCCTGATACTTGGGTAGTACTCAATAAGCAAATTTCCTTTCTCATGGACTGGCTGGTCAGGGAGAACAAGTCAGGACAGAATGTCTACCCAAGGCTGAGAAGACAGAGGCGAAACCAGGATACATCCTGGAGAGGGCAGCTTCAGGAATGAGTCCTGGGGTCTGGAGTGGGGTGGGAGATGTTTTTGATGTCATTTAATGGGTGGCAGTGGGAACAAGGAGAGTACTGGTCACTTGGAAAAAGAAGACTGCAGAGTGGAGGCAAGAGCCACAGAAAGGAGGGAAAGCTATAGAAGGGGTTAGCAAGGGCCATCTTCTGCTTGTTCTACTCATCTGTGGATCACCAGGTCCACCCACGGTTTTACAAATTTCACTCTAGTTCTGCCCTAACTTGATTACATATCAGGGCCTTTCACTCATTATCTCAAAAATGACATCTTGAGATCTTTGCCTGTGGGGTTAATGAGTAATCAGGAGGTATCATGTAAAACTACAGAACAAGTTAAATAGTTGCTTCAAATCCTTTCTTGTAGAGGAATGGGGGTAAGAATATTAGGTGAATATATAAAGAAAAGCGTGAAGCAATGACCTTGGTAATGGTTCCAGAGACCAAGAGAGCTTATTCTGGGGGTAAGGATAAAAGTTTCCATGTCTTATTTTAACCTTGGATGAACCCAGGTTTCTGTATTCCACATCCACTGAACAGATGCCCTGTGGCTAAAGACATCTTTTTGAACCCCTAAATTGAAGCACTGGATTTCCCAATGACATGTGAATTTTATTTATGTAGGTATTCTGATGAAGTTTCACTTTCCTCAAAAGGATGAAGCTTAAATGAAAGAAGATGAACCCAGAACATGTACAGTGTGAAAATACACACAGTGAAGGAGCTAGGTCTCAGCCATGATCAGTCTATCTCAAGCTTCCTGTTAAGCACCAAAGTGATGCAGCAGGACAAAGAAAAACTGTACCCACAATAAAGAGGGGAAGACTCCTGTGAAAAGTAAGATGGAGCCCATACTGAATTAGCAAAAGACTTGATGTTTCCCTCCACCTTCACCCCCTTCTGTTTCTATCCAGGAGTAACACAAATGATGAACATGGGACCTTAAGTCATCAAGAAATTGTAAGATTAGGTAAGGAAGCTGTAATTGTTTAGAATCTACTATGTGCTAGGGATTTTGTGTGCACTGACTCATGTAATCGATGAGATGAGAACACAAGGAAGCAGAATCCTTTTCTCCACTTTCCAGGCCAAAGAAGCAGAGGCTCAGCTTGGCTCAACTGCATATCAGTTAAGTGAAAGGAATAAGATTCCATCTGAGTTCTGATGACTCCAAAGAATGGGGTAGGGTTAGGATGGTCTTTAGGCTTTGGAGGCCTTCTGTTTACTGGTGGCACAGGCTTAGTTCCAGGCTGTAGGAAGAGAAGTAAATAAACTGGTAAATCTTTTTGTATAATTTTCCAAGGGTTGAAATACCAGCAGGAGAGCTGGCCCCAGTGGCTCACAACTACAATCCCAGAAACTCAGGAGGCTAAGGCAGGAAGACGGCTTTAGACCAGCTTAGGCAACATACCGTCTCTAAAAATACACATTGTCTCTAAAAAAAATAAAACCTTTAAAATTAGTCAGGACTGGTGGTGCACACCTACAGTTCCAGCTACTCTGGAGGCTGAGGCGGGAAGATCACTTGAGCTCAGGAGTTTGAGGCTACAGCGAGCTATGATCATGCCACTGGGCGACAGATTGAGACCCTAACTCTTAAAAGAAAGAAGGAAAAAAGAAATGGAGGCAGGGAAGGCAGAACTCTTCAGAAAACAAGGCAATGCATTCTGGCTTTTTTTGTTTTTGTTTTTGAGAAACATCACATGGGTTGGATGGAGAAGTGCTCTAAGAACATCTATTTAAAATGACTATGAAGAGGTTCTATCTAGCATACAGTTTTCAGGGAGTGGATATGAGGGCACAATGGGTTTGGGGACAATGAATGCATGTTCTCAGGCTTATTAATAGATGAGACCATGGTAGATATTCCCTCGAGCTTCCAGAAAGCATCCCAGCAAGTTACTGCCTTCATGCCACTGTAAACTAGCATTTGAGTAAGGGGTGGTCCACATCCTACTTAAGGGGGTAAGGAGTAGCATTTCATTTGCAGGTCACTAAGGGTTGTTTGTAATGCGACAGAAACCACTTCTTATCCTTGATGGGGCAGCAGATATGTAATCATGTTTTACACATGTTATTTGCCAACTTCATCTTCTTCCATCCTTCCGTAGTATCTCTTAGGGAAGATCTCAGAGAAATAACTGTGTAAATACCAGTTTCAAAAACCCTCAAGATGAAGAGCACGGAACTCTGCATTCAGCTACCTGGGCATGTCAAAAGCAGATAATGCAATAAGCCAACATTTAGTATATGGCCCTACATGGACATGGTACCTTCACAGCTCTTATCTGATTGAAATGTATAGATGTGGATAGGAAATGACATGATTACTAATTTTCTGAGAGGAAAAAGGGGAAATCCAGTATAGTGACTGGGTGAAAAGTTAGTAATAAAAGGTAAGTGACCCAGACAGGGAGTTTCCTGAGCAAGCATAACCCGGCAGTTTTTAGCCACACTTCTTTCATGGCGTTCTCTTCAAGTTAGGTTGACAGATATCTGATCCAATACTTGACCATCTACTGAAACCACCTCTTACCATTTCACCAGGTAAGGACGTCAGCAAAAAGCCTTTTCACCACAAGTAGCAGCCTACTTTCCAAAACAACTCCCCGCACTTCAAACTAAACCAACGACTAAGTAAACCTAGATTAAATAGAGCTTTATCAGGATGGAGTTTGAGTAATCTCTGAATCAACAAAATCTGGGGAATGTGTGTACAGAATATCCATTATACAAATGTCAGACCACAAAGTCAAACTCTTTGTTGAGATGCTGTTAAGGCCCTCCCTAATCCAGCCAATATAGGAGAGTGGGAGAAGCAGGGTCATGCTAGCTTCTCCTCCAGAGCCTGTTTTTCCTTATGGAAAGGCCAGTAAAGCAAATTTTCTCCAGAATTATTTTAGTTGTTTCCTAAAAAGAACAAGATAGCCTTTTCTCATTAGTCTGAATAGAAAGCTCCTTTTCTGAGGTGCCTTTAATTGCTGTGGGTAAAGCTTCACTATCACATATCCTCACAACCATAATACAACTGGCATCATTTGGTGCTTTTTGACTTGGTTGAGTACAAACTACAAAGTCCAAGATGAAAAAGGTCACTTATTGTCTGCCAGATGGAATGTTTCAAAATGAAATGATTTAGTCACATCATTAGGAGAAAAAGGAAGAATAAAAATGTATGCTCACATGCAGATTTAAGTATGCTCACCAAATGATCAGCACAGGGAAATATAAACAGTAGTCCAAGAGCATACAAGTTACTTGGATTGCCACAGACGTCCTTAAATGGTATCTTCTACATTTATGTTGAAACATGTGGATTGCTTTTTAATATTGCTGTCATAATAGTCTAGTACAACTGGTAGCATGAGGCTGAAATGCCTTAGAGTCAGACAGAACTGGGTCCAATAAGAGCCTGCTCACTCACTACCCATGTTTGTTTGGGGCATGTATCTTATTTCTGAAACTGCCTTATCATCTATAAAATGAGGACCACATGGCCTTCTTCCTAGGTTTTTGCATAGATACAATAAGGTTACATGTAACGTATCTGGCCCTGACACATAGTGCATCCTTAATATTATTCCAGTCCTCCTCCCCTTAGGTCAGATACTTTGTGTGTGTGTGCGTGTGTGTTTAGTATTGAAATCATGCCTATATGTAGAAGACAGGCAATAAATACTTCTTGTCATTTACTCAATAATGGACATTGATCATTTACCTTTTACACTGTCTGACTCAGAAGGTCTCAAATGCTCTTGATTCATGACGTTCTTAATGGTTCAGTCCATTTTTACAGCCCACCTCAGCTAAAAGAAATACCTAAAGTTCTGTTTATTTGTAAATTAGACCCAAATAACTTAACAAGTATTTATGTCCTAACAACTCGATTTCTGAAAAAAGAATATACATAAACTAAAAGAAAAATCATGAGTCCTATTCATTGTTAAATGATCATAAGTACTTAATAGTGAGATGTACATGCCTGTTGGGCACTAGGCAACTTCTCAAACTCTGGCATCAAGTTGGATGCCCTCACCCTCATTTCCTGCTCCACATTGATTTCCACATGGTGCTGTTTTATATTACAGCAATCTACAAAATCTTAGCTTCTCATAGGTATGACATCACTGAAAGAAAGTTATGCATTCCAGTAGTGAAACTGTGAACTACCTTGAGCTAGTAGTTCACACGGTGTCTGACAGATGTTGAGAATGGCTGTATTTTCCTCAACTATTTAAAATATTTCCTGGCACCCCTTTGAGGTCTCTGCAATGTCCAGAGTGTCTCAGCTCACACCTTGGGAACCCAGAGGCTAATTAACCACATTGAATCAGATTCATTTGCTATGCTACTACCAAAATATGAATTGGACCATGTTATAGATAAAGCTGAATAATAGCATGACTTTTCAATGCACTTCTAACTCAATTTTCTATTTTGATTCCATTCTTCAGTCATTGATATTTGGCTTTTTAAAAGCTGTCCTCATAGTGTTATACAATCACCAGATAAACTCTGCAGTGAAAGTTCTTTAGATTCAAATCTGTGTTAAATTATTTCGATTTTTTGATTAAAACACACACACACACACACACACACACACACACACACACACTAACCCAAAGCTTACTAGGTGATCCTTCTCAGTAAAAGGGATTTGTGGGCTGTGGATCAGCTTCCTACCGATTCATTTGAGATGAAGATAAGACTCTCCATCCTGCAAAAATGGGTTTGAAAAAAAAGAGTACAGAGAAACTGTCCTTTTACACATGAGAATGGCTCAACCCTCAAGAACGCTGCTTGCATGTTCACTGTTCTGCATTTAGAATCCAAGCCTAGGGAAGCAGCAGGCCTTGCCTCTGCTCCGAATCAGACTCTATCTTATGTTGTTTTAGAGCCATGTCTACATAGCTGAAAGATGATTTAGACCTTGTTCAAAAGAGGGTGGTCAGAAGAGTACAGTGAGGCAGAAGACAATGCTGGTCAGTGCTTAAAAATGACTCTCTGAGAGGAAAATCTTTGGTTTGTACTATCTGCTGATTTCTGTGTTAAAAATACTCCCACCACGGCTGAACGAGGTCACTGAATTCAGAGTTAGGGAAAGAGGCACAAAATCAGCCCCCATGCGCTGGCTCTTGCCTTTCACTGGGCAGAAGGCTTCTCTCCTATAGCTGCCAGCGGAATGCTCTGAATCTAGGGACATACTCTGCTCAAAGGAAGACTTGTAAATGCTCACGTTTACTAACTCCTAATTGAGGATATCTGCCAGACACAATAAATAAAGTTGAAAAAAAGAGTGCTTTGGAGAGAAAGTAGGCTAATCCTAAGCTTTTTATGCAGTGGGTAAATTCTGGTCTTTTTCTCTATGTATGGGACACTACCTTGACCTTTCTGGCTGAGCCTATTAGCTCAGAAGTGGCACTCCAGCGGTCAAGTCAACAGGTATTCATCAGGCACCAACCACAGACTTGAAATTTATGTTAGTTGTTTTGGAAGGTTCCAGGAGAAGACAATGTGGACTCCGTCCTGCGGAGGGGATGATGTAGGCGAGGAGAGAGGCTAACGGCACATGAAGCCAGTGCAACTGGGCTCTAGACTCTTCTCACTGAAACTGCAGAGTAAATCAGGTAACACTGTCTGTCTTCCCGGGGGTACCGTTGGCAGATACCAGCAGGATCTGTTGTTTCTACTGTTGGATGCGTTTATGGGCCCTACTGGCCGATTTGGCAAGCAGCTTTATATAAATCGTCTTCCGGAACCATCCCGTCCCCTGTGAGTCAGTCATCCTCAGAGTCCTAATTCCGTCCAGTTTGCATCAGGCCTCCTCAGTCTCTGCAGTCCAAAGCACATGATAGGGTACCGATGTTCAAGGCCCTGCTTTATTTTGAAATTCAACTGGCAAAGCTATTACATTCTACCAACTATTTCCCCAAGTAGTACGCAATGCAAAGTGGCAATTTTACACCATGCTAGCCCAACATAAATTCACAGATGAGTGCACACCTTATTTGGAGTAAAGAGAGACATCATAGTTATTAAAGGGGCGATTACCTTCCCAGGGACCATGAATTTAAAATTATGCAAAATCAAAGGCTGGTCTCTAAAAGTTCACACAGTGATTTAAATAGGGGTAACAATGAATATAATACCTTCTAACATGTTAAAACTTCCACAGCAAACCTCTTATATAATACTTTGTTGCTCCATTGATTTGATAAGCTTGGGGGGGTTACATTTTGCATTCACAGACGACATTTTGCGTTCACATACGACATATAAAGTATTTTGTTTGCTTACAAAAATGAAAGCTCAATAACAATCCTCAGGTTGCTATCATTTCTCTATCATTCATACTGAGTGCTCAGTGTTGGGAACAGTGTTTGTTTTGCCCTTGAGGAATTTGCAGAGCAGTTAGTAGGTATCGGTGTCCTTTGTAGTGGTTCAAACAACATATAACTATCATAACATATTTGAAACAAGCCAATTATTATGCCATTGGAACATTTATCCTCCCTAAGAAATATCCTGGGTTTTACTGAAGGCCTTCTCTCTTAATAAGGTTTTCCTTTATGATATGAGGGTCCTGGCTGGGAAAAGAGCTGAACTTCAGATACACGGTTTGGAGTAAGAGAAGAGTCTTTTCCCTCAATAGTGATTTGCATGGGAGCTAAGGAGCCTCCTAGTCAGGAAGGTGAACTTGAACTGTAGCAACAATCAAGATTCAGACATGTATAGACAAGTATGACGGCTTGAGGAGGGCAGTGCAGGCAGAAGTCGGGAGACAGGGATGGAAAACAAGGGTCGCTGCGAGAGAATCCGGCAGGGCCAAGCCAACTCAGCCACAAGCCAGCAAGTAGACGGGGAGACGCTAAAATGGGTGAGATGTTCTCTTTCAGTATGGTGGCTGGTGTTTGAACTCATTTTGCCCTCTCTTCCAGAGGCTATGTACACCTTAGGTAGAAAGAGCTACACATGTGAACTGAAAGAACTCTCTCACCAAATTCCAGGACACTTCAGGGCTCAAACTACTCTATTCAAAGTACTACCCTTCTACATGAGCACAGAGACAGAAAACTTTTCCTCACATCAGCACGGGCTGCTATCCTGTCATGGTAACGAACTGGTGAAGAACCTTGGTGGCTGGGGTCTTCTTCTCATAACCATGAGAAGGAACAATAAAGAAAAATAGGGGTAGTGTGGTTTGGGGTGACCAAGGCCAGTGCTGAAGACATTGGTAGAGCTCAGAAGAGCAAGCAGCATCCAGTGGTGAGAGGAAGCCCAGATTAATTCTGAAACATGCGTAGAGCACGTCTACCTTTTTGGGAACTCAAAAAATATTGAGGTTGGGACGAGCTGCGTGAATGACTGAGTTACCTAAACAAATGAATGGGTGAGGGCTTGAGGCTCTGGGGGCACTCATCTTTAATGTTAAGGGGACTCATTCATACCAAGGGCTGGGAAGGCTTGGAAATACTTTGGTTAGGGAAACTGACATCAACCCCTCTTCTTCTTTGAATTGATATGCAGCCTTAGCCCTGTTATCATCTCTGATCTTGACCATTTCCCTGAGCCACTGGGCAACCAATGTCTCTTTCCGAACAGTTGGAAGAAATGTAAATTCACTGGTTTTCTCCAGAGCAGCCAGAGGTTCCCTAATTTGCATCGTTACATGAGTGCAAAGCATGAAGCTAAAAAATGCGATTCTTAAGGAACGTCAAAGACAGCTCATTAGATCAACTCCTTTTCTGTATATGTGTGTTTGTTGTTGTTTTTTTTTAAACAGGGACCACTGTGCTTCCTTTCAAGTGACAAGAGTTGTGACAGCTGCTCTATAAGGTATTCAGTGGTTAATTAAGACACGAGTGTCATCGCCGAGCTCTTTGGTGTTTCATAGAAAGCAGTTGCTAAACAGATGAAAGTAGGTCTGAGGCAAGGGGTAGCATAACTATTATTTCAATTAATAAATAGCTCTAAAAGTGAAGGAAGTGAGAAAGGCCTCAAGAGCGTCTGTATCTGCCCCGGTTCTGTCAGGAAAATTAAACAGAGCACTTGTGACTGCCATTGCTTCTGTTTAAGAGATCCAAGCAAGTAGGGTCACCTGTGCTGAGCAGGTTAGAGCCTGCCCGGTTCTTGGGGCACCCCCTAGTGACATGTTCCTATACCCTGGCATATCCCTTTCTTTGCTACTGAAAGAAATGGTGCTGAATTCACCTTGTTCTTCCACCGCCTCATCCTCTATTCTCCCCTCTCTTCCACCAAAGAAGCCCTAAAATGTATTTTCAGATAAATATCAGGAAAGCATTTATAAATATTTCAGAGGCGTTTCATAAATAAATCAGCAAATCTACAAAAAGACTTCTCTCTTTTAATGAGATCTTGGCTGTGGTATATGCCTTTTATTTGAGCATCATTAAAACCAGTTGGGAAGATTTTTATACTGGACTCTCTTTTGGGGGGCTTCATAATATATGAACAAGCCTGCTATGCGTCTGTGAAACGTGTAGCCTCTTCTTCTGACAGATTAGGCAGTCCTGGTGCGAGGGAATAGCTTTTACTCTTTTTAAAGTAAATACTAATCAATAGCAACTGTACCGACAAAAACCTTGCTGCCTAATTACACCACAGCTACTCATAGACCCCAACAGAATTTTCCCCTGGATGTAACAAAATTAACTACCAGAGGCTGAGCTACTGAATTATCACCATCCCTCTATTCAAATGTAATTCACACAACATTCCAACTACCACATGTACCATTAAAGTACCATTTGTATGTGTAATTTTCAAACAGCGGCTAAAGGTCGTGCCCACATCAATCTTTTCAACACACACATCTGCACAGGAAATCAAACTGGCAGGGAGGTGGTCCCAGCCATTCTAGGAAATCTCTCCCTCTCTGAAATATTGTTTGTAGTTTCTCTTCTGCAGCTTAATGCCCTCTGTGGTCTCTTTGGCCGTGTCAGAAATAGCCAGACTGTATCAGAGGCAAACTAGTGATTTAAGATATTTTAGCAAGCAAATCTAGTACCCCCTAGCTCTGGCCGATCCAGGGGCTAGCTATGCAGGAATCTTGCCGATAGTTTGGATGGATACTACGGCCACTTTGGTTAATAATAACTAATGTATTTTGAGATGGAGTCTCACTCTGTCACCAGGCTGGAGGGCAGAGAGTGCAATCTCGGCTCACTGCAACTTCAGTCTCCCAAGTTCAAGCGATTCTCCTGCCTCAGCCTCCTGAATAGCTGGGACTATAGGCGCGCGCCACCATGCCCAGCGAATTTTTTGTATTTTTAGTAAAGACAGGGTTTCACTGTGTTGGCTAGGATGGTCTCAATGTCTTGACCTCCTGATCTGCCCGCCTCAGCCTCCCAAAGTGTTGGGATTACAGGCGTGAGCCACTGCGCCCGGCCAGTAATAACTAATACTTTTATTGCACATTAGGATTATAAAAAAACTTGTACCTGCATTTTTTGAACTCATTATTATTATTGGCAATTATAGTAATAGCAGGGGCTATATATTGAGCATTTGCGATAAGAGCTTTACATATATAGTTTGTCAATTAAATTTCATAACAACTTTATAAGTTAGGAATTATTTCCTCTCTTTTAAAACCAAGGAAAATGAGGCTCAGAGCAAGTATGTGACTCAAAATTCTCCAAGCAGCAAGAAGGAGGGAGCACCAGGGTTTGATCCCAATTTTCTGACTCTGAGGGTCATTCTGACACGTAATCACTTTGGGAAGAAGCATCAGCATCATCAGCTCCCCACCAACACTGTCATACCGTCATCATGAATATACATCTGCCTTTCATACAGAGAGGTAGAGCAACTTCTTCAGGGCTACACAGCATGGAAGAGTTTGGAAGAAGAGGCTTCTGCAGCAAGATAAAGGGAAGAGGCAATCATGGGGATTCATGGAATGGATGTCCCTCTAAACGTCTCTTACGTCCTGGTGGCCGTTCTATCTGTCACCTTCAAAAGTGAGTGGAAAGAGTAATGGAAGAGCATTAGAGAGACAGGGGCCATCCACTCAGACCAGACACCAGCTAGGTGACCTTGACCTTGACGTCCCCTCTCTGGGCTCGGTGTCCTTGATTACGTAACTAGCTAGAATAGAAGACCTCTCAAGTCACTTCCAGATGAAACGTTTCATGCTCTTAGTGTGTGAATTCTTTGTGCTAGAAGAGGCCATACATGGAAACCTAACATAGTGTTACTTTCTCAAAACAACCTGGAATGTGCCTGTTAGGACTAAGACACCCATGTTGTCACAAAGCCACCTCTTGATAAAAGGAGGAGCCCTGGGCTGAGGATGCCCACATTTAGTGTTTTTTCAGAAATACTTCGCCACTCCCAGAGCCAACATGTACAAATAGCACTTGCTGCACTCCGTCCACTTCCCGTGTGTCACTTGGCAAGGCTTCCCTGCTTCTGAAGAGGTCTCTGCAAAGTCACCAAGGTCTGTAACTCCAGCTAGAACTCAAACACTGTAATTTTTCAGCAGCAGACTCTGTTGTCAGAAACCTTCCTCCCAGGTGCACAGTGAACACAGAGGGTCCTTCTCTAATGGGAGTCCCTTGACTGCTTCCATTCAAAGATGCCAGGTTCTGGCCTGTGAGGCTGTGCATGGGGTCAGCTAGAATGCTCGGAATGCCCCGCCTCCACCCAGATACACGCTGGCCACGTGTGTCTGGGGCTTCTGAGTTTTCTCTCCTGCCTGTGGCTCACCCAGGGCATGGGTGCCTTCTGCAGTTGAGTTTATAGTTGATCCATGTTGGTGAGGTCTACCATTAGCCTGGTCTTGAGGGGACATGCACCTTCATGCCTGAGCTGATCCCGGGGTGGGTAGGTGGGTGTGGAGTAGGGGGCTTTTGGTGTCCAGAGGCAGTTGGCATCACGTTAATTCCATTTGAATATGTTTTCCCTTGATTCAGAATGAACTGAGAGTAGCAAAAAATACTAATCAAAATGGAATGCAAATATCCAGGGCTCCTTTCTCTCAGAAAATGCCCTATTTTCCCCCCTCCATGGTACTAATGTTTTAGAAATAGAAGGCACCTCTGGAGAGACAGGATAATACCAAATTTTCAAATCTGTAGAAAATGAGTACAGGGGTAGGCGGCACTATTAGTGCTACTAAAAATAAGCTTTGGGAAGCTACAATAAATGGAAAAACCAGAAGAGTCATTCCTTTTTTAAACTGTACTGAAAATCCTGTATGTTCAGGAGCCATTTTCTCCAGAGATTCCAACAATAATACTCTGAATTCAATATCCATTTCAACAGCGGTCTCTCTCCCATGTTGTCCCCCTCCCTTCACCACTGCCCCAGTAATGCAGGCTAATTATTAAGCTTTTACCCCCACAGAAAGCATGGTTCTGCCAAATGAATGCTGTGCCAGATGCCGAGAACTGGGGTGACTATGCCCTGCATACTGCTTGGTGTACTGAAGATGGGGATTCTTTTACTTTATCTTTATTTCATTTTATTTATTATTTTTTTTTTACAGAGAGTTCTAAAGTTACTGTAGACAAACAACCCAGGGATTGTTTGAAGAATAGGGATGTCCCCTCAGACTTGGGGATTCTATCACCCATGCAGCCTGGTATGCTGCCCAGTTCATTTCTCCCTCAGTGGACAAGCCTCTTTGTCATTATTACCTCCAGAGGGACACACCCAGGGGTCTGCTCACACCACCCATCTCCAGGCAAGTGGAAGCATGTCCTGAAAAGTCACCTGAACCCTGGACAGCTCCATCTAATTAGAGAAATGGTGGCAAAGGAATTCTTGCTGTGGTGCCAGTGGAGAACGTAACAGAGTTACGCCTCTCCGCCCTAATACTCAGACTGCAAGGACACTGGCTCCCAAAACTCGACCTGCTTGGAGTTCCATTGCAGATACTCTCCCGGATGTCTCCGCCAGCCTCAGTCACTGACTCCCAGCTGAGCTGAGCTGTTCTGAGGATTCAGGAAATTTGGGGGGTTTTAACAGAAAAACAAAGCCTGGCACCCCATGTGTCGAAGCTCTGGAGATTGGTTCCTTAGAACCTCGGTGGGCTAACAGGAAAAGTCAAATTTAGCAGTAAACCCAAGACCAAAACTTAGTCCTGCCTTTCCCACTTCTCTCAAACATAGCCTTTATCAAACTACCGAACCCTCACACACATAAATAAATGGAGAAAGGTGTACTCTGAAAAAAAAAATCTATAGAAAAGAGAGTCATAAGTTATTTATAAAGGGGGCATTTGTTAAGGTACCCAATCCACTTCCCTGATTTTACAGACAGAGAAACAGAGGAACAGAAAGCTGAAGGTTCTGAACAGGATCCCCACTCAGCATATGTCACATCTGGGGACAGAATCCTTCCATGGGCTTTTGCCTTCTAATTCGGCATTCTGACCACCACATAGGGCCCTGTTGTTCCAAAGAGCCTCTGGAAAGAGAGTGGCCTTAAGTGTGACAGGAGTCAAAGGCCAAAATTGCTAATGCCTCCCTATTTTTTACAAGGTGATCTGGAATGTATTATTATTTTTTTCCCCTCTTTATTTTAGTCTGGGCATTTTTGCCTTTTAAAAGCAGCTAACCCTTTACCACGGAGGTGATGCAGAAATCTACCCATCAAGTAAGTCTGAAAGCCCTTTGCTTCCCACAGAAAAATCTATATGTGCCCTTCAGCCTCATAATTGAGTTGCAAAGGGGAAAACTAAAATTGTTTCCTAGCTGTGTGGAGCCATTCTCCCCCACATGCCAATAAAAAGCAAATGGTGTTTTTGTCCATAGGATGTCCAGGTTCAGAGTCAGATCCATGAGGCTAAACAAGGGCTAGGGTATTACCAACAAACGATTACACTCCAGGTTGTATTGAACTGAGTGAGATATTTGAACTCTTGAGACTAATTGGAAGGGTTCTGAAATGTCAATGTTGACATCCCCTGTCTGGATTCCCTAAACCGCAATGGAAACTAACCCTGAATCTTAAAAATACTGGCTTCCAGAAAGTGCTATTTTTATCAGGAGATATGAATATTAATTCTAGGCTAGTCACTGAGCCACTAGTGCCTTTCTTTGCCATCAGATAGTAATAGCCATCTGCAATATCTTTTTTCAGAAAATTATTTGGAAAATCGAGTAAATAGCGTAGAGCATTTTAACACGTGAAATACTCTTCTTATTCAATCATAATTATTCTCTGCAATATGTGGAAGCAGGTGAACACCATCTACCTCAAAACAACCTTGTGAGTTGGGGTCCCATTTTCGGTATGAGAGGACTGAGACTCAGAGAGTTTAGGTGGCTCATCGAAATTCACCAAGAACTTAAAGAGCAACAGACAAGGTACAAACCCAGATTGGCTACTTCCATCTCATTTTCTCTACGGAGTCACATGGCTTATCTCCTGATACTTGCAAAATGTTTTTAAAGGTTAAAAGAGTGATACTGTAATAACTAATTAAATTCATCCCCACACTGTCAGTCATGTCAGTACTTAGGAGTTCACGCTTCTCTCCATGGACATAAATCATCTTTATGAGTCTCTGTTTTTTTTTTTTTTTCCTTTTGAGATGGAGTTTTGCTCTTCTTGCCCAGGCTGGAGTGCAGTGGTGCAATCTCGGCTCACTGCAACCTCTGCCTCCCAGGTTCAAGTGATTCTCCTGCCTCGGGCTCCCAAGTAGCTGGGATTACAGGCGCCCACCACCATGCCCAGCTAATTTTTTGTGTGTGTATTTTAGTAAAGGCAAGGTTTCACCATATTGGCCAGGCTGGTCTTGAACTCCTCACCTCAGGTGATCCACCCAACTCGGCCTCCTAAAGTGCTGGGATTGCAGGCATTAGCCACCATGCCCCATCCGTTAAATGATTTGAGGGAAGGTCACAGAGGTGAAGAAAGAGCACAACAAGCGTATTAGAACTCCCTCAGTTTGTCCATTATTTTGCTTAAGACAATGCCTGTTAAATCCCCTGGACCAGGTCAGGAGCAGTGGCTCAGGCCTGTAATCCCAGTACTTTGGGAGACTCACGTGGGAGGATTGTGTGACACCAGGAATTTGAGACCAGTCTGGGCAACATGGCAAAACCCTGTCGCTAGAAAAAAAGAAAAAGAAAAACATAGCCAGATGTGGTGGGGTGCACCTGTCATTCTAGCTACTTGGGAGGCTGAGATGAGAGGATCGCTTGAGCCCAGGAGTTCAAGGCTATGGTGAGCTATGATCCCACTGCTGTATGTACTCCATCCAGCTGGGATTACAGGCTGGGCAATAGAGGGAGATCGTGTCTCAAAAAACAAAACAAAAACATCACCACCTCTTGGTGCTAGAGAAACAGTGTCTGGGGAATCCATTAATAGGTGTGATTTAAAAAATTTTTAGAACTGCTTTATTTAGGCATAGTGTATATACCACAAAATCCACGCATTATAGGCATGCAATTTAATGATATTTAATGATTTTTAGTAAATTTATAGAGTAGTAAAACCATTATCACAACGTAGTTTTAAAAACAAGTTCAACTTGAGAAAAATAATACTCTGAAAAGGTAACATTGCTTGCCCAGCAAGGGCACTATAGGGTTTATTTTTACTGATAATCTGCCTAAATTAGGCTCCACAAAACACTGGGTAAGGGCAGCCATGCTCTGGAGGACTTCCTCTTTCCCTGGCTTCTGAGGGATTATGTGCTGGGATTTAGCAGTGAGCTCAGAGCCTACCACCCCATGCTCAACCTCAGGGAGGGGCCCTTGGCCTTGGTGTGGACATGGAAATCCCTGCCACGTCCACAGCCTCCATGCTCTCTACCTGGAAAGTTACAGAGAGCTCCCAGTTACACCTCTGGTTTCTAGAGCCAGTAGAGCAAGCCTGTGATCAGCCCCTCCAACCCAGCCTCCTACACCCACCTCTCCTAGGAAAGCCTGGAGGAAATTGGCCAACGTCTTGGCATTCCATTTGGTTGCCAAGTCCCCTTACTGTTTTTGCATTTCTAAGAGACCTTCAGTACAACTTCCCTCGTGACTGCCACCTGACAGGCTGTGCTGTCCTTTATTCTCAGGACACCAGATGACTTACTTCATTCCAGGTCTTTGTGTTTCACAGTGAGTCAGGTGGAAAACAGAAAGGTGGTCCTATTTTAAGGCAAATGTTGAAACAAAGACACTGCTGTGCTTGGTTGGCGTTTGTTAGGAGCAGACACAGTTAAAGAATGGCTATGGGCTAATATTTGGATGAATACAGAATCTGCTTAAATACTATGGATTGACTGTATAGGATGTCAAAGTAACAGTTGTACAGTTAGAGTCATTAAGGTGGGTCTCAACGAAAAATATTTATGCCTTTACATGCATGCTGTTTTGTCTTTTGAGAATTATCTTTCCTCTTCCTTCCATCTCATAGTTCCCCAAACCCAAAATATTGACCAGTCCTTTGCCATGTCACTGCTTCCTATCGAAGTCAGGCAGGTGGATTAGGTGATTCTGTTCATGTCTGTCTCCCATTCACACTGTGAGTTTTGTAGGAAAGGGACCATGTCTATTTATCTCTGTAACCCTAGTGTATAACACAGTGTTGGGCAACAGATGATCTGCACTCCATTGACTGGGAAGAGGCTGTGAAAACAAAGAGGGGCACACATTCAGAGCAAATATTTCCTGCTTTGGCTGTGCTAATTTGCTGTATTTTACATGGACAGGGAATGCTGTGTGATCATTTGTTGAATTAAGAAATTGTTTTGGGCTCAAGAAGCACCAGATGTAAACTTCAATGTCAGATAGTGAGAGAAAGGGCAGGAGGCTTTGAGGAAGGGGGTTTCCCAAAGTGCTTGCCCGTGGGGAGGTAAGGGGAGTGCAGGTTCCTAGCTGCAGAGAAAAAATTCACTAAGTCCACCGGCATGCTTTGTGAGAACCAGGCAACCACTCCTCCTTACATACATCTCCAGTCAGATCTATAGGCATGGCAAGAAATACAAGGGTGAGCTTTCAATTTGTGGTTTATGGAATTGCCTTCACAATTTGAATTTTATCTACCATGTCCACTGTTCCGTCTCCAAGACTTTAGCACAGTACCTGGCACACAGAAAGCAGTATTTGTGATGCAAATGAATATTTCATAGACTGGCTGGCTTCTTTCCCATTTTTTTTTTTTTTTTGTAATTCTACACTAAAACTGCAGTGTCCTGGAATAAATTTTCTATTGAACAGCTCACTTGACAGGGAAGTAATCTGTGAATGTGATTATGTGATTAATAAATGGATAGCAAATCCATGGAAACCAAGGCTTGGGAGTTCTACCATTTAGAAAAGAAAAGCACCGAAGACTAAAACTCTCAGACATTGGAAAGTGATTATTCGCCTTCTGAGTGACCTCAGAAATACCAGAGGACTCGGGGCCAGTGAGCCATCCACAAACTTTGGTGAAGGGGAGAGCACTAACGTTTCCTTGGCACTTGCTGTGAATCAGGTATCGGGCCAAATGCTTCCACCTCTCATTTTGGTACTCACAACAAACCCTACCAGATGGTTATGGTGATCATGACATTCCAAATGAGGAGGGGAGATCAGAGAGACTATCTGTCACACCCAAGATTGCCCAGCTAGAAAGGAGCCACACCAGAACTTGAACACTAGCCGATCTAATTCTAAAACCTCAGTTCTTTCCAGCCCACTGTGTTCCTCTGGATTTTGAGTCCCAGCAGCTCAGAGACAAGGCTCAGGGCAGTTATCTCTGTAGCCTCCTCTCCCCAGTATGGGCCAAAATAAGCATCAAAACATGCTTTCTGAGCTGCACTTCAGATCACAAGCACTGGGACTTCTTTCCCCAGTAAGGGGTCTGAGTGAATCCTGGCCACTGCCTCCACAGGCACACACGTACAGAGTACTGGCTCTAGAGGAAGTTCTCAGGCAGCACTGATTCCACTGGTGGGGCACTGGCCCCAGTGCAAAGGAGGGGCTCATTCTTAGGCACATCACTTTTCCTCCCTGGACCTCAATTCCTCATCTACACTGAAAAGATACGCTAGACTGTTTCTTGGCATTGTCAAAGTTTCCATGATGGCACAAATACTCCTATTTCTGCGCCGTCTAGTACATTCACCACTAACCATATGTGCCTACTGAGTACCTCAAACGTGGAATGACTCAAGAACTGGATTTTTAATTTTATGTCATTTAAATTAATTTAGATTTACATTGAAATAGCCACATGTGGCTACTGGCTCCATTACTAGGCAGTGAAACAAGGAAGCTTCAGCTTTAAGAAGTGAAAAAGGAAGCAGCGTAAGATCGGAATTCTAGCTCACTAGAACATGGGTTCAAATCCCATTCTTCCACTCACAGGCTATAAGGCCAAGCCCAACATATTTAAACTCTTCAAGTCCGTTTCTTTTTCTATAAAATGGAGATAATAATGGCTTCAGCATGAATTTGGTGGGAAAATTATACAAGATAAAGCACCCAGTGCCTTGCCCATCGCATCATAAGGGCTCCTACAGGAAGGCTATTAGAAAAATTTCATGAAACAGCACAGACCTGGGGGGCGTTTCTTTCCCTGATTAATCCATTATTTCATTCTCCAACATGTCACCTCTAAAATTGAATGGAAAAAAAGAAAGGTTTAAAATCCACTGGGTGGGGCACTGGGCGGGGAGGCGAGGAGTGATGGAGACAAGGCAGTTCTGCGGACTTTACACTTTTCCCAGGGCTGTTCCTGTTTGTGTCAAATTACACAAGATCTAGCTAGATATTCAGATTCCCTCCAATGCATCTGTGTTGTGTAATCCTCCCAGCCTTGTAAAGGAACAGATCTGATTGGCCAGGGACTGTACAGGAGGCGTCTTCACTGAGATTCACAATTCACTGGAAATAAGGGGTGAGACCTTGGTATTCTATGACAAATGTGCAGACAGTCTAAAACATCAGGACAACATTTTCTATGCTATTTAACTGGTATTTCTGAGCTGGAACAATTAAACAGAGATCTACCCACTGGACTAAAAGAGAAAGCAGTCGACAAGGAAGTCAGTCCCTAGCTCCCTTTGCCCCCAGATATGCCAATTCTGAATATTTTGCATCAGCTTCCTCTTAATAAATAGCTTCCTACCCATCCATCCCTTGAAAGTATCATGAAAACTGCCTGGATATATATATTATTCCATTGCAATGCCCAGGCCACATCACATTCACTTAAATCAGAAAAGGTGACAGGTGAGTGTGGCACCCAGGTATCAGTATTTTTTAAAGCCCCCTCACCCCAGGTGATTCTGATGTACAGCTAAGTTTGAGGCCAAGTGTTCCAGATCTGGGCAGAAACTCAGGAGTTAACTGCATAGTGAGCTCTGATCTGTATCACACACTCGAGGCCTAATCAGAACATGCTGAGGTTTCGGTTAGCATGCATTGCTTATTGCAACTAGAATATTTCTCAACCAACATCTTTCTTAATAAAGTCTAATTTGGGCCAGTTCTACACTGTTAGTGTTGACAGGGAAATTCCCCATCGAACTAGCGATGGGAGGGGGTGGTGCTTTAAAATCAAGCCTTGAAGAAGTATCCTGCTTCCAGAGCCCAAAACCCTCAGCAGAGGAGCTGGTTCAACAACTTCTGCATACTGCCACCTGGTGGGGCCTGGACTCAACTTCACCACAGCTCTTCATCCTTGGGCACCTACCCGCCTGCCCAAACAGAAGTAATTTAGGAAAATGTCATGCATTTTCAATCCAATTGACTGGTGCTTTCCACACTGATCAGACTTCCTTCTCCTTTTTCCTCCCATCTGGTTAATATAATCATTGCTTTTACGTGGCAAAGCCATTTTATGTAATAGCTTTGTTTGTTACTATGGTTACAAGTTTAGTAGCACTTTGGAATATAAATCTGCCATCCCTGAAAGTAGCTTTCTATTTGTCAAGGTGCAGACCCTAGGTGCATCAAAAAGCAGAGTAATGGTGTTAGATTTCTGTGGTAAGGAAAGTGGCCTTTCTTGGTCTTACTGTATTTGAAAGTTCTATAAGCCTAGCCTAGACACCCCTGGGAAATCGCTGGGTGCTGTCCCACTTTTTCCCTCTGGAATTTTCCGGACTGATGAGGCACCCACAAGCAGCCCTATCGGGAGAAAGTGGGAAACGTCGGCCGAGGGGCAGCTGTGTTTGCTGGGCCAGAGCCTTCACATTGCATAACTGGTGTTTTCCCTCGTGGGTTTACTCTTGGCCGATTTATTCACCAGTTAAAGGCAAGGGCTGAGAATATAATCTCTCAGGAGTTAAGTTTCTCTGAGTGTAATCCCTTCCTCTCACACATGTGAAGCATTGGCCCTTATTTCCTGATGGAAGTGGAGTTATAATCTCTGTTTGGAAAGTGGTAAGAGTTCAGTGCTGGGTTCAATCTGCCACCTTCAAGTGACAAAGCGTGACAGCGTCTCTGCTATAGTGCTTCACACCCAACTGAATCAGATCCAGCCCTTTGAGCAGCAAAGTGGGATGGCCTGTGAAGCTGGGCTTTATTCCCATTCTCAGCCAGTAACAGTGAACCTCGGAGAGTTTACAGAATGCCTCCATGTACGTAACCTCATCTAATCCTCGTGACAACGGGAGGTATGCATTGCCATCAAGCTGGCATCACTCCCATTTTACAGAGGAGGAATTTGAGGCTCAGAAGGATTAGGCACCATCCCAAAGTCATACAACCGGTGCATGGGACTTAAATCTTTGGAAAGTCCTGGATGCTAACTTAACAGAGCCTCACTTTCCAGATTCAAGGTACCAAGAGAAAAGAAAGAGCAGGCAATGTCAATGCCTTCACTAAAGCCTAAAGTAAACCAAAGTGAACAACATCAACCATCTTCTTCCCTCTTTAGGAGAAAGTTATTGGTTTGGTAACTCATTGGTGAATTTCCAGTGACTGCTAACTAACCATGTCATTCACATTTATTATCACAGAGCAGGTATGTATTTATTTACACCACTCACACGGCAGGATAATTTGCAGTTATATAATTTCATGGTAATTACGATTGGAATTGCCATGAAGAAACTGGGCACTTTGGAGATGCCTGATTACCAACAACTAGCTGCCTTGGAATTACCCACTAATGACATGATTAGTTGTGGCCTTGTAAGAAAATGTTATTATGAAAGAGACTTTATCTTTTCATTCCCAATTGACAGAAAAGCAGGAACCTTGGAGATATCAGAAATATTTCTTTTCTTCTTCTGGCAGGTGAAGAATGTCGTTGTGCAGGTTTGTCCTGTTTCTGGGCATGTCTGGGGTGCCTTGGTGACAGGGAGGGAGCAGAAAGAGCCATGTGAGCTTGAGCAAAGGGTGCAGGCCCTGAGTTGTACCAGGCTAGTCTTCAGATCTATTGAGCCAGGATATAGCCAGGAATTACTAACTTGGTAGGCAGGGAGTAAGGAAGCTCAGACAACCTGTGCTTGGGCTAAGAGGTACAAAACCCAGGAGACTGAATAACTGCCTGTCCTTTGCTGTGTGAGGACCAAGAGAATATAAGGCAGAAGCAGAGGAGATGGTAGGTCCCATCTACTTATGATGCGACGAAAAGACATGAGGCTTATATAACATACACTAGGCATGTACCATCCTGTCCCCAAATACAAAACTGGTCTTCAGGCTGTATTTCTTGGCAACAGTGGCCTCCTTTGCTTTTCCTCCACATCCCCTTGAGTTCACTGTCCTCTGAGGTTGCTGTTGCTGTTGAATATCACTGGCTATCACTAGGCATGGGGAGGAGAAACCCACACAAAGGGGTGCCCGGCATATGGAGAATAAGAGTCTCTTTAGCTCTTAGAACCACAGGAGACCCCTCGTTTAACAGAGGAGAAGCCCCAGGCCTAGAAGGGGTAAAGGTATGTTCCAATGTCACACAGCAGATAAATGGCAGAGCCAGGCCTGGAGCCTACACAGGCTACCTCCGAGTGATTTTCCATAATGAAATTCTTACATGAGGGAGGAGTTGTTGATCCTTCCACATTAAGACTAGGCTAATACCGGTAATACCTATATGGGGAGTGCCTCTGCATCCATTATAGAAGCTACTCTGGGATAGTTTAATACGTATTTTTTTATGTGATTACGAAACCTATACAAAGACTCCTGTATCAAATTCCTTTCACTGGTCAAGAGCAGGCAGACATTTGTACCTCCTGACCTACAATCCCCCCCTACCACTAGATAATGAGAAATTTGAAGTCCACAACGATCGCCTTTTCCTCTGGCTGCTAGGAAGCTGAGAATCCATCTTTTCCTTAGGCAGGAGTTTTTCATTATGGTTTTCTTTTCCTCTTTTGCTTGACATCTGCTTTTGCTTCATATAAATTGTTTTGATCCTTCTGAACGTATGTTTTTAGTATAAAATATCTAGATGCAGGTAGGGCTGTAAACCAATCAATAAAAAATAAACAAGTAATAATCTTCAGGCTTGGTGTTCAACCATGCAGGAAATAAAATCTTATAGAATGTACGGAAGAGCCAGGAAGGATCACACACTCTCCTGTGCTATCTACATATGAAGGAGAAGGGGAAGAAGGCTCAGTTTTAGTGGAAAGGAATAGGAAACAGAAAGAGGCCTCTTCCTTTGTCAGCTCTACCACAGCCCCAGCAGCACTATCTCACTCCGCTGACCAAGCATCCAAAGGACTTGAAGGCAGAAAAGAAAGGGCTTCTCGAGACCTAGAATTATCTGTGCATCCATCTATATATCTATCTATGTATCTAAGTATCTATGTTTCTAACTATGAATCAGTCATTTTATCTTCCACCTCCATCATCTAAATTAAAATTTCTCTAATATTTCTCTAAGCTAATCTCATCATCTTTGTCTTAAGGAAGAATGAAGTGATATTTTCAATGTCAAAGAATAAGTAGCTGTGGCATCTGAACCTATGCACATTTGTATCTGAAGCCCACATTTTTTTCTACCATATCACCCACATTTTCAGACAATCGTTGTCACCTGGAACTGTCAATAGGCAACCAGTTTCAGGTCTCTCTTAGGCCTAAAGTCACCAAGTTTTACTAGTACCGAAACTGGGTGCCTAGGAAGAGGCTGAGCACTACAGCTATGACAGATGTGGATAGCCGCTTACCCCAGGGGAGAAGCCTATACCGTGGGGTTCATAGTTAACAGTGAGCTATTAAAATCAATATTTTTCATCTTCAGTGATGAAACTGTGATGAAACCATTGCTGTAATATTGACAAATCATCAGGTACACCAAATACCAAGATGAATTTTATTGAAATTTTCATAACATATTTCCTTTTGCTGATGGTTTAAACAAGTATGTTCATGTTTCTCTCTGTCAGATGATTCTTGGTGTCCTGAAATGACATGCTATTGTGTAAAACTGCAGATGCAGGACACTTCAGTGTAGTTCTTTTCTTGCATTAAGCTTACTTCAAGGAAGATTTATGAAGCCCTGAAGGTCTAGATTGGGTCTTGGGGCTCATGATCAACCCTGGACCAGAATATCAAGGCCCAAACCGCAATCTTCGTTCTACCTCATAGCCTTCCAGGACCCTGTGCTATTCTCCAGCCTTATAGAACTAATCACATAAAGCAGTTAATTTCTTGACCTATTTGTAGAGAGAAATGGGTGATAGAAAGAAAACAGGACCTCCTGGTTTACAGATGCCTACCCCATGCCCCTGCAATTCCACTCCTAGGAAACATCCAACAGAAATCCATACTTATATCCACCTGCATGTATAAGAATATTCACAGAGCCATTATTCATAGAAACCCCAAAGTGAAAATACTACTAATTGCACCCATAACAGAATGGATCAGTCATGGCATATTTCTACTGTGAAATACTACATAGCAATGAAAAGGAAAGACCCATTACAGGCATCAACATGGAAAGATTCTACACACATAACGTTAGGCAGAAGAAGCCATCCATAAGAGTACACACCACATGCTTCCATTGAATTAAAGTTCAAAATATATGCAAAACTCACTGATGGTGCTAGACGTCAAGACAGTGGTTACCTCTGAGGAGAGGTAGTGACTGGCAAGGTCAAAGGGAGGTTTTGGAGATCTCGATAGTATTCCATTTTTTTACGTGGATATAGGTTATTTGATATGTTCACTTACAAATTCACTGAGCTGCACAAATATAATTTGTGCACATTTCTTTGTATGTGTTGTGTTCCCATACAATTAAAGCAAAAAGCAGGGTTCAACTCCCATCTCTGCCACTCACCATGTGGCTTTTGGAATTCACTTTACCTTTACACTACATCTTCCTCATCTGAAAAACCAGCATAATACAATTCACTAACAGGGCTGTTGTGAGGATCTAATAAGAAGCTACATATAAAACACCTAGCACTGAGCCTCACACATGGTAGGTGCTCAATATATGCTCATTCATTATTAAAATTTTAAAAATTCGATGGACAATATTGAATATACGCAAAACTAAAGAGAACAGTATAACAGACCCCCATGAATCCCACCACCCAGCTTCAATAATTATCAACCTGTGGCCAATTTTGTTTTATCTGTATCTGTCTCCCCAGCCATTAAAAAATATATGCATAGTCTACATACATGCTTTTTTTTCTGCATATACACATCAGTTTGCATCTCTAAGAAATAACTCTTCTAAAAAACATAATAGAAAAGATCAGTGATTGCCGGGAGGGACGAATAGGCGGAGCACAGAGGATTTTGAGGGCAGGGAAACTGTTCTGCATAGTACTATCATGGTAGATACATGTATTTATACATTTGCCCAAACGTGTAGGAGGCACAACACCAAGAGTGAACCCTAATGTAAACTACGGACTTGGGTGATGATGATGTAGGTTCACCGATTATAACAATGTGCCACTCTGGTGGGGGATGTTGATGGAGAGTGGGGGGAAGGGGTAAATGGAAGCTCTTTGGACTTTCTGTTCAGTCTTTCTGTAAACCCAAAACTGCTCTAAAAATAAAGTCTATTTAAGAAAATACTCACGACTATGATCATTAAAGACTACTACTGTCCTACTTCTTATCCAGTTTTCCCCACTCATAAATGTATTTTTACAACTGTTTTGTTCAAATCAAGATCCAAACAAGGTACACTTGTTTCACTTTTTCATTCTTAATTAATTCAATGTCTTAACAAATCACAAAGGCAATAGATAGAAAAGCTGTTTATGACTTTGGCCACCAATCACAGAATACTTTGTGGGTAGGGAAAAAAGGGTATCGTCATAAAGCCTCCTAAAAACATCCAGAGTTTCTGCCTATAGCACTCTTCTGAATTCTTTAGAACCATGGATGACTGCTGTCACTGTCAAAACTAGATAGAATACCATAAAGGAAAGACCCTTTAACACAAGATTGTGAATATAAATGGCAGAGCAGATACTACTGTCACACATATATGGAGAAGAAATTCTGTAAGGGGTATTTCCAGGAAGACAGACAAGGTGTGCTATCTGGTGTCACTGTTTGTATGAAACAGGAGTTTTAAGATCTTCAAATAAACATGCTGCCTGAATTAAGGCAAAAGTAAAGCAGACAGGACCCACTTTTTGCACTTTGTATCTTTTCTCTCTGCTCTTTCAGCATGGCCCAAAGAAGCTGTCGTTTTCATCTTGCACACTGGATGCCGTCCTCTGAAGCCTGAACAAAGGCTGGATCACATGCCTAAGCAGTATTTTACCTTGTGCTGATTCCTTAAAAAAACAGATTGTCTCCTGGATTGCATGCATCTAAAAGTTCTTACTGCGTTTTATTAAACGACCAGCTAATGTTTCTGCTTCTCCTAAGGAAATCATGAGTCCCCTGCTCCCGAACAAAGGGCCTTCATTTTATTCATCTGTCTATTCCAAATTCCAGCACAGCACTTGGCACATAGTGGGCCCTCAAACAAATGCATGTGGGATAAATGAACAGACGTGAGTAAAACGAGGCTGTGGGAAAGCACTGGACAGGGAGCTGGAGGCCTGTGGCCCCAGACATTCAGAGTGACTTGAGACAAGGCACCAACTTCCGATGATTTCTAGGGTCTCTCCCAACTCTTTAAGAAAAGCACACAATCCTAAAATGTGTTTACTTACTGCCTTGCTGCATTGATCCACCTAGTGACTTATATCTGAAGACTAACTGCTAAGCAAACTACTCACGCCCTTCCAAACGCGCCACAGCAACAAAACTTTGTTTGTCCAGTTGCCCTACACCTCCTGTGTCAACGGTGTTCGCACTACAGATCACAGTGGCAACAACCCCACCCAGAAGAGCCAGAAAAAAACCCTCCCCTTTAACTCACCATAGGGCTTGCCACGTGCTGGATGTGGTTCCGCGAAGCTGTGCGGGAGGCTAGAGTGGGCAAGGACTCAGAAGCCTTCTCTTTCCCCCTCAGCCCATGTCTGGCCCTGATGTGGGCAGAGCTATGATGAATGACCATGACCATGTGTGAGCACGGGGCAGTGTGTTTCAAGGAGTGAACACTGGCAGAGGTGGGTACAGGGAGGGCCAGCCTACTGAAAACTTCCTAAGTGGGTGAAACTCACCTTGGCACTTGCTCTCCTCTCTCCTGCCCTCCATTCCCTACCCTCCGAGTAGTATTCCATTCTAGAAAAGAATCTGACTTTCAGCTTGTTGACAACTTGTCTCCTGAAAGTGTTAGCTAGCGACTTTTCTGAGGCTGAAGATGTGACCAATATAGGTGCTGAGAGAATGGAGGGAACTGGTTGAGTTATATATATTCAGCACTTTTTCACTCATTTAAAATTAAGCACGCAACTGAGAGGAGTTCTCTTCTACTTTTAAGAAATTTTCTTATTGTAACACTGCCTCTAATAGTCTAAAAATACAAAAACATGGGTTTGCACAAAGGAAACTGAAGTTACACATACTACAGTCCTTTAAAATTTTAGAGCCTTCTAGATCTTTTCATAAAAGTTAATATATTTCTTATGTGCCCATATTCATACTTCTACTCATCTGATTTAATGGAATTCTATTTTATCTGTAAAGGAATAGAAATTCTTGTCCTTGGATAAGTCACTGGCCCCTTCTATCCTCAGATTCCTCACTAATCAGTAAAGCACTAATATACAGGAAAATTAAGTCATGAAGCACTAAAACACAGGGTCGTGCATAGGAGCAGCGAGGCCGTGTGGTGGAAATACTGTGAACTCTAAAAACCACAGAGATATGAGGAGTGATTATTGATAGGACACATTACCATTTCCAAGGACTTAAAGGTAATTTGGCAGGGCACGGTGGCTCATGCCTGTAATCCCAGCACTTTGGGAAGCTGAGGTGGGCGGATCACTTGAGGTCAGGAGTTCGAGACCAGCCTGGCCAGCATGGTGAAACTCTGTCTCTACTGAAAATTAAAAAATTATTTGGGTGTGGTGGTGTACCCCTGTAGTCCCAGCTACTTGGGAGGCTGAAGCAGGAGAATCTCTTGAACCCGGAAGGTGGAGGCTGCAGTAAGCTGAGATCGGACCACTGCACTCCAGCCTGGGTGACAGAGCGAGCCTCTGTCTGAAAAATAAATAAATAAAATAAAAGTATTCTAACAACTGAGGAAGTGCCTCCCTATCACATCCTGACCAGGTGGACCCTCACTGCAGCCACAGGTGTAGACTGCTCTCTCAACAGCATTTTTTGAAAGTTGTCAGTTTCTAGGTGTTGGGACCTCTCCCAGCTCAGAGGTGTCACCTTCAGACTATCTATCTTCTCTAAATGGGACTGACTTTGAAGAGAACATTTGAAATGTTCCCATATTCAAACTGAAAGGAGACAGGCTGGAGCAGTAAGACCAGCCGAGAGACGTTGAGTTACACACATTGTTTGGGGCCACAGAGCCCTGCTCTGTTTCTCCTCCACCTGTCCAATCCCACAGTACTGACAATGCGTTGTCTGTAGCCCCAGTGGTAAAGACTCGGCCCCTGTGGACTGGCTGTCCTCAGACGGGAGTCAGGGAATCCCCAGAGGGGCTGTCATAGAACTTTGGCCCAGCAGCCTCACAGCTCACTCAGAAATGCACTGCGTGCCTAATACAGCAAGTGCTCATCAGACCGGCCATCCGAGGCCGAGCACTTTGCCTTTCTGGGCTTTCGTTTCCTTATCAGAAGCATAAGGGTGTGGGACCCAAGGACTGCCAGAATTCCTTCTTGCTCAAATGCCACGAACCTGTACGTTTCTGTCCATTTTTTGTGTTCTGCAGGTTCCCAGGACAGTGCCTATGATAATATAGGTACTTTGTAGTATCTGTTGAAGGAATGGGTGATGAATAAATGAGTGGAAATTCTTGCTTACCATGAATGGTAACACAATGGTCAGGGAGAATTAAACTCTAACACATCACATGGTGACCAAAAATGCAGAGGCCCTATCTGGCCAGTATGCTCTGACATGATTGCAGGCTGCCCTGAAGGTGGCAAGATAGAGTTGACTGAATCAGAACTGCTCTCAAATACCTAGGATACAAGGCTGCTATGTCAGGGGCCAGAAAACATTTGCATGAGGGCCTGGAGATGGTAACGTCTGTGACAGGTATACATCTATGGTTTTGGAAGCATCTCCGTATCTGCATTTCTTATAAGCTTGTGCATATAGTGACACAGAGCTATTTAAAAGCCAAAGGTCCTTCCATCCAGGAACATCTGGAGCAGAACATGGAAGTCAACGTATCTGATCTGGCATCAGCTGGCCCCTGGCTGTCTACAGCTTTCCATAAGCCCTTGGCAAAGTCTCACCCTTCCCAATAGGCCCAAGGACTCAGGAGTACTTGGCGACCGAGTCACTGGGGAGATCACAGAGTTCTCCAAGCCTCCATCCTGCCCAACCCCAACCTTGGGTGCGCTGGCATCCCAGTGAAACAGAACATTAAATGACATTTTAAGTACAGTGGTACGTCTTCTCAGAGAGAGTATTTGGCTATAATACGCTGCAAACTTGAAAATATGCATATACTTTGCTTCTGCAGTTTCATTTCTAGGAGAGCATTTGAGAAATGCACAAATATATATGCACATTAATATCAGGAAAAAACTATTATAATTTTGAAATAAAAAAGAATTTGTTGGAAGCCTTGGAAGAGAAAAAGAGTGGAGATCGCTCCAAACCGTTGAAATGAATGTGCACCAGTCACACACATCCTTCCCACCTCACTGACCGGATAGGACGTGCTCAACATGTGTGGACCATTTCCCTGCTAGCTGCCAAGTAACCAATACCCGAAGCAAAATGGGGATTCTACAAAGTGAGAGTCCTAAAAAAGGTCTATCCTACGTGATTTGGAATGAAGGTAAAGGAAGTGTCCTACTGCCATCTGCAATGTTCGCTTCCCAGGATCCATCCGTATCCTTAGCAGTAAGTAGCTGATGAACATCCCAAATAACACTTCTATTTCAAATACAGTCTTTGTAGCTTCCTCTTCTTTCCTACTTCTAACTACAGGGGAACAAAAAAACCTGAAAACCGTCCAGGCATGGTGGCTCACACCTGTAGTCCCAACACTTTGGGAGGTACAGGTGGGTGGATCACTTGAGGCCACGAGTTCGAGTCCAGCCTGCCCAAGATGGCGAAACCCCATGTCTACTAAAAATACAAAAATTAGCTGGGTGTGCTGGTACACGCCTGTAATTCCAGCTACTGGGAAAGCTGAGGCATGAGAATCGCTTGCACCTGAGAGGCAGAGGTAGCAGTGAGCCAAGATCATGCCACTGAACTCCAGTCTGGGTGACAGAGTGAGACTCTATCTTAAAACAAACACACAAACAACAAACAACAAACAAAAAAAACCACTGAAAACTCCTATGGTTTTGGAAGCATCTCCGTATCTGCATTTCTCCTGCAGAATGCAGGAGTCAGATTTTTGAGGCCATTCAGTACAATGTTCTTATTTTATAGAGCAGGATACATATTCTGGAGAAAATAATTCAAGTTGGTTATTGACAGTATCTGGATTAGAACCAGTCTTCCAGCTCCAAGTCCTGTGTTCTCTGCACCTTGTTCACAGCCATGCCCTTGTTTGGGGCCTATGCTCTCTCTTGCTTGGACTCTTGCAACAGTCATCAAGCAAGTTTTTCCTCCCACCATCTCCTCCATGCCAAAGTCACATTCCATGGAACTAGAGAATCTCTCTAAAACACTGAACTGCCCTGCCCATATCTTTCTCCTGAACAAATCCCTTTAAATGTTCTTCATGGACTCCAGGACAAAAATCCAGGCTCCCTTGCATTTCACATGAGCCTTTCGAAACATATTCATGAACCACAAATGGCACCCTGAAGAAATAATCTTTCACATACAACAGCTGGAAATACTTCATGTTCCTTTATTCTCAAGTAAGTGAGAGTTTCTTCCAAGGGACTATCTTGTAACTACTTAATGTAAGGATGATCTAAATCCGGAAGTGCTAATCAGCTCCTGAAAATACAACCAACATTCTAGACAGGAAGCTCATGGAAGCCAATGACAAAACCACTCGTATGCCTGCCTCCCTCTTGGAACCTAATACGTGGTGGGACCTCATAACCACTACTTGCCAAATAAATAGACTAAGTAATAACAGTAAGTGGAGAGGCTAAACTGATACAATGGGCAGTGAAAAGAAAAGCTGTTTTTCATTTCCTTAGACCCATCAGAACTGAAAAGACTCCGTTTATCCAATCCAATTCCCATATCTCATAAGGCATCTGAAGCTCAGAGAGACCAAGTGACCTCCCTGAGGTCCCACAGCATGTTCGTGGGAGAGTTAGGGCTGTGCCTGGAGCTTCTGATGGCTTCCATGGTGCCATGCTGACTCTCCAGGCAAGTCTAAATTAACGCTGGCAAGAATGCACAGCACTCCAGCCACAGGCTCCTCTGGAAGGCACGAGACAGCACACAGGCTGGGGTATGAGGTGTACAGCTAATCATCCCCAGAGAGGTCTACCTGAGCTTCCAAAGGGTTTTTCTTTTCTTTTAATCTTGAATTGTTTGGTGAAGAGTGTCTCAGGCCAAGGAGCAGACACTCTTGTGTACCCCCCTCCCCCTCTTCCCTCCTTTGTTCTTCTCTTTGAGCTGGGTCCATTGGGGGAACATTGTACGGTGCCCCTGCTGGGTCTACAAGGCCCCTTTTCGGTTCAATTAATGAGCCATAAATAACCCAATGAAGGTGTCAACAAAGAGGGTAATTTATCATACCTTGTCAGGAGGGCGAGCCTTGTGAGGCAAGCGCTCATTCACAGTCTGGTGCAACATGTTAAGATTTATTCCTGGCCGGGTCCCTCCTCCTCCAGCCCTCCCTCCCCCCTCACCAAAATTTATCTTCCACAGGAATCCTCACAGGTGTGCTGCTTTGACAAATAAGCTATGAAGTCTGGTATTCATCACCGGCTGGTCTTTGTTGGGATGAAGGCAGCGGGAAATAAATTTATTTTAGAGGGAAGGTACTTGTGATTCAAACACACTCAAGGGGAGCAACGAGGTTATTTCCATCCTCCTGGTTCTGCAAAAGGAGAGAAGGAGATAATGCTGGGACAGCCTCTTTCTTCTGTTTTTACTACTTGATGAAGAACAGCCAGGACCTTACTGAGATGACGCCCTTAGCTGCCAGTCTGGAGGCTCCGGTCACATTCTCTGGAAAATGTTGGGTTGGGAAATCTTACAGTGGAGTAGAAAGTGCTACCAGACATCTGAAATGCCCAGAATTGCTGTACCAGGAGGTTTTTCCGTTTCACTTCTCAACTTCTGGCTTCCCTTAAAGCATTGAGACTGAAGTGCGAGTTTGCATAATAGCCATCTGGGAGTACTTGCTAAAACACAGATTTCCAGGCCTCCCCTCCAGCCCCCAGAGATCCAACCCAGGAGGTCTAGGGAGGGCCCAGGGATGCATGATTTGACAAACTCGCCTCTGTCCTTGCCTTCGGATGCATGTGGTTTACGGAGCACATTTTGGACCGACACATGCTGCTTGGAGTCTCTGGTGCATGCCTTTGAACTTCCTGCAATGATGCAAATGTTCTCTATTTGCGTTGCTTAATACTGCGGCTACTAGTCTCTTGTGGCTATTGGGCCCTTGAAATGTGGCTTGTCTGAGACAGGAATGAAATGTCTTAATTTTATTTAATTTATTCAAATGTATGTAGCCATGTGACTAGTGGCTACCATTTTAGATGGCAGAGCTCTAGCCCATCATTCTGCATTCTGCAGAGTAGATACACATGAAAACGCTCAACCTAAGATCTGATATGCCAGTCTCCTCCTACTCTCCCCTATTTTCCAGCTAAGAAATACTGCAAGCCCCAGGGGTGTGCCCGATTTAGTCATTTCTAAACAGGAAGAGGGAGGAGCACATCCTCCCACCTCCATTCCCAAGGTCTATATAAGTAGAGAGATGGAAAGATCCAATTTCTTAAGTGCCTTCCACGTGGGGTGGTGGGGGGCATCTCTGAGAATGAGATATGGTCTCCCAACACAGGGAGGGAAGACAAATACGCAAGTGACCCAATGCCAGGTGGCCCACTGTGAAGCTGTAAAGAAAACGCCTACAGATGCAACGTGCCAGGAGTCCCTAGCCTCCCTGGCAGATGTGAGCACTTCCCGACACCAGCCATTCCCTCCCCACTTTGGAATAAATGCAACAGCCTTGTAGTTCATTGTGCCCAATTCATAGAAGGAAGTTAGGCTTCTGAATTCCTTCCTTGAAGCATCCAAGGTAGGTTTCCCTCCGTCTGCCATGCTGAGATGGAACCCACCTCCATGGTTATACTTTGTATGTGGTGACTGTCATCATCTGCTCATCTGCTCACCTGTAGACTGAGAGGTCCATGAAGAGAGATTCCCAATCATTTATATCTGAGCCCAGAGCCGAGCCAAGAGACCTACCCTGGTGGGGCAGAATCAGTAAGTTCTAAAATGAAATGGCCTCACATCTGCCTGCATGAGGCCCCTTATGTCTTGCTTAAGGCTGCAAGTGAGATAGGCAAGTGGGCCTTGAAAAACAGAAAGTGGTCTGTTCTCTGAGGCTAAAAGGGCATGCGTGTTCCCTTTCTACAGTGTTGTGAGAGAGACTTACCCCTTAAACATGTGTTTTAAATGGCAAGGGAGAAGGGAGGGAAGGGCACATGGCAGGATGACTGCTCAAGGGTTTGTGAGAAAATTCCACCTGGGAAAGAGAAGGCGAGTCTGCCTACAGCAGCAGATAGGCTCCAGATCCAGAAGTGGGGTCAGGCAGGCTTGCAGGAGTAGGAGGCATGGGGCCACACCGGGAGGTAGGCTGTTCACTGCCCAGAGGCACAAAGCCCCGGTCCCAGAAGTGAAGGGCAGCCTACAGGCCTCCACTGGATCCCCTGCCAGTGGCGGACAGCCTCTCCCTGCCCAAGCACTCTTCCTTACTCACTCCTCTGGCTCCATGGGGAAGCAGAATCCCAACTCATAGCTGCAGGGGGAATAACTGAGGAGAGAAGAGGCCTGGCTTCAGCTTCCAGAGCTAAGCCCTGCCAATCTCCCAGACTCCTGCAGTCTTTCAAGTCTCCAACATTTGATTCCTCCTTTCTTCTCATCAAGTGTCCTTATTTTGCCTCTAGAAAATAGGCACTGGTATCAAGAGTTGTGTGGCCGAGGCCAAGACTTAATGCTCCAGAGAGTCTTGCACAGGGCCAAAGCTGTCTCTCCTGGAACACAGAGAGTTCTACAGGAGAGCCCCTTACAGGCCGCCAGCCACTGTGAGGACCTCATAAGCAGATGCAAGCGCAGGAAGCGATGGGACATGGTCTGGCAAAAATCTCAGCCTTCTCCCCAAGATCTTTTGCCTTATCACAGTAATAGCTCAGGCTCAAAACAGCTGGCTGAGTTCTCCAGCTAAAATTCATTCCCTCAATATTAATGCCATGTGAGGGAGCCATGTTAAGCCACCGCCTCAACTTAGCGCTGCAGCTAGACACAATGAAATGCCGGAAATTAGGGCCTGGAATTGATCGTGATACCAACTGTAATCCTGAATTCTCAAAGAAATGTCTAGAAAGATAATGAATCAAGAGATGTAATTTTTTTTTAAATGAAGATCCTACATTGGAAGGAGAAGGGCAACTTCTATTTGGAGTAACAAGCAGTACCGACGTCTTTGAATTCACCTTGAAACTGTGGTATCCTTGGGAGTAGAAAGAATTCAAGGTGTTTGAAATTTCCAAGATTACTAATGATGTGAAAATGTGAGGGACCTGAGAAGATAAGGCTGCTTGAGAAGTAGTAACCATGTAAGAAATGAAGGTACCATGAGCAGCCGCTTTGGACCAGATTCCAAGGTAGTATCTTGTAAACTCAGCCACGACTGGGGCTGGGTCATTCTGGACCTTCCTATAGAGAAACCATTAAAAAACATTTATTCCTTCAGATATCACAGCTGCTTACTCATAGTCGCTCTTTCATAGGTGAGGAAACTGAGGTCTCCCGAAGACCAAATAACTAACACGGATGTTAAAAGGTTTCATTTGTTGATGTGTTACTACCAAGTGCCAAGTTTCTCCATGTAGTGCAAGGAAGCAATTTCCGTGCAACAGCTCGAGATACGCAACCTGAGTCTGCCTAAAGCCCTGGCACTGTGAACGTGCGGCTCCTTCAGATCTTGCACGCTACCAGCCATTTGGCGGGGTGGGTAACTGGCTGGGAAGCTTCCCAGGAAACCACAGCTCCTGCAAATGACTCAGTAGGTGGTTCTGACTCCTCTGAGTCAGACTAAGCCCATGGCCCATCCCCATGCCAAGACTCCCAGGCATCGCTGAGATGCTCTGAGCTTGGCTGGCATGTGATACTGAGGACCTCTGGTGTTCGTCTGCAAATGGATGAATGCTCTTTCTGATAAGGAACCAAGGAGTGTGGACCAGAAAAGCAGCTGAGTTCTCTCGGCGGCCTGGCTCTCTCTTGCCCTCTAATCCCTGAAGAGTGTTGATGGCTTTCTACATCAGGCAACCGTTCAATTAAAAGCTTACTCCTCCTCTTTACCCAGGAGTTTCTAGGTTGCCTCTCACAGTCATGAACTCGTAGACACAGAATGCTTAGTTCTAGTATTGATTCTGCTGCTACCAGGGCTGTGACCCTGAGCAAGTCTCCTACCATGGGCCTTAAGTATTACCCACCCCAATTTCATCATCAGCCCAATTGTCCTCTAGCACCATGACCCAACCCAAATTCTCCACTGGCTCCCACTGCTTATGGAATCATGTCCAGACTTCTTAGCCTGGTATTCAAATCCCAATCTATCTTTTAAGCCTCAGCTTTCTCTATTATTCTCCCTGTAGCCTACGTTCTCAGCAAATTGGACCATTCACTCTCCCTCAGTGGGCTGTGCATTTCCCATCCCCTGTGCCCCTGCAGTGCCCTTTTCTTGAGATGTCCTCTCCTTGCCTCTGGAAATGTTCCCTATGCTTCCCCATGCCTCCACACTCAGATCAAATACGACCTCTTCCTCCACGCAGCTTCTCCAGCTCATCTCTTGTGACGCTCCCTTGATCTCTCACATCACACTTTGTTGGTACCTTTCTATTGACACAGAACACACTGTTCTGACTTGCAGGCATTTGTGCGGATGACTTCTCTCTCCTCCTGGATGGCATACTCCTAAAGGAAGAGGGGTGGGGGAGGATGCCTTAGTCCTCTTTCAATTTCCCATCATGCCAGGGTATACAAATCTGTACTAATGAACAAATGAATGAATTTAGAAAATCTAGATGGATGTTCTAAAATTATCTACAGCTGTGGTATTTCATATCAGAGGTGGCTGCACATCACTAATAAAAACCAGCCCAGACACAAGCTTTTCATATGGGAAAAAGCAGAGGCACTGGTGCGATCCATTCTGTTGGCCATGAAATGTCTTTGGGTGTATGCACACAGACTCCCACAAACCAGATGTAACATCTGCTTTTGAAGGGCCTAGAGAGGCTGGGCTCCCTCATTTCTCAGTGTGATGAGAAGTGCATTGGAGTTTTGCAGCTGACAGTCGTTCTGGTAACGAAACACCTACTTAGCATAGCCCCAGCTCCAGCTCCATGCCATATGCATCAACAGGGGAGGGTCACAGTGCCCTCTTGGCAGTAAGCCAGGAGGAGATTTGAGGTTTAGTTTTGCTGTGCTCAACAGGCAGTCCTGATCTACATTAACAAGGCTCCTGCTTCCCTGTGACTAGCTAACAAGGAGACTGCTGCCTGTACCATGCAGGGAGACCTTCCCCAAAGCTTGGCATCTGCCCTATGCTGGCCCAGTGGAGGCCAAATGGAGGAGCAAAGAGGAGGACATTGCTAAAGTTCTTTTTCCCACTTTCCCTCAAGAGACTAGACCAGTATTCTCAAACTTTAGCAAGGATCAGAGTCCTCTGGAGGGCTTGTAAAAGTAAAAAACAAAAACACAGATTGCTGGGCTATAACTCCAGAGTATGTAACTTAGTAGGTCTGGGATAATGCCCAAGAGTTTGCTTTTTTTTTTTTTTTGAGATGAGGTCTCACTCTGTGACCCAGGCTGGTCTTGAACTCCTGGCTTCAAACAGCCCTCTCGCTTCAGCCTCCTGAGTTGCTGGGATTAGAGGTGTGAGTCACCACACTGGCTCAATAATTTGCATTTCTAACAAATTTCCACGTGAGGCTGATGTTGCCTGTCTAGGAATCACACTTTGAGAACCACTGTAGAGGCTACTCAAAGAAAGGCAAATGAAAGTCATCAAGCCATCACTGGTTGGACAACAGGTGAGACTCTCTTCCTGCCTCCAGGCTCTGCTCCATTACAATCTGTCCACTACTTTGCCACAGAAAGCACCCTTCTAAAGCACACATCTACCTATGCCACTGGCTGCACTGCCTGTTCCTTGCCTATAAAATACAAACTCCATAGCCAAGCTTATATTGACTAAGCCCTAACTGTGTGCCAGGCACTGTTCTGAAACCTCTACACATTATTAGCTCATTTAATCCACATAATTCTATGCAGTAGGTACTATTATTATCCCCATTTTAGAAATAATGAATCCCACAGGGGGCCCTAAGGAAATTTTTTCTGAATGAATGAATAAAAAGATGCTCATAAGCATTTACACTGTGTACTACACAGGACTATTTCCATGCCAAAGGAAACCATCAAAAAGTGAAGAATTGGCTTGCCAACCAGTCATTTGTTCCTGCACTACACCAAATAACCCGTTTGCCTGTAATTGGCTGGATATTCTGGCTTTGTGTAGACATCTCCTCGCTGGGAGAAAAGCCAGAGTTAATCCTTCACAAAGGGTTGTTTAATAATAACCAGAAACTGAAGGAGAGCAGAAAAGAACACAACGATCCCACACAAGCTGAGGAAAATGGACTGTGCAAACTCACTGTGTCCGTACTGCCAAAAAGGTCCCTTGGTGTGGCCTGAGGTTTCTTCATTTTTATTATTAAAAATAGAACATGACTATGTCTCTCCTGATTATCACCACCAAATGCACCAGCGAAAACATCTATGGCTGCATATTACTCTAATGCAACACTAACGCTTACATTGGAACAGAAAATCAGGTCATCGTAGAGTCTATAAATGGACAGCCCTCTCCGTCCATTACTTATTTATGTTTCCCACCTTTTGCTTAACCAGCCTTGAGGCCCAAACAGAGAAACGCATCATAAATAAAGTTGCCAGTCCAGATAAATAAAACATCAGACAGAAATTGGTAGCTCCATCCTTCATTGCTTTGGAGGAGGCGGACTTCAACAGCCAGATGCTGCACAAATGATCAGCAAAATGTGACCCTTTGAGATCGCAGCAGGCAAGTCGTTCCTAAGATGTGTATTCTTCCAAAAGTTAGCTTTGCCCCTTTTGGAGAACATTCTTGTTTATTGAAGGCAGAAGACAATGGTCGCAAAAGAAGTATGAGCCCAAATCTCTTTGAGTTGGACAAATTAGATTGACACTGTTGAATTCATCACCAGTTGAAGTCAAGGGTTTCCCCATGTGGCCTGCCCTACAGTTACTCAGCCTCAAGGTTCATCATGGTATTATTAGCCATGGGGAAGTCTGCACATTGAAGTAATCATCAGAGTCCCTGAGCAAAGTTCCAGCAGAAAAACAATGATGCTAGGACCCAGTCCTATCTGATGGCCCAGAGGTATCTATGGCCCTGGGAGAAGCCCTTCTGGGTAAAAGGAAGACCCATCTCCAGTAACAACATGACTTGCCTTGCTTCTTACAGTCTTCCTTATGTCTGCTCATAGCAGCCATCTCTTGGCTTGAATAAAGTAGCATGCTTTTACCTAGTTTTCAGCTTAGCCTTGTGCTAGGCAACCTGTGAAGTGGCTCACATGGAGAGAGCTGGTGTAATTAGCAGCACAGCACACGTTTCCAGAAACAGCCTGGATGGAGAAGCAGAGGGCAGCCTTGCACACCTGTCAGACCATCAGCCCTGCTCAAAAGCCTCCACCTTCTTTGTCCACAGTAGCTACAGAAGTGAAGATGTTTGCTTCGGCATTCTCTCCATCACCGTCACCACTGCCTAGCCCCCAAACAGGGATCACAGTGCTCCATCCACCTCTGAGGGAGACTGTGTGCAGTCACCAACCAGGATGGTTCTGCCAGAGTGACGGGCACTGCCTGTGACCATACAGTGGCAGTGGTAAAGAAACAAGCCTTTCTCAACACTTCATCTTTTTACTCTGTGCTGAGAATTAAGTACCTCTTACCTCGTTAGAAAAACAAGCAGTTTTTACTGATGAAATGTGCAAGACAGACATTTTGTTAGGGGCAGGGGAGAGGATGGTACAAATCTCCAGTTGCTGAGGACTGTCTCTAAAACCACTCAAATCAAAGCACTTCAACAAGTATAAAGCACTGTGCTGATGTAAAGGATGGTCACTAGATAAGAGGAGTATAAAATCTTATGCTCTGTGAAGGAAAGTGTATAAGTCTCTTATTTTTTTTCATTCAGTGATAACAATTGCAAACATCTACTTAATGTGTGCTAGGCAGTGTATGGGATGCTCTAAGTTGGATTATCTCATTTTATCCTCACAATTTTATGAGGAATACATCATTATTATCAATCCATTTAATGGATGAGGAAACTGAGGCATGCAGTTGGCAAGTGGCAAAGCCAAAGTTAGAACCCAAAAGTCTAACACCAAAACTCCACGCCCCCTCTGCCACAGAACCTTCCATGGAGCTTGGTGAGAACTCCAGGGCCAGTGTAGCCACTATCTGAATTCTTCTAGATAGCACCGAGCTCGAGCATAGCTGTTGTTTAAGAGGATTTATTGTCTGGGTGATGATTCTGGCTCATTTCAAAAGGCTTTTATCTTAGTGAGGAAGCACTCACCCTCTTCCAGCTGGAAAGCCAAGGTCTTCAAGCCTTGGGAAAATCCTGCCTCATTATGCCCTGAGTTACCAAGCAACACAGGAAAATATTACCACAGATTTCCTGAAACTGGGTGAGATTATTCGATTCAAAGCCTGGATAATTCTGTTTTCTATGCAGTGGGGGCAGAAAATGCATAATTGGTCCTTAGAGCTCATTCTCATGGGTGATTCCACCAATTTCCCAAACTCCAACTTCGATCTTCCCAGTAATGTCTAGTACCACCACAGACAGTAAGGTACAACAGAGGGAGTTCTGAACCAGAACACCCGGTTCAAGTTTCGGCTCCAACTACTGTTACAATTCATGTGACCTTGAGCAAATCACCCAACCACTCTGGCCATCTGTGATATTATCAGTCAAGTGGGGATGCTGGTATTTGTGATAGTGCTACGTAAACTTGCCCACCTCAGAGGCTCACAGTTAGGACCAGTGCAGATCCTCTATGTGAAAACACAGGTTAATATAGATCACAACAACAGTGATAATAGCTAATATTTCTTTTCTTTTTTCCTTATGTGCCAGGAACCTTATGAGATGGCTCATACTATCTGCATTTGCTGGTGAGGAAGAGAAAGGAGAGACTCAGAGAAAGAAAATTAGCAGAAGTAGAATTTGAACCTAGGTTTCTAGGTTCAAGATAGGCTTTTCTAGCTTGTGCACATGAGCTAATATTGCCCTCAGAGTGAAAACTGATTTTTGAGGGCCAAAAAAAAGTTGCCGTTTTTATATATAAAGTACAGATATACACACTGTACATAAACAAATACATAGTGTATCTGCAGGATTAAAATCTCATGGGGAGAGTGATTAGAAAAAACGATGTCTAATCTAGGTCCATAGGAGGCAATAATGAAGAAAAATTTGAGAACTACTGATCTGTCTTCACTTTATCATTCCACTTCACGTAATTAAGAAAAATAATCATTACTACAATGACAAGTAAGTTTCTACAATGGAAGGTTGCATGCTGTGTTCAAATACAGTCCCTGAGAAGGTGGTGGCCAGTTTAGTTGCCACTGTGGATGATCTAGCTTAGAGGTCACGTGCAAAGAATTCAAATACCTTCACATTTAAATTCTAAAGGGTAAATCTTCTGCCAATCAAAATAAAAAGGTAATGTGTAATTAATGCTACTCACTCTACACCCTGGATCCAGGTACATGTTTACATCAATTTACACAAACTAGAGGAGAGAAAAACTCATTTAAACATTCTAAAGAAGAAGGAGGTAAGGAGGATTGCTTGAGGCCCAGAGTTTCAGACCAGCCTAGGCAACATAGTGAGACTCCATCTCAAAAAAAAATTTTTTTAATTAAACACTGAGAAAAATAAAAATGATAATTGGTACACTTAGAACATTAATACAAATCTGCCTGTATCTGCCTCTATGGATACAGATTGCTTCTTTTCTTTTGGCTATTGAAAAAACTGGAGATTGATGTGTAAATTCAAAGCACTATCTGTGAATTAAATAAAAAGGTACTGGCCCATGTGCTACTTCTTCTTCTTTTTTTTTTTTTTTTTTTTTGAGACAGAGTTTCGCTCTTGTTACCCAGGCTGGAGTGCAATGGCGCGATCTCGGCTCACCACAACCTCCGCCTCCTGGGTTCAGGCAATTCTCCTGCCTCAGCCTCCTGAGTAGCTGGGATTACAGGCACGCGCCACCATGCCCAGCTAATTTTTTGTATTTTTAGTAGAGAAGGGGTTTCACCATGTTGACCGGGATGGTCTCGATCTCTTGACCTCGTGATTCACCCGCCTCGGCCTCCCAAAGTGCTGGGATTACAAATCAGGCTTATTCATGCAACAAGCTTCCAGAAGCGTGTTAAAATCCTGTAACCAGCAATGCTCGATCACAGTGATTTGCTCAGGCCATTGCTCATTCATCCATTTCAACTTGCTATGTCTTGCAGCCATCGTCCTTTCTCGGACCTCTTCCCTCGGCATCGCAGCTCCTGACCCCCACCTTGGCCTTCTCACTCCCACTTTCCACTTTGCCGTTAGCACTCTCTCAGAGACTTCCTATCATTCCAATCATGGATTCATTCACTCACTCACTCATTCATTCATTCATTCCCTCATTCTTTCACTCCATTCATTCTATGATATCCAATGAATTGTGACCTTATTTTCACCATGAACCAGGCATTCTTTCAGCATGGTAACCCTGTCTGTTGGGTCTGAGAGGTCCAACTGTATGGGCCAGCCTTGACCAGATTCTCTACTGGACAAAGCGGGCTGGAGAGGAGGGCCTCGCAGTCATCAGAGACTTCATTTTGTACAAATTGCCTTTGAGGTGTTGTTCTGACTGGAGCACGGCAGGGAGGCACGTGCTCACTTGCAACGCCGGGCCAGGCTGGTCCTGAGGTACCTGTGATAATCAATCCAGTTGCCATGGCGGCCGTAAGTGTTCATTTACCACCATGCGACCTGGAGCAATAATATATTATGCCTTTCGCCAGAGGGAGCAGCGCGGGCGTCAGCGCAGGGCGGCCGTGTCGGCCATCAGTCACCACTCCCCTTCACAACCTTTTGTTCCCCGCTCATTATGGTGAATTATAACAGGGGGACAGCACATTTTTCAGGAGAGTCTCTCCTGTTAAGTCTGAGAGCTAACTCTTCCCGGGTTGTTCCAAGTCGGCTGTGCCAGCCCCGTGCCCCTGCAACGTTTAAGCACGGGGCAGTGCCGTTCGCTGGACTTCGCTCTTTTCCCTCCTCTTGCACTTAGAATGGCTGAAAAGCACTGTATGTGCACATTTCTACGACGGAAGATAAAAAACCACTCCAGTGTATTTACCGTAAATATTGGATACTGCATTTTGTTGCACTCTGTCATGTCCCCAAAGGCCTGTCCTGTTGGTAAATTACTTTATAGCACACTAAATAGGCCATCATGTCAGCTTTGGGCCCTGGCATTGCTACTTTAAGATGAGTAGAAGATCACTTCCAAAGTCACACACGGGAGGATCAGGGGCCAATACCTCCAACTCTATTAGTACTTTTGGAAACTGTTTCACTGTAATAGTGATGGTAAGCATTCTAAGATCCTAAACATTAGAGGCTGGTCCACTAGATTCAAAGACTAAAAGAAATTAAAGATAAAACTGTTGGCTAAGATGACTTCCAATAGCCCCAAACCAGAAACAGCCCCAAAGGCCATCAGTTGGTGATGAATAAACAAATTGTACACCCATACGATGAATTACTATTCCAGTAACAAAAAGAAATGAATTATTAATACATGCGACAACATGGACGAATCTCAAAAGCATTTTGCTACGTGAAAGAAGTTGAACAAAAAAGACCATATTGTATTATTACATTTAGATAAACCTCTAGAAAAGGCAAAATATAGAGACAAAGCCGATCTGCAGTTGTCAGAGGCCAGGGGGTAGGGGGACGGCATTGAGAGCCACGGGGCCTGAGGGAGCATTTTAGGGTAAGAGGACTGCTATATGTATTGTTTCTGACGGTGGTTATGATTATAAGCAATAACCAAAATTCAGCAAACTGTATGCTTATAATTGGTGGATTATGTTGCATGTAAATAATATTTTAGTCAATGGAAGAAAAGGAAAACAAATGTTGACCAAGGGGAATGGCCCCGACTTTTGTCCTATGTGACAGTATGCCTGAAACAGAGAAGTGATATTGTATACAAAAACAAGTTATACTCATTAGACAAAAACTAATGAGCCAAGCTTGTGAACCTAAGCTTGGAGACGCCAAACACTTCATAATTTTTATGGCATGGTGATAAGCTATTACATATTCCATCCCTGGAATGGAAAAGCCTTGTCAGTTTCAGTACAACCTCCGGTTAATTCACGCTGGGTCTAAAGGGTAATAAATGAGTGCGGTTTCACTTCCTTGGATTTCAGGTTCCTTGTCCTTGAAGTGGAAGGGTTGGACAAAATGGTTGTTAAAGCTTCAAAATGATACAACTGTGCCAGTCTTTGCTCAACTCCAAGTTCTTTAATGTGTTGGCATCTTGCGATTCCATTTAGCTATTAGGAACCCAGTGCCAAATCTGGCTTGTCCCAATGTCACTGTTCTACAGAAGCGGGTGAAGGGGCCTAAGACACTTGGAGGAAAGTCTCCCAGTGCCGTGGTCAACAGTGGGCCCTCCCAATGAGACAGCCTCGGGCTGAGTTCCCTGTCTGGACACAGCAGCCAGTTTTATGATGCTCTGACCCAGAGGTGTTCTTGGAAGATCTCCAGTCTACTTTATTTTTAGTTCCTTGGTGAGTGCTCACTTTGTATTCTAAGAAAACTTTTAGAACTCAAGACGAGGAATTTTTGATCTCGCTTTTTTATGCAATTATGAGTCATTCCACACGTTAGCATTAGCAACCCAAGACCTCCCTCTCCTCACTGATCTATCTTTTTCATCTCTTCAAAGATCCTGGAGGTAAGGAAGGGTTTTAAATGTTTGCCCTTGAAAAGAAAAGACGTGTGAACCGGAAACTGGTGACGAGCACTGCTGTTATTACCAAGAAATGGTTTTTAAAAGCAGACCTTTTAGAAGTTAATTATTGATCTTTGCATTATCCACCAGTCCAGTGAGCAGGCAAATCTCCTATGCATAAAATCTGTTACGTCTTCAAGCAAACCCACCTTTCCTAAAAGATTGAATTAAAACTTAATCCATAATATCTTTGGGAAGATTTCTCCTAATTTTTTGAAAACATGGAATTTTTTTTCATGTGATAGATCTGGCTGAAAACTAAAATATCAGCCAAAGCCATAGCTAATCATAAATATAACTATTTATGGAGCCCTTACATAATGGTCAGCTACGCTGCACACAGTAGATCTTTCAGACCTTACAACTAGATGTAGAAAGTGAGTCTTAGTTAGTGAATTCATGTCTCAAGCCCAAGGCTGCCTAACCTGTTAACAGCAGAGCTGGGATATACACCCCTATCACACCAAATAAGAAATCCCAAATCCGTACCCTTCACTCTAGTGCTTATTGTCAGATTTGAGAACCAGGCTTCCATTTACATTTGCATTCATAAGCAAGATGAATAGAAATTCATAAGCAAGATGTTCTGCAATTATTTGCCCATGGATAAAAAGGTGTATGTTTACGTTTCTTGTATCTTTTACTTTGCTTCACATTAGGGATGTAGCTTCAGGCATACATTCATGTGAGCAGTGACCTATAATCAGTTTATAAGATTATCACTTAAAAGAATTTTCCTGCTACTAATGATACTTAGAGATTTCGCTGTTAGAATGTCATGTGAAAGTTATGTGCATATACATACAAACACATTTTCTCTTTATCCTTGATCTTCCTATTCTGCTTCAAAACAAACACCATCTTCAATCTTTAGGTTTATGTCCAAAAGTAATAAGACAGATATAGCCTAGGATGGAGGTGGGGAGGACACAGGAAACTGGGCATAAGGAGAGAGAATAAAACAGAATTCCAAGGCTGGCCTTTGCTGCCCTCACACATTCTGGAACAAATAAAGCTAATAATATTATCAAGCCCACTAAGCCCTGTTAGAGTTCAAATTGCAGCTCACCGAAGGTCAAATTTATTAGATTTTCTTTTCTGCCTTTCTAGGATGGCTGAATAACAATTCCTTTGTAATTGCTTCACCCAAATCAAGAAATCAGATAAAGAAATCAAGGGTACCTGAATCCATCTTTGCCGGCATCATGTTCTAAATCAAGTCCAAGTAGCCAGGCACAGCTGCATCTTCTTACTTTGAGACTCGGCCCTTCAACGCGCGGTTTAGAAAGGAAGTTGACTTTGGTAGGATGTTGGGGGAAAAACCAGGGTGCTTAGGAAGACTGCTAGGTTCTGCAGGATGTTTTAAAAGTGCACTGTCAGGTTTGGGGTTTAACCTCTCATATGTCTTTTTAAATTTTTTTTTTTTTTCACTTTTAAAGTTAGCTTAGGAAAGTCAGTTCTGATTCTATTCAATCTTGTTCTGGCTCTTGTAGTCACTCTTCTGAGGCACTCTTGTTCTTTGCGGTAATCAAGGTCATACTTAAAAAGGGATGTTATTTCTTGATCAGGGTTTCGAGAGGATTACATTTTCAATGTGAAGGTTCAGCCACTGTTTCAGAGGACTGTACTAATGAGAATAAGAAGGAAGGTCTCGGCCCAATGTGGAACCCTATTCAGTTCTATTCTCCAAGTATGGAATCTTTAACCTCAGCCAGCTATTTCACAAAAGTGAGTAATTGGTCGGTCGGACATGGTGACTCACGCCTGTAATCCCAGCACTTTGGGAGGCCGAGGCAGGTGGACTGCCTCTGCTCAGGAGCTTGAGACCAGCCTTAGCAACACAGTGAAACCCCGTCCAGTTGGTCATGGCAGCATGCACCTGTAGTCCCAGATACTCGGGAGGCTGAAGCAGGAGAACTGCTTGAACCCGGGAGATGGAGGTTGCAGTAAGCAGAGATCGTGCCACTGCACACCAGCATGAAAAAAAAATGGGGGGGGGGAGTAATGGGTCAAAGGGGACCAGATGAGAGCATAAATGAGCATAAATATATCAGTCCTATTAGCTAAACAAACCATAAAGTGGAGGCCTTTTGCCACAGTCACTCAGTCATCCATTATCATGACGGGAAAAATCACACATACGCTCTCATATGAGTTGTCCGTCTGTCAAAGAATTTGTATAAACTGAAAAACTGTAACACGCACTGAACTATGGAAAGCACCTGAGGAGCTTTAAAAATTCCTGAGGCCCAGGCCACCCTGGTCCCACGTGGCAAGTCTGATGTAACTAGTCTGCATGGGCGTCAGTATTATTTAAAAGCCCCTGAGGATCCTCCCGTGCAACTAGAGCTAGAACCACTGGTCTAGACCTAGTCGGCCACAGTGAATACCATACTAAGGGCCAGGGACTCTGCACAAACTGCCTTAATGGGTGGAGTTGCCGGTAGGAAGAAAACTGTATACAATAAGCAGGATGGGGCGAGGTGCGTTCATCCAAACCTGTAATCCCAGCACTTTGCGGGGCTAAGGCAAGTAGATTGCCTGAGCTCGGGAGATCGAGACCAGCCTGGGCAACACGATGAAACTCCATCTCTACTAAAAATACAAAAGAGAAAATATTGGCCGGATATAGTGGCAAGCGTCTGTGATCAGCTACTTGGGAGGCTGAGGTGGGAGGATTGCTTGAGCCTGACAGGCAGAGGTTGCAGTGAGCTGAGATTGCACCACTGTACTCAAAAAAAAAAAAAAAAAGCAAGCAGCATGGCCCAGAGTTTCTGTCTGATGCTTCCCATATTCCCAGACGGTAATAAACCATTTCCAGCGATTGTCCCTGCAGAAGGATAGAAAAATATCAGCAACATGAGTGATACTTAAAACTGCACGCCAGACCCCTGTGGTTGAGGATGCTGCACACCCAGCGTGGTCTGACTTCCTACTGACTGACCTAGGCGTAGCACCAGGCAGAGCATGCAGACATGCCAGGGTTTCCACAGGGTCCACAGCTCAGAGATAAACCAGATGCCCAATCGGAGCAAAATGAAAGACTGAAACAGAAACAAACAGCCCACTTTGGTTTTAGAGGAAAAAAAAAAAAAAAAGCCAGGAGCTGATTGGCTTAAGAGCAGAGAGGAGGAAGGCTACAGTATAATAAACCCAGCAAATCCAGCCATATGGGGCCAGACAACCCTATACAGACAACCCAAAAAGTATTATTTCCCTCCCCACCCTCTCTCTGAAAATCCAAGCTCATGGTCACATAAACTGCACATGTCATGGGACAGAACAGGAACTCTCATCTCTCTTTTTAAAGGAAAATATGTATTCCAAGGCTCCTGTTGGCAGGAGTTGGGCATTGCAGGGCTGATATCTCTGGGGACGAAGCACAATGTTGGCTTCTTGCATGTAGGTGGGTGGTGCCAACTGGCCAGCATGCCAGGTTGGCTCTCTTCCGGGACACAGTGGCTTGCCTGAGTTCCTGTCAGGGGAAACGGTGTTACATCGTGGCTGCTGCAGACAAGAAGATGATGGAAAGGACAAGGCTCTCTAGGCTACAACCACCGACAACAGTGCTTGTTAGGAAAAACAAGGCTTTCCACCATTAGGGGAGGAAAAGGGCTGTTTCTTCAAACTCTTCCCATTTGCTCCCCCTCCCTGCCATGCGTAACAGTATGTTCCATTCAGAAGTCATGTTAGAAATAAAGAATTGCACGCAAAACTGTTTTTTGGAGAAGGGAAAACAATTGATTCGGTCAAGGGGCACTTTTTTGGCAAACCTAAGGTGACTCACATTGGTACATATGCTTGTCTATCACACTGCACATGATGAGACCTGAAATCAAGAGGTCACTTCTGTTTGTGGGAAAGCCAGGATCACTTAAAGTCACCCAACTGGCCAGAAGAGCCAGAAGCAAGCCAGCCTATCAACCCAGTTTTTAATCTATGAGGCAGAATCTGTTCCCTGACTTTTTCACGCAGGTGATGGTAATCATAAGTTCTCCCAGCAGCTAGGCAGACTGAGAGTCAGGAACATAGCAGGCTTTCCACCCTGAGTTCAGGCTGGGTTCACTCTAGGGCTCAGGCAGGTCTGGGGAAGAGGTGATACTTAATGTGGGTTACATGCAGGAGAAACCAAGGAACCTCCAGGAAGAAGATGCATTCCAAGGGAGAGTGAAGCCAAGTGCACCTTTCTGAATCCAAGATAATGGGCCAGGATCAGAGGTTGTGTTGAGGGTGATTCTGCACAGCATCCCCCACCTCTACTGTCCTATGTCCCATGGGAGAGCAGCTGCAATTGCATGGATGAGTAAAACTGACATGAAACAAAATAACAGAGGCATTTTCCAGAAGTCACGGGTAGCACCTGGCCAGCACGAAGTGTGGTCTTGGCTGCCTGCAGCCTCCACAGTGGGAGCTGGTACCTAAACAAGGTATTGGGAAGAGTTGCAGCAGTAATGGCAGCATTGACAGGCAGGGCATGGGGCCTCGGGGCAGCTATCTGTGGGCATGAGAAGACGCATCAGTGCTATCCACAGACAGCACCACCACCCCGATGGCCACCTGTGGGCATCTATGGTGCTGGATGATGCTCTCCTTGGATGTCGTGGCTAAGCCACTGTTCATGGCATCTGCAGCTTCTGAAGATGTTACTGAGAGCCACAAAGAAAGCGAAGACATCGAAGACAACCAGGTCACGTGAGACATGCCCAAGATGTCCAGATTGCTTAAAAGGAATTGGGTAAAGGGAGTGTTTAAAGTTCGTTCCAGAGGATGGATGGGGACGAAACTACCTGGAGAGCCTATTTTTTATTCCCAGGCAAATATGACTCAAAAAAAAAAAATGACAGGTGTAAAGAAGAAAAATAAAATGGGATGAAAAAACGTCTCTGCTTTTTCTGGTGATGCAAATACAAGGCATCACCCATTTAAAACAAACAAATCCATTTTTTCCTTTCCACTCCAAAACGCCAACATTTACAAATGAGTTATAGGAGTCACTTTTGGAAGGCAAAATACTGTCCATGGTTCATTTCCTCAGTCACTCAACAAATAGTAACTAAAAATAGATGATGTTCCCAGCTAGTGCAAATGTCTGTCAGGGATAAATAACAACAAAAACAAGATACAATTTATGCCAGACTCTTTTGCATGAGCAACCTCATCTAATGCTTATGACCCTACTGTACAAGCACTATTTTCTCCCATTTTAAAGATGAGAAAACTGAGGCTTAGACAAGTTCTGTGACTTGGTGAAGATACTACAAATATTAAGGGACAGAACCAGGTCATACATTTGTGTCTTCCAATTCTAGCCCTAGATTCTTCCCATCCCCCACAACAAATATAAAGATACGGTCCTTTTCTCTGCTTTCAAGAAACAGACACGAACCCATTAAAGAACTAGACTAGAACCTGTTTCTATTCTCTCCTGGTTCTAAAGGATGAAGGCAGAAGAGACTGATACCATAGTTCAGGCAGAAGAGGAATCAATGAAAGCAGGAATTGTCAGGCAGTCGTTCCAGAGCAGGTGAGATATAAGGATCTGAACAAGCAAACAGGAAACAGGCAGAGTTGAGTAGAACTATATTTTGAGCAGTGGACAAGAAGAAAGATGAGCTTTCTTTCTAAGCTGCGCTGGAGCGATGAAACACAGCATAGTAGTGGTCTCCAGTCTGGCATTCTGTCCTTCCCCAACATCTCTGAAGCACCTAGCATGCACCAGGCACTTAACTATACCCAGGAGCACACACCCTCTATGACATGATTCCTTCCCCGTGAAGCTCACAGCCTAATGTGGTGAGGCGGCTGAATCGCATGTGATTCCCAGGCGGGCCAAACTGTCTCCTACTATCCATGATGAAAACATCAGAAGTTGCCAGCCCAAATCTTACTTGGCTTCTCAAATCAGGCTGTTTATCAGCACTGCTTCACAGAGATAAAACCTCTCAATATAGAGCTAAAGAGGAAAAAAACTCAGCACGTAAAAATAAACCGCCCAAATCGTGTTTCCGCCCCAATCCATTCAGCGCCCAGTATCACTACACACACGAGAATGCCACGCAGCTTCTGGACCTGAGTACCAGAGCAGCTGCTGTGTGTGGACATAAAGCACAACTGAGAGCCCTCTCCACTTCTGCTCCAATTGTCGTAGCCTCATTTGAACTCTGAGCTGGACGCTCCACTGCAGATACAGAGCGCGGACTCAGAGAAAGCGTTCTAACCTTCATACTGTCAACTGGTGTCTTGTTGCGTTTGCCGCAGATCCCATGGTGCGGTGTTAGAAATGGTATTGACACACTCCCACAAATCTGTAGCATTACATTTTCCATTTTGCTCCTCCTTACATCTTTATCTGCACTTGGTTTATAAGTGAAATCAACTGATAAGGCTTCCGTTTCATACCATCTGTTATGTGTCACCAGCGCTGGTTTTGCAAAAGAGATGAGAAGGAGCTGTTAAGACTATTGAAACGTTCACAATCATTTCCAGCTCGGTAGGCTAGAAACTGAATCTCAGAGTCACTGGACATACTCAAAGAAGAACTTCCCATAAATGTTAAGGTGTGAGTCAAATCTTCTTTACAAGTGGATGGTGAAAGCAATTGTCTTCTGGAGGTCTGTCTCATGGAAGAGTGCCCTGTTTGGGTTCCAGCGGACCTGGTACCCACGACCTATTGACCGATGTGGGGTTTCTACTGGATTTAATAAAAGGGAAAGAATCCTGCTACCAAAAACCTCAAAGGCAAATCCTGTTAAACCCTGAAATTTCAGGTGAAATGCCACATCTTCTTGAACGATTAGGTTGTTGCAAAAGTAACTACAGTTTTCGCCATTGAAAGTAATGATTCCCTAGACTCCAAGACCAGTTATTTCTACTGAGCTCCCCAAGCACTTATTCAGCTCTCATGACATTCTGAGCAGGATGGTGAGCTTCTTGAGCACGTGGACTTGCTTTGTTCCTCTTTGCCATCATCCAGAAATAACAGACTTTAACTCAATACATACTTATTGAGGAAAATTGGGCATTTTTCTCCAGTTATCTGTTGCTTTGACTTACCATATTAATATGGGTTTATATCTTAAAAAAAAAAAACAACAACATCTTATGGCTAGGATTCTCATGTCTGTAATCCTAGCACTTTGGGAGGCCAAGGCAGGCGAATTACTTGAGTTCAGGAATAGACTAGCCAACATGATAAAACCCCATTGCTACAAAAACAGAAAAATTAGCCAGGCATGGTGGTGGGTGCCTGTAATCCCTCCTACTTGGAAGGCTGAGCCAGGAGAATTACCTGAACCCGGGAGATGGAGATGGCAGAGATCACGCCACTATACTCCAGCCTACGCAACAGAGTAAGACTCCGTCTCAAACAAACGAACAAAAAAACATCATAATGTGTATGTATTATTCAAGACTGATGGCATTCTCTCATTTTAAAGAACTCATGAACATTAGGAAATCTGATAGTACATGTAAAACGTTAAGTATATTTCGTTATATATTAAGTACTCAATAAATGTCAGCTATTACATTGTTGTCATACATAAGGTTACCCCGGCATTGACTTCATGCCTTTAAAAATTCCTGGTTCTAAATGTAATACAAAAATTTTTGAAAAGATGCTAAATATTCTTGGGAATTCAGCATAATACGAACTCATATTTATATAGTGCAAAAGATTTTATAAACTGATTTTTACAAAGTTACAGCTGCTGTCTTTTGCTGGTGAAGAAATGGACACTTGGCCCCCACACATTCTCTATTCACGGTCACAGAGCCAGGTGGAGCAGGAGGAGGAGTCAGGCCCAAACAAGAACGCTGACTTCCCATCCTGACAGTCCCAATGCCTCTCTAATTCTTCCTTGCCGCTTTCCAAACATGTTTTTAGTTTAACCATTTTGTGTATTCCACTGAGAAAAGGACAGCTTATAGATGTATATTCTCAAAAGAGGTCAGATGACGTGTGAAACTGCAATAATGGTAGACAAAGGTTTTGAGCAGGATGGTATATTATTGAAAGCAGTTAGAAAACAATGAACAACATTGTAATCGCTGGCACAATTTTAAACAAGATTGCTTTACCTGGTTTTGTTTGCTTTCTGGATAGATAATTTCACCAGCAGGTTTGTAACAAAAAGAAGCAGGGCAAGCAGATTCTCTTGCTGGAAATTTAATAGTGTGATGTTCAGTGATGAATAGAATTATTTCTCTTATTTTGATCATGCTTTGCCCACAGTATGAACTCAGTAAACACCTGTTCAATCAAATTATTATTATCAGAGCTTGTTGCTTTTTTTCCACTGGGCAATAATAACTTTAATTTGTATAATGCTTTGTAGTTTACAAAACATATTCTTCATGTATTACCATTTAATTCCCACAGCAATTCCAAAAGGTAGATATGAATTTCTTCATTTTACAAATCAGGAAGTAGAGGCCCAGGTAAGATAGATCATTTGTCCACGGTCAAAACTGCCCACAAAGCATGACCTGCTAGAGGGTCTTTTAGGGGAGGAAACGTAGCAGAATGGGAACGCAGAGGAGCTCTGAACAAAAGCACCTGGTTCAAATCATGTCTCTATGATGAACCAGCCCTGTGACCATGCACGGGTTTCATAAATATTCTGTGTCTTGGTTTCCTCGTGTATGAAATTTAAGTAAAAACAGCTGCTCAGCAGCACATTAGTTAGGACAACTTACATACAGTGCTTGGCATTTACTGAGTACTCATCTTAAGGACTCAATAAACAGCTATGATTGTTACAATGATTACTCTTTCTGTCCTGAGAAAAGTATCTCAGTAGGCCCCCTCATCCCTTCAATTATCAATAAATACTAGTCTATTATAAATTGCAGAGGAAGGTGTGAGTTAGGGACATGGCTCAGGCACTGGAGGTCCTCCATGTGAGTCCTGGTCCCACTTTTATCAGCTGTGAGATCATGAGCAAGTTTTCAAATCTTTCAGATGGGTAGATTCTGCATCTATGAAATGGTATCACTCTTGTCCTATCAGCTTCACAAGGCTGCTGTATGAGTTAAATCATGGGAGATCCGAAGGGAAGGCACAAGGTAGTCCATTCATTCACTCATTCATTCACAGCCTGTTGGTAGTGTGCCTCCTAAGTGCCAGGCACTGTGCTAAACAGTGGTGATTCAAAAATGAGTCAAGACGGTGGAGGAGACGGACAGGTAGAATGATAAGTAACTGTATTAGAATATGTGTTCAAGTAAGGTATTATTACCATGCACTTATTACTGAAATAGACACGTTGGGGGCTATAAGAGTGCTTTAAAAATGTGAATTCAGCCCACATCCTCACTGCAGAGAAAAGACTAAAATCCTCTCAGCAACCACATTCAGGAACTTTGCCAAGAAAGGCAGGTGAGGACTCCATTGTGCCTGTCATCCTTCAGCATGGAAGAACTAGTGAACTGCAAGGGCTATGATTTTAGCTGTGGTTCCAACAGTTCTGTGACACCATGTACCTCCTCAGACACAATGCAATAGTGGGGCCTAATGTCCCAGGATTTATTTTCACTCTTTTAAGTCGATGCTTATGGAAGACCTAATATGTGACAATCATTGTGCCTGGTAAACAATGTTGGAAAGAACACTTTGCTCGGGCCCTGAGGGGGCCATAGTTCAGAGTCAGAGATGCACACATACTAATTATTTTGCAATACCCTGACTGGAGGTCAGGAAGGCTTCCTGGAGGAGGTTACATCTAATCTTAGACTTAAAGGGTAAGAGCCAGTTAGCTAGAGAAAGTGGGGAGAGTATGACAGAAAAGAGAAGAACATAAAAAAGGTAGAGACAATTCTAAGAGTTAATTATCCTAGCAAACTGCTGCATTTTCCTCTCAAATATAAACACTTGGTCCCCAAATATCATCACATTCTATCCCCTACTTTTCATGATTTATCCTATAAGGAGCTTTATAAATGTAACCAATATTCAAAATGACCTATGAGGCATGTTTGATTTCAGAGTCTTTTCTTTCCTAATCCAGGATACCTTGAAATGAAAATAATTAGCCATCTGCTTTGATTCAATGTCTTCTTTGAAATCGTTCATCTACTTTATTTCTCCAATTGGATAAATAAATTATTCAGAAACCTGACTATGGGAGCACACAAATCTAAAATCTGAGCTAGAATTTTGGTGGGCAAAGGTTCATATCTCATTACAGAAGATGTTTGATATAAATATTAATTTTGCTAAAGTGGTGATGGCAGAGATTTCATACAAAGGATGTTCATATTGGATTAAACACCAGACTCAAATTACCTGAGGCTTTGCGTGCATGGAGCATCAAATTCCATTTCATCTTGATAAGAAGCTGCCCTGGAGAGTCATTAGGGATTTAGCAAGCTAATGTGGTCCACTGCCACCTTACCAAAACATATCACGATCTAAAATATTATTTATGGCTTAATTGCCTTGGCTAGAGGTGGAGAGGAAAGTGGGATTTTATAATATCCCATATAATATAAATTTTGTCCCTGAAAGTGAGTAACTGTGTAGATGCTCTTTCAATTATATCTAATCTTCTCAACCAGTCTGGGAGGCTGGGATTTTATCCCTATTTTAAAGATGAGGAAACTGAAGCACAGGGAAATTAAGTGTCTTATTCAAGGTCACATAGTTGACTTAGCAAGGGTTGCTGTGAATAATAAAGGAGATAAAACATATGGAAAATGCCTAATATGGGTACTGGCAGCTAAGAAAAAATGACAGCCGTGGCTGTCATTAAGAAAATCTACCGTCCACAAAATGTATGGAAAGTACATTTGGAACGTGCCCTGTGGGAAGATAATTCCTGATTGTGGATCAGGATATGGCACAATCTGAGACATCTACTCAGCAGGTTCACACAGCAACTTGGCTAAGGCACATTCTTAGGTGGCTGGCAACGAAGATCTCAGAGAGGCAATGCCCCATACCCTCTGCACCAGAAGGGCATGAGTCCCAGCAACCAACTCTCTGCCAACAACACATCAAAGCTCTTCAAACACCACCCAAGCCTGCAAATTGGCACACCTATTAAAGTTGTACCTGCGAATAGATCCCTATGGACACACTCCAAGGCTATAGAATTTTGGAAACTTCAAAAGCTAGAACTACCAGCTTGCTTGGTACAGCCATTCTCATTGGGAACTTTTGTGCAGGAGAAATAAAAATTGTTTTTTTTCCTTCCTTTTATGTCTACCGGACAGAAGACTACATTAGATATTCTACGGCTGCTTGACTCTGTGTAACAGAGTGACAAACAGGAAACTGACTCAAAGGGATCTAACAAAATATACATTAAAAAATCATTTTCCTGAAACATTAAAATAATTTCAAGTATGCAGCACCTTAGCCTGACTAATCTGAATTCTAGAACCCTGACCAAAGGGCTTACTGGAGTCCTAGTTCAACCACGGACCTGACAGTGACTTTTTTTCAATGTCTTTAACTTTAAACTGAGGTATTAGGCAAAATCAGTGCGTTCTGAAACACACAAATGTTGGAAGATGTTTCCAGGAGCCTTAAAATAAAACTTTATAAAAATAAACAACAGCAAACCCTATAGATATGGCTCACGTTTGTATCCTTTTCTGGAGAGTCACCCATGCTAATGAGCACATTAAAGACTCTGAAACTCCAGATGCAGACATATTAGTGTCCTTCACAGACATATTAGTGTCCGTCAAGTCATCATTTTCACATTTCGTGGACCATGAAACATGACACCTTTAAACACCCTGGGAAACTGGTAGAACACACTTGAAAAAACACTGGGTTAAATGGTCCCGAAGCTCCTCTGCTGCTGCATCCTGTGATCATCCAGAGAAGGCTTTTTTTTTTTTTTTTTTTTTTTTTTGCCATAAAGGCTTATGGTAGAGTCACATCTGTGAAAATCTCTCAGTTCCTCTCACATCCAGCGCTTGTGGCCTCCTTCTTATCTCTCTTTCCTAGCCTTGGGGTGAGGGTGTGGGCTTGCCATGCAAGAGGAGGTGCCCTCTATACTTTCCTGTGGCCAGTAGGCATTGTAACACTTTCCTTAGAAGCCCCCTAAGTAAATGGATGAAGGATATTTTTTTGTGGAATTAGGAAAAAATTGCCTGAAACTAAGATTTGAGGTTCTGGACACTTCCCGGTTTACAGAGCCACCTGGCTTCATCTCCCTCTCATTGCCACAAAGACTAGATTGGTTTCATGGGCCCTTCCCACAAAATTACATGATATCATAGAGATACATTAAAGAAGAATCTTTATCATAAAATCATTAGTTTACAGCTGGCACATTTAACAAGCCTGGTGCTCTCATGCAATTCCTGTAGCGAAGACAATCTCTAGGAGCAAATGAGCCAGCCATTTTGACTTGTCCTCCTGAAACCAGCCTCAGAGTTGGGAGACTCTCTTAGGAAGTAGCAGCTGAGATGGTACTTGAGATAGACACTGATTTAGGTAACATAGTTGTCCATCTGATCAAAAAGAAAATACCTGCCCAACAGAGAGTTGTGTTGATAATCTGGCCTACTGGAATGGCTGATGAGGGGTCTGCGCAGCTCATCTACTCAACGGGGAGCGACTGGAGAGTTACATGATCAGGAGAGATGAATTACAGACACACCCGTCTCCCCTTCATATCCATTTTCATCATGTTCCACTTCAGCACACATTTTTTTTTTTTTCTAAGAACAGTTTCCTCTTTCCTACTGCACCAGGTCCAAATTCCTCCGAATGACTTCTATGGGCCTCCAAAGGCTGGTTTCACTTGACTGCCTCTGGGTTTCAACACATTCATATCACTGGAGACCATACCTCTCTTTGGTCTCCCTGCCTCACCACCATCATTCCCCCTTTTCAGCTGGGTGCTTTACAGGTATTGTTTCAAGTAACCTCAAGGCTACCCATGAGACAGACAGCATTGTTATCATTTCCATGTCATAACTGGGGAAACTGAGGTTAATAGGAAACTGATCCAAAGAGATTTAGCAAGATATACATTAAAAAATCATTTTCCTGAAACAGTCAAATAATTTCAAGTATGTAGCATCTTGGCCTGACTAATCTGAATTCTAGAACTCTGAAGGAAGGGCTTACTGGAGTCCTAGTTCAACCATGGACCTGATGGTGACCTCTTTGATAGAGGTTAAGTAACTTGCCCAAGGTCACACAGCTACCAAGCAGTGGAGCTGGGATTTAAGACAAAGCCATCTGTCTCCAGAGTCTTCACTCTTAATTACCAGTTTATAGAGGCTTTATTCATCTTCTTCCCCATGTCTGACCACTCCATCAAGGTCAAGCGCAAATCTCACCTCCTTCAGGAGTTTCTTAGATCTCTTACTTGTGGCCTCTCGCCCAGCCATTCCATTTGCTACAATTCCCCATATACCATTTTCTTTTCTCATGTTGTGTCATGCTGATCTCTGTGTGCATGGATTCTGACTGGACTGCTAGTCACCTGAAGTCGGGGACCATTTAAAGCGTTACTTATGTATGTGCGACAATGCCCTGAATGATACGGTACACGGTACGTCATGCTCAACAGAAATCTGCTCACAGAAGAGCTCTCCGATGGTCCTATGAAGGCACCGTTCCAGCCTCAATCCTCCCACCTGAAATACAGGTACACCTGGTCCCCGAATCCAAGATTCACAAAGAAAAAAAAAGTTAACAAGAAAAAAAAGTTCAACACCCAATGATATACTTGACAGAGACTTAAAAGTCAAGTGCCGATAATATGATGCAACCACACTTGTGTTGCGGTAAAGTGTCTCAGCCGCTACTTTAGATTTGGCCTAAGACACGAGTGGGCAGGAGCCTCTTTCCTTTGAAAGACTTTCCTGGCTCTGAAAGGACTAAAGGAAAGGAGGAGGAAGGAGGAGGGGAAAGAAGCCATTATGGCTTTAATGGTTTAATCCACCGATATATGTTGTCAACCTGGCCAGCCTCCAGGAGCACTGAGCACCGCCAGCTCAAGCCAACACAAGCACATGCTAACTTGATGGGCTGTGTAACGAGACACAGATTGTATAGCTGAAGGTTAGCACAAGGCCCTCGTCAGGTTTATGATCCCTGGGGTCCCAGCCTGAAAACAGTAACTGACCAGCCATCACATGGACCGGGTTTAGACACAAAAACACAGAAGGCCTGTGAACATACATGTGGAAGGTGCTGGGTTTGAATTTTTTTTGGCCCAGTGCATGAGCTGCGGGTGGGCAGATTCTGCTGGAACATTGAAAGGTGCCCCGGTCCTGACCGAGTGCTGCTTTCCTCTTACCGTGACCACGAGCCTAGAGAGTGAGAGTGAGTGAGCTGCTTAGAATTCTGAGTGCCTTTGCTTTTCTGGAAGGTTCTAAGTTGGGCTTTCTTCTTCAATGCCTTCAATTATCACAGTGCAAATGATTATATTCCCAGCACCTCCACCCAAGAGCTGCAGAAATTTGGCATTTCCTGTCCTGACTAGAAAATGACCTGGCACGGCCAGAGCAGAAGCCTGGCTCTTCGGCTTTTTTTCTGATGCAGCCTTCAATTCATTTCCCCTCCCCCGTTTCTAACCGCAAGAGAAACAAGAGATTAGTGCAGATGGATGGAAATATTTTTTTCCGCTTCAGCATTTGCTGTCAGAACCAAGAACTAAGAAGGTTCTCAGACGATATCTCAAGCAACCTGGAAATTCCCAAACTCATCTTAAACTATAATTAACTGGTCCCAAAAGCAATGCACAGCCCAAAGAAGCTGATTTCTTCAGAGAGCAGCCCCTTGACATGCCGCTTAGAGCTCTGGTGACTGCTCCCTATGTCCACTGTACCCTAGCCGTTTCAGAGCTGTCCCTGACACATTTGTGCTATAGCATAAAATGGCATTGCTCAGGTTCTGGCTCCAGGCCAGCTATAGCACACATTAGCACACTATTTTAGACACCGTAAGATGAACACTTGGCAGCCTCAACACGTCCACCTGCCCAAATATGAATCTCACTCTTCACTGATAATCATGGCCCCCAGGAACCAAGGACTACAAGACTCAGTTGAAGGGTGAGAGTGGTGGCATGGTCATTGTCTGAAAGGGCTGACAATCAAACTGGGAAAACATAAGCCTTGCTCAGAAGAGTTGGTAGCAAGAGATAAAGGCCAAGGAAGTGATAGAAAGTAGGTGCGCCTTACATTCAAATGAAATTAAGTGGTTGCAGGAAATTGGGAAGACAACATGGAGGTGGTTATCATTTGCGGTCATGAAAAATAAGTAGGGTTTTAAAAGGTAGGAAGAGAGTATTCCTACCGAGGGAAGTAGCGTAAGTAAATGCATCTAGTCACCTCTACGCTTCTACTACCATGATGCCTATAAGCAGCAATCATACTATGTATGCTCTACATGCATACAGAGATGCTGTCCATGCAGATGCATGGTGCACAGTGTGATTCTGAACTTATGAGGCAGATATGACTATTCCCATTGACTCTCAGAAGAAACTGAATTTTTCATAGGGCAAATGACTTGCCCCCAAACTGAATAGCCAGTGGGTAAAATCAGCTCTGATTCTAAAGTCTGTGCTTTTTTTTTTTTTTTTTTTTTTTTGAGACGGAGTTTCACTCTTGTTACCCAGGCTGGAGTGCAATGGCGTGATCTCGGCTCACCGCAACCTCCGCCTCCTGGGTTCAGGCAATTCTCCTGCCTCAGCCTCCTGAGTAGCTGGGATTACAGGCACGCGCCACCGTGCCCAGCTAATTTTTTGTATTAGTAGAGACGGGGTTTCACCATGTTGACCGGGATGATCTCGATCTCTTGACCTCATGATCCACCCGCCTCAGCCTCCCAAAGTGCTGGGATTACAGGCTTGAGCCACCGTGCCCGGCCAAGTCTGTGCTCTTAACCGCTCAAAGGCACAGAAGTTAAGACTGTGTGGATGGTGCAGGAGAGCCTCTGTTTCAGAGCACAGGCCAGAGGCATGGATCATCAGGCATCGTTGACTAAGCAGAGGTCTTAGGCCTGAATGGCAGAGATGAGGAATGATGGAGGCAGATGATGGGAGCAAAGGGCTGAAAAGGGCCAAGTTTGGAGGGAAGCTACAGAGGTTCATTTTCATTTCTCTTGGGCCTAGAGCAAGTATCTGGGTGGTGGCAAGATAGCCCCTTGGCCTCCTGGAGGGGTAAGCTGATAAACAAATTACACTTATTAGTGAGGTTTCCCTTCCATTCCTCTGCTCCTGTGCAGCTGACTGCGGAAGGCATCGCCCTCAGCTTCATCTGAAGCCCTTTCTGAGCACTGTCTATGTGTTGATGAAAGTGTTCTACTAAACGCTACAGAACTCAGCAGGAATGGCCCAGTTAGCTCTGCTAGCACATTCCAGGAGACTCTGGCAGACAGGTGTGGATTGCAGCCCTGGATAACACGAACAAGCTCAGGTTCCTATGCAGTATCCCAGCCGCAGTAGGAACCCTTCACAAGCTTTCTGGCTGGGATATTCAAGGGGAGGTTCATCAGTGGGTGGTTGAAAGCCAAAGATTTATATCAAATTATTCCTTACGTCTAACTTAAGGGAATGGAGAGACATGAAAAGCAAGGTGGATTTAGCACCTCTTATTTGCAGGCAGCAGCGTGCCTTCATTTCACATTTTCTCTCACATAAAGCCCCTACTGTCATGTAAGACAGGAATCATCTCATTTAATAGACTGGGAAACCATAGCCTAGGAAGTCTTAATAATTTGACCATGGTCACATAGCTGGTAAGTGGGACCATCTGGTTTCAAGCAGAAGTCCATCTGATTCCTACCCCTGAATGGTTCTCCCATCCTGTTGAAGCCATTCTGGGGCTCTAGGGAATATTTTTGGTACCCAAAGCATTAATATGCCTACCTGCATAAGATGAGGTGTGGTGCCTAGCTGAAGAGGATTTCCCTGGGTAGCCCACTTCTTTATGAAGCAGAGATCCCAGTGTGAGCCTCACTGCTACTCACCCTAGGATTCGGGTTTGGCTGATGGAAGGTGGCGGAGGCTCTGAGGAGTTTCCTGGGAGAGCCCTCCTCTGAAAAGAATGAGTCTTGGGAGGAATAGTATGAGGATGGGGATGGAGCAGAGGTGAGAGGGTCATGCTGAGATTTCATTCTTACTCCTTTTCCTGTAGCCATATAGCTAAGTCCTGGGGAGAGAGAGAATAAAAGGGCTAGTAAAGACTCCAGGACCCTGTGGAGTATACGGAGCGCAGCGCTGCCTTGGGACAAATGCAGGTGAGCACAGCCAGCAAGAGTTGGAGTGAGGTGTCCTGCTGGCGCAGCACACCGTGGCCTGAGCAGTTGCCAGGGAACTTACAAATGCCCCAGGAGAAACCAGTTGAGAATACTGGTGTCTGTCTTCAATCACTGCAGCCCCTTGCCCAACAGTGCCATAGATGCTGGTGTGGGAAGAAAGGAAAATGGTGGCTGGAGTGGCTGCTGAGAGGATGGCTTCCGAAGCACCCCCAACTGACCCTTCTGGGTGAAGCAGTGCTGCAGGGGCAGTGCATAGGAGGAGGTCTTGTTTGAGACCCTTGGGGACCGTAAGTCACCAAGTTGCATTGAATTACGGCATACTAATTATGCTACAGGGATGCTCCTTGAATCAAAGAGAAGCGTCTCTTCCTCTCTCCCTCCCTGGAGCAAACATTTATTGAGTGCCAATGATGAACCAGGCATAGTGTAAGTTCTAGAGATTCTGAGATAAGTATAGCATGAAGCTATCCTGCAAAGAAGACAACTTCTTAGGCCAACAGGACTAGGGAATTGTGGGGCTTGGGTCCTGCGGTGATCTCTAAGCCAAGCACCAGTGGAAACCCCATGTCCCACCACCAGTTTTTGACATCTTGGAGCTCATGGTCCACCCTTCCTTCCCAGCTTCATTTTTCAACACCCTGTCATAGAGCACCCCAGCAATAGAACAGGAATGGCAAGATATCACCCTCTTCTCAGTCCTGTTGCTTCTCTCACCACCTAGTTTGTGTCCTGGTATTGTCCCAAGGGCCATCAGTAGTCAGGGCCCAACTTCAAATATAGAATTAGCCATGGTCTCTGCACACTGAGCTTAAAACTAAATCCCAGCATTAAGGAAATGCCTAACTGCATAATTACATGAGACACAGAGAGTCTCACACTGGAAGAACTTAGTATGTCTGAGCAGAAGAAGAAACTAGCCCAACACAAAGCCATTCTACATCTTTGTAAAAGAAGCCAGTTCAATAAACATGACATCAAGGGGAATGAGTCCTCTGGAGACGGCAGAAGCCTCTTTCACACTGATGAAGCTATTACGATGCAAAGAAGGTTGCAACTTGACTTCTCTGTTTGCCAGTGCTATTTTTCTCCCCAAGCACTGGTTTCTTTGCTTTTCATTTTCCCTGAAACACTAATTATGCCAACCTCCTTCTCTACTCAAAACCTGACCAAACCTTCACCCTGTCTCAACCTTTGACCCTACTACTGGCCCTCCCCAATCAGGCCAGTCCATTCCCCATCCATATGTTCGAATTGCAATATATATGTATTCGTTTGCTAGGGCTACCACAATGAAGTATGGCAGCCATAACAAAGTAACCATAACAAAGTAACCACCCAGACCGAGTGGTTCACATGGCAGAGGTTTACTGCCTCACAAAGCTACCAGTCTGATATCAATGTGTCCGCAGAGATGGTTCCTTCTGAGGATGGTGAGAGAAGGGTGTGTTCCAAGCCTTTCTCCTTAGCTGCTCAATGGCAATCTTCTCCCTCTTTCTTTACATCACCTTCCCTCTGTATTCACATTTACTCTTCTTAAGGTTATCAGTCCTGCTGGATCGGGGGCTACCCTAGTCACTTCTTTTAACTTAATTACCTCTTTAAAGACCCCAGCTATAATATGATCACATGCTAAGTAAAGGGATTAGGACTTCAACATATGAACTTTGTGGGTGGACACAATTCAACTCATAATAATATTCTCTAGAGATGGCTTTCTGATTGGTTTCTGGAAGATGAGTCTTATTTCCCAGCTGGTTTGCACATTCCACCAATGTGATTCATCTCTGTTTTTCACAAAACTTAATGGTTAGTTGACTTAACACTTAACTTTGTAAGCTCCAAGAAAGAAGGGACTGTACCTTTCTTGGGAACCACTGCTAATCTTACAACGATATCTGGCAATGGTAGGAATGTATCAGATGAATAAATAAGTAACCAGAATGTTACACATTGGGATTACATCCCTCTGACCTTACAGAGACTGGCCTTGTTTCTAGAGAACAACCTGATGTTGGCTTTCACTGTAAGAGGGAATATTTCTACATTTCTGGTAAACCTGATATATTGTAAATATGTTGCATCAGCCACAGAAGTAAACACATGTTAGCAACAACAGGCAGTCAAAATACTCTTTAAGTGTGATTGAATAGAATTCTGATTATACAGTTTAGCCAAGGAAGTCGGTCCAGCTCAGCAGTAATTTTCACAGTCAAAGCCAATTTGAGCAACTTGGGACTGAGGTTTAAACTCTCAACTGCCATGACGTTTCTACAGGCCCATGAATTGGTGTCATAGCTTTAGGATATTCTACTCTTCAGCCACCTCAGCAGAATGATCCTGGAAATACCCTAAAGCAGTGCATTACACAAAATGTTTATCCATGAGTCCAACTGGGACCAACTCCCTATCTTCTACAGGGCGTGGAGATAGATTCTAACTAGTAGCAGAACCTGAAGTTAAGAGTTGCTTAAGACACATCATGACTTCAAGTCCTTGCTATTTATAAGTATGTATACAGACACTTAAACAGATTTTTTTGTAGCTTTTCATAAAACATATAACATATAATTTTTGTTATAAACGGGCATATATATTTATGCAAGGACAGGTGTACCTGTATTTATATGCATGTTTACAAATATATGTTTTAAAGTATTATGTGTTATTTTTAGCATCTACTTCATCACCCCCACCCCCAAATATTACCAATTAATATTTTGAATTGAATTGGGAATCAGCATCAACAAAATGCAACACCGGGGAATGGAGCCGGGAGGGACAGAGGCAGTCAAAGCAAAGAAGAGTCTACGTCCCTGGTTACGTCTATCATTATGACACGCTCGTCTCCCTCCAAAATGACGGACGGGCCTGTAATTTGCTCTTGCTGTTGTTTTGGCACACATTTGCAGAAACAAACTTGGTCATGGTCCCCCTGCTGCGAGCTCAGCCGTGCGAGTGCCATAGGAAACAGACTTTGGCATTTTAGCTGCTCGCAGTCTGGGTCATTCATAAAAGTTTAATTTTCTAAAAATATTCAGTGAGATGCTTTCCCTGAATGACATGGCTTCTGGTTCATCAACGTATTTACGTGAGTAAATAGGAGGAAGATCGGTAAGTCAGGAATGTAATCAGCTATCATCCAGTCCATCTGGTTTAATTAGAGAGCCCAGCAGCTCGCAGGCACCTTTTAGTAAAAGGCTTCAGTACTGGCTCCCAGAAAGGCGGGGGTGCTTCTGAATGTGGTTACAAATGCTTGCCATCTCCCCTGCCTCCGCAGAGCCCCTTATCAATTCCCATCACAGAACAAACTGGAAACACATCACTGCACGCCTCTTAAGGGCATGCAAATGAAGCTACCTGTGGCATAGGGGAACACCACTGAACATCACCGCCAGTCCCTCAATTCATTCTATAAGCATCAACTTAAGCATGTACAATAAACATGTACTGGCGCTTACGCTATGCCAGGGACTGTGTGAATGGGCCTTGGACTAACCCTGGCTGGGGAGATCAGGACGTAAACAGATCATTTCCAAACCCTGAGATGCACTCTAAGGTACTGAGGGAGCCCCAGGACTGGAAATCTGCTGAGCTGATTCTGGAAGGGCACTTGGGAGTGAGTATGGACAAAAGGGAAGGAAGGGAGGTTGCAGGCCAACAGTTCTTAAACATATGCCTGCACCAAAACCTTGGTACATTACAAATTGTTGGGTCCCACCCTCAGAGTTTCTGATTCAGAAAGTCTGGGGCGGGGCCAGAAAATTTTCATTTCCAGCAAGTTTCCTACTGATTCTAATTCTGCTAGTGTGGGGACCATAGTTTGAAAATGGGCTACCAGTGCCAGCCCAGGCTCACACTGGAATCACCCGGGAGATTCAACAGCTACCCAAGCCTGGGTCTCCTCTCCGGAATTTGTGATTTAATTGGTTTTGGGTACAAACTGGGTATCAGGGATTTTGTCTGTTTGTATTTTAAAAATCTCAAACTTACAGAAAGGTTGCAAGCACAGCATAAATAACTCTTTTTTTTTAACTAAGCCATTTGAGAGTAATTTGTTGACTTGATGGCCCATCATTTCTTTGCAGTGCATTTTCTTACAAATAAGAACATTCTACATAACTAAAATATAAACATCAAAATCAGTCAATTCACATCTATACATTACAGCCACTCAAGTTTTAGCAAATGTACCCGTCATATGCTTGATAGCAAAATGAGCTAGTTCAGGATCATGAGCTGCCTTCAGTTGTCATGTCTTTTACCTCCTCAATCGGAAACAGTTTCTCAGGCCTCCCTTGCCTTCCATAACCTTAACACTTTTGAAGATTACAGGACTGTTATGTTAAAATATGTCCCTCAGTTTGGATTTGTCTAGTGTTTCCTCGTGATTCGATTCAGCTGTGCATCTTTGGCAGGACTATCTCAGCAGTAACTTCTTACCCTGCCCTATAAAGCGGCCCATGGTTTCTGTCTGTCCCGTTACTGATGATGTTCACTTTGCTCACTTGATCAAGGCGGTAACTGTCAAGCTTCTCCACTGTAAATTTACTCATTTTCCTTTTGAAATTAGTAAGTTCTTCATGCAGAGTTCTTTGAAATTATGTAAATACTTTGTCATACTATCAATTCATCACGTAATAATCTGTATCAGATGAAATCATGGTTTCTTATTTTGCACATTAGGTTATAACCTGTTACTATCATTATTTGTTTGAGACCGGTGGAGGCCCTTCAACCTGGCTCTGACTTCTGGGTTTTTAAAAGCTTTTTGGTTGGGAGGCCGAGGCGGGTGGATCACGAGGTCAAGAGATCGAGACTATCCTGGTCAACACGGTGAAACCCCGTCTCTACTAAAAATACAAAAAATTAGCTGGGCATGGTGGCGCGTGCCTGTAATCCCAGCTACTCGGGAGGCTGAGGCAGGAGAATTGCCTGAACCCCGGAGGCAGAGGTTGCGGTGAGCCGAGATCGCGCCATTGCACTCCAGCCTGGGTAACAAGAGCGAAACTCCGTCTCAAAAAAAAAAAAAAAAAAGCTTTTTGGGTGATTCTAATGTGCAGCCAAACTTAAGAACCTCTTCTCTAGGTAGATCAAAGCACCTATATTCAAAGGAATGCAGATAACATGCAGCAGCCTCAGGGAACTGCAAGGTTCTCAGTGTGGTTGGTAGACAGGATGGAGATGGAGATGAAGACAGGGAGAGATTCAGTCTTTAGATTCATCTGAGCTCAGACAGCCTCATCATCATTCTCTCCGATGACGGCATCCTATCCCTCTCTATACACCAAGCTATCACTCCATACACCATGGTGGTACTGTCTCACAGTTAGGTACATGGTTTTCAGCGTAAGGGAGGGGGTTTGAGTTCCTGCTCCAACACTTAGCTCTGCAACCCTGCACTAGTTTCCTGTTATGGGCTGAACATTTGTGTTCCCTTCCAGATTTATATTTGGAAGTCCTGTTGTGGCTGTACTTAGCCATGGGGCCTTGAAGGAAGTAATTAAGGTTAAATGTGGTCCTGTGGGTGAGGCCCTAATCTGATAGGATTAGTGTTTTTGTTAAGAGACACTAGAGAGCTTATGCATGTGGCCTCTTGCATGCGCGCTCGCTCTTTCTCTCTCTCTTCACAAAGAAGCAGGCAAAGAAGAGGTCCTGTAAGCACACAGCCAGACGGCAGCCACCTACCAGCCAAAAGAGGCCTCGGAATGAAACCTGTGTTGCTACAACCTTGATCTTGGACTTTCCAGCCTCCAGAACTATCAGAAATAAATGGCTGCTGTTTAAGCCACTCAGTCTATGGTATTTCCCATCTGTAAAATGGATACTAATGGTCCTATCTCATGGAGGTCTGGTGAGGTTTAAATGAGAAGGAAGCAAAGTACTCAGCATGCTACCTGGTTCTCAGTAAAGGCTTAACAAGTGTCAGCTATTGCTATTACTTCACTGGTCCTCAAACACACCCTGCACATTCCCACTTCTGTGCCTTTGTTCATAATCAGTTCAATCCCACAAACATTATTTGAGCAAGTCCCTACTGCGTGCCAGGCATTGTATGAGGTCCTGGGGATACAGAATGCAACAAGGCCTTGCTTCAAATCCAAAGACTAGAGTGAAGATGCTCCCCACCGCTGGCCTTGGTGAAGCTGCTTCAGATTCCATTTGTAATAAAGGGACTGATTCACAAGAGGAAATAGCAGCTTGGTTTGAAACCTGTTTTACAGCATTGGGCTGCTGAGAAAATAAGTAAATCATAGGATTAGATCCAACAGTTTCTCAGTCTCCCTTGGTTTTACGATATTCATATGGTAATAAAGTCTTCTCCCCAGCTTACCAGTAATTATCTGAGGCCCTCTAAACTAATACGGGTGTGTATTTCTTTCTTGACGATCACAGAGATTTTTGTTCCCTTTGTGTTGGTTTCAGGTATAAGGTAATCACACTCTAAAATGAAAAGAACTTTAAAACAAGCAAAAATGAAGGGCCTTCCTATGCTCCACTAAAATTCAGACAGGAGAGGGACAGACGCATTCCTGAGCCACGTGCAATCATCACTCACAGGGTTCAACTGACTCATGTTGGAAAAAAGCACAGTCATAATTTTATACTTCCTCTGGGGGTATAAACAGAGAAGCACTTTTTCGTTTCTGGAGGAGAGCTAACTTAGGAAGAAAGAGGGACTCAAAATGAGTTTGAGAAGATAAAATATGAAGAGTCCAAAATGTCACGCAAAGTCCATACTGAAGCATGGAAAGGGACATGGTGCCATGTGTTAGAGGAAGGCCAGCTTTCGCATGGACACTTTTACAGAAGCCGCCCTCCTCTGGCTCCCCCAAGACTCCATTTGTATCTCCATCACTGCCTTTCCTGATTGTCTCTTTGCTTTAGAGTTTTTGAGTATGTTCCCTCCTAGACAGTGAGTTCCTTAAGGGAGAAATTCCTCTCTCACGGGTCCTTGCTGGTGTCTCCCAGGGTCTAGCACAAAGCAGGTGCACACTCCCCACTCCCGGCCCTGCACGTCCCTAACTGCAGTGGGAGGCTGGGTACACAGAGGACGCAGGTGTCCAACATTTGGCCTCGGATCCAGACATACCATGCTTTCCCCTTCTACTGGAATTTCCCACTCTGTATGATGTTTTTTCTTAATATCTTTGTGATTCTGTCCCTCATTCCATTGCAATCCTTAAATTTTTTTTCTCTTCCCCTTTATCATTCTCGACCTCAGAACTAACCTTTCTGTTTATAGCCACCACGCTCCCTTTTCTTCCTTCCTTAAAGCATCTCTGCAAACCTCTTAAAGCTCTTTGACAGACATGAATGGTGGATGAAAGACCCTGCGGAGGTGTTCACTAAAGAGTCACATTCTCCTTCCTTGTGGCCAGGAAGAACATTTAGGAGAGATGTGGCTGTTCCTTCAGTTCACAGGCAGAACTTGCTCACGCTGGGGGAGAGCGAGCGTGTGGAGCTCCTGACACTGGCCCTCTCGCCACTGGGCTGTCTGAGCCAAGGCAGTGGTTTCCAAGCTGCATTCCCTGGAACCTGAAGCCTCCTTGGCCCTCCAGGCCTAAGAAGAGAACACGAATGGGAGAGTAGAGTGGATGGGCTCATGTCTCCCATTGTTCCTGCTTCACACACGGCCACTCTGCCTTCATCTGCCAGACAGATTAGGCTTTTCTAAACGATCAGGGTAGAAAATAAAAATGGTGCCACTGCTGAAATACTTCGTGAGCCACTGTAACAGTGGGAAAAAACAGCCAGTCAGATCAATTGAATGTTGGCAAATCCTTCCTTTAAGGGTAAATTAGATTTGCATATTGGAAACCATCAAAAGCCACTTGGAGTCAAGCCTGGTGAAAAGAAAATGTGAGCACAAGGAATAAAAACACCACAGGAAGGCAAAACAACAAGGAGGATGACAGCACTTTGGAGGCCGAGGCGGGCGGATCACAAGGTCAAGAGATCGAGACCATCCTGGCCAACATGGTGAAACCCCGTCTCTATTAAAAATACAAAAATTAGCTGGGTGTGGTGGTGCACACCTGTAGTCCTAGCTACTCACAAAGCTGAGGCAGGAGAATTGCTTGAACCCGGGAGGTGGAGGCTGCAGTGAGTGGAGATTGTACCATTGCACTCCAGCCTGGTGACAGAGTGAGACTCCGTCTCATAAAAAAACAATACCGTCCACGTGTGTGTGTAGCTCATGAAGCACTCCCAGGAGAAACTCCCCAAGCAAGCTTCTGTGACATTGTTGGGACAAGTACATAAACTGACCTTACAAGGTGATGACATTGAAGCTCGGAACTCACTCGTACGCATAAATTCTCCTGTTCCTTATGAGTATGGCTGAGTGTGTGTGTGCATGTCTCACCATTTTAAAATAAAGTCCAAAATTCCTCTAGTGAGTCTTTGGAGAAGAAAATGCCTCATGGTGTTTGCTCTGGATTTAAATGCTGCTCCAGCGCTTCCTGGGTGTGTGATTCCAGGAAAATCATTTTAACTTTTCTAAGCTCGGTTTCATCATCTATAAAATGGGACTAATAATATTACTACACAGGGTTTGGGGAAATTTAAATGCGGCAAAGCATGTTAATTCCTCAGCTCAGAGACTGGCAAAGAATAAGTTCTCTTAACAGTTGTGGCTCTCAGTATTAGCATTGCTATTATCATTGTCCTCTGACCTGAGCATACCTGACTCCAGCATACCTGGCCAGCACGCGTTCATGATCCCCGTCTCTCTTTAGTTAATAGATGAGGTCTACTTTAATTGACTGAGAAGCATTTGGAAAAAAAAAAAAAAGGCGGCGGCAAAGGGCAGCTTTGCTAACTCATCTGATGACTCATGGGAAATCGAGATTAGAACAAAAAGTAGAGGCAGTTTGGGCAGCAGGGCGTGGGGAAGACTCACAGTAAAGCCCCGTGCATTTTCGTGGGTGGAGACGCGGAAAAAAGAGGTAGGGAGGGTCCTGGAAAGGAAAGTGAAAGATGCTGAAACATGAGGGTCTCTTAAAGTCACAGGTTCACCGAATATCAGCGCGAGATCTGTGAGAACGCTGATTCTAGTCTACACACAGTGAGGCCCAGAGACGTGAAGTTACCTGCCCAAGGTGGCCCAGCTCCTGGGTGAATGAGCAGCATTTAAGTGCTTGCTTATCTCCTGATGCAGGGGCCACTGACTTTTCCCTGCCACCCAGAGGGCTCCGTCTGAGCTAAAAGGGCTTGTGAGGGTCGGGCAGGGCCGCTGAGCAGCCTTCACCCAGTGCTCTGAAAATGCTCTGGTTTTTCAAGTCTGCAGCCTCAAAGCGTAGCCTGCAGTAGTTCTCCTGTCTCACCTTCTACTAAAAATGCTCACTCTGAAACTTGTAACAGTGGTGACCTCTGACAAACGGCACGTCCCAGCTGTTAACATTATTTGGCTTACAAGAGAAGTTGCCCTCAAGCCCCTTGTAGCCATGCCCAGGGAGGAGGTGACACTGTCAGGGCCGGGCCGCAAGAACGACAAAGAAAAAAGTCACCTTGTTACTTACGGTCTGGGAACGGCTGGTGGCTCCACCAGGCTTCCTGCAATCACTCCCTTCTGTAACGGTGGGTTGGAGACATGAATGCCGCCTCTAGACTCGCCAATTAGGCCCAGCCACGGGGCTGTGGAGCCCCGCACAAGGATTCCCTATTAGCAATCAGCGTGTGGAGGATCACTTTATACCAGGGCTTATTTTTAGCACACTGTCACCTTTTCACTGGGGCCAAACCTTTTGTACCCAATCCATACCTGAGTTCCAGGACATTGCATTTCAAACCTCTGTTAATTGACTTCATTAGTTAATGTGCTGCTCCTTGAATCCTGGGGGTAAATGAGCAGATGAAGAAGACTAACTTAAAGTCTGCAGACAACTGAGGAGGATGGATGCCCCTGCCCCCACCCTGGTCTCATGGAGCCCACGTCAAGGGGCATCAAATTCTCCCCAGGCTTAACTCCGCTGGTCATTCCTGAATCCTCTGATGAGCTTCGGTTATTTCCTGTCCTTCCAGGTTTTTATGAAGGGAGGTGTCGTAGGCAGTATGAAGACTGCGCGTGTATCTGAACCCAAAGCAGCTCTCTTCACCAGCACCCGCTTGCCAGCTGATTTCACTTTAGTTGTCTCGCCTCTCAGGTTCCTTGTCTATACACTGGGAAAAATTGCTGACTCATCCACTTCTCACCTTTCCAAGGCCAGACAGGTAGTTCTGCGGAGCAAAGCCCTGCTAAGGAGTGTGATTAGCTCCCTGGGGTGATAATGGAAGTCACTCACTCGGCGCTTTTCCTAGGTGGCTCCTGAGTTATCAGGACCCTTAGGAGCCAAAATCCATGAGAAACATGTTCTGGGGCTTCAGCTCTCTAAAGGCCTCATTCATTCCACATGCACTGAGTCTGTGCCAGGCTCCTTGTAAGCAGACAGGTATGGACACATCCCAAACCAGGCCCCCAAAGCCACGGATGAGTGGCAGCATCATACAACTTAAATGCCAGGACCTGGCCTCATCCTACAACAGCCTCCACCCCAGCCTTGGGCAAGGGGACCACAGTATCAGATACCTTTTCCTGAAGGAGGGGCCCTCACAGCTGCTTTGTTTGCAAAGATTCAGCAAGGGAGAAGAAAAGGAAGTGTTCTTCCTCGGCGTTGAAAAAAGGATGGGAAAAGGCTGGCACACCCGGGGAAGGGAAGCCACACTGTTCGGCTGGACATAGTAGACAAGTGTGGGCCTGCAGAGGTGGGACCTGGGCAGGTGGCCCAAGGCCACACTGCAGAGAGCCTGGAATCTTTCCTGAATGGGAGGGGAGGGGAGAGGGTACTGGGATTTCAACAAGGGAAGAAGCATGATGAGGGACACGTCTTAGAAAGATGCCTGGAGAGTCAGGGGCAGAAAGGGCCTGGGCAGGGTGAGCACAGATGCCCTTGGAAGCTGCTGCACAGAGCAGGGCTTGGAGAGCAAGTCATCTGAGCAGGGAGTAACGGGGGCCTAAGCAATTTCAATCCATCATAACGTACAGCGTGAAGATATGCAAAACTTGAGAACTGAAATCCAAAAAGAGAAAGCGGGCAAACCGAGTACCGGGTGCCTGATTCCAGGAAGGTGTTCCAGTCTGGTAAGCTTCTTCCCAGGCCGAGTCCCGTCACTGTCATGGCATCTTCCTGGATTTGTCAATTAGGGCTTGAGCTCTGACAGACCTTCTGGAAGACATCCATTTGTAGTTTGCCAGACTTAAAAAAACAATAGAAAAGTTGATCCTAGAGAGGATCAACTCTGGAGAGCACTGAAATGAACATGTGGAATTCCATTCAGAGCATGTTTGGCTTGAGTGTATGAAATCTGGGCGACCTTCCCTGAAAGCCCCTCTCCCTTGCAGTCTAAGCTGGATTCTGGGGCCCTCCACTTCCCCCCAGGAAGTGAGGATAATCATGCCTATGTGTGAGGAGTCAGAGGATTAAGAGTGAATGAATGGAAAATAACTGATACAGTGTTAGGCCGGGCACAGAAAACAGGAGATACCTAACAGGGTTCCCTGATTCTTACATACTTGAAATGTGTCCCCTCTTCACAGCCACCAACACTAACCATATGCACATGTGCATACATACATGTGCACACACACACATTTCAGTTCCAACTCTCAGTTAAGAGCTGCCATTTGCATTCTGTGAGGTTTTCTTGGGAGGAGACCTTTCCAGAGAGCCTCCGATCCCCCAACACTCATCTCTTCTCCTCACCTACCAGCAGGGGCTGGCCTGAGTGATATAAGCTGGAGGATTCATGTAACTTCTCTTTCTTTAAGGTACTTTCTGGAGGTGGGACAATTAATCCACAACTCAGCCCAGGGAAGCAGACAGCTGATCGTCATTTCACTAATGAGATCGCTGAGCCGTGGCTCGGAGTGCGTGGGCCCGGCCAGGTGGAGACTGGATGCTGGCAGGAAGGGTGTTAGAACCCTCAGCTACCTAGCCTGTGGTGGAGCAAACAGCCCTGCAGGACTCAACGCCTTTAACCCTTGGATTTTCATCCAACACTTCTGCAAATCTCTTTCCTCAAACAAACCGCCCCCTACCGGCATAATATGGAAGCTCAGAAGATCACCCACAAAGAAAAGAGAACAATCCTGTATAACATGAGGCAGTCAGATTAAATAATTCCAAAGTGTCTTCTGGCAAATGCAGATCAGAATAGAGCATACTGAAGACGTATCCTTTTAGACCCACTCCTTCTGCTTGTGTCTGGAAAGCCCAGGCCTGCCAGCATCAGCAGCGACACTTCAATTCTGCCAATTTGATCAGACCACGTGGATTTTCTCCAATACACCAGTTGATAATGAAGAGACAAGTGTTAGCAAGGCAGCCCTGGTCAATCCCAAAGTCCTTAGATGCAAAACACAGGGAAGGTGGTAATCATCAGGAGGAGATCCCAGATGGGCTCATTAAAACCATTATAAGAAATCCCTGTCTCCTCCACGGCACCCACGACCACGGAAACCCTGGCCCTGGTGAGTGAGTGGGGACTGTAGGGGCTTCCCTTGCACCAGTTCTTTCTGTTTAGGAGGGAGCACATGGCTCAGCTCACCACCACCACCTGCAGCAGCAACAGTAGCAGCAATTACCTTTGAAATCACCCTCGCTCACAAACCAAGTATTTGTTATGAGTCTGTGCCTGGAAGTAAATATCCCTTCTGTTTCAGTGACCATGTATCCTGGATTTCCCAGGATAGTCTGGTTTATGCCTGTTTTGCTGACAGCACATATGATCAGTACCTATTTTCATGCTGAAAAGCTTCTTGATTGGGCAATAAAGTATGTGGTTACCTAAGCTCTACCAAGTTGTTTCAAAATTGGTTGGAGGGAAAGAAGAAAAACCTATAGCGCCACCAACGATTAAATTATAAGATTACTTTTCCAAGATGACAGTGATTCAGTTTTCACTCACAGATGTTATGTATTTAGTTAGACGTACTGGTGGGGAGGGGGCGTAAATGCAATTGAATATAAGATTAGACAAGCAAGAATGGTATTCTGTAGCCTTACAAAATCACAACCACATGTCAGTTGTCAGTTTAACAAAGCATCCTCTGTTTAAAAATAAAATGTTAAAAACAAATTATATTTATACTCATTTTAAATGTTTTCCTATGAAAAGAAAGGTTTTCCTGTTTTTTAATGAGAGAAAATTCAAAAATATCAAATTAACTATTTTAGAGTATACAATTCAATTGTATACTTTCACAGTCGTATATGACCATCAAGACTAATTCCAGAACATGACCCCAAAAAGAAACCCATAGCTGTTACCAGACAGTCTAATTTCACTCTCCTTCACCTCCTGGCAACCACTAATACATATTCTGTCTTGATGGCTTTGCCTATTTTGAGCATTTCATATGAATGGAACCACGTTGTATGTGTCATTTCACGTCTAGCTTCTTTCTCTTAGCATGATGCTTTGAGGCTTAACACATGACGCAGCATGTATCAGTATTCTACTCTTTTTATAGTTGAAAAAGATTCCTCTGTATGCAGATACCAGATTTTGCAGGCCCATTCGTCAGCTGATGGACATTTGCTTTGTTTCCACTTTTTTTGCTATTATGAATAATACTGCTATAAATAGTCAATGTACAAGTTTTCATGTGAACAGTTTTCAATTCTTGGATACATACCTAGGAATGGAACTGCTGGAACAAATGGTAACTCTATGTTTAATTTTTTGAGGTACTGCCAAACTGTTTTCCACAGAGGCTAGATCATTTTACATTCCCAGAAGCAATGATCACGAATTCTAATTACTTCACATCTTCTTTAATCTGTATTATTTTCTTCAGCACCACCATCATCATCATCATCATTGCCAGCCCAGTAGGTATAAAGTAGTACCTTATTGTGGTTTTGATTTTCATTTTCCTAATGAATAATTTTCATGCATTCTTTCATGAACATCTTTTTTGCAGTGGCCCTTTGTGTATCTTCTTTGAAGAAATGTCTGTTCACACCCTTTGCTTATTTTATTGATAGTTGTTTGTCTTCTTGTTCTTACATACTTTGGATACTAATCTCTTATGAGATATACTATATACAAATATGTTATCCTATTCTCTGGGTTGCTTTTTACTTTCTTGATAGTGTCCATTGATTCACAAAAGGTTTTAATTTTGCTGAAATCCAATTCACCAATTTTTTCTCTTGTTGCTTATGTTTTTGGTGTCACATTAAAGAAACTATTGCCCAATCCAAAGTCCTGAAGATTTATACCTATGTTTCTTTCTAAAACTTTTATAACTTTAGATTTTACATTTAAATCTTTCAGCTATTTTGACTTACTTTTTTGTAGACAGTGTGAGGTAAGGGTCCAGAATTATTTGTTTGGATGTGGCCATCCAATTGTCCTGGCAACATTAATTGAGAAATTATTCTTTTCTGTTTTGACCGTACATGTATGTATTTATGTATGGACTCTCAGTTCTATTCCATCAGTCCATATGTCTATCCTTATGTCAGCACCAACTTGTATGGATAACTGTAGCTTTGTAAAAAGTTTTCAAATCAGGAAGGGTGAGTCCTCCAACTTTGCTCTTTTTTATTTTTTCAAGAATATTTTGGCTATTCGGTGTCCCTTTTATTTTCATTGAATTTTCGAATCAGCTGACTTTTAAGATCAACTGCAAAAAAGAAGTTGGAATTTGACAGGGATAGCAGTGAATCTGTATGTCAATCAGGGGAGTACTGATATTTTAATAACACCGAGTTTTCCAATCCATAAACACAGAAGATTATTTCTTTCAAAATTCTCATAGTTTTCAATGTATAGGACTTTCACTTCCTTGGTTAAATTTATTCATAACTATTTTATAATTTTTGATGCTATTTTAGGTGGCATTACTTTCTTAATTTCATGTTTGGATGTTTCATTGCAAATATATAGAAATACAACTGATTTTAGGATATTAATCTTATAGCTTACAACTTTGTTGAACTCAATAACTCTAATAAGGGGTGTGTGTGTGTGTGTGTGTGTGTGTGTGTGTGTGTGTGTGTGTTTCTTTAGGATTTTTTTTAGAAAATCATGTCATCCACTAATAGAGATAGTTTTAACTTCCTTCTTCTAATCTGGATTCTCTCTTTCTCTCTTCCACTTCTCTCCTTTTTCTGTCTTTCTCATCTAATTGCCCTGGCTAAAATTTCTAGTAAAATGCTGAATAGAAGCGGTGAGAGAAAACATCTGCATCATGTTTCTGATATTACAGGGAAAGCTTCCAGTCTTTTACAGTTAAGTATGATGCTAGCTGTCGGTTTTTCATAGATGCCTTTTATTAGGTTGAGGAATTTCTTTTCTATTTCTAGTTTGTTTAATATGGTATATTAAATTGATTAACTTTCATATGTTGAACCAACTTTGCATTCCTGGGATAAATTCCCATTAGCTATAATGTCCAGCCCTTCTAATATGCTGTTGGATTCTGTTTGCTAGTATTTTGTTGAGAATTTTTGCATTTATATTCATAAGAGATATTAGTCTGTAGCTTTCCTTTCTTGTGATATCTTTATCTGGTTTAGGTATCAGGGTAAAACTGACCTCACAGAATCAGTTAGAAAGTGTTCCCTCTTTTATTTTTTTGGAAAGATTTTGGGAAGGATTGGCGCTAATTTTTCTTTAAATGTTTGGTAGAATCCATTGATGGAGTCATCTGATCCTGGACTTTCCTTTGTTAGAAGTTTTTCATTGCTAACTCAATGTATTACTTGTTATAGGTCTATTCATGTATTCTATTTTATCTTGAGTACCAGTTTTGGTAGTTTTTATATTTCTAGGACTTTGTTCATTTTATGTAGGTTATCCAGTTTGCTGGTATATAGTTGCTCATTATATTCTCTTAAGATCCTTTTGTATTTCTGTAAAACTAGTGGTAATGTTCTTCTATCATTTTTTAATAACTTTACTCCTTTTTTTCTCTTCATCAGATTAGCTAAAGATTTGTCAATTTTGTTGATCTTTGCAAAGAACCTACTTTTGATTTTGTTTTTTTTTTTTCAATTACCTATTCCACTGATCACAACTCTAATCTTATTCTTCTGCTTGCTTTAGGCTAGTAACTTAAAGGGGAGGTTAGGTTATTGAGTTCAGGCAAACTGTCTCCGTTTTTATTTATTTGGAGGTTTCTTAATTTCTCATTCACTTTTGAAGGATAATTTTGCCAGATACAAAAGTCTTCGTTTACAGTATTTTTCTTTCAGCACTTTGAATGTCATCCCACTGCCTTTGGCCTCCATGGTTTGTGATGAGAAATCAACTGTTAATTCTACTGAGGATTTCTTGTATATAATGAGTTGCTTCTCTCTTACTGCTTTTGAGAAACTGTATTTGTCTTTGGTTTTCAATAGTTTGATTATGATATATCTCAGTGTGGATCTCTTTTAGTTTATCTTACTTAGAGTTTATTGAGCTTCTTGTATGTATACATTGCTATTTTTATCAAATTTGGGAAGTTTCACCATTATTTCTTCAAATCGTGGTTCTACCCCTTTCTCTTCTCTCTTATGGGACTCTATTTATGAGGGGGTTGGTAGGCTTGATGTCCTCTGGTCTCCTAGGCTCTGTTAATTTTTTTCATTCTTTTTCTTTCTCATTCCTCTGACTAGATACTCTCAATTTACCTGTTCACGTCTTCTCATTCTTTCTTTGGTCTGTTCAAATCTTATGTTAATCCCCTGTAGTAATTTTTTCTTTCAGTTACTCCACTTTTCAGTTACTCAAATTTCTATTTGGTCCCAGTTTACAATTTCTGTCTCCTTATTGATATTCACTACTTGGCAGGGTATTGCCCTCATATTTCACATTAACTCTTTGGAGATAGTTTCAGCTTTTTGAATGTATTTAAGATAGCTGATTTAAAGTCTTTGTCTGGTAATGAATTCATTTTTACTTTCTCACTTTCTCAAAGGCAGTTACTGTTGATTGCTTTTATTTTTCCCCTGGCATGGGTCACTGATACATTTCTTTGCATGCCTTGTAATTTTTTATTGAAAATCGAACACTGAATGTCATAATGTGGCAACCCTGGAAATCAGATTCTCCTTCCTCTCTATGGTTTGCCATTATTGCTGTTATTTTATTTGTTTCTTGACTTTTCTGAATTACTTCCATAAATCTGTATTCTATGTTATGTGTAGCCACTGAATGCTTAGTTAGCTTAGTGGCCAATTAATATTAAAATAGAAATATCCTTCAACACTTGGAACTAATAAATCATCCACTCCTAGCCAAGGGGCTCTGTGTGCACTGTGTGTAGGGGTGGGGGGACACCTTCAACACTCAGCCAGGCCATTTACTACTCAGCCTTTGCCTTCACTTCCTGATTATGCACAGCCTGATGGTCAGCCAGAGGTAAAAGACGGGGGCCTTCCTGCATTTTTCCTCAGTATGCGCACAGATCTGGGCTTGTGAATGTCCTTCTAAAATCTTAAGAACATTCAGGACCTTTTCAAAACCTTAGTCCCCAGACTTTCCTTCCAAGTTTTTTGGTTAGTCTACTGTTTCCCCCAGTTGTTATCCAACGCCTCAGACAGCAAAGAAGAATGTTTTAGACCATGATCCCTTGGGAGCAGCTTCGTATAAAGCCAAGTTCCCAGTCAGAAGAGCTCAAGACATGTTTCTAGTAGCATGTCTTCAAGGCAGCCACCAGATAGATCAAATTAGAATTTTCTGTAAATAAGGTACATTCTGCTCCCTCACACATCTGTACTGGGAATGTGGGTTGTTATTTCAAGGCTGCTGCTGAGCTAGGGAGTGGAGTATGGGATTGAGATAAGTTAACACACCACAGTTTTGCTCTTTTCATTAAGAATTAACTAAGGTTTTTTGTTTTTTGATGTTAAATAAGTGCTTCCCAGAGTACTCCAAGCATTTGGTTACATTGCAGGGTTCTGAAAAAGCGGATTCTGACAGTTACTGCCACTTTTTTTCTAGCTTTTATAGAAGGGTAAACTTTTGGGGTACCTTACACCACTATTTTCTTTGACATTACTTGTTTTGTCTTTCCATAAAGGTGAGGCACCTCCTGCTTCTCTTGGGTGTCATGGGAAGTCAGATACCTTTATAGTCCTTGGAGAAGACTGGAGGGTGGAAGGTGGGGGTTGGGGATTTCTAGGTGTAAACCAAAAATAAAATTCTTAGTGCCACCCCGATACAACCAACTGAGTGTCCCCTCCTCTCAGCCAAAGAGATTTCAAAGAAACCTGCAAAACTCGTTAAGGCCATGATAGGAAGACATGGAAGGAGTGGTTGGACATGTCTCATCCTCTGTTCCCTTTGGAATCCACGCACAACTGACCAGCATTAACAATAAAACAGAGACCTTAGACTAACAAAATAGACTCTTTGTAGCAATAAGATAGAAATTCCAGCCTAACTCTAGTATTGAATCACATGATAGAGAGCAGGTCCTGAAAGTATCACCCAAAATATATTTCTTTGTCACATTTTGAAATAGCCCTGCAAAGCTGTCTCTTGTGGGGAAAATTCACATTCTATAGAGAATCCTCTTCCCTTTCTAGTTTTTTCCTGATCTAGGAGAGATTTAACTAAGAGTCTGGCACCTTTTAAGGTCTGATGAGAGACATATACCCTCTATTCTGTCTGAAGCAGGCTACCTAGAGGCTTCATCTGCATAATAAGAACCTTGGTCTCCATAAACCTTTATCTTAACCCAGACGCTACTTTCTATTCATTACAGGTCTTTAGATAAGAACTCTTTCAACCAACTGCCAGTCAGAAAAATCTTTGAATCCACCCATGACCTATAAGCTCCCACTTTGAGTTGTCCCGCATTTCCAGACTAAACAAACGAATGAATACATACCTCATCTGTTCTGACTGATGTCTCCTATCGCCCTAGAATGTATAAAACCAAGCTGTACCCCAACCACCTTGGGCACATGTTCTCAGGAACTCTTGAGATTGTACCTTGGGCCATGGTCATTCATATTTGGCTCAGAATAAATCTTTTCAAGTATTTTACAGAATTTGGCACTTTTTGTCAACATAGAGAAGAGGCAGAATTTATAATTTTTGATTTGTATATTTCATAGCAAAAGTATAACTGCGCCATGTTTTTAATTCCTAAGTACTCCTGGATCTGGAATGTACTGGGGATAATACCAAAAACTGTTTTTGAGCATATGTCAGTAGGGTAAGAACCACGATGTGAAGAACAACTACAGAGTTTCTCATATACAAGTATTTTCTGACTCACTTTATAAGAACATACAGTACCCTGATTGAGTGATGATAATTAACAGGATGCTTTTGTTTCTTTAGGTTTTAAAAATTACACTTTTGGCCGGGCATGGTGGCTCACACCTGTGATCCCAGCACTTTGGGAGGCCAAGGCAGGCAGATCACGAGGTCAAGAGATCGAGACCATCCTGGCCAGCATGGTGAAACCCCATCTCTACTAAAATACAAAAATTAGCTGGGCGTGGTGGCACATACCTGTAGTCCCAGCTACTCAGGAGGCTGAGGCAGGAGAATTGCTTGAACCCGAGAGGCAGAGGTTGCAGTGAGCCAGGATTGCGCCACTGCACTACAGCCTGGCGCCTGGCGACACATCAAGACTCTGTCTCAAAAAAAAAAAAAATACACTCTCCCTATGAAACTAGATTTAAGCAATGGAGTATCTTCAGGATAACACTAATAAAAAGAGGTTGGAGAAGGGCGCGTTCTAGGCATATTTTTGTTGTTTTATAAAAGAATAGTGGCAATAGTAATAGCAATTAATTGCTTTTACCAATAATGCTACTCATTATTTATTTTTAATATTAGTATAATAGTTATTATTATAATTACTGACAGTTACCTACTTACAAGTCTTATTGGAGACAGAGGGGGAATGTGGACACATAAATAAACACTATCTAATGTCTATCCACAAACAATTTACACAATATAGGAGGTAACATACAAAAATAATGAGGCACTGTCTTTCATAACCAGTGCTACTCAAAGTTCATTTTGAGCAGAACTGATTTGCAAGCTTGTTGTTACTGGTTTGACACAAGATAAATACAGAAATTGAGAGTAGTGCTTAGAAACTTACAGCACTTTGACAATGGGGCACATCCCCTCCAAAGTGAAATGTGTTGTCTGTGACGTTTGATAATAATAAGCCTTGGCTTGTATGACATATGTTTGTTTGTTTGTTTTTGAATTTGGAGGGACAGAGAGATTACTAGGGACTAGAGTGGTTTGAGCAGGATTTATGGAACAAGTGTGACTTTACATCATTAAAAATCGTAGGTGAAGAATGAAGGAAAATTCCAAGATCAAGTTTCCTAAAATTTGGAAATAAACTGTGTAAATTCTCCTAAGGTTTGTATCTTTCTTGTCTGAATGTAAGAATCTTTTTCTACTATGATGGGTGAGATCAGGAAGTGAATTAAAATCTTTTAATTTCCTCCTTGGTTTTGAAGTTCCTTAAAGAAGGGATTTAGAATTTAAATAGTATGGTTATTAGTATCTTTGAGTGAAGGATAAAACGTAAATTAAATGTCTTCTCATTTTTTAAATTAGGTAGAAAAGCTTACTCTTACCTAAGAAAAAGAAGAACTAAATTAAAATTCATTTTGCCCTGAGAGTAATCAGTATATCTGATCCAAATTGAGAAAAATGAAATCCTTTTTAAATTTTAGTACCTGTATTTTCAAAAGCCATAATTCTGTTTGGAAATCTATGAAGGTACATTTTTCTCATATATGAAAAATTAATCTTGTGCTGAGGCTAGGCAAGGAACTCATCCTGACTTTTTTTTTTTTTTTGAGACAGAGTCTTGCTCTGTTGCCAGGCTGGAGTGCAGTGGTGTGATCTCAGTTCACTGCAACCTCTGCCTCCTGGGTTCAAGGAATTCTCCTACCTCAGCCTCCCGAGTAGCTGGGACTACAGGTGTGCACCACCACGTCCAGCTAATTTTTGTATTTTGAGTAAAGACGGGTTTTCACCATGTTGGTCAGGATGGTCTTGACCTCTTGTCCTCATGATCCACACCCCTCACCTTCCCAATGTGCTGGGATTACAGACATGAGTCACTGTGCTCAGCCAACATGTTTTATTTAAATCAAGGAGTTCTCTAAAATTAACAGTTTATCTGAAGATTTAAATTAAAATTTCTACAGTAGTTGAAGGTTGTGGGAACGATGACAGGTCCAAATCAAGTTACTTAAACTTAGTAGTGAAAAGTCCCCAGTCCCTAAGAAGCTAAGACTTCCTGGTGGTCCCTCAGCAAGACCTAAGTAGGTGAGACTAGAAGATAGGACCCTGAATTGAGAGTAAAAGTATTGTCAACTGATTTCTAATCCGACATCCTTACTTTTGTAGTTTCCTATAACTACAATTAGCCTCAGACATGTGCTTTTCAAGTTTCTGAACAATTTGAGGTCATCTCTTCCTAACTGGCCAAAGTCATCAATGATCATACTAAGTTAGACAGAGAAGGTGACCAGCTAGGTGGGAAACTGGTATCTGTCTTTGGCCATGGGAGCTTTAGACATGGGTTCATCTGGGGACAACACAAGGCTGTCAGGGGCAAGGTAGAGGCTTCCATTCAAGCACACAGTGCCCAGACACACAGACCCTGGGTTTCTGAAAGGCTCCCAAAGTGCTTAGATCTTAAAGCACACGTCACATGCTGTGGTTGTTGTCATTGACCTGTGTTTGTCTATAACGGCATGATAACTCTCAGAGCTGTCGCACGGGGGTCAGGTTGAGGCAGCAGGATTGCAGAAGCATGGACCAACTTCCAGGTTTTCCTGAAATATCTGCCTTGTCTCAGTTTAGGGGAACATAGAACTGCCCAGAATCATTGAGACTTTGATTTAACACAATCCTCAGACTGGGTGATTAAAGCATTTTTGTTCTTTTGCATATTTGCTTGTTCGTTTTCTTTGCCCGTCATCCACTCAAAGCACTTTGGATTCAGCTACTTCTGATGTCCAGTAATGCCAAACGTTCCTGTAATAAGGCTAAACTTTCCTCTCTATGGAAAGACTGGTAATCATGTAGCAAGGGATATGAAGACATTGGCAGCATACTGAGGTCAGCTGGGGAGACTGATGCTCAGAACAGATTTCAAGACTAAAGACATGGGTTATGATGTCTCATTATTTCTTCCCATGCCACATGGATGGTGTCTTCTCATTGTTGGGTACATCATTCTCACCTCCATGCCTTGGTCCCAGGTGTTCCTCCTTTCCTGGAGAATGGTCTGTGTAATCATGATTATCCAAGATAGATTCATGATTTAGCCAAGTCTGCTTAATCTTCAAAGCTCAACTCAAATCCTACCGAAACAGTACTGCAAGATAGGAAAACCATGGACTTCGAGGTTGACCAGATCTGAGATGGGCAAACAACTTACCTCTCCAAGTGACAGATTCTTTATCATGAAATGCTGGGTCATTGCTCAAAAATGGGGTGCTCAAAAATAGTAAGTGTTAAGAACTTTCACTATTCCAGCCATCCACTGATGCCCTTCTCTCAGGAACTACAAAAACCTGAGACTCACAACCACATCTTCAGGATGTGTATGATTTGTACCTATTTTGGGGATTTCAGTGTCGTCTCCTCAAACATTCTTGAGGGCAGTGAACGCACCTCACTTCTTTGAAGCACAGATTCAGTTATGCTGAGTGTCCACTTAGGGAACACTTGCTTTGTGATAAGTACTGGGCTGCCTTCATTTAATTCTCCAGAGTCCTAAGGAGGAAATTTTTATCCCACTTACAGATGAGGAAACTGAAGCTCAGATCTATTGGTTGCATGTCCAAAGCCTCACAGCTAATAACTGCCACTCTGATCTTGAACCCAAGTCCTCTTTACCTACAAGTGTCCTCCACACAGTAGGGGCTCAAGTGCATATACTGACTGATTGATGGGCTGGATTCCACTCATATCCCTGGTCTAATTGCATCCTTTTCTTCATGGCATCTTGCCCTGCTGTCCCCTGGCTGCCAAGATGTGCTTACTCGCACTGGTCTGCGTTCACTCTTGCCATTGTGTTGAGCATCCATCAACACAAAGCTGTACAATTCTAAGTACCTAGGAAGTGAGCAGACCATATCGCACAGGACAACTAAGTGGTAAGAGTGAAAACAGCGTAGCAGACGGAGACCCCAGGCAGGTCCACTGGGCCAGAAGGAGGGTTGGGAGAGGGAAGATACTGGGGGCAAGTGACAGATTACCTAATACTAGAAACAGGTAGAAATATTAATTCCCCTTGGGGTAGAAAGTCAGAAGCAAATGTAGCTACAATCAGTCATGGCATGCTAATAGCCAGGGAGTCATATTTGATGCTTCTGGAAATGAACTGCTCACCTCGCAGGTCAGAAGGCAATTACCTCCATTCAGCTCAGGAAATGCCTATTTTTCAACCAGTGAGCATACTGTTTGGGGATTTTTGTTCGTCTGTTGTTCCTCCATTGGAAAGAATATAAAAAAGTTATAGCCAAAGGCAGAACACTTGCCCCGCTGACAAACAGCCCATTGACCATGGCAAATCCTCTGCTGCTAAACTATTAGAGTTATGAGTTGCTGCTTCCTTGGCAAATACCTGCCCTAGATGAAGTGCTCCAAATGCTGCAGCTGTCTTTGTCTATTCCCACCCCCCACCCAAAGACTCTATGATGTTTAAAGGCCACCTGAAACATTCTCAACAAGGTACACAATATAGTTTAACAGACACTAACATCTTAAAGGGCTGACCTAGATTTATGTACTGCAGGTGCACAGATATTGGTATCTGCACCCCACTCCCCATTTCCACTCACTTTTCAGTTGAAACCACTATGATCTCACTGTCTTTTCTTTTACACCGAAGGAAAGAAGGAATCATCCAGAATGGGTGCAGTTTGGGGGGCGGGCACAGTGATAAAGGCGGAATAAAGAAAGGAAAGGGTATTTTTTGAATGCCCACTGTGTGTACATCATTCTGATTTAAACCTGATCACCTTCAGGGAAAAGTATTCTTATTTTATTTCTATTCAGGTGAAATGTACATCAGATGCAGCTCCCCATTTTAAAGTGCACAATTCAGTGGTATTTGGTGTATTCACGATTATCTACAACCACTACTTTTTTCTAGTTTCAAAACAGTCTCACTGCCCCTGAAAAACAACCCACACTTATTAAGTAATCGCTCCCCATTCCCTTCTCCCCTCATCGCCTCCTAACCACAAATCTGCTTTTTGTCTCTATGGATTTGCCTATTTTGGATATATCATATACAAGAAATCACATAATATGTGAACTTTAGTGTATGGTCTTTCAGCATAATATTCTCAAACTTCATCTAAGTTGTAGTATATCGGTACTTCATTCCTTTTTACGGCTGAATAATATTGCATTGTATGTAAAAACCACTATTTATGTATCCATTCAACAGTTGATGGATATTTAGATGGTTTCTGCTTTTTGGCTATTATGAATAATCCTGCTCTAAACATTAAAATTTCTGTGTGAACATATGTTTCTCTTGGGTATACACTCAAGAGTAAAACTGCTGCTTTAAATCTGCTTTATGATAGGGAAACTGAGGCTGAAAAAGGGCAAGAACCTTGCCCGAGGTGATTCAGCTTGTTTGTGGTAGAGTCAGGATTGAATCCAGTCCACACGATTCCAGAACCACTTTTTTACTTTTACTTTTGTTTTTATAAGAAAAGTAGTCCATCCACTACACTTAGAACTTCTTTGGCTAAATATTTAGTGAATAATTATTTTTGTCAGAGATTACTAACTTTTACTCTCCAGCCAAACACCCTGAGGTCATGTGATTAATACCACTAATTTGAACTTGTGGATTCAATAGTTTCATTTGCCTCATGCTGAGATCTGAGCTTTTTGTTTTCCAAGAAAATCAATAGCAACAGACTTTATCTTGTTAGATCAAATATAACTTTTATTTTTAAAAGCTCCAATTATGCCCTAATGCACTGTTTATGTACTCAGAGGGCTTAATGAGATAATAAATGAAATTTTAATTTGACAATTAAAAGTGTAAAAGTGTTAGGATACTTTGGAATTAGGAAGGTTTGTGTGCGATTTTCTTTTTTTATTAGCCTTTGTTTTAGGATATAATTATACTTGTCTCCCATTATGATTGGGAGTAACTCAATTATTAAGAAGTAGAAAAATGAGTAAAATTTCTACTCCTGTGGCTTTTGTAGCAAGTTATGAAAACAAAATAAAAAATAAAATATAATCAGGAGTCCTAAGCATTGCTAAGAAATGGTGTCATTCTTTCATTTGCCATCATTCCTGGATAAGAAATGACTGATCAAACAGCCAATATCTTTATCATGAATATTCACCAGGAATGTAAACTAGTAAGACAGTAAATTCTGGAAGAACTTGGGTTCCCTGAATGAGGCAATGGATAATTTAAAATGTGTGAAATATATTACATATACAAAGTTATTTCCTCACATACCTGTGTATGCACACACATACATCCAAGTCCACACACACACAGCCACAGCATGAGTTTTCCAGGGTTCCAAAAAAGCAGAAATACTTGGACCATTATTTAATTCACATTTACTCAATACTTGAGGGTGCCACGCAGGAAACATTATAAAGGAATTAAAGTAAATGGAATCGCAAAATACAAGGCCAGCAAAAATCAATTTATGAACCTTAGGTTTAGCTCAAGTGAGTTTCTGACAACTAAGTAAAATGTTCTCTATGTCGTCAAGTTCCAAGTAATCTTTATCTATATGTCCTGTTTATTAAAAAGGCAAACAACTCTTTTTTAAATTAGGAAGAGCCAAATCTCATTCATCTTTCATTTATTCAATAATTATTGGATGCTCACTGTTAAAGTGCAATTTCTAAAAATGAATGGAAAACCCAGTCCCCATTGAGAAGATATGGACTATACCCAGGAAGTATTACCACTTAACTCGCCTTCTCAGAACCATGTGGAAAGAGAACAGAACTTCCTGTATCAAGCTGACTTCTAGCCAAAGACCAAAGAACAACTACCAGTAAAGCAAGTAGAAACTGTTTGTTGAGTGCATGAATAAATGAATGAATGAAACACCACAGACAGAATAAAGACCTCGTAGAATTTACTTGGAAACTACAGACTGGGTAAGGGGAGACTCATTGGGGGTTTTCAAGGAGGTTTTCCTTAGTTAGAGAGTTCAACAGAGGATATTTCTGGACCACTTTAGACATGTAAAAATTAACTTGACAGGCAATACATATCAAAAGTCTGAAAAGCCTTAAGAGTGTTTGTGTCTTAATAACAGTAGTTCTAACAGTTTTTGTTTAAAAAAGTTTCAAAAGATGAAAAAAAAATTAAAAGTAGTGAAGTTTTAATAATATAAAATGGTATTTAAAAGTTAAGACTGGGTGTGGTAGCTCACACCTGTAATCCCAGCACTTTGGGAGGCTGAGGTGAGAGAACTACTTGAGACCAGTAGTTCAAGGTTAGCTTGGGCAACACAGCAAAACTCAATCTCTGCCCAAAAAATAAAATAATTTTTTAAAAAATTATCTGAACGGCCAGGTGCAGTGGCTCACGCCTGTAATCCCAGCACTTTGGGAGGCCGAGGTGGGTGGATCACGAGGTCAAGAGATCGAGACCATCGTGGTCAACATGGTGAAACCCCATCTCTACTAAAAATACAAAAAATTAGCTGGGCATGGCGGCGCGGGCCTGTAGTCCCAGCTACTCAGGAGGCTGAGGCAGGAGAATTGCCTGAACCCAGGAGGCGGAGGTTGCGGTGAGCTGAGATTGTGCCATTGTACTCCAGCCTGGGTAACAAGAGAGAAATTCCATCTCAAAAAAAAAAAGAATTATCTGGGCTTGATGCTGCAAGTGCCTGTGCTACTTAGGAGGCTGAGTAGGAGGACTGCTTGATCCCAGGAGGTCAAGGCTACAGCAAGCCATGATGGCACCACTGCACTCCAGCCTGGGTTAACAGAGCGAGACCCTGCCACAAAAATAAAATAAAATGGTAAAAAGTTAGAAACAACTTCAATGTCTAACGATAAGAAATAAGAATATTATGGTAAATGAATAAATAAAATCAAGTCTTTGGATTTAAGGAGAAGCAGATGTGAGATAGTGTTAAGTAAGAAAGATCCATATGAAATGTTGTCAGTACTATAATGTATGCTTTTACACATTATTGTGTTAATAAACACCAGAATTTCAAACAAGGAAGAAAAACGGATTCCTGCCGGAGGAAACGGCACCAAGAAGGCCCATGGGTTTGGAATGATGGAGAGAAGAGGAGAAAAAGGAAGACTTGATTAAAACAATTTCAACTAGTTGCTAGGATTTAGGCCACATTCATTTCTGGTTAAAAACTGAGCTATGATGAAGTTAACCTAAGCCTCCACAAAGGTGCTAATTGCAATCCTTAGCAATTCTGTTGAGCGGAGGGACTCTCGGCATCTTAGCATCTAAGAAGACACTACAGTCCTTCTGGGTTAGAGACTTAGACTTTAATACACACTGCCATGCAAGGAAATGCAGGGACCACTGAATAGAGGGTCAAGAATAAACTAAACTAGCAGCTTGCTTCCAAATGCCAGCACATAGAGGTCTTACCAGGTTTTATCTGAAACCACTCATTCTACAACAAATTGATCAATCACCTACAGGCTGATACTGTGAAAAAGCTTTTTTGTTGAAAAGCTGCTATTGCATCCCAAGATCACAGATTCGCACAGAACAGAATCTGCAGGAAAAACTATAAACTGGGAGAATACAACATCCTTTAGCAACCTCTTTTCACACCTCCACCCTACCACTGACCTCCCCTGCCAATAATCCATTTCAATCAGCTCTAGGATACATAAGTCATAATAGTAAATGTGGATTACCATGAATGTACAGGCAAAACTCATTATACACTCATGGAAAAGACTCCATTTGTCCATGACAGATTTTAAACCACTTCAACACTTCTGGTCCCTGCAGTACTAGGCATCCTGTGACATGGCTCTGTGTCCCCACCCAAATCTCATCTTGAATTGTAATCTCCCCATGTCGAGGGAAGGACCTGGTGGGAGGTGATTGAATCATGGGGGCAGTTTCTCAGTTTCCCGCATGCTGTTCTCATGATAGTGAGTGAGTTCTCAGGAGATCTGATGGTTTAAAAGTGTTTGGCAGTGCCCCCACCCTGCCTTTCCTGCTCCAGCATGTGAAGACTGTGGCGTCTTCCCTTTCTTCACCTTCTGCCATGATTATAAGTTTCCTGAGGCCTCCCAGCCATGTGGAACTGAGAGTCCCTTAAACCTCTTCTGTTTATAAATTACCCAGTCTCAGGTAGTTCTTTTTAGCAGTGGACTAATACACCCTGTTTTTATCTGCAGCTCTACTTTCAGAAGTTAATTCCAAATATAAGCCATAAACATTCAGTGAATCTCTTGTTTTGTCTATGGAACTCTCCTCACCCCACTTTCCACAGGCATCCCTTCCCTCAAAGGCTGTAATATACACAAGAATCCTACTTAATGCTTAAACCAATCCTCGGACTCTAGCATCCATCAGAATTCCTTGGAAAGCTGGGCTCCATCATCAGTTTCTAATTTAGGAGGTCTGGAATGAAGCTTTGGAATTTGCAGTTCCAGGAAGTTCCCAGGAGAGGCTGATGCTGCTGGTCAGAGGACCACATTTTAAGAAGCACAAGCACTTATGGAGGGAAATCTAGGTACTGGTATTTCCTATGCTTGCCATAGGATAAAAGGCCTATACAACCCATACATTTTCAATTTTCCATTACCACCTATGTAGGGTAGGTCCTACAGATACAACATATATAAGAATGGGAACGAAGAATAGTCAAGACCAGATCTTTCCATGCCCTTTGAGCGAGAATCCAGGCCCAGATGTAGATGGGAGGCTGCCATGGGATCACTGTCTTCTCTTCATTGCCACCACAGTTCTGAGAGGGAAGCTTTACCTCCACAATCATCTACTAATCTGTTGTCATCCCTTGTCTCACAGAGCCTTTGATGCCATGAACGTTTTCAGAGAGCCATTCACACAGGTTGCAAAGATACAAGAGAAGGATGTATAGCTGGAAATCAGAATGCACCTGTAGATATTAAGCAAGTCAAAAGTCAGCTGGGCACAGTGGCTCACGCCTATAATCCCAGCACTTTGAAAGGCCAAGGCGGGCAGATCATGCGGTCAGGAGATTGAGACCAACCTGGCCAACATGGTGAAACCCTATCTCTACTAAAAATTCAAAAATTAGCTGGGCATGATTGCGCGTGCCTATAATCCCAGCGACTTGGGAGGCTGAGACAGGAGAATAGCTTAAATCAGGGAGTCAGTTCGAGGTTGCAGTGAGCGGAGATCATGCCACTGCACTCCAGCCTTGTAACAGAGCGAGACTTCGTTTAAAAAAAAAAAAGTCAAAGTCAACCTGTGCTTTAAAAATACAGTCTACTTTGGTCTGGTTTGAGTAATTAACTGATACTTAGAACACTAATACTGACACTTAGAAGACAAAGTCATATAGAAAAAGGCTTTCTTGGATCCACATACCAAAAAATTTCAAGTGCTTCAGTATGAAACAACTGGTCCATAAATTGGAGATGTCCCACCACCCAGCCCCTCTCCGCAAGGTGCTGGCCTATTTTGAAATGGAAAGCACCAGCTTCCGATCAAGCTCTTCACACTTACTTGACCTTGGCATTCGTTACTTAACAGTGCAGGCAATAGCTACCTATTTACAATATTCTCATTATGTTAAGCTCAGCTCTTTCTTGGATAGTGGTAACTTTTCCAGTTTGAAAAAGTGCACTGCAGGTCTCTGAGAAATGGCTAAATCTGTGCATTCTTCTAGCATGTATCATGCCCCAAGGATTCTATCTCATACACTTCATATATGGGATTTCACTGACCTTCACAATATTATTGTGGGAAAGGTATTAATGTCCCCTCTTTTGATAGATTGGCTAAGTAACTTACAAAGCAAGTTAAAGACCTGGGATCTAGCTTGAATGTTGTAAATATGTTGTTACCATCGGTAACCCATTTAATTCTCATTTAACCGATCCAACTTTTTTTTTTGAAGGGATCTAACTTCAATCTTTGAAACCATCAGAAAGAGCAGTTGGTATTCCTAGACACCCACAAACAGTGCTACTAGTAGCTTAGATAAAGAAAATTTAGAGGGTGGATCCCTGTATACCAAAGGTAAATTTATAATACATTTTCCCTATAATATTTCTCTAGATATTTAATTTTCAAAAGAATATACAATGTCTATCTAAAAATTCTAAGACCCTTAAAGGGGTCAAAAAACCACAGTGTTACCCTCATCTGGTATAACTGCACTAAGTAACTTGGTAAAACTTTGAGTTAACAAGAAATCAGTCTGAGGGCATGTTAAAAATTCAATGTTTTGTCCAAATTTGAACTGGACAAACAGGTTTATCTCTAAAAGCTACCTCAGATAAACAGAGATCACTAAGAGATTTTTCTAAGCTGTGTGGCCATTTTTTGATTTTGGAATTACAGATTTCAAAACAAAGAGAACAGAAGTGAATGGCACCAATCCTGATGGGAAAAGCCTAAAGTCACTCATAATTTCTTCTCTGTCTTCCAAAAACTTCAGTGATTACAACACTTACAGGCTTCCAAGACGAGTCTGCGCAAATGAGGTAACTGTAACTGTAAATATTCTGCTCCCGATTTTCTTTAAAAGAAACTGAATGGAATGTGTAACCAATTGTTTGTGTGAAGAAACAGGCCTACATCTCCAATCTCAAGCCTAATCAAAATCCCACCCTTCTCCTTTGACTATCATTTCGTGAGCCCCAGCAGAATGGGATCTAGGCCCATCAGCCTGGCTTCCTGTTGCCATCTCTGCCTTTCCCTGCTTCTTTGGGTAGTAGCTCTTTCTGTTCTTGCAGGAGGATTTGACAAGGAGAAATCCTATCCTCCTGCCCAGAAGCCTACATGATGATAGCCCAGGAATGGTGGAATGCAAAATCTGAGATCAGAAATCAAGTGGTCCAAGAGCAGGAAACAGGATGCTGGGAGAGCACTGGAGGTGAGATTGTAACCAGAATGAAGACATCTCAACACACGTCTTCTTTCAGGTCCGTCCATGCCCTAGTCCATTGTAACCACAGGCCTGAATGAACTCAGAGGCCTCCTTAAGAAAGCCAACTTTATCACCCTTTTGAAGACCCTTCGTTTTAACAAGTGTGGTTATTCCATTGGGGCATTGGGGTGTCAAGGGCCAGAAGCTTTAAAAGGGAACGAAAGAGAAGAAAATCAGGAAGTGGTGTAACAAAGGCCTAATTACAAGGGAGGAGTGTCTCTCTACAGACAGGTCACTGGAAGGATGCCAATGGCTCTTGCTGCAGAAAGGAAAAGATTGTTATAAAAAGATTTTTAAAAAAAGAAGAAGAAGAAGAAAGAGGCATGGCAGTGGAGACTGGGAGGGTGGGGCAGAGAATAGGGAAATGAATAAGAATAATGACTTAAAAGCTTTCTTTTTTTCCTGGTTCTCTTCTTTCCTTTCCGCAGATGCTCAGCTGAGCCAGTGCAGCTGGCTCCCTGACAAATGTGGAAAAATCAGCCAATTTGAGCTGGTTGTTAGCAGTCGGGGTACAGAGGCTCAGACAAATGAGGGCCTGCCTCAGGTGTGGCAGCTGATCTTCCCGAGTGTTCTCAAATGATTCTCGGGCAGCACGAGGTCTCCTGGCCTTCAGGGTCTCACCTGTGCTCCCTTCTATTTCAGGGCTCTACGTTCTCATAGGAGTGACCTTGGAAGATGCATTTTCCTCTATTTGTTCCTCCTCCACTCCCCTTTCTCCCTCTGACAAGGTTTCCTTCCTTCAGACTGGTGGGGCTTTCTCCACTCACTTAGTGAAAAGCCTATAGCACAAGGCCTCTTGTGCCCAGACATCTGACCACAGATCTGACGGTCCAACTCAAGACCCCCGAGAAAATGCCTGATGTGTATTCCTTTTCATATCACCGCATTGGACCAGAGTCTGTTGACACCCTGGAGGAATACCTTGGAGTTTCTCTACAAGACAGTGAAGGCTTCTTCGTACAGTTCACTAACACCAAATAGTATGTCACACATACTTATGTCCTCATTGTTACGTCCACACACAGAGTATGCATATGAAAAAAGAATGCACATCTGACCATTCCATTCAAGAAAAGCGGTCAATACTTTGAGTCAAGTTCAAGGTGAAAAGAGTTTTCTTGCAAGTAGCTGTGAAATTTTCTTGCTTATCAAATTATCCTCTTTCCAGTGATTCGTGTTTATGCATTGATAATTAAATAAGAAGAACAAAAATGAGGAACTAAGGTATTAAAATAAGTGCTTATGTGAGGGAAGTTTCTAGAGGGATGGAAATGATCTAGATCTTGTGTTTGTTGTTGTTGTTGTTGTTTTGTTTTCTTTTTTTGAGATAGAGTCTCACTCTGTTACCCAGGATGGAGTACAGTGGTGTGATCTTGGGTCACTGCAACCCCAGGTTCAAGTGATTCTCCAGCTTCAGCCTCTCAAGTAGTTAGGATTATAGGCATGTGCCACTATGCCCGGCTAATTTTTGTATTTTTAGTAGAGAAGAGGTTTCACCACGTTGACCAGGCTGGAATCGAACTCCTGACCTCAAGTAATCTGCCCACCTCAGCCTCCCAAAGTGCTGGGATTACAGGAATGAGCCACCACCCCAGCCATACATCCTATTTAAATTAGTGGTTACATGGGTATATACGATTGTCAAAACTCCCTGAACTGAAACAAGATCTGTACGTTTTGTTGTATTGTTAATTACATCTGATTCAAAATTTAAGAATTTTAGGTCTTACGTTTCAGTAACACATTGAGATCTACACCAACACAATGAAGTGGCAGCTACTATAAAAATGCACAGGACACACATACGCTGTGTCATATCATCAGTCGCCCTTTACACACAATAGAATATCTTCGAAAGAATCTAACATAATTTTTATACCATCCTCAAATACATTTAGGGAGAAGAAATGATATTAGGATGTGTGTGTGTGTTTGATTACTGCTATTCTTGTAAACTGAAAAGAAAATACCTTAGGTGCTTGAATTAGTTGTTCTCAGATGTTTTGATGTGGGAAGTATTAGCTGGGAGCTTGAAGGGGAGGGTCAACGTAATTGGTTTGTTTGAATAAAACTAATTTGTAGATTAAGTAGGAATGTTTGTTTGATTTAGGAAGAGAATGACAGCACGTCAGCGGTGAAAAGGTATTGGATTATAGGGTCTATTCTCTCATTAAAGCGATATAAAAATAGAGGCTCAGAGAAGGAAAGCAATTTGTCTATGAACACACAGCTGTTTCCTGCCAAACATGAATCTTCTGATAGTCAAGTCTGTTCTTCCAGTTTTTCATTATTCGTATTTTACATGACATTCTCTATAGTATTTTAAAGAAAAGATGATATTTATATGTCATCAACTTTCTGGACAGTAATATTTTTATTAATATGAAAAACATCTTCAAAACTTGTTTTTCCTCTGAGAATGGTTGCTTCTCAAATAAAGTGTTTTAAAAAATTAAGAGAGTCTACTGCTACACTCAAGTACTCACATTTATCTTCTCAAAAAGTACTCATGTATATCTTCCACGTGACAGTTAAGACTTAAAAAAAATTCAAATTTGGCCGGGCGCGGTGGCTCAAGCCTGTAATCCCAGCACTTTGGGAGGCCGAGGCGGGTGGATCATGAGGTCAAGAGATCAAGACCATCCTGGTCAACATGGTGAAACCCCCGTCTCTACTAATACAAAAAATTAGCTGTGCACGGTGGTGCGTGCCTGTAATCCCAGCTACCCAGGAGGCTGAGGCAGGAGAATTGCCTGAACCCAGGAGGCGGAGGTTGCGGTGAGCTGAGATCGCGCCATTGCACTCCAGCCTGGGTGACAAGAGTGAAACTCAGTCTCAAAAAAAAAAAAAAATTCAAATTTATGTTGCTGCTGTCCCATCTACCCATCCCTTAGAATACAGGATTCTGAAAAGTGTTGTTGTCACCAGAAACCCATATTTTCTCCCATCTGGACCTTGAAGTTTCCTTTAACTTTGCTTTAGTGATTGGGCAAGTCATCTTTCTTTCTGTGGCTTTAAGAATTGCCCATGATAAAGTAAAAGAGCCATACTCTCATGGAAACCATTCATGAGGCTTAATCAAAACATAATACTCTTGTTTATGTCTTCAACACATTGTTTATGGAAAGAGTGAGCCACAATGCACAGACGCTATCATGATGCTCAGGTGAAGATGAGTGATTACATGCCCAAGGGCAGACTGAATCCGCGCTAAAGACCAATAGGTGTGGCTCAAGCATGGCTTCAACATTTCAGAGGGAAGTTCAGAAACCCCATGTGGATTTGCTCTTCTTTATCTATTCCTTTTAACCAAAGCTGCCTTTATCATGTATATTTCTTTCTTTTCTTTTTTTCTGAGACAGGTTCTTGCTCTGCCACCCAGGCTGGAGTACGGTGGCACGATCACAGCTCACTGTGGCCTCAAACTCCCAGACTCAGGTGATCCTCCCACCTCAGCCTCCTGAGGAGCTAGGACTACAAGCATATAACACCACACCTGGCTGATGTTAAAAAAAAACCATTTTAGAGATGTGGTTTCACTATGTTGCCCAGGCTTCACTGTATTTCTTTTTTTTTTGAGACAGAATCTGGCTCTTTTTGAGACAGAATTTTGCCCAGATTGGAGTGCAGTGGCACAGTCTCAGCTCACTGCAACCTCCACCTTCCAGGTTCAAGCAATTCCTGTGTCTCAGCCTCCCAAGTAGCTGGGAGGATAGGCAGGCACCACCACACCCAGCTAATTTTTTGTATTTTAGGAGAGACGGGGTTTCACCATGTTGGCCAGACTGGTCTTGAACTCCTGACTTCAGGTGATCTACCTGACTCAGCCTCCCAAAGTGCTGGGATTACAGACATGAGCCACCACACCTAGCCCATCATGTATATTTCTGACAGCCTCTTCAGAAGGCTGATAACTTTGTGTTATGCTTGACAGATGCTGCACGTCTCTCAGCTTAGCCAGGGCCACCCACCCACCCCTTTGTAGACCCCTCGAAACAACACCTCAGCATCCTGGGAGACTGGCATGATAATGTTCGTTTTTGGGAGTAAGAACCAAACTGACAAGGAAGAGCCATAGGAGGATCAGATCGGAGCTATCTCCCCTCAGCGACCAGGAGGTCCATCTCTTCGGGAAAGGTTAAAGACAGCTAAACTCGAGTGGTTATTTGTCAGAGGGAGAGGGGTATCCAGAACCCAATAAACAACCACGCTGGATTCTGCTACAGTCACAGCATCCCAGAGCTAGAAGAGAGCCTGAAAATCATCGAGCGTGGTGCTTATCAAGCAGTTGTTGCTGTTGTGTTAAAGCAGTGGAATTCTTTTTGAAATTAAATCTTCTGTGAACCCCTGGCATAGAAAACAATTAAAACTGAGGAGGAGGTTGCTGAGCAGTTAAAACATCCTCACTGTTTGAAGGAAAGATTCCTCTCATGGCATACGGAGCCCCGAAACACTGCTGTGGGAGGTTTCCCAGGGCCCATTTGAACATGGGGTTCTCAAAAGATCAGTGACAGGGAGCTCACTGCCACTAAGGCTCATTCCACCATAGGTAGCCCAAGGTAGTAGAGGGTATCTTCCCGGCACAGACCTGAAATCTGACTCCTGCTAGCTTATATTCATGGATGTTACCTTACCTCAGAGGCCAAGTAAAATTAACTTATATCCCCATTTCGCAAGGGAAAATCTTCATATATTCAAAAGCAACAGGTATGTTGTTTTTTAGACACATCCCTCATTACACGGCAGGCTGTGTCCACGCCCCATCTCTCCCACACACGTGTCCAAACTCACACCACCTCTGCCCCTGCTGCAGCCTTATCAAGACTTCCTGTACTTCCTGTCTGTGTGTGCTGGGGGCTGAGCCTTCACAAGGACCCAGGGGCTCCTCAGGGAAATCCACAGGCCTTTCTACATGTGAACAAGAAGGAAAGGAAAAGATTTCGCTGCTGGGTTCTTTATGCTCCCTCCCACCAGCTTCAAAGATGACCCCACCCCTTTTGAATTGAGGGCCAGGAAGACTGACTGGCTTGGGGCCCTTTAGAAGAGGATCAGGTTGGGCGGGGGGTGGGGGGGGTGGGGAGGCAGGGAAATTCTAAACAGATTTTGCATGTGAAAAGAAAATAAAAACAGCTGAATTACAGGCAAAAAATAAATCTGCCCCTTTCCCCCTTAAAAAAAAAGGCACCATAACAGAACTACTTCAAGATTGCCAGGGAGACTTCCTGCACAGTAACATTCAGTGTTTCCAGCAGATCAACAGCTGGAAAAGCAAACTTTTTTTTTAAAATGTTAACATTTCACAGTTCAAATGGCTTAACAGATGTGAAATTATAGGATATACTTAGCATTTAGGTTTTAAAAAAATTATTAGCTAAATATCTTTTTAAAAAATACAGTTGGCGGTTAGTTCTTGATGATGATGGCAAGAATTTTTTAAAAGTTCATTATACTAAAGAAAAATGTTCATTACGCGAAATCATACTTTAATCAGCTTAACATGTGGCTTACACAGGTTTGCCTAAGATTAACTGGACATTTTAAGGCCTGGAAACAGATTGTTCTACTGACCAGTCAACTAATGTAAAAGATGAGAGGCACAAAGACTGGGAATGATATCAGATGCAAAGTGAACATCCCATAATGGAAATGGATAATGAGCCACGCTGGTGAGTGAAGAGACACCAGATCACAGATTCAAAGGCAAGGACAGCCTTGTCCAGGGAGCAAGCCTGGGAGAGCACAGAGAGGTGGTGTCCAGCCACTGCCCTTCATATGGGGACGAAGTGAGTGCAGAGGATTGAACCAGAGAACAGAAGCCACTAACTTGATAGAAAATAGACCTGGTGAGGGAAGGTTAGTGGAATTGGGTGGTTTTGATCTTAGAAGAAAAGAAAAAGGGCAATTTGATTACCACTGTCAAGCACATGACTGACTCTTGTAAGAGGCTTTAGGGAAATTAAACGAAAGCAGGAGAAATTCAGGTGGGCATTTCCAGAGGGAGGCCAGGTAAGCTGAACAGGAAGTGATCAGCCAGGGAATTAGGAGACCTGGGTGGACCCGCTTGTCACTAACTTGTGGGGAGACCTGGCATAAGCATCTTACCCTCTTGGGTCTCAGTTTCTTCATCTTTAAGATAAGAAGCCTGTAGTAAATGGCTATGAAGAGTCCTCCAGTTCATAATGATCTTTTAATTAATAATAAATAAATGGAAAAAAACCACCTCTCTTAACTGAGGTTAGTAAAATTATCAAGTAGGTTTCTGAGGACACTCCATTTTAAATTACCTCATTATTGGGCAAAAGTCTAACCCACTGGTTTCTTGTTAAGTTCTTCCAACATTCTGACCCTGTCCCGCTTTCCGCTTTATCTCATCCCAAGTTGCAGTCCCATGACTCTGTCCCTCACCACTGAGATAAACGCAATACTTACCAATCCATGGTCTGCTGGAGGAAACAATGGCTTTTGAAAAACGAATTATAAATCCCTGTGAGAGGGCACAAGTGTGCTATAAAAAAGTCATTAATAACTCAACTTAGCACTCAGATTCCCATTGGAACTATCAACCACAAAACAATATGCTTTCTGGCTGAGGAAGGGATGGGATCCAAGAGGAACACAAAGCCTTTGAAGCTAAAATTTTAGACGCAAAGGAAGGAAACTAACATGGTGTTCTGGGCTAGTTTTTTTTTGCAATAGATTAAGCTTTACAGTGCCACGGGGAGATGGGCATCTATTATATCTACCATTATAAGCAAGCAATCAAAAGTTCAGAGCAGTCAAGAAGCCTGCCCCAGGTCACATGGGTGGATCGAGGAGTCACTCTTTCAACAAGTATCTACTGAGTGCCTGCTCTGTTCTAGACATCGAGAATACGGTGGGGGAAGCCAACGTGGAAACTGCGCTGCAGAGTTTAGTTTCTAGTGGGAGGAGTGAGCAGCTGTGAAAGCAACAAGCTAATGAGAAAGGGTTATTTGGTAGTGTGAAATATGACAAAAAATAAACCAAGGAAAAGGACAGAGAGTGACTGACGGGTTGCTTCTACGTGGCCAAGGAACTCTCTGAGGATGGGGCATTTAAACCAAGAACAGAATGACAGAATGACAAGAAGGCACAGCCATGCAAAGACCCAGGCAAGAGTCAGCTGACGTGGGCAGGAGGAAAGAAGCTGGTCCTAGAATGGAGATGGGCAATTTCAAACAGAGCGTGGCCCACAGAGGCAGCCATGAACAGGTGGGGCAGCTGGGGAGCTGGTGGCTGCCAAACGAGCTCCTTTCTCTGTCGGGCTGTTGAGGTGGGTTGACTGGTTTCATGTTTGTCTTTCAACAGAATGAACGGGAAGGAAAAGAAACCGTGTCCACAAGACATTGGTACCTGCATCTAGAAAGGAGGAGTTAGTACCAGGAAGGCTGGCCCTCCCATCTGGTTGCCCTGAGAGGTTTCAGTTCCCTTCTGGTTCATGTGCCAAGCTTACCTGTCAGATTTCACCTCCCAAGGGACACAGCATCAGTGTGCTGAAGTAGCAGCATCTGAGCCAATAAAGCCACCTCTATGTAACACGGAAGCAAGGTAGGAAGGCAAAAGCAACATCCCACTGTGATATCAGCCATATTTCTTCCACATGGCAAGTTTCATTTTGTTTAATTTAACAATAAAGTCATTATATTAACTCAATTCAATAGAAGCAGCAGGGGGATTTCTCCTAATTTAATCTTGGGCTTTGGGGCGTCTTGCTCAGTGTTAAAACAATACCATATAAAAAGATTAAAGGGATTGTATTATATTGAAAAAAATATGTTAGAGTCTCGGAAAGCAGCCGACCTTTAATTTAGAAACTAGTCAGCCCACTTCTTACTTTATCCAAAGTGTCATCTAGTCAGAGGGCTAATCTCTGCAAGCAAATCATACTGCTTTGGGGTTTAAACTCCGCAAAGTGAGCGTTTCATCCATGTAGCTGATGCTCCAATTTGAAAAAGAGTTATTAGATACCCCCAGCCAGGGAATATAAATAACTTGAGCTTACCAGTGTCACAGAACTGGTTTTCTGTAAGTCACTTGAAAATACAAGGACATAACCAACAATCTATATCAATCTATGTATCTATGATGATAGGCTATATAGTATGCAGCCCAAAAAGAAAGGTTGTTCCTAATAATTAACCATTATAAGAAACCATCTCCAAGCCTTTGAAAAATCTTGAGGGATTGGAGACTATATAATCTGCTGATTTAGTGATTTGAAATCTGGGGATTCCAAATTTGCACACACATGTACACACACACAATGGCTAGAGACCAAACAATGTTTTTTGTCCTCAGCTGGCAAGAAGAATTAACAAATTCATTAATTAGGATGCTGTTTATGCTTGTATTGAATATATATGAATACAGGCCCACTCAAAGACTCCAGCTGGGAGATGCCAACTTTTAAAATTCAAAGACAAACTAGTTTTATCTTTGGTGCCTTCATATGCTTATTACAGTCACACTGACCACGTGGGTTTGTGTGTCTAAGTGAGGCCTGTGAATATTTATTTAACCAAGCAAGATCTGTCCTTTCAACTACAAAATGCAAAACAAGGCTAGCCATGGGGGGTGGGAAGACAGAAGAAATTATCTTTATACAGGACTGCTTTTAGAAGAAGAAAGAAGTGGCTGAAATCTGGGGAAAGGTGCAGATAATAGCTGTGATTCACTCCAGCCGTGGCTAACAAGGCCGTGTGCTTTTCCTGGTGGGAAGCAGCTGCGAAGGATCTGGAACAGGTAGAATGGGCAGGGGAAAGAAATAAGCCTTGCAGACACCGCTGTTTCCCTGTCTCTCATATAATCTTTCTCTCTCTCTCTTTCTATGAGAAATCTTTTTTCTTGGCCAAAAAAAAAAAAAAATGTTTCAGGAACAAAACAAGATCCCATTGTGGAGGGACTAAAGCCACGCCACAGGGAGCTTCTGTCACGGTTCAGATCCCAGAGTGAAGGGGAGTTAGACAAGAGGAGGTTTCAACTCTTGAAATCTTTGTCATGCATTTCCTTTTTTTTTATTGACAGCACTTCCTTCTTGTCTTGGAAAAGTGTAATTTGCCAAAAAGGGGGCAATGGGGAGAGGGAAGGAGTAGAAAGAAATGGGGAGAGAGAGGAGAGAGAAGAGAGAGGGAAAGAGAGAGAGAGAGAGAGAGAGAGAGAGAGGAGAGACTAACACAGACAATACAAATAATACAGCAAGAGGAAGCATCCTATTATAGGATGCTTTATGCTTAAAATGGAGTCTTTTTTTTTTTCATCTAAAAATAAGCCTGCAACCTTTTGCATTCTTCAGGCCATAAGTATTTCTGCAAGGTCCAGAGTCCCAAGGTATATGGGGCAGAGTGAGGGCTGTCTGGTCCAGGTCCCCGGAGCTAAGAAGTAAACCTGTCAGAAAAGCAGCAGTCAGATTCAAAGAGAAGGAATCCACAGAGGCCTGGGAGGGTACTCTGAACCCCACTTCCTCTGTCAGTTAGTGAGTAAACCTCTTATACATACACCCCCGTTCTAGGAAAGCTGAACTTTTATTTTATGCCTCCTGTAGAAAAGACAGACAGATACAGACATGAGTCGAGGAGTGAATAACACTTAGCAACATAAGAACACACACCTGCAAACATTCTCACGGTTAGATTTTTTAAAGTGTAAAGAAATGAAAAAGAATGTCAAACTTCACTTATAATCAAAGATATGCCAACTAAAGTGTGTTACAGTTTTTAAAACTTATCAAATTAGCGAAGATGAAAAAGAAAGATAATACCAATGTTGATGAAGGATTATGCAGACAGGCACTCTCACGTCTATTCAAAGTTGGAATAGAAATTAGTAGTCTTTCTGGAGTTAAATTAGGCAACATGTTGCAGATGCCTTAAATGTGCAGATTCTTGTGCAGCAATTCCACTTTTAGCAGTGTATTGTATCAGACATTTGCAGTAGGATGTTCATCACAGCATTGTTTAGTGCAGCAAATTGATGGAAACAGTCGGATGACTGGTTAGGTCAATTTCGTTACATTCATACAATAGATGTGATTAAAAGTGATGCTTGGCCGGGCGCGGTGGCTCAAGGCTGTAATCCCAGCACTTTGGGAGACCGAGGCGGGTGGATCACGAGGTCAAGAGATCGAGACCATCCTGGTCAACATGGTGAAACCCCATCTCTACTAATACAAAAAATTAGCTGGGCATGGTGGCGCATGCCTGTAATCCCAGCTACTCAGGAGGCTGAGGCAGGAGAATTGCCTGAACCCAGGAGGCGGAGGTTGCGGTGAGCCGAGATCGCGCCATTGCACTCCAGCCTGGGTAACAAGAGCGAAACTCCGTCTCAAAAAAAAAAAAAAAAAAAAAAGTGATGCTTACAACAAATGCATATCTAACAAAATGCTCAGGAAATGCTGCTAACCTAAAAACAAAATCTGAAAGATCTCTCTTTCTCTCTTTCTAATATGTACACACACACACACACACACACACACGTGAGCACAAACACACATTATCCATGTCCATTCAATGCTTACTGTATTTTAAGCGTTTAGCTAAGTGTACTTGCATGATTTCATTTAACACTCACAAAAACCCAATGAAGTATGTACTATTACTATGGCCTTTTCACAAATGAAGAAACTGGAAAATGAGAGAATGAAAATCTAAACCCCGGTGTAGTCTAAAACACAGAAACTTCCTCTCTCGGCCGCGAGTAGGGGTGTGCATATGTCTATGTACCTGTGTACGTGTGCCTTCCTGATGAATACAGATACTCTGAAATGGTCATAGTCACCTCTCAGTGGTATGCTTAGCAATATTATTTTTATTGCTTTGTGCTGTGTGTTTCATTATTTGTGTAACGACCGCGTATTTCTTTTGCAACTAAGAAAAAACTGCAATTAGCTCCTCTTTTGAGATATTATTCTGATGATGATTATCTTGTGACACTTTGGAACTCAAAAGGTGTCAGGAAGAGGGAAAAAGTAACTAACAGGCATTTTTTATGCTGGGTGGACTGTGGAGTCCAGGAACAGCCACTCATTGTCCATGTGGCCTGGGAAAGGTCACTTGACTCCATAAAGTGAGAAATAAATGTGATAATGTGTGTGTTAATAAAACCCCTTGCCACACAGAATCCATGCCTTTGCTCCCTCTTCTGCCAGCCTCTGAAACACACCAATTCCAGCAGTGATGTTCTCCAGACTCTGCATCAGACACAGTTGGAATTGTCTCAGGGAAGACCATGAACTTACAATCAAAGGGAAATACATTCTGCCTAAAGAATGCCTTATCAGTGCTTACAGATGCAACTGACTGTCCCTACTCATCTAAGTTCTAGCTCCTTCCAATGACAGTCCTTGTTTATTGGAGCTTATTTCTTTCTCTATTATAGTGGTCTTCAAACTAGAAAATATGTTCTCTTGAAGTGTCACAAAAATCCTTCCTGGAAGTATACAGATGCAGATGATTTTAAGGAAATTAATTTCCAGAATCTCAAATTCCCGGATTATGTCCTAGATGTGATAATGCATTTGTGGTCAAGGGGTCATGCCAGAATACTGACCTGTCGACTTACAAGCCTCCATCTCTTGTCTTAAGGCAGGAAGGCTAAGTTTTGTCTATGGCAAATCATAAATAACTCCCCGTCCAGGGCTATGAACACGACTTCCTGCCCCAGAAAAGACTGATTTGATACAGGGGTTAAAAGTAAGCCTTCTATAATCAAGACTTTATAAATTAAAGGTAAGTGGTTGGTTATTTTGGGTGTATAATTCAGAGGTTCAAAATGGAGTCTCGTTCTGTCGCCACGCTGGAGTGCAGTGGTGCAATCTCAGCTCACTGCAACCTTCGCCTCCCGGGTTCATGTGATTCTCCTGCCTCAGTGTCCTGAGCAGCTGGGACTATAAGTGCATGCCACCATGTTCAGTTAATTTTTGTATTTTTATTAGAAATGGTGTTTTACCATGTTGGCCAGGATGGTCTCAATCTCTTGACCTCATGATCCACTGGCCTGGCCTCCCAAAGTGCTGGGATTACAGGTGTGAACTACCATGCCCGGCCAATCAATAAAAGATTTTTAAGCATAAAAATATATAACAGGATAAAAATCGTGAAACATAATAGAAATACAAGAAAAAAGATGTAGATGTTTTGGGTATCAAAAAAGAGCTTGTTCGTATATTTTTTTTAAAAATGAATGACAGCAAACTTTTATACCAAAATAGTACTTAGATTTCACTAGACACATTTCAAAAGTGACAAGTTTTATTTTTAGATGTAAATGTTTATAAAATGCCAGAAATTAAATCCTCTGCTACTGAACTATTTAAACTTATAATGGAAAAATTTAAGCATCAAATTTTAGATAAACATGCACAAGGAGGTATAAGGAATTTCAAAATTCTGTGTGTGTGTGGTGTGTGTGTGTGTATGTGTGTGTGTTTAATAAATGAACTACAGAAAACGAAACCCACTGTCTAGTGCATCTCATGACTATTCTTTTTCCTCCATAGGACCCAAGAGAAGGACATTTACTTTATTGGGTTTAAGGCGGCTAATGAAAATATTTGATTTAGTTCTCTCAAGAGATGTGGCCACACTCCAGCTGCACCCACAAGCCAAGTGTATCAGCTGGGTCTGTAGCTGAGCAGGTCATTGAGCGCCTGAACAGGAATGAGCACAGGTCAGCTCTGAGGAAGAGGGTCTCTGACACTGGGCTGTTCCCCAATGAGTGGAATCAACTTGACTCACAGAAGGAACGGAAAACTAAATTTTCCACCTGTGACTTACAGCTACAGTCAGTCATTTATGCTATCATTTCCAAGAATGGAAGAAATTCTACGGAAAAAAAAATAGCATGCAGATGGAATTCTTTTCCTTTGTACACATCTGACTTACCTTCTTTCAACGCCTTTTACTTGATTCCATTAGAAAAAAATTCCACAACTGAGTACACTATGCTTTTGAAAAGTTGCATACATACACCCACTCTCAAATAAGGAAAATGACTTGGAAACAAATGATGTTGATGTAGAAAAATGACAGGAACGGGCATACTGCCTTTCTTCCTCTCTGGCGACTCTGACCAAGGGCAACTCCAGGGATAGAAACTTATCCATTTGATGAAATTAGAAGGATACCGGGCATAGAAAAGATCAGGTCCTGCCACTCACCAGCTCTGATAGGATAAACAACCTATCAGAGTCTTGGTTTCCTTATCTTTAAGGTGGACTTTAAAACAGACGACGTGCCTACTACTTCACAAGACTGCTGTGAGTAGTGATTCAAATGTGAATCTGAAAGACTGTTATATGCCATTAGTGATTCATCACTTTGAGTATTAAAAGCTTTTCAACGCCATCATTGTTAGAAGAAGAAACCTGGTGTTCTCCAACCGCTTCTCCGTCCTGATGCTGCCTTTTTTTCCCTATGAAGCAGCCCATGGCGGGGAAGGATGAGTAGGAGAGTTGCCACTGATTTCATTAAGATAGAGCAAAAATTTATTATAGAAAGGATGCACATTTCAACAAAAGCCTAGGGCTTGCAGCCCTGGTTTCACTCGAATGAAAGGAACTACCACAACTCCAGGCACACTCTTAAACACCTGTGTTTGGCTTGGTGGAAATACAAGATAGAAGACGTCCACCTTGATTCATCCTTATGATACAGGAAAGAAAAACTGGCAAATGAATAGACAGTCTATTTACACCTACAAGGTCAAGAGTAATCTTTAATTTTAATGCAGATGGATGGTCTTAATGGAGCTGTTAACAACAGTGAGAAATGGAAACACCTGATGTGTCCTGACTATGCTTACACCTCACAAATCTTGAACCTTCCAGAGAACCAAGGTCACTTAACGCCTTCTTAAACTGATTTCTGTAAGTAATGTCAAAGCTCTCTCCTGAGGTAAAATACTATCAGCCCTGACATTATTAACCTGGACAATTGACACATAAAAAGATCCTAATCCATTAATTTGCTGATTGGTGTTCACTCCTTTGGACCTGGGCTTCCACATGTCAGTCTAGTGTTCATCTGCGGGAAATAAAGCTCAAAACAGGGTCTGCAACTGTGCAGATCTGGCTGCAGCTTGGAAAAAAAAATTGAGTCTTAAAATTCTCTGAACATGAAAATGAAAAACACAACTAATAAACGGTTGTGTTGCCTTTTTGTCTTTGCCCCCAGCTGTACTGCTTCATTTTTAACACATGTTTAACTGCTATTTTTTATTAAACTCGTATTTAGGCAGGGAGGAACAAGCTTACCACATACGCTTTGGGTTATATACCAACTATTTCTTGTCAGATGGTGAGTGAAAAAGAAAGACACTGGAAGAGAAGAATTAAACGTAAATCTGGCTTATGAAAATCCCTAGCTTTCGAGAGGAAACACTTCTATTTGAGAGAATTTGGGACAGGTAATTTTTCGGGGCACCCTGGGCCTTGAATCTAGTACTATCATATAGAGGTTCTGTTTCAGCGAGAGTCATCTTGAGTCCCATCTGAGATGTCCCTGAAGTGCCAGAATCATCCCTGTAAGCATCCAAATCTAAGATGGTCCACATCCTAGACAGTATTTTTGGCTAATAAAGTTCTAATGAAAATTAGCGATCTTGCTCATATTAGAACTTAGTTGCAAGGGGGTGCTGTGTCATGCTCGGTGAACGATAAGAACATTTCATGACTTAAGAACCTGGAGATGAGGACTGTAGGCTGGAAGTACTCAAATAAATTTACTTCCTTAGATTCTTCTCTTTTATCTCTGCTTACGTCAAAGAGCCTGGTTCCTTGGTTCTGTTCTACTGTTATTCCAAAACACTTAGATTCCATGCATAAATATTGATTAAGTCCAGTACATTTCAACTACATCATGTCACCTAAACATCGTGTAAGGTTTATATGATTATTACTTCGTGATAAAAAAAAAAGATTCTGATGAAGTCAAGTGAGAAGGCAAAGGTCATGCAGGCAAAGGCAGAGCCAGGAACTGAACCCATATCTTCTGATTCCAAATCCTGTTTCCTCCCTGCCTCCTCATTCAACTGCACACACTTCTGGCTTCTTGTCCTTTCCTTCCTATCTCCATTTTGCATTTATTTCCTTTTCCTCCCACCATCTGTATCTTCTGCATTCCCTTCCTTTATCCATTCTCTCAGGAGATCCACTGTCTCATCACTCAATCTGTTTCTCTTCTATAGAACTGTTATTAAAGTTTCTGAATTCTAAGAGAAAGATCGAAATGTGGGAAGGAACTCCAATAATGACATCCTAAAACTAATGATGTTAAGACTAATAAAATGACAAAAGTCTTGCATTTGTTGTTTGATTGTAAATGTATAAATCTTACTTTATGTATCTGTGAGAATAGTGGCTTGAAAAAAAAACCCTGTAATTTAACGAGGAAACACAGTGCCATTTCCTTTCATTTTCTCAAGGGAGATATTGGGAAAATACTCTCATTGAAAGTGTATCTGCAAAAGCTTTCCTATGCATTAAGAGAAAAGGAACATAAAAAGTATTAGCTATTTGACACTCATAAAGCAGATCGAATTATGCTCGGCATTGCTGGGTACCTGGCGTTTACTACAGTCACTTGAGCTATTTTGATTTACGAGAGTTTAACCCTCAAGTAGGTTAGGTTTAACCAAACTGGCTACAAGTGCCCACTTAAGGATTCTTTCAGCAAACAAGAGGAAACATTCTTCACTTAGAGTTCGTGCCACCAAGCCTCAGGCTTCACTAGGAATGACGCATTCATTTCTGGAGAGCTTGCCCTGGGTTTTCTCCACAGCTTCCCACAATTTACATCTCTATCAAAGAAACAAAGAGCTGACAGATCACCTGGTCTGGCCGACCGCATAAAAGGCACAGGCATACAATCCCAACATCCCAGGGGCGTGGAGCTTTCATTCACCAGAACTGACCAGGAAGGGGAGTGTTCACTAGCAGATTATAGAAAACGTGATTTTGATGTGCCATCTCTTCAGTATTTACTGTGAGCCTTTGTACCTTAGTTTTCCTACCTCTGAAATGGAAATAATAACATCAACTATCTCATAAGATTGTTGGGAGGATTAAATGAATTAATTCAAGCATAGCATGTAAAACATGAGCTAGAATACGTTAAGGATGCAGTAAATTTAGCTAATACTATCAACCTTTTCCCCATTTGTTCCTGTAGGGCACCCAAGGGCACCCAAATTGGTACAGTAATCTCCGCTGACAACCTTCCTCCCCATCACAAGTCTCACAAACACTAACTTGTTCCTCTTGTCTTATTCTCTCTCAATCCTACCCTTTTCTAGCTAAAATTAAGTTCTAACAAGATAACTGGACAGATGAATTTGTAAGCCACCTAATGTATTTTCTCTACCAAGGGAAAGGAATGCTCTAATTCAAAGAAAATTCATATCTCAGAAAGATTCCTGGCAATCGCTTTAATAATGGACATTGTAGGCTAGCAGATAAATGTTTTTTGATCAACTATCCTTTCTCAAGTGCCTGGCAAACACTTTCACTAAACTAGGTTATCACTTTTTTTCGGGGGGACAGGGTCTCACTTGTCACCCAGGCTAGAGTATAGTGGTGTGATCTCAGCTTACTGAAGCCCAGACCTCCAGAGCTCAAGTGATCCTTCTGTCAGGCCTCCACGTGCAAGCCCGGACCCAGAAAGTCTAAAGTCCTGCCTGCTTCGTCTGATCACCCCCCACCCCCAAGCCTGCGTTCACCATTATCCCTGATCACCCAGCAGAGCTTCCCCAGAAAATAAGCTTCCCCTCACACTACCCTGCCATCTTAACTGTTATTATGATAATGTGAATACTCCTCAACCCACCCTGCCATCTTAACTACTCTTAAGCCTTACCCCACCCACCACTGTAACTGAACTCATGGTAATGTATACTCCTTGCCCCTGCCCCCACCACTATAACTGATCTTACCACGTAACACCCCTGCCTCATCCCCAAAAGATTTGCCCCAACCTATAAAACCAACTCCTATCCCACTGCCCTTTGCTAACGCCCTTTTCGGCCTTAGCCCACGTGCATCCAGGTGGTTAAACAGCCATGTTGCTCACACAAAGCCTGTCTGAGGAGTCTCTTCATTCAAAGCGCGCTTTTTAACACCTTCCACCTCAGCCTCCTGAGTAGCTGGGATTACAGGCACACACCACCACACCTGTCTCATAATTTGTATAATTTTTGTAGAGACGGGGTTTCACCATGTTGCCCCGGTTGGTCTCGAACTCCTCATCACAAGTGATCCGCTTGCCTTGGCCTACCAGAGTGCTGGGATTACTGGCCTGAGCCACTGTGCTCCCAGCCTCACCTAACTTCTTGATTTGTCTGCTTCCAATTTCAACTACGATCACAGGCAAATGGCATCTTGGGGTGAAAAACTTCCCTGAAATCTTTCTGGGTACATGTCTTCAATTTAGTCCACGGAGCACCAAACTGTAGCCAGAGGAAGTGAATTCTAGTTCTAGAGACATCGTTTATTCATTCAGATGCATTTGGTTAAGTCACTTTACTTTTCTGAGCCTCAATTTTCTCATCTGAATCATGGAAACAGTAATATGTATTCACATGACTACAGCTTGAGAACCAAACCCAGCTCATCACATGATTTTGTAAATAGAGTTTTATTGCATCATAGTCATGCCCATTTGTTTATGAACCGCCTCTGGCTGCTTTTGCTGCAGAGCTGGACAGAGACCACATGACCCACGAAGCCAAACATCTCTACCTAGTCCTTTACAGAAAAGTTTGCCCACGCCTGCTCCAGAAGACTGCCGAGAAACCAACAAGATAACTGACATGTAAGTGCTTTGTTAACTGCAAATATTTACGTAAAATGTCCATCTTTAGTACTGCCTTTTAGATGTCTCCAAGCGGTTAGTGTCGCTCACCCCGTAGCTGCATTCTTCCCAGCTAAGCAACCCAAAGCACCTTGAGCCTGGTACCTATTAGGCCAATTTAAAAAATGTCTTGCTGTGTTTGTTGCTGGGTGGGGTATTTCTGGACTTGCTCCAGTTTCTCCTACTCATTTTTCTTTTAAATTTTAATTAAAGTATAGTATACCGGAAAGGTTATTATCTAGTTCTCAAGTAAAATCTCAGTTAATACAACTAAGAACTGGATTGGTTTTTTAAATAACAGCTCCGTAGTGAAGCGCTCTTGGTCAAGTGGATACAGTAGGATCCAAAACCAGTTCAATCACTGAGTAACTGTGAACACTTGAGCGAATTATTTAACCTCTCTCAGCCTCGGCTTCCACATCTATAAAATGACAGCACAAATTGTATAGACCTTTGAGAGTTACTGTCGAGATTATAACAGTGTGTTTGTAAGAGAGCTGACTTATGCCTGGCACACAGTAGGTCCTCAGACAAGGCTGCGGATGTGGCTTCCTGTTGGCATTGACAGACACTTTTCCATCACACTCGTGCCCAGGCGATTTTAAAATTTCGAGTCCATTTATTGGACGTAAGTATCCTACCTTACATTTGTCCCTATTGAACTTCAACTTGCTTTTGATTTATTGAGGTCACTTTGACTTCTATTCCTGTCTTCTAAGGAGTTAGAATTGATGCTCTTCTGAATTTGTATTCTGTGAACTTCATTTCCAAAGGATGAAAGAACAAGAGAAAATACAGGTTAACTAGGGTCATAAGGCTACCTGTCTAAGGCAAAATTAAGTGTAGATTTGGCACAATTATTCAAAACCCAATACGACAAAATGTTTTGGCTGTAACTGTCTAAGCCTTAAGAAACGAAATACATTTTCCTATCAATTTTTCACTTCACACTGCTAACGCAGACCAAGCCAAAGGGGTAGAAAGACAAAGAGTGGTCAAAATTAACAGCACGCTTAGGGAACAAGGAAGAGGAAACATGTGACTTTTCTCCCCGGCAAGCTCTCCCTGAGTTTTAAATGCTTCTACCTTACCAAGGTTTGTTTTGAGAGTGTTTTTAATCTGAGAGATTTTATCTGCTAAAACCTTGTTTTTTCTGCTCCATTTTCTGCATTTTCCTCCAGCATCTTTGATTCTCAGCAGTTACAGCAAGCACCGGATCTCTCCCCTAGCCCGAAGCTCGTTAAACCACCGCAAAATAACATATAAGCACCTCATTAATTACCATCATCAAGAGAATTACTGTGCCGATCAACAAATATTAAAGCTGCACATTCTGTCTCTAAAGAATGAACTTGCCGTGCACAGGTACTGGACGCCTTCCCACCTGAGACAGATCTCAGTCACAGAAGACGAGGAAAGCCCTGGCGGCAAATTCTATTTTAATCCCAGGATTTGGGGAGGGACTTTCCTGCCAACTAAGGATTAGGTTTTTTTTTTTTCCTTAGTGCCTTGTGACTTTGAAAACCAGCTAAAAATGCATATCAAAATGTAAAATGCCTACATCAGCATTGTGGGAATCATTTTAAACGTACTGACAAAGCTGCTCTTAGAAGTTGAGATATTAATTCAAAATGTTTAAGTAAAAAAAAATTAATTACATTGAAATACACAAAAAAATTTTGGAAGAAAGGCTTTTTACTCAACTACAGTTTCTGATTTTCCAATAACACAATAATAATTATACTAGTTCATATTGATTGAAGCTATTATGTACAAGACACTGTATTGAGAAGTGTGGGTGCTCATCTGTTCACACCACAACTCTGTGAAGTGTGTGCTATTATTATTTTACTCACCAAAAATGTGGAGCTTAAAGAGATTGAGCAACTTGCTACAGATCACAGATCTGTTTTTAAAAATCAGCTGCATATATGGGAAAAGAATATCAAACGATTCTAAGAATATGCTCCAAATGATACAAAACTGGAAACCTGTAAAGGAGCTTATTGCAGTCTTAGGTTGCATTAATTGAAGAAGAAGATGGCCCAGGAAAAAGGAGGTAATGACCTTGTCCAAATCCTTGGACCTCAGAATTCCTCCAGGGGTCTGTTTTCAGCATGATGAACACAGTTTACGTGGAATATGGATAAATCAGGGGGAGCGTGGCCAAAACGATAGGGGGGCTTGAGTCATGATATCCGAGAGATGACTGCAGGAACCAGCAGTGGGAGCTTGGAAACAAGAATATCAGGCTTTGTGAGAGACTGTAGACCGCGTGAAAACTAGCGCATTAGCTGGGCGCCAGCTTCCCCTTTTCCTCTTATTAGTGCCACGATGTAGAGTGAGCTATTTAACCTCTCCATGTCTCAGTCTTCTCATCTCTGAGATGGTACTAATAATGGCACTCTACTTCATACAGTTCTTGAGGGAATTTAGATGAGATAATATAAATACAGCACTGACCATTGTACCCGGCATTCGAGACGCTCCTAGCCAATGCTAACCACTACTGTTACGGTTGCTGTCATTGTCGCTTTGGTGGTTCTTAAAATAGAACGGTGATTTCCAAAATCACTGCAAAAAACTGGTCTCCCAGGATTGACAGGGGGCATGCCAACAAAGACTTCATGGTTCCAAAGGTTTGGGAAATACCAACTCAGAGAAAGTTAAGCAAGATTTTTACTCCATGCAGGTGGCTCTCCAAGAAGACATAAAAGTACGTAACAATTCTCAGCATGTTTGGTTAGGATCATTTTTAAAGAACACTCCTCGGAAGGAGTGTGTTCTATGAGCTTACAGCATCATAAGCCATGCCCATCATCACCCGATGTTGATGAAGCACACCCCAGAGAATCTGCCCAGAGTTTTTGGGACACATAAGGGGAAAATAATAGCTGAATGAGGTGAAATGGGGAGGCAGGCCACTGGGCAATTAGAAACATGAAAATGTGCCTGGTTGGACACAAGGCATGAGGCAAGCAGCTCATTTGTGGAAACTGGTGGAACAGTCCCCTGCTAAAAGCTTACTTTTAAAGTAAAATGGCCCAGATAAATCTGAGATTCATTAAATGAGACCTGGAAGTAAGGTTGCCCTATATAGACTCAGCCAAAGACGTATGAATGAATCAAGAAATGAATGAATATTTCTATTCCAAAGTTATCCCCTTTCCCATAAAACATATCATAAAAATCACACCGTTATTACCATTGATTACCATTATTGTTAAAATTATAAACAACATCCAAACGACTATCACCTGAGCCTTTCTTTTTGCCTGTGTCACATAAATCAGGCTCTTTTGATTCCTACGTTTTCATTTTCTGGCTTAGCCTTCAGGCCTCCATTAGAATAAATAACACTACCCCAAAACAGGTTCCAAATGTGAGCGATTCGACAGAATCCAGGGTAGGCTTTGTGTAGACATGGATTTTCACATGCTTATTCAAAATATTTGCTGTCAGTGGTACTTGGTTAAAGTGATTGTTACATACAGCACGGATAACTGTTTTATGTAAATGAGATGCAAATGTATGCAATGTTATCTTTAATGCAGATGTAGCAGAAAGTATTAAGATATGCTGAGAGCCTAATTAGGTCCTACATCAAAAACTATATATAAACTTGACTCCAATGTCTCAAGAACACAAATTGAGTCTAGAAATCCCAGTTTGCAAGCTTAAAAAAGAGATGTACATATATATTTTAAATCACAGTTCTTTTTCTTCTCCCTTCTCTAAGACTGAACACTTGAAAGGATGATCCTGGACAGATATTTCAGCGTGGGGGAGGGGGTGTGGAGTGGGTGGGAAATGTACAAGTTTCTTTCTAACAAAAACCAGGAAGCAAGAAAAGAAAATTAGCCGCAAGCCCCCCCAAAAAGGCAAAACAAAGCTGTCTGGTGCTTTCCATCTTCATATTAAAAGTGATGACGTGCCAGAAAGCATATTTTTGCATTTATTTCCATTTCTAACCTTCCTGGAGACAAACACATGTGCATTCCTTCCTAATTACTGTTACAGTAAAACCTTATGAATTCCAGTTACACTAATTCTCCATGGTGATCCTTCAGACAGGGGTGAGCGGAAGTTTACCTTTATTTAAGGAGGGAAAGGGTTGACAAAACAAATAAATATCATAAAAAGCATTACAGCATGGCTGCTCAACCTACAAGATGGTACAAGCTCTTCTTAAGCACTTAGAAGCATTGTTCATATAGAAAACTATTCAACTGTCTTTCCTATTTATTACAATAGATCCTCCAAAAGGACTCTCCTGTGTGATACTTCGTTAGTCCCTTATATTTTACTACACATAGTAGAAGAGTGATAATTATCCATAATCCAGGCTCCTTACTGAGTCAGAGGATCCTTGCCTTCTGATTCCTCAGCAAAGTGTAGTCGGCTTAGAGTGGCAAGTACTTGGGGCCTCTCGCGGCTCTAGCTGTGACTTGCTCTGTGTCCTGGGACAGTTCAGTGACTTCTTTCCTGCTAGTTTTATGGGGCTTTTCCTTCCCCATTAACATTCTAAAAACGCTTTGGGAATCAAAATAGGGAAAAAAGGATGCAGAAACAATCCGAAAAATACGGAAAGTACTTCATAAATGTAAGGTGTCACTGGTCTATAAATTGTGATGGTGTGTGGGAGTGTATGTGTAGTGTGTAGCACAGTAAAATACTCCGCATGCACACGTATATATATATATATATTTGGATTCATAAATATTTACAAGTGTATATATATATCTGCTTGCATGTATATACTGAGTATGCAGGTATCTGCTACATGCATGTATATACTGTAATGAGCTCATCTCAAACATGTGCATAGGTACTCATAGATAAGTATAGATGTATATATGAATATACTGACCTCAGAGTAATCACACATATAACACATATGATCATATATGTATATATACACACATACATGGACACAAACACACACATCCTCATAAATGGTAAGGATGTATATCTTATCTGTCTAATGCACACATTAAATGTGCTTGTATCTGAGCTAATTAACCTGTGCACCTTGCCATAGAGAGTAGCTGAAATGGCCCAAGACAAAATCTAGACCTATGTATCCAGGCTGAAGGGCTTAAAGCAAACAGAGCTTATCCAGCTCTATTCCCTTCTGAGTTTTCTTCCATCTTATCTAATACACCCTCTGAAAAGAAGGATCTTTTTTAGTTCTGCTAAGATCCCCAAATGCTCTTAACATCTCCAAAGCTCTCTAATACAAAAGGACCCAGTAGCTGCAAGGCACAAGAATTGCACTGGCTTCACAGCACCACAGAACATGCCCAGTGGAATACATTACACACCGCTCCACGCAGCTCCTCTGAAATTGATATTGCTGGCATCACTCGCCCCAAATTTCTAACATTGTCATGATAACCCCATTTGTTCTCAGGCGCTGCTTCCCACATTTTAAAGTAACAGAATTTTCTCCATGTCTGTCCTTCATCATGCCCTTTCTCTAAAGAAAAAAAAAAGTCTTCCCCTGGGTTCTTCCTCCATTTTGTGTAGTAATTCCTAGGGTTGTTAGTCGATTATCAAGTATATAGCAAACATTATCTCCTACTAATATACAATCTGTGTGATTTTAACCAGGCTCACACCCTAAGCTGAGGACAATGGAAGGTTTCGTTTTAGTGCTAAATAGTTTGGTTCAGAGGATAATCAGAGATGCTCAGAAGAGCTGGGGGTTGTTCTGGGCTGGAAAAGTTAGGGAAGGGGGGAAACTGAGCAATTCTTCCACCCTGCCCCACTCTGACCTTTTCCAGCACTCCTCTCAAAAGAGGAAAGCATTCAGCTACTCCGAGTCTCTCACATCTGTACTTATCCATGAGTACCGTACCTGCATGCACCTTGCTTCTCCTCTGCGCCTCTCTCCCAGTGACCATCTACCCTCCCGACGGGGTTCCTGATGGTGGCCTGACCAGCTCTCCAACAGCTGGTCACTGACTCGGCCTCCCTGCACCCCCTCTCTTCACCTCTAAAGCACAGCATGCTCCTGGTTTCTTCGCCACTTCTCAAAAAGCTTCTTCTGATTTCAGCTCTGACGCCAACTTTCTGTCCTCTGACCTCCTGTCTCCTCTGTCTATATCCTTCACCAACGCCCTTCGGCATTAATGACTGACGGAATCACTAACCTCTCTCAGAGGCTCTAGATTCACATTTGCAAGTGTCTGCTGGACATCACTGCAGAATGTCCCTTTGTAGGGTTATCAATGAAACCAGCTCTGAACGCTGCGTCTTCCTTCTAAATCCTAATGGGGCTGCCACTGTCAGAATTCTGCAAGTCTGAAATGCTTCATACATGTGTTTTTGTTCCCTTCTCTTTAGGACTCCACATTAAGTCTGCATCTCAGTATCACCTCCACATACCTTCCCACCTGTGTCACTTACATTCCATCCTCTCTCCTACTACTCAAATTCAGACCATCCCACCTGCAGCCCAGGATGAAAGCGCTCTCTTTGCCCCAGAAGTAGCTAGCGTCTTACAATGGAAAGAATGCACACTGGGGAAACGAGATCCAAGATTCTAGTTCAGAACCACTGCTTGTTCACAAATAGACTTTGGGCACTGACTCAGTACTTTTCAGGCCCAACATTCACATCTCCAAAATGTGAATGAGGCTCTTTTCTTATTGCTTATTGAAGATAATAATGTCTGGCTATTGTTATCACCACCAAGGCCTTCATCCTCCAATCCAGATGCTTCCAAAACCTTCACCCTCAGAGAGACTGATCAAGGAATATCAACAAAAGGCCCTTCACATCTTTATTTTGAAAAGTTTCCCAGGCAATCCTGGTGCACAATTAGATTTTGTAGTCTCTGCTCTAATCCATCATTGAACTTGAAGCTGGAATTACCTTCCTAAAGCATCACTCAAATCACATTATTCCCAAACTGAGAAACTTTCCAGGGCTCCATATAATTTCATGAGGACATTTTAGGCCCCTCACCTATCTTCTCTTCTTTCCAAATAGTAACAGATCCTTGTGCTAAATTAGCGTATTTCTTGTTGCCTCTCAGTTAGGATGAATTCAGTTGTATCAGAAACTCAACTGACAGGGGCCTAAACAACTAAGCATTTATTTTTTTCCATATAACATGACTTTTGGGGGCAGACGGCTTTGTGCTTTGCTTCACTGGTTGTACAAGGTCAGGGATCCGGGCCACCGTTGGTAATTCTCTTGGTCCTCCCCTCAAGGTGGGGAGATGACAGCGGCAGCTGTGGCAAGCACCAAGTCCACACCTGTGTTCCAAGGCTGGGGGCAGTGGGGGGGACCAGCACAGAGAGATCCTCCTCAAGGCCCCCTCTCTAGTCTATTGACCATAATGGGTCACATGGCTACAAGAGAGGCTGGAAAAGTGACCGTGATGTTTCAGCCTCTATAGTGGGAGACTAGAGTGGGAGAAGGGAGGCTCTGTGAATGACCATCAGTAACCAACTGTTAGAAACCCCTAAATACATCCTCAATATCACTGCCTAAACTTAGAATGGTCCTTCTTTTCCAAACCTGTGTCTATTTAAATAATTACAGCTAACCTTCAGTAAGTGTTTGCTATGTCAGGCAGTACTTCGAATGGTTTATGGGTATCAATTCTTTCTTTTTTTTTTTTTTGAGATGGAGTTTCGCTCTTGTCGCCCAGGCTGGAGTGCAATGGCGCGATCTCGGCTCACTGCAACCTCCGCCTCATGGGTTCAAGTGATTCTCCTGCCTTAGCCTCCCAAGTAGCTGGGATTACAGGCATGCACCACCACGCCCAGCTAATTTTGGTATTTTTAGTAGAGGTGGGGTTCCTCTAGGTTAGCCAGGCTGGTCTCGAACTCCTGACCTCAGGTGATCCACCCACCTTGGCCTCCCAAACTGCTGGGATTACAGGTGTGAGCCACTGTGCCTGGCTATGGGTATCAATTCTTAATATTTACAATAACTCTGAGGCAAGAGGATTATTCTAGCAATCTTACAGGTGAGGACACTGAGGCTGAGAGAGGTTCAAACACAGACAACCTGACCCTGGATCCCACACTCCTAGCCACAGCACAACACTGCCTCTCAAGGAACAGCTTAAGCATAACCTTCTCCATGAAGAGTATCTTGCATGCAATCCTCCGACCAGATGTACCCTTTTCTTCCTTAAGATCCTTCGATGTACTTCTCCTATGGTGAGGGCAATGATATCATCCAAAGTAGGGCATGTCTGAGATGAACGGAAGCACTATTAATAATTACAACAGGAAAACATACTGTCTTATGCAAACCAGGATGTACGAGCATCCTACCTGTGGTTCTAGCCTCTGGGCGAGTGCTTGTGTACATATCGCATTTCTTCTCATTGGTGCACCGAGATTTTGAGGGAGGGCACTATGAATGAATGGTCTATCACTTGGTGGACTTCATATGGTGGCGTGCTCAGAGTAAGTGCCCTTGGTCAGTTAACTATGTGCTGACCTGAGTGAGCCTTGAAAGGCTAATAGGATGTACTTACACAAGGGACTACAGGGTGGCATCTGTAAAGAGTGAGAAAGGTGAAGGAGCTAAATCAAATTGCCCACATTCAAATGCTAGATCAACCATTTGCAGGCTCTATGATTTGAGACATCTTACTTCACAACTTTGTTGGCTTAGTTCTCCTGTCTATAAACTCATGATAACAAAATAAATTTCCCAGTAGGGTGTTTGGGACCACTGAGTGAGCTAATGCATGTGAAATGCTTGACACAGAAAGACTCCAGATTTAGGCAGCTATTAATGAACACATACATGTTCACTAATATGTGTGAACAAATGTCTATAAGTAGAAAGGGGCATGGCAAGTGTGTCACACGCTAAGGTATCACAGGAGATAAGTTTGGACTGCATGTGCGGCTGCAGGGCTTGACCTGATAGGCACTGTCTTTTTCCCAGTGCTGTCAAGAACAGAGCTCAAATTTCACAGTGCCATTTTTGTTTTCATGCCGGTATTTTCAATGGTGCCCTCACAGACACACATCCTGTTGATGTAAAATCTGCTATAGACTAGGACTGGGTCATACTCAGAGCTCTGCCGTGATAGATAAGACTCCATTCTATACTTTTGTGCTTTCTTATTTCAAAACTGGGTAAAAATGTGACCCCTAGATACACCGAGGCAAAGATTGTACAGATCTAAGTGAAATGGTTAACTGAGCGTTAACTGGTTAATTCTATTCTAAACCAGATTGTGGTTTTGCTGTCTAGAGGTAGAAGAAAATGGTAGGTTGAACATAAATCCAAGTTTGCATCTTGTCTTTGGCTCCTCAGGTAAGAGATGCAGGGAGGCAGCAGTATTCCCAGTGGTAACCACTGTTTAAGAACTGACAGGCGCAGTGGCTCACGCCTGTAATCCCAGCACTTTGGGAGGCCGAGGTGGGCAGATCACTTGAGGTCAGGAGTTTGCGACCAGCCTGGCCAACAAGGTGAAACCCCGTCTCTATTAAAAATACAAAAAAAAAGTTAGCTGGAAGTGGTGGCGAGCACCTGTAATCCCAGCTACTTAGGAGGCTGAGGCAGAAATCCCTTGAACCCGGGAGACAGAGGTTGCAGTGAGCCAAGATCTCGCCACTGCACTCTGGCCTGGGTGACAGAGCAAAATTCTATCTCAAAAAAAAAAAAAAAAAAAAGGAACTGACAAAATCTGTATTTGTCTGTTTTCACACTGCTGATAAAGACAAACCCCAGACTGGGAATAGAAAGAGGTTTAATTGGACTTACAGTTCCACATGGCTAGGGAGGCCTCAGAATCATGGCAAGAGGCGAAAGGCACTTTTTGCTTGGTGGCAACAAGAGAAAATGAGGAAGATGCCAAAGCAAAACCCCCGATAAACCCATCACATCTCGTCAGGCTTATTCACTATCACAACAATGGTATGGAGGAAACAGCCCCCACGATTCAAATTATCCCCACTGGGTCCCTCCCACAACACATGGGAATTATGGGAGTACAGTTCATGATGAGATTTGGGTGGGGACACAGCCAAACCATATCGCCCAGCTTCTGCAGGGACATGGAAGGTGGGCAATCTCAGGATCAGTTAGAAATCTTCAAGACAGCAAACCTGCTGCTGGTGTTCCTGCAGTGTTCCAGGTAAGAGCTTCGGCTATTTTTGTCTAACCATATTTGGGTTTCCTTTTATGTCGGTAGTAACTAAAACAAACAAATAAACTGGCTATGAAAGATGCACCTTTATTCATTGTAATCTCAACCCCAACTCCTTCCTTTTCATTATTTTACATGGGATGAGAGACCTTATCACACTGTTTTCATCAGTAGATAACTCCCGCTAACTCAAGAACAAGCAGAAGTATCCAATTGGTATACACTGATATATAAAACCATGGTATTCTCCTACTTACTTTGATCAACCTCAATTTAAAATGCCCAGTTACTGCTCTGGGGATGCATTAAACTGGTCTCTAAAGAGTCTAAGGAAAACAAAAGCATGAACCAGTGTTGGGAGCTGATTACAAGCCCAACGCTGTATAAGGGTCACGGCATACTTCTGTTCATTTAATATGCACAACTCCGAGAGAGAGGTAGTAATTATGCCTGTTGGTTTTTGCCACAAAATCCACCCTAAGGACACCAGCATAACAGGGGAAAAAGTCAAACTGGGGTGGAAATTAGTTGGTATTTAAAAAAAATTATACAAGTAGCATTCTTCCTAGGAAACAGTAGAATTTTCTTGGATCGCTCTCTTTTTTTTTTCTTGAGACAGTCTTTTCTGTCACCAAGTGCCCGTGCTGGAGTGCAATGGTTCAATCATAGTTCAGTCAAGTTTTGACTTCCTGGGCTCAGACGATCCTATCACCTCAGTCTCCCAAGTAGCTGGGACTACAGGTGCAAGCTACCATGTCCAGGCATTTTTTCTTTTTTTTTTTTGAGACCAAGACTCTCTCTGTCACCCAGGCTGGAGGGCAGTGGTGCGATCTCGGCTCATTGCAACCTCCGCCTCCCATGTTCAAGCAATTCTTCTGCCTCAACCTCCTGAGTAGGTGGAACCACAGGCATGTGGTCACCACCACAGCTGGGGCCTGGGAATGGGTACCACAGCCCTTGAAGGGATTTCACCACACCCAACTAATTTTTGTATTTTTTGTAGAGACAGGGTTTCACCACGTTGGCCAGGCTGGTCTTGAACTCCTGACATCACAAGACCTGCTCACCTCAACCTCCAAAGTGCTGGGATTACAGGCATGAGCCACTGCACCCAGCCCCAGCTACTTTTTTTGTATTTTTTGTAGAGATGGGAGTCTCCCAATGTTGCCTAGGCTGGTCTTGAACTCTTAAGCTAAAGCAATCTGCCTGCCTCAGCCTCCCAAAGCGCTTGGATTAAAACCATGAGCCACCACACCTAACTGGAAATTAGTTAGATCTCTTTCTGTACCTGATGTTAGCCCACAGACCAAGAAGCAATTTTATATCTCCCAGCTTACTTTTCATTTGTTTTGCTTTGGTTTTTGTATTTCATGGTTGGGGGCAAGGCAAAAGTGCCCCCGATATTTTTGGTGTTTAGATCTCTAAAGTTTTAGGCCCAGATCACACATCTAATGAATCAAGCAGAAACCCACCCATGCCTCCGTGACCCAAAGCCCCTTCATGTATAAAATGCTAAGCCCAAGTCAAGCTCCAGGAAGCCCTGGAAAGTTCTAGCCATTCTTATGACGTAGCGCTGTACACTGGGGCATGACTTAATTTCTCCACAGGCTTCTAAAATCCTAAGACATGTCTCTGTCCACACCTGAGGCTGGTATCGCGAAGCCTTGTGAAAAAGCCTCTCCTGAGAGAACTTTCAGCCCCCCCAGGTAGCTGCTCAATCCCTTCAAGGGCTGTGGTCCCCGTTCCCAGGCCCCAGCTGTGCTTTAGTGACATGATTCAGGCTCACCTCCTCCGAAGCAGCGGGGCAAACCCTGTTCTTTTCTGGGAGCTGTTGTCCTTGAGTCATTACCTCACACTCTCAGAACTTTTTCCAGTTTCTAGAGATGAAAATGCGGCTCAGATAGTCTTTGTGACCAAGGATAGAAGAGGACATAAGGGTGAACACAGGACACCTTGTGGACTGAGGACATGAGTTTGTAAAAGGTCCCTGGGCTGATGATTCTAATAAAAAAGAGCCATGGGACACGGTTCTGAGTTTAAAAGTGGGAGAAATCTGGTCCAGTGTAACTCGAGCTTATTAAGGTAAAGAATTAGCACAGAAAAATTAAATGAGTAGATGAAGAAAAAAGTTTGGAAGGAAAAACTAATCCTCCTCGGTACCTTTTACCAAATGAGTGTTCTTCGTGCACATAACTTGCCATGCCTGCATTCTTTCAGGACCTACAGTAATGTTCCTAGCCGTGTATTTGAATTAACCAGACCCAGAGGATAAAACTTTCAAATTAAACACATTCCTAAAGGATTTCAGGCTCATTGTGTATGCACCAAGGAAACATAACATCCTAAAAATAATACATACACAGAGAGAAGCACATTTTCCACGAACATTAAAGTGGAATATGAATTATGACCCAGCTCATGGGAATAGACATCTGATTACATGCAAAATGGAGCTTTTGTAAATAACATCCGTCTTTGTGAGCTACCACAATTATTATCAACCATTTAATTCTATTCCCTAGCAACTCATCCATCATTGTTAAAACTGTCCACTTTTGTTTTTCCCCTTCTGATGCATGAAGCTCCAAATTTTATAAAGTTCACCGTTAAAGCTATGTAGATTACCAACCCAGCAGCGAACGAGTTCACGAGATTATTAGATTCACCAAAGCATATGCTGCATTGTATATCAGCTATTTTGGGATGTATTTTGCTAGTGAATTGCTAGAAGCAGCAAAATTACAATGGTAGCCATTCTGTTCACTTTTTATACAAAGGATCATGAAAATGTGTTTAAACTTTTGGTATTTGTTTATTTAAGTGCAAAGTAACTCTCAAGGAAATCAAGTATACTTCTTTCTGTCTCCCTGGCCTGCAATCTTTGACATTATTCTATGAAATATCATTCCTAATTCCAGTTGGTCTATGTCATATACAATATGCTTACCTCATAAGTAGTAAAGTAAGCCAGTTGGTGCCTTCACCAATTCTATTTCATGACGATGTCAAGAGACATGATTATCAATAGAACCAAACTTTTATTGATAGAATTTTAAATAGAAATAGACAAAGGATGCCACCAAATGCATCCTTCGCCTACTCCTATTTAAAACTCAAAAAACAGACACAAGAAATACCTATGGCTAATGATCTTTCGTTCTGGGAGAAGCTGCTAGGTGGCACCTCTGAACAACGCCTTTAACACCTTATGGGAGACCTGACCTCATAAAATGCGTTGTATTTTCTTTCCCTTGAAATTCCATTTCAGTCAGAGGTGAGGATTTTCACTGGCTCCCAGAAACCTTTGAGTTTTAACTGCATCAGGAGTAAGCTTAGAAACCCTTCTGGCCTGCAAATAAAAAAATGTTAAATTTCCCCATGCAGCTTCAACGGCATTTATCATTGTAAGTGAGCTGTATTTGGCTGAATTATAAAAGCCTGTTTGTTTATGTCTCTTCTAATGGAATATGAGCCCAGTGTGGGCGAGGGTCCATTACTATCCTATTCATTTGTATGCACCAATAGCATTAGTAGAATTGGTATTCACTGAAATGAAGAGAAGACTATTTCAGGTAAGAATGCAAGTTTTTATTTCTAGCAAACATTTTAACATTTTAGTACCCCATTTCTTTTTAGTCTTAACCTGAAAACATATTAACTGGGAGCGCAAGCCACAACTTTCTCCTGGAGCCATTCATTTGTCCATTAACACAGAAGAATTAGAAGAAATGAAAGGGCAGAGGGGGCTTATGTTATTTTCAGCACTTACTTGGTGTCAGATATGGACTTGGGATTTTGTTTGTGTCATTTGATCCACAACTATACCACCGAGATTGACTGAATTATCCCCATCTTTAAAATTAGGAAGCTGGGACTCAGGGAAAGTAAATAACATGCTCAACTAATAAACAGTGGAATCCAGATCCATCCAGCTCCCAAGCTTGGGCCACATCCTCTGCTCTGTTACGACAACCAGGCTTTTACTCAGGCATCATCTCTAACTTTCCTAATTCTCTACTTTAAATCTTCCAATTAAAAGGAGAGCCTAGATCTGCCAGAACAGATAGACAGTACCTAAAACTACGGTGGTTAACGTGATTTGAGGTTAGAAAAAAGTATGGGACAAAGGGCAAATTACTTTTTCTCTCAAAGTCTCAGTTGACTAATCTGAGAAATGGTAACAACGTCTATCTCCCAAGGTGACTAGGAGAAATAAATGACAAACCCATAGGCCACAGCGCTGTTAGTACCTAACCCATAGTAAGTGTTCCAGGAAGGGTAGCTACTGCCATTATAGCCAACCACTTGTTCAAACAAAAATATTTCTACCATTAATTATTTCCTATACTTTAACGACAAAGGGAAAGCTTGTTTAAAAGTTTTTTCCCCCCGAATACTGACATAAGCTTGCCCTGGGAATCATTCCTCTTCACATCTGACAGTAACCCGGAATCTGCTCACAATGTATTCACATCAGGGCGCTGCTCTGCTTTTGCCCATCATAGTTACTTCTACATTTTTGCAACTTAATTCCAATAAATATATAAAATAAACGCTGAATTCTATTAGAAGTACAAATGGGTAAAGGTATGCTGGGGGCAAGAGGAGGAGTTGAGTGGTTTATGGAGAGCCCTTCCTATCTACGGCACAACAGAGCCCCTGCCAAGGAAATTCATACAAACAGTCTAGATAAGCAGGCTGCCAGAAACAATCTGGTTTTGATGAACTAAATTAGGATTCACTCATTCTACAAATATCTAATGAGCTCCAACTATGTGTGGGGCCCTTTGTTAGGTGTTAGAATACCACGTGAGTCAAAGCAGATATGGTCCCTGCCTCCTCTAGTTTACAGTCTGTTAGAGAAGACCAGCATTACATTAGGCCAAGAATCAAGCAAACAAAAGTAGAATTGCAACCATGAAAAACGCTAGCAAGGTGAGAGAGAGACACAGTGCAGTAAAACCCTATCCAGCAGGATCTGGCCTAATCATGCAGGTCAGAAAAGTTCACCGAGGAAGTGATGCTGAATTCAGTATTTGAAGCCTGGCCCAAATGTCTATGAACTGATGAATGGGGAAACAAAATATGGTCTATCCATACAACGAACTATATTCCACCATAAAAAGAAATGAAGTACTGATTCATGCTAAAATGTGGAGGAACCTCAAAAACATTATGTTAAGGGAAAGATGCCACAAACCAAAAGCCACCGTATTGTATGATTCCACTTACATAAAATGTCCAGGACAGGAGGGATGGTGGTGGTAAGGGCGGCAGCTGGCTGAAGAGTGACTGCGGCTGGGTATGATGGGGAGTGAGTGCTAGAGGATACAGGTTTCTTTCTGGGGTGATGAATATATTCTGAAGTAAGACAATGGTGATAGTCTGAAGTAAGATAGTGGTGATGGTTACACACCTCTGTGAATATATTAGAAATACTGAATTATACACTCTAAATAAGTGACTGATAAGGTCTGTGAATTTAAAAAAAAAAAATCTAAACACCAACCCAAAACAGATGGTCTGTGAATTGTATCTCAATAAAGCTAGGTGAAAATATTGCAAGGCTAGGGAAATGACAAGCTGAGGAGCAAAGTTCCTGTGGTTGGAGGACGCATGATGAGCACCATTGGAAAGACCGAAGAAAAGAAAACAGGCCAGGGAGTAACAGGTCTGAGATGAGACTGAGGAGGGAGGGAGGAGCAAATCCACACAGGGCCCTGCCAGCCATGTTGATGTTCCATTTATCCTAAATGCAACGGGTGGCATTGGAGGGCTTTAAGCAGGCAAGAGGTGGAGGGAGGAGGAAAGGACACAATCGTATTTACATTGTGAGAAGATCATTCTGGCTAAACTAAGGAGTACAGACGGGAGGGTTTGGAAAGCTTATGTGGAGATCAGTTGAGAGGCTGCACAGGTGAAGGTAGCATGGACGGGCAGAAGTGAAGAGATTAGAAAGATGTGTAGGAGGTTAAATCATCAGGACAAGGTGACAGACTAGATGTCAGAATAAAGAAGAAGAAAGAATTCTTGTTTTCACGTTTTATAACAAGATGGGTGGTGGCAGCACCCATGGGATACAGGACACTGTAAGAGGCCCAAATTGTCAGAGGGAGAGAATGAGTCTGGTTTTGGACATGGACTCCAAGCCTTTGGCATCCAAAAGGGTATATGAGGAAGACACTGGGTGCGATGATTCCGGAGCTCACTGGAGAGGCCTGGGCTTGAGATGGGGATTTGTGGCTCACCTAAAGAGAGACAAGTGGAGGCATGGGCACACATGGGCCTGCCCCAGTGAGAAGACAGGAAGGCCTGAAATTGAGCTCTGAGGAGCCCTGACACTTCATAGCCTGAAATTCCTGAAGTTGCGTAACTGGAATCTCATAAGACAAACCCAAAGTGATGGTCATTCTGTGAAGTAACTGGCCTAGAGTCATCATGTGTGTTAAGGTCATGGAAGTCAAGGGAACGCTGAGGAACTGTTCCACATTAAAGGAAACTAAAGAGACCTGACAACTAGATGTAATCGGTGATTCTGAACCAGTACCTTTCGCTATAAAGGACATGATTGAGACAATGGGTGAAATTTGAACGAGGTCAAAGGATTCGAAGGTTATAATGGATCAGTGATGATTTGCTGATTTTGATGGTTGTATTATGTATATGCAGGAGATTATCCTTGTACATGGGGATTACACACTAAAGTATTCCAGGTAATGGAACCTGAGGTTGGCAACTTATTTTCAGATGACTGAGAAGAAAATTAAGTTTATCTGTACTAGTCTTGTTTCTTTTCTGTATGCCAGTAGGCATGACCCATGTGATAGGGAGATTGTTTTTTGAAGAGAAGGAATGATCCATGGTGCACAGGTCCTGAGAAGGAAAAGTTGAAGCAAAGGAAGTTTGAGAAGAAACTTAAAATCTTTTTTTTTTTTTTTTTTTTTTTTGAGACAGTTTCGCTCTTGTTGCCCAGGCTGGAATGTAATGGCATGACCTTGGCACACTGCAACCTCCACCTCCCAGGTTCAAAATCATTGTCATGTTGTGTGGGAAAATGAGTCAGTAAGATAATTAGAAGATTGCCAAGCATATGTGGGGCCCATAACAGGATGGTGATAATGAACAAAACAATGCCATGACTTTTAAGCACATTCAAGAACTTAGAAAATGCAGCACTTAAAACAGATTTTTAAGGTTGCATGTATATCTAACTTAGTAAGCAAGTTTATTTCTTATAACAGATATCTCTTCCCCATTAATTTTGAGAAAAAATGAATGATGGTGAAGGATGTTAGAAAAAACAGATAGTTTAGAACTCACAAAACTATCAAATTTAGTTTATGTATATATATATGTGTACGTATATAAATATGCATATGTACACATATACATAAAATGTATATTTCATTTTAATAAAAAACATAGGTTATTTAAAATATCATTATCCAAGTACTTCAAGACCAAAACAGTTGGCATGAGTAACTGTTTAATTGAATTTATTTACAAATTGTCAGCCTCTTGACAAGATTTGAACAGTAGAAAGGGGTAAGATAGACAACTGCATAAAAATATCAAATCCAAAAATATTATTAGCTAGCTGAAACTCAATTATGATATAAAGAAAAATTCCTTTTGAATACCGAATTCAGTGAAACAATGGGAAACTTACAAAAGTGTAATTTATATATTTTTTCTTTTCAGATCTCTAGATGAAGCATACCTTTATTTCACACATCTTCATCCGGGATCTAGATTGCTCATAAGAGATTATGCCTCTAGTTTATTTATTTGCATTATTTCTTTTCTAATATATACCAAATGGTAACACTCGTAATTTGGTTTTCCTGAGATGCATATTTAAACTGGGACTTGATTTAGCTCAGCAAGCAACTGACTTCCTGGAATACTGTCACTGAAGTTTTGTATTATATGGTTGTGTGTATGTTCTAGACATACACGTATGAAGCAGTTAAAGTTCTTTTTGGCAAACTGGTGGTTGAGGGAGGATAGGGTTAGAACTATATCTACTGACTTTTAGGGGTGTGCCTGATGTACTGTTCAGTGGAAAAAATATGCCTAGTATGATTCTATTTTCATACCAAAAAGAGAGAGAAACTCCCTATAAATGTGTATCCATGCATATGTACATCTGTATTAGCAAAGAGAAAGAGATGGAAGGACCAATCTGCTATTACTTGTTCCATCATGGAGGGCAAATTGAGAGGATGACAATAGAACCAAGGAATGGTTAGAGATTCTTCTTACGCAAAAGAGTATATATAGATGTTCATGTGTAATATATAAAAGTGTTCATCATTTTGTTCTCAATATCACTTCGCTTCTGAAGAGCAGGAAGATATTTGCTCCTCCTCCTTACTCTGCCAAGGATGATCATTTTATCACTGATTACCTGTTAAGGTTTGTCTTTAAAACTGTCTTTTTGTGTCACAAGGGAAGTACACTATGAAAGGGACATACTGCATGTAAGCGGTGTATGTCAAATTCAGCACATGCTCTACTCATGAAGAATACTTCAGTTAATTGACTGCCTAGCAAAATTACATGCAGAGTACTTGAAATTATGCAAGAATACAAAGAAAACCCTTCCAAGAAGCTTCTATCACATTTAACCAATAGTAGTTACCATTTTTACAGATCCCTTAAAAAGCTATAAAATGTGACCCAAATGTCTTTTAAAGCCAGAAGTGTTGAACTGAAGAATTGTGCATCTCCCCACTACACAAATCAAGCAGAATCCTGTAAACAGTGCCCTCCTGGGCATGAGACTGAGTTTGTGTGAGATTTGGCTAACCTCACAACTTTGAAAGTAAATTAGAGAAGAGAAAAAATTATAAGTTGGTTTCCAATAAAACTACAAGTCCCTAAAAGGTAAAAACCAAGAATTTCTATATTTGATCAACAGAGTAGACCAAAACTGCCCACTTCACCTTTTCACATGACAACCATATGGAGTATAATCACACACCCAGGTTGGACCAAGGGTAGATATTGGAAACAATTTTATATTCACAGCTAAAGTCATTTTGAAAACAATGAAAAGAGGCCAAAGCTAATTTTGACAAATGCTTAGGAGTTTTTTAACAGCCCAGGTATTTGCCTATTTCTGCCCTAGCTTCACTAAGAATTATCTTCATACAAGATCATAAACTAGGAAAAATAGTTTTCGTTTATGGATCAAAGAGCAGTACAAGGGATCCTTCTGCATAAGGCCACACAGCAATTATGGACAATAATAAAATAAGGAATCCTTTCTTATTATCTATGTCTATATAAATATTATATCTGTATACATTTATAATACTAGCTATAATTTATCGACTGCCTACTGTGTGTCAGGCACTTTGCCAGGTGCTTTAAATACTTTATGATACTTACTCCTCAAACAACTCTGCAAGGTAGGCATTGTTCCTCCTGTTTTACAGATTCAGATCTGTAATTTGCTCCAAGTCACCCAGCTGTTCAAACCAAAGGCTATCAGATTATAAAAGTCCAGCTCTCTTGGCTATACCCCAAGGAGTTTGTGCATGTTGATCATTGAGCTTGGAACGAATTTAGGCTCCAGTCTACAGCTACAAAACAAACAGGAGAGGCAAAGTGGGTCTTCCGTGAGGCAGGAGCTGCCTCAGGCAATGGAGAGAGAGTAGTGCTGAGTTTTCCTTCAGTCCACATGTTCTTCTGTTCTCAGATTGTTCAGAGAGGACTAATTCTTCCCAACAATGCTTGCAGTTCAGCCCTCACTTGCAAGCAGAACTCAAAAGCCCCCAATTTATAGCTTTATTCTGAAAAAAACCAGTTATGGTCTCAGTGGGACCCTTCCAAGTTGTAAGACCCCCTGCCATTTTCTTTCTCCAAATCCATCACCAACCAAGTGAGAGAGAGAGGATGATTCATTCTTTATCTCCAAATTGACCTAGATAGGAGCTCCATATAAACAAGACACTCAAGCCTACAGCTTTTATTAACTTAATAGTGGGTCTTATTCAAGTATTATTTACTTGGTATGGTGTCCAATTTGGTTACCACCAAAGCACGTGGCTCTTGCACACATGAAATGTGGCCAGTCTGAATTGAGATGTGCTGTAAGTGCAAAATATGCACCAGATTTTCAAGACTTAGTATGAAAAAAGGGATGTAAACTATCGTATCAACAAGCCAGGCAGTCCCAACTACTTGGGAGGCTGAGGCAGGGAGATCCCTTGAGCCCAGAACTTTGAGACCAGCCTGGGCAGCATAGTGAGAAAAAAAAATCTTAGTAACAATTATTTAATATTGGTTACACGTTGAAATTAAAGTATTTTGGATATATTAGGTTAAATAAACTGCATTATCAAAGTTAATTTCACCTGTTTCTTTTTATTCTTTTTAAGGTAGTTACTAGAAATTTTAAAATTATGTTTGCCACTTGCATTAGAGTTCTACTGGACAGTACTGGTCTAGAATGAAAGCTTGCCAAAGCTATTTAAAGACTGTTACAGTTCTGTATCATACACAGGTCCTTTTTGTTTCTAGAAGGAAGAAATGTGTTAACATTGCAGCTATATAAAATTCTTGATGGACTGAAACTAAGGGGGAAAAGAAGGAAGCAGGTGGGTTTGAAAGAAGGGAAAAACAGGAGTATCCAGTATTTTCTTTTAAAAATGTGATTCTTGATTTGTTTGGTGGCACAAAGTGATTTTCTTATGTTTCTCAGACTGCTTGACTTGAGTCAAATAATCTACATAAGGCTATTCCTGGATCTTAGTTGAAAGCTGTTGCCTTTCCAATTGTTTAACTGATCACTTCAGAATGATAATTATAGGTCACTGTTATTCCCTTTTTAAAAACCACTGACATCCATCCAAAAAGTTATAACTTACAGGTCAGGGAATATTTACAGTCTGTGAAGAAAACCCTGGGGAACTGCCAGTAGGGAGGATTATTTACCAATTTCTTATTCTTCGAGTTTGAATTTGTTTGATATTTGTATCCAACAGACATTTTGTAATCCTGTATAACTCTGATGTGTGAATATAATTGTGCATATTAGTCAAGTTAAAGGAAAAAATCTTTTTTCTTTTTCAGAGGAGGGGGCCAGGAACCCTGGCTGATCCTACTAAAAACATCACACAACAAAAAAATTCCACTCAAGGAAGTAGTGTTACATACTTGAAGAATTTTCTGAAGTTAGCCAAGAAAAATAAGCTACGATCAAAAAGGAAAAGTTGGAGTTTCAGTTTTCTGGAGATTGTACTTCCTGGTGACATAAAAACAAAAGTTAAATTCAGAAAAATTCAACTATGAAGTTAGCATCATATAAAAAACAACGGAAAATATTTGACTATGTGCATATGTTTGTACACAAACAGAAATAGATATAAACAGACCTTAATTAGCATTGTAGACTTTAATTATCCTTGTACAGTAATTGGGAATGGTTTTGTTCTGATTTATTCCATAACGCTTACTGTGTTCTGTTAACAGCTCATTTTTTTCCCCTTCCAGCCTGTAATAGAAGGCTTTTACTGCATACTTTATTGCATCTGCTTCTCATTTAATGACCATTGTTCTGGTCTGTCAGAGTGAGTGGCTATACAACTTCCCAAATCTGCAAGATTAAGCAAATATTTTGACAATGCCTAGTTTCTCTTTTCCTTTTTTTTTAACATACCAAATAAAAATAAAAAGAATTTTTACTTACCCACACAATGTGAGGAGAGTTCTTAAAGACTATAAAGAATCAAGCCGCAGCGAAATGTATTTCACGTGGCAAAATACATCAAGCAATTTTCTGTCCCATTTCACTTAAAAGTCCTAAGAATCCTGCCTGAACCACACTGCTGGGTCAATGGGAGTGCTCCTGGACTGCAGGGAGGTCGTGGGCCCCTGGGCAAACCACCTGGAGACCATCAAGCTTCTAGAATGAGACAGAGGCCTTCTGCTCATTTTGGAAGGCCCCGGTAGGTAAGTGAGCATCATTCACTATGAAATGCTATTTTTAAAAATGGTCATGTTACATATAAAATCACAACACCACTGACGGTATAAGACCCAGGGTGATGACTCTCCCCACAGAAGGTGGGTACGCATACACACACGGAAGCATGTCTAAGCCACTGGAAGGAGGGAGAGCTTGTGGTAAGAGGATAAAGAGAAAAATCTATTAACCCATAGGCATTCATTAATTCTACAAATGATCTAATGGTGGGAAGCAGAAAATAAACCAATAAACCAACAAAAGCATGACATGGACATAAATGCTAAGAGGGAATGGTGTGTGGAAGATGCTGCAGTCACTGGAATGAGGGAAAGCGATTAAGAACAGATGAGCTTTCAAGAGACAGTCCCTGCCTTTTAGAGTAGTTTAGGAAACAAGTTACAGAAAGGTAACTAGGAACAGAAAGCAAGGTGACGGAAAGGACCACGTTAACCCCAGAAGCGTAAGCCTCTTAACACTTTCTGGTGGGGAGCCTCTCCTGGGAGGCAGCAGCCAGCGAAAATTCCAGCAAGAAGTTCCTATGGGAAGGCTGGGCGCGGTGGCTCACGCCTATAATTCCAGCACTTTGGGAGGCCGAGGTGGGCGGATCACAAGGTCAGTAGTTCGAGACCAGCCTGACCAATATGGTGAAACCCCATCTCTACTAAAAAAAATACAAAAATTAGCCGGGTGTACGCCCCTGTAGTCCCTGCTACTGGGGAGGCTGAGGCAGGAGAATCGCTTGAACCTGGGAGGCGGAGGATGCAGTGAGCCAAGATGGTGCCACTGCACTGCAGCCTGGGCAACAAAGAGAGAGACTCTGTCTCCAAAGAAAAAAAAAAAAAAAAAAGAAAGTCCTATGGGAGCAGCCAGCCAGAAAGACAGGAAAGAAGACACGACAGGGACGGGTCCGTAGGAGAGCATTGGCAAATATAAATATAGAGGACGCAATCGTCTTTGGAAGAAGCAGAGGTTTGCCTTGTTGCCATTAGATTGCTTCACATCTCCACTAGTTTGTGTTTACAATAGGGAGGAAAGTACAAAGCAGGATATGTATGCACTTCAGGAAGCTCAAGTGCAAGGCCATGGGGCTCATTTGCGAGCTACTGGCAAACCCCTTGCATTTTGGGTGGGCGTCCTGTGGAGCACGCCTCTGGAACAGTCCCTTCACTGTTAACACCACTGACTGGGCCCTTAATTGGAGCAGGTCTGTGCGTTTTAATAAACATCTTTGATGAGTTCTCTGAACTGTTCCATTAAACATTCAATCTACCAAAAATGCCTGGCAATTCTCTCTAAAAATGTTTTCACATTACCATTTCCAGTTTTTTCTAAAGTTAGGCAGTACAAAGAAACAAAAATCCAAAAGACTTGACTTTAATTTAGAAGCCTCTAAGAGTGTGTTTACCCTAGAGCAGAGATTTCTAAAGTTGTAGTCTTGGAATCGCTTGCCCCCAACCCCCACCCCTGCCCTATCTCTCCAAACAAGAAAACAAAGCAGCATCAAAGCTTGAGGTATAGAACAGAATAAACATGTTGGTGCAGATTTGCTGGCCTCAGTGAAAAGAATCTGAATCGGTAGGTCTTGGGGTATCTTCACTTTTAACAAACACTACAGGGCATTTTGATGCAGTCGGTTCAGAAATTAAATTTTCAAACACACTTTTGTTAAGAGCCAACCTGGTACATGGCTTAAGAGTGGGGTATGAAGCTAGACTAGACTGTAAGAATTCAAATCCCAGCTCCTCTACTTCCTAGCTGCGTGACCTAAAAAAAATAAACACTCTGTGCTTCAGTCTTCTTATCGTCAAAATGGGATAATGGCAGCAACGTGTAAGAATTTAAAAATATATAAAGTACTTAGTACAGGGCAAGGCATGTAATAAGTGCACGAAAAATGTTAGCCACTGTTAACAGTGGATCCATCCCAATGTGATTTCAACTAATCAGCCAAATTTGGGAGGAGGAGGTACGCTGAAATCAGATTCCAACCAAACCAATGAATACAGCTAAGCATAAAATTGAATCCTTATTAGGTATTCTCCTGCCATCATTTCAGCATGGTCAGCACCAGTCTATAAGCTGTACCGACACCCCATACAATATGAATCTCCTGTAGCACAATATGTCCTAACAATCCTCTCGGGCACAGCCACAGCCACAGGGCAGCAGACAAAGCAACGGAACCAGCAAGTGCACACTCTGCTGTCTCACTTCATGGGAATCCCATTCAACACCAGTCTAGCAAGAGAAGACCTTGCAGTGCAGATCCAGTTAATTCAATTCAACAAGCATTTACTGAACCCTTAAGATGGATCAGAAATTCACCTAGATGCTGAGAATGATACAGAGAGCAACAAGAAAATCACCATGTCTTCAAGGAGGTCATAATCTAGTGGGAAAAAGAGATACAAGTAATTTGAAGGCAAGGTCGCCTGAGATGAATGCTGTAATAGAAGATGGAAGAATGCCATGTGAACACAGAGCAAGTAGTAATTAACTCTGATAGGGACAGTCAGGAAAGGCTTCCCTGAAGAGCAGACATAGCATGCCATTGTGAGAGATCAATAAGCCAAGCCTATGAAATTGTTTAATGACTTTATCATTCATGGAAACAACCCAGAAAAAGCCTGAGGGACCATCTCTGTCTCTGCATTAACATGGGTGTGCTTAAGATTTGATTAAATGTTTGTTGTTTCTGTAACATCACATTTAAAAAAAAAAAAAGTATAAACATTTGTCTACTATTTTGATCTTCTTCAAAGAGAAAGAGTCCTAGAATACTTCTCTTTTTTCAAAAGCAAACCCTCTGTGTTAATAGCAAAATAAGAATGGCAAGTTATTAAAACATTATGAACTAGTTAGCCAAATCACAAGTGTGAGAAGGCTCACATTTGTTTTACGGAGCAATAAGACAAAATATGAGAGTTTTTTTCTTCTTATATATAGTTGCCTCTTTCTACCTGACTATAACCGTTAGTAATTTCTTCGGACCAGCACAGGAAACAGGTATTGATCACAATAAAACATTGCATCCACAAACACTTGCTATAGCAGGTTATGGTCTCCATGGAAACCTTCCAATAGAACCAATCTGAATTCAATTTCAGAAGTAATGAGAGCAGATAATTTTACACTCAATCAATCACTGTCAGTTGCCGTTATCAGCCAATCAGTCATTATGTCAGTCAGTCACACTCTCAACAAACTTCTTCTGTGGCATGGTCAGATGAGAATGTTTTGACATCCAGAAGCAACATGAGAAAATTGGCTCATCTTTCCTGGCAAGACGCCAAAGACACAGCAATGCATTGTGTTTGCTAAGGCAATAAACAGACAGGCCAACCAAAATACACTGTGGTGGCAGAAGTTTCGAGGCAGCAATTTCAATCATTGTTATGATACGGATGGCAGAGAAGTACTTGCAACCCAAAGGTCATATAGTTTAATCCTGTCACTTAAACATGAAGAAACGGAGGACCAGAGAAGTTAAAGTATCGCCAAAAGCTGCACAGCTAACTGGTGGAAAGCCCAGGATGCCTTGCTGCTGCTATTCAGCGCCTTTTTTTTTTTTTTGAGGCAAGAGGGTAGGGATATTTGAACATTAGATTCTGTTTCTAAACAGAGAGACCCAAACCTGTGGGAGACTCACAGAATATTTGTGCGGCTTGTGCTTTGGAGCCAACTCAAACCTCTTGCTGTTTGGGGTTAGCTCGTCCTTGGCCAAATACAATCTCTGGTTTCTAAGGAGAGACAAAAGACTTTGAAATACTACAGCGCAACCAAATCACTGTCTCAAAATGCACGGGAGAAGGAGGTAAAATTTGAGGGGAAAAATCTGCTTCTGGCAAAATACAGTTGGGCTCTTGTCAACCTCAAACATTAGAAATGTTGGAACTTGGGAACTGGGAAGAATCTGAAAGGTGTCTGGTTTCTTTCTTTTTTCTTTTTACTACATTATTGCTTCGTTCATTTCTTAGAGACAGTTCTCTGAGGCTGAGGCTGACATTCTTTCTTGGTAGAATAGATGGATCAGCTTGATAGTCTGCAAACTTCAATGTGCATGAGAACCTACAAAATCTGTTAAAAATGCAAATCCCCAGATCCCACATCCAGAAATTTTCATTCAGCAGGTGAGGCTGGGTCCAGGAATCTGCCTTTTTAACGTGGGGCGCAGGTAATTCTGATGCACTTTCTCTGCCAATCAGTGTAGGAAAACATTGGTTAACTAATGCTATTTGGTAAAGAATTTGGGTCATTTTCTGATGGTAGTCTTCCAATTACATTCCTCCCCAGACATTTCAACTTCCTAAGGTGTGTGTATCACCTATATCATAAGAACACAATTCTAATGGCTATGATCACAAGCTTATCTACATATATATATGGAGAGAGAGAGCGCGCTATTTTCTGTTAGCTGTAAGTAGGCTTTATCTTAAATAGGTAGGTGGTATATGGGACACTCTAATTCATCCTATCAGAATTTGTCTAAGGCAACAAAGCAGATTCAGGCTTGAGCTAAAACTAGTAATTGCAACAAGAACAGTTTGGAAGCTTCCACATGAAATGCTTGCTCCATTTCTTCTAGTCTGCTTGCCTGACCTCAGCTCACGATACCTATTTTATCTTCTTGCAAAACACTGATACAAAGCTTTTTGCCTGTTTCTCCATGTAATACTGATCTTTTCCCTCCATTTCCTTCCTGGATCTATTTTTTTCATTTTCTGATGCATTTCAGGACATTTGATGAGTCTTAGAGTGTGTTTAAATGAGGACAACCATATGATGTATACACTACATAGACCATACACTCTATGAGGACAAATACAGTTCTTTTTTTGCCATTTCATCCTCTGAACATGTCACAGTACCTGGCACAAAGCACTTAATAAATATTCATTGAATATATAACATTAATGAAAAGATGGATGGATGAAAGACAAGTAAAAATTCACCCATCTGGAGACTGAATGAATGCAGATACCTCAAAAGATCTATTAGTTTATAGTCATAATCGACAAACACTCATTTTTTTCAAAGGTTGTTTTTATTGATAAAACTATTGGTTAGGTGTTGTTTACCCCACAGAAACCAAAAGCAACTACAGTATTTTCTAATTATGCCTTCCTTTGTAAAACCAGCTATCTTACAGATTTTTCTTTGCAGCCTTCAGCTTATTTCATTTTTGTTATGACTGGAATGGAAATGTTACTGGAAGCTAAAACAACTCATAGACATTGGGTGAACCATAGGGGAGACAGTCATGAAGGGGGAGACGGAAAAAAAAACCCAAACCTCACCAGGGCAATCAGCAACAGATCCTTTAGAAGCCTGTACAAATTAAGACAACTTTTAAAACTCTCTTTGCCTGTCATCACTATGCACATTCCAGGATCACAGCCTTTCTGCATCATGCAGACGACAGACGTAACCCTTAGGAAGCTTAACTTATCTCACTGGTAGGTTTCACAGCCTCATGCCAGTGACGTCACAGAAAATAACTTTAAATTTCCCATGAAACAAGCAAACTGGAGGGGAAATGAATTCAATGAGCTATCAGAGGTGCTTTCCATACTATCAGAAAAAAGGAGGAAAGCAGGAAGGAAGGCAGGAAGAAAAGGAGGAGAAATTAACATTTATTGAGAATCCATTGACAACTAGGTGCCACACTAAACTCTTCATATTTTATACCATTTTAAGCCTATTACATTTCCAGGGGGTGGAAATTCATAGGTTCATTTTATTTTATTCATTTATTTACTTTATTCATTTTAGAGACAGCATCTCACTTTGTCATCCAGGCTGGAGTGCAGTGGCACAATCATAGCTCACCGCAGTCTCGAACTTCTGGGTTTAAGGGATCTTCCTGCCTCAGATTCCCAAAGTGCTACAATTATAGGCATGAGCCACAATGCCCAGCTCATACGTTCATTTTACAGATGAGGAAAATAGGACTCAGAGAGGCCCATCCCCATGGCCAAACAGCTAATGAACAATAAAGCTGATACTAAAATAATAGCAAATATGTACTAAGGACTTAACATCAGTCAGTTTCATGTGTGTTAACTATTAAATCATTGAATCCTCCTTTCAACCTTGAGAAGTAGGTACCTCTATGCCCTTTTCAGAGGTCACAGAACAAACACAGACAGGCTAAGTAATCTGCCCAAGGAGTCACAGCTGGTAAATAGCAGAGCTGAGGCTGGAGTCCGTGTGGTCAGCTTCAGAGCCTACTCTCTTAACTATCACACTCAGCCATTCTCTACATTAGGGTCTAGGTTGGCCTTTTTACAAAGGCTAAGTCCTTTCTGGAATACAACTTTGATTTTATGTTTCTAGACAAAACAAAAAAGGCATACCTCAACAATAGCCTATTACACTTCTCCCAGCATGACAAATCATGAGTTTTTGTTATATATACAGATATGCTATGTGGTCATAATTAAGGTGGCCATATAATTTATTGTCCAAACCAAGACTCATCTGGGAGTGAAAGAGGGTGCTATTAATAATTATCCAGAGACAACAGTGGTAACCTGGAATTATTCCAGGATGGCAAGGGAGCCTGGTCACCCTAGTCCTAATGAATATGTGTGTGTGTGCACGCACACACACACACACATACAGACACAGACATATACGATTAGATAGCATTACTTTCAGACGCATTCTGATACTATCAGCTGGAGTACGGATGTGGAATTAAATGCTTTCTAATACTGTGTGAGCCCATCCTCCTCCCACCTCAAGAGCTGCTAGCCCTTTCTTTACCTAATGCATTTCTTTTAACTTGTTTTCTCACAGAAGACTGTGCGTAATTGGTCAGCCACCAGAGATTAATTTGTGCTTAGCTGGCTGAGCAGACACATGATAACTCAATAGCAGATGATGCCAGTGCATGGACCAGCAGCTTCTCTCTATAAGCCTTCCTACCTACTCGGGACCTCGTCCCTCCCCAGCCTGCTTCTTTGAGAATTGCCAGCCAAGCCCTTTACTTTATTTACCTCATTTTTACCTGCCTTGGAGAAATTCAAACTTGCAGTTTTTAAGTTTCTTCATGGGCCATTTTTCTTATGGAAATGGAAATAATAGCAAAGACACCCAGACTCTCCCCTTCTAAAGCAGTGCATGAAAGAGCGCACTGGGGCAGGTGGATAGCAGGGAAACTGATCAAGGGCAAGGTTATGCATATCCTTCATCCTGCTCACACTGTTTATAACTGCAGTCAGACACAGAGAGCAGGCTCAGAGTGATGGACACGGTGATGACAATGGCACTGATGGTGATGGGAAGACTTCTAAGAACTCACAAAGTGCTTTACACAGATTATCTCATCTAATGCTATCTCAGCCCTAGGTGGTAGGTACAATGATCACTCCCATTTTAGAGACGGAAAAAGATATTTACAGAGGGCAAACATTCTGCCCCAAGTCCAACCAAGGTAACTTAACCTCAGAGCCAACACTCTAACCCACAGAGCCTGGACATTCAAATGCGCTGGTCAACCACAGATGACAGAGCGGAGGACAAACCGGACTGGAGGGGTCCATGCCCCCCACCTCTTCATCTCACAGATGAGGACTCCAGTTCAGTTCTTTTTCCTCCTCCAGAAAATACTTACCTGTCAAGAACTTTGTAAAAATGAAATGAGAGGTCAAAAACCTAACCAAGAAGTGCTGCATAAATGTTAACTGCTGTTGCTAGACCAGCCCTTAAAGGCTATTTCGGAACGTATTACTCCAATAGAGTAATTTTTTCATACTTGGACATCAGACACAGCATTGGAGCAAATTCCACCTAACCACAGAAATGCACTGTGGCCTGAGTTTACGTATGTCGTACAGTTCCTTCCCAGGGCAGGTACACTTGCCACATCCCAGTACACTGCCAATAAAGATGAAGTACCTTCTAATATACTTATAAAAGCACAGAGTGCAGGGGCTGGGGACTATAAGAAGGCAGGAGACAAGGAAGCAAAGGGTTTTCTTTTTTTTTTAATGTCCCAGCTCCTCTAACCTGGTCCCTTTGCTTTGTTTGGCTGGTACGACAGGTGGTGACTCTTAAGCACTGTGCAGCCTGCTCTTGTGTCCAGATTATCCCAAGCAGCCTGGAACTTTAAGAGAATTTGCAGTAATGCACAAGTCAAGATTTGGTTCCCAGAGCAAAGCTGTGCTCAAAGGAGTTGACATCAGAAACAAAGCTAAAAAGAGCCACAAACACGGACCCCAGGCTCCTCCCACCCCCTCTCTAACTCACCTGTGGGGTTTAAAGAGATTCCATTTTAATGAAGCAAGATGGGCATAACACTTGGGAAGGAAAGAAAATCTGGCCTACCCCAAAGCAATTAGCTTCCTCTGCTAGGAAGAGACTGTGCGGGAGTCCTGACGTTTTATTTCAATTTTCCTCAAGGGGGTAGGAAGTTCGCTGGTCTAAGATTCATGCCTTTGAGGCTGCTCCTCAAGTGAGGAGACCACATGGCCCTGTAATCCGAATGCCAGGTCCCTCGGTGTCACCTTCCGCTCCTCTCAGAGTCACTCTGCTGAGTCGCCCCGTGATGAGGGCATTATCTAGACCCGTGCTAATACAGTAGCTACCAGCCACCTGTGGCCACCGAGTACTGGAACCTGGCCAGTCCCAACTGAAATGTGCTCTCAGTGCAGAATCCATGCCCGAGTTGGAAGTGAATATAAATATCTCAATACTTTTTACATGAATTACATGCTACAATTGTACTATTTTGGATATATTGAGTCAAAAATCGTATCTCCAAAATTATACCCATTTCTTTTTACTTCTTAAAAAACATGGCCACACAAATATTTAACACTGCATCGGAGGCTATCATATGCATGCTATATTCCCACTGGACAACGCTGTTCTAGACCCTCAGCAGCTATGATGTGCTCCATACACTAACAGCATGTGTTATCAACCGGGAGCCTGCTAGAAATGCAGAATCTCAGGCCCATCCCACACCTACTGAATCATAATCTGCATTTTCAGAGATCCCCGGGTAATTTGCATGTACGCTGAAGTCTGTGAAGCACTGCCCTGGGGCTTAAAACATTGCTTGGCACACAAGAAGCACTTGAGAAACATTTGTTGAATGAATAAACGAGTTATGCCTATGAAACTGCTGTACGTGGGACACTTGGGAAAATGTGACGGGTTGTCCCTGGCTTTCTCCTTAGCTCATTAACATTGATATATTCATCATATTAGTCACCTTTCATTTTAGTAGCTGATATGGTTTGGCCATCTCCCCACCCACATTTCATCCTGAATTAAAGCTCCCATAATTCCCACATGTCATGGGAGGGACCCGGTGGGAGGTAACTGAATCATGGGGGCAGGTCTTTCCCATAGTGTTCTCATGATAGTGAATAAGTCTCGCGAGAGCTGATGGCTTTACAAAGTGGAGTTCCCCTGCATATGCTCGCCTTGCCTGTCGCCATGTGAGATGTGACTTTACTCCTCATTCACCTTTTGCCATGGTTGCAAGTCCTCCCCAGCCATGTGGAACTGTGAGTCAATTAAACCTCTTTCCTTTATAAATGACTCAGTCTCAGGTATGTCTTTATTAACAGCCTGAGAATGACTAACACAGTAGGTCCGTGGAATCAGGCCTTGAGAGAGTGTGATCCTTGAGAGAATGTATGGTCCACATACACCAGCAGCCTGGACATCCTAGGAACAGGTTTGAAATTCAGAATGCTGGGCCCCTCCTCAGACCTACTGATTCAGAACCTGAGTTATGAACAGACTTCCAGCTGAATGCTAAACCTGGGTCAGAAACAGACCTCCAGCTGAATGTTAACCACTTTAATGACGGAGAAGCTGGGGAATATGGGACAGCATCTTTCAGTTGCTGCATGGAAGCAAAAAAGCTGAGACAAGGGCAGAAGGTTCAGAAGGTGAGTACCTTGAGGCTGAGTCATAATCTGCATTTTCAAAGATCCCCAGGTAATCTGCATGCACACTGAAGTCTGTGAAGTACTGCCCTGGGGCCTAAAACATTGCGTGGCACACAAGAAGCACTTAAGAAATACTATCACCTTCAGTATTAGAATTTCAACGTAGACATTTTGGGGGGAAACACTCAGACCGTGGCACCCATTTAAAGCTTTCCCTTGCTTATATGTAGTATATGTCATGTCTACTCATATTCCATTTTCCAAAGCAAGTTATATGGCCGAGTCCAAAGTCAATGGGACAGGAAGGGAAGACATGTTCAGGGAGTTATCATTGTAAACTAGTAAACTGATCAGGGTGCCCAGATCATCCAAGGGGCACCAGGTATAGAGGGGAGAACAAGACTCTAGCACAGGTCAGACAACGCAGAGAAGGAGGGCAGGCCCCAGCCAGGACTCAGGGAGAGGCTGGGCCCCAAGGCATACTGCAGTGTCCAGCAAATCAAACACCTGACGAGGGACTGGCCTACATGCCCATTCCCCATTCCACTCCTTTCTAGACATAAAATCCTCAACACAAACGGAATGTCTGATCACTTTAGCTATAAAAACATATAAAGTCGTATTTTCCCCACTTAAATCAGAAGCAAATGCTAAGGGAAAAGGACGTCGCGGCAGGCAGAGAACAGCAGTCACAGGTATCGTCTCTGTCTCCTGGCAGTCTCTCCCAGACATCCACAACCCCCACCTGGACAACCCTCAGGCCAGAACAAGAGAGGGCTGGAAGGCCAGTGGGGAGCAGACAGAAAAGAAAGCAGAGACTGAGAAATCTGGGGACAGGGTAGATCAACTGAGAAAAGGAGAGGAAGTGAGAGGAAGCAGTTAGGTCTCAGAAGTTCCACCACAGCTACACGTGTGCCTGGGAGAGGGAAAGGAGGGCGAGGGAGGTGGAGGAGAGAATCCGAAGGTGTGTCTTAAATAAATTTCCCTTTTAATTAGCATGAGGAAGAAGAGGAATCTACGTCTGGCTAGAGGGCATGAAAAACAGGATGAGCCTTGTGCAAACACAACTTCCTCCACCCCATTCTGGCAAAATACGGTCAGCTCTCTCTTGGCTTTGATAATTGTCCTAGGGAATAGCCTTCCCCAGGAGAGGTGGTGGGGAGATAGCCAGCAGGTTTCTATTAGTCAATAAGCCTCTCACAAGGGGAAGGTGGGCATGTGGAACTGAGTGTCACAGTCATCTCACTGCCACCACGCTGGAGCAGCTTAGAGATCACCTGAGTAAGCCAGAGGCAAGCCGCAGGAAGGGTACTGCAGAGATGTTCGTGTGAATGCAGGATGATCCCTGGGTCCCTATAACAAGCAGCAGGGTGCCTTTGACAAATGTTGCTCAATATTTTTTAAGCAAATCAACAGACCCCAGCTGGACGGAGTGGGCTATTACACAGCAGGACCCAGTACCGAACTGAGGAAAGGGAGCTAGAATTGATCACAGACGGATTCCAACAGACCTTCAACAGAGAGGGAAGAAACAGCCTCCTCCGGTATCAACTTGAAGTAACGTTCTTCTGACTTCGAGGCTACTCTGATGAAAAACGAGGACTCTCAGAGGTATTCAGAGCCAGCCTGCTGCCAAACAGCATACTTTATCAAAGTGAAACTGATATTTGCAAACTCAAGGCCCTTCTTGGAGAGCATCTTTTGCTCAAAATGGCTGGCTTGGAGTTCTCGACCGCCGAGGCAACTCCAGCTAGTCCTTAATTTCTTACCTTGACTGGGGCAACCGGCCATTCCATAGCCACCTCTGGTATGAAACCTATAAGGATTCTCTCTTTTTATTCTAGAAGGGGTTGAGGTCTTTGACATGCTGAGAAGCCTTCAAAACCACAGAGGGCCTTCTTTGATGCCATGGATGAATGGCCTCTGACTGTCGACATCCAGGGATTTACACTTGCTGTCTTCAGGTCATCTGGCACATGGCCTGGCCCCCCCTGCAGAAGCCCCTGCCACACAGGACGAGGAAATAAGACAGGCTGACCCGTGGACTGAGGTTGGCTCCCTTACTTTCGGAGGATTTCAAAAGGAAGACCGGTTTTCTCATTCTGTACTCACATTTTTCCTGAAGAGGAAAACAACAGGGCTTAGGTTTTTGCAAGTGGGAAGGTCTGAAATGCATTAAGACCACGGAAGTGCCTCTGGAGGGCTTGGTAATTGCAGCCTCTGTGTGTCCTCTACCTTCTTAAAAGGGCAAATGGAACTTCTCCTTGGAGTGTCTCTTAACCTTGTTCTTGAGAAATAAATCAGGACAAAGGTGTTGAGAATGGTCAAAAAAAACTTCAATGAAAAATCTGAGGCATCACTCTCTTTTTGCTGTATTGTTCCATTTTTAAAATGACATATTTACATTTCCCTCCCTTTTTTTTTGCATCTGACAGTACACAAAAAATTCCAATCCTTTGTTGTCCCCAAATTGTTTATATTCTCAGTAGACCCAGAACGAGAAGCAGAGGAAGTGAAGCATGGTCCTCTGGCCGCAACTTTTCGCCTTGGTTTTCCCAGCTATTAAAAGGGAGATATCATCATTCATTCAACAAGCATTTCTTGTGGACCCATTTTCCAGGATACAACCATCCAAACCAAGATGCTTCTTCCTATTGTGGCAAAAATGAGCAATGTTCAAAGTCCCCAGAATGCAGAAGTGACTCGTGTTTAGGTAAGTAGGTATTTAGATACGGCTTTGGAAAAGAAAACACAGACCTACAAGAGTCTACCAGCATTTGAACAAGGTGTGTAACCTGGGTGTTCAAAACTGCACTACGATTCATGTGTGCTTTAAGTCAGCATCCTTCATCCTCCTTCCCTTTAAATTCTATTTGAAACTAAAGTAAGATTATGCTGGTATTACTGATTAAATTTTATGCAGGGCTGCGTGGCCTGGTCTCATCCGTAAGCCTTTGATAACGTGTTCCTAGGTTATCCAGTTCCACTTACCCAAGTGCCCACTTTATCCCAGGAAACGAGGGCTGAACACTGTGTCCTGGTTTCCTCCTTCCAGCGAGCCAGGCCTTCTGAGACGTCAGCAGCTCAGCCAGAACACGGAGGTGAGACAGGCACAGGCACACTCCAGATGCAGGGTCTCTGCCCTCTGTCAAGAGCCACTCAGAAGAGAGGACAAGACTCCTGTTCCAGGGGAACTGTTTTTCCTCTTGCCCACACCCCAGATGTCTCCACGGCAGCCCCTGCCCTGAGACGCCCATGAGCATGATGGTGGAGGAGCCAGCCTGTTTCTGATTATTCTGCTTGACAGGGATGATCTGCTGGCATGTGCAGTTGTAGACATTTCATAAGCTCAGGACTCAAGGAGGCTTTGCCATCAATTCCAACAGGACCCACAGAGTCCCCCTGAATAATTCTCATCCGTGTGGGAGGCCGACGGGGTGGTTTTAAATAGGGGCTGGCAGGACAGTGAGGTCTGGGCTTCTTCTTCATGACTCTTCCAGCACAGGCTCTGTCCTGGAGTTTCCTGGCAGTCAAGGCCTACTTTTGGCCTCAGACACAGTCAAGGATCATCCTGTTGCAAAAACCAAAATCACCTTTGAACCTCTTGCTCCATACCATCTTCCACTTTGGGTTTCTGCTGTGCCTTTGTATTGGGGACAAAGACTATCCATGAATCCTTACATTCAAAAAAATGCCACTGAGGTAGTGGCTCTGCATCGTTCCCCCCGAATACCCCACCCGTCGGAACACCCTCATGTCCCAACGCCACATCTGCTAAAGTTGACTGGGCCTGAAATGCTGGCGGCTCAGTGTTTTCGGAAACTGCGGAGGGTTCTCCTGCCACAATTCTCTTGTTGTCGTCAAAAGCAATTACATGTTTCAGATGATGAAAAGCACTGTCATGAAAAGCTGGCACAGCAGCCAAGGAGACAGATGTATTAAACCACACGGCTTCTCAGAACTCCCACTTATGTTAGAGCTCGGCACGGAGAAGAGCACTGTGACACCCCTCCTCTAACGTCCTCCCGTTTGGATTTACTGCATGAGGCTCGTTTTTGATGAGGTGCTAAATTCTTTCAGGGGACAAACACGAAGTTGCAGAAGTCAGTCATCGTACAAGTAAGTCCATGTCCTCAAACAAAAATAATAATGTCATAAAGGCAAAGATGCTACCATAAAAAAGTACAGCAGGTGGACTTTTGTGAGTCAACATTAAAAAATCCAGCATTCACTTTGGAGGCCAAGGCGGGCGGATCACCTGAGGTCGGGAGTTCAAGACCAGCCTGACCAACACGGTGAAACCCCGTCTTAAAAAAGTAAAATAAACAAATAAATAAATAAATAAAACTCCAGCATTTCTGAACCCAGGAGGCAGAGGTTGCAGTGAGCTGAGATCACGCCACTGCACTACAGTAGCCTGGGCAATAGTGCAAGACTCCATCTCAAAAAAAAAAAAAAAGAAAAAGAAAAAGAATTCAGCATTTCTAACTGGTAGCATGAGGAGTACCAGTCTGCCGGACATTAATTTACTGATAGGCTATGAACAATACATTACACACTCACGGAACTGGGGAAACTGGAGGTCAAAGCTACCAGTATTGCTTAGCTGCAGGACTTCTCAGAGCTTTTGATATAGTAATGAGTGCTGTGCAGTGAGTGAGACAACTCAAATCAATATACAGCCAACACATTTGATTTGACCACAAAACCCATTTCCCTGAACTACACTTTTTATCACCTCCTAGCTGGGGTCGGAAAACCACTGCCCATGGAGCGGTCTGATCTGGCCACTGCTTGTTTTCGTAAATGGTCACTGCCCACATCCAAGCTCATTTGTGAACACGCTGTCGATGGCTGCTTTCACACTGCAGCCACAGTGCTGAGTCATGAGACACACACCCGTGGCTCACAAAGCCTAAAATATTTACTCTTTGGCCCTTTACAGAAAATGTGTACAAACTCTATTCTCTGAAATACAGTTTGGGAACCTACTTCATTCATGGTATCCATAATTCTAACAAATTTCAAACAATTTTTAAGCCAACATTGAAAAGCTTTCCGTGGTTAGAATTTAGTAATTACAGTAAGTAACTGTCTTAAAGTATCGTGACAATAAAGTAGAAGGACACTGTGCCATTATATATAGTCTCTGTCTTTGGGGAGCTCCCAAGCCTTTGTAAAAAAGCGAACTCAAGCCACAAATAACTGGGGGGCAATAGATGTTCTAAACACAAAGAGGAGGCAATATGGCATAGTAGAAAGAATGTCAGAATGAGGAAGTAAAACAAACACGGGACGCAGAGCCACAAGGGTCAGGGTTTAGTCTTGGCTGTGGTATCTTCTCCTGCGATAACAGTAAGACCTGCTTTATTGAGCACTTACTGTGTGCCAGGCACCATCCCAATTGCTTTCCATAAGGAATTGCTCTTTAATTCTTATCACAGTGAATAGGCGCTATTATTGTCCCAGTTTACGGGTGAGGAAACCAAGTTTTAGGTTGATGAACTTGTTAACATAAAGCATGTACCTAGCAGGTGGTGAACAAGAGCCAAAACAAGTCTGTTGGACGGGCAACCACCACGGTACAGTGGCTGCTTCTCAGCGACAGTATGTATGCTCTGCATTTCCCCAGAGGTGACAGAAGCAGTGGAGAAGGTAGTGCTCTCCAGGCTCTGACACACAGCCCATGTTTGCTGACTGAACAGCCACACAATGCAATGCTATGGCACCTCAGGTGGCAGGGAGGGTATCATGGGCTGGACTGATCCTCAGGAGGCTGCATCTGAGCAGGGTGCGGAAGGATGGCAGAAGGAAGAGGGGAGTGAGGCACTCAGGGTAGACAGCAGGTGATACTGCCACATCCTCCACTTGGAAGGAATCTGGAAGGTTTCGACAAATATGTCTGTTTTGGAGCAGGAACAGCAGAAAGCAGGGGCTGGCTATCTACCTTCCACTACCCCATCCCCACTCCCTCTAAGGGGATGAGGCAGAGATAAGCATGCTCTGTGGGGCACACTGATTCACAAACTTGAACGCCTGAGCTCCATTCAGCAGCAGCCTGGGCAGGCTGAATGGTGGTGCGCAGGTGTTTGCGGCATGGGTAGCTTCTCTTTCTCCTAGAGTCAAACCAGTGATCCCCTGCGACAAGAATCCTCCACTTGACCAGAATGCTCTGTGTTGGCACCTTCTGGACAGGAACCCTATCGGGTATTTCATCAAAGCATCCCACGGCAGTTGTAAGTGTGGCTCCACGAGAGTAAGACACCAGGACAGCTGTGCCACCTAGTGATGCTTGCATGTACTGTCTGCATCCCAGAGAGTGGGAGAGGCTCCGGGAAGGACTGGTATTTGCTATTTTTGGACACCACTTCTACATACAAAAGAATCTTAAGTCTCCGCCTGGGCTTCAAAACATTTCTTGTGGTCTCACTGACCATTCCCGTGAGCCTCAGGGGACATGAGTGTCTTCATGCTAAGAGGGGGCAGTCCAATTCTGTATCACGAATTACCAGGGAACATTCAACAGACACTTCCCTTCCTCCATTCCTGCCTTTCAGCAGAGAGGGAGGACGCACCTCCTCTTACATCCTATTGTGGCTACAATAACCTGCTTGCTTTCTTGTACAGCATGGAAGTCGTATGCACACAGCATCTGCTGCTTTCTAAACTAAATAGAAATGCCATCGTCTGCAGTCAGAAACAGAAAAGGCAGAGGATGTCTGGTGAGAATCTGTCCTACATCCCAGAGTGGCAAGAGTTAAAGGAGCTAACCACTAGTGTTATGTGGGTGCAGCTGATACACACAGAGAATGATCAGTGTTTTCGTTTAATGGGACCTCTTCTCCACTCCCAAACACAGCAGTGGAGGGAAAGGCCTTTTAAGCCTTATTAAGGTTGAGGACAAACTCTGGTGAAATGATACTAAATGTTTTTTTTTCTTTTTCCATTTCAGATTCCTTGCAAGAGGTCCACCAGAAAGCTAGAATTCTAGAAGTCAGGACGGCAAAGCCTCAAACATCATGCTTTTCCTCCTTTGAATTACAGTTAACTCCAGTGGTACCACTGACAGGCTTTCATGTAGTGGTTCTAGTATTGCACGATGCTAATATAAGGGACAGGAAAGGAAAACATCAGTCCAGGAGAGAAATGGAGGGTGAATGATATTTATCAGATTTTAGCTTCTGAGAATGGATTTGCTTTACCAGATCCAAGACAGCCGGTTTCTACACATCATCACCAATTCCATGGGAAACATTCCAGATATTCTGAGAGTGCATTTTGAGACTGAATAGCTGGTTCCCTCACTGTATCTATTGTAAGTAATAGTGTATTTCCATGCACTCTTGATTGTCATTTTACAGTTCATCAATAAGACAAAAGCAGAAAAGATGTCCAGAGACCAACAGGGAAGAAAGACGCGAAGATGAAAACTTCAGCACCGTGCCACATACGGGAGGCTTGGATGTGCCCTGCGCAAAAGTGTCCACTCTGTACCCCGCTTACATAGCTGTTCACCTGGTACAAGATTATGGAAGTGACACTTTTTTCCTAATTCACTCAAAGTGCCTTGGGACTAAATTGTAGCACAGTGTAAGTACAGAATCCAAAGGGCGGGGGAACTCGATATTCATGATCCTTAATCTATTTTATTGATTAAAGATTTGGCCAAATACATCATTCCTGCTTTTGTCCCTGTAGCAACCAATGCTGTGTTATCACAAAGAAACAAAACCAGACCTGGTTGAAGCTACTCAATCACTTGGTCTTGGTCCTGAATCACTCGCTTTTCACCCAAAGTCAACAGTCTTGATTCTTCATATTTTAAGATGCTCATTGCAATGTACTGTTACTGTTTGCATAGAGCTGTCAGCTGCAAAAACATCTTTTTAACACAAAATTCTGGCTTTTGCCCCCCGAACCCCTACCCCCTTCCCGGGAAACTTGATGGTAGCCTACTGGCTCACGCTGACCAAAAGGACAAAGGCCCTGGGTTCTCTCTGCTGCCTGGATGTCCAGATGTAATTAGGTCTCACACAGGTAACCCCTCGGGCAGCAGAGAAAGCTCAGGGAGAAGGCTCCAGGTTGTGAACACAGTTTCAGGATGATTTCCACGGCCGCCATGAGGGTTCTGATCAGTTACAAATGGGTAGATGCCAGATGAACCTCCTGACTTCCTGGTCCCTGCTAGATCTGGATCTGGTGTCCAGGGAAGAGCAAAGACCAGGAGAAAGAGGCAGAACCCCAGAAACAAAGCTTGGGTGTGTAGTCTTTGAGAATGCCTCAAGAGCACAAATTCTTGCTTCTCCCTTTTCAAGGGGCTACAGGGAGACAACACAGCTGATGGTTATTTTTGCAGCCAGATAACAAGTAGTGTTCAAGTTGGGCATAGGTTCAAACGAATGTGCTCCGTTAAGAATCTACACAGCATGAAGAGTGCTTAGATGTCATGTATTCCTTTAGCACTCCCAAAGCATTAGATATAGATGTATTTTACATATATATGTATTATATATAAATGTATTGTATATAGTGTATATATGTATATATATAATGTTTATATATAAACATTCCTTAGGGAGGATTTCCTTCAGAAAATTCAATACCAAGGAAAAGGAGTTAGGGACAGTTTATTTTGGTTATTTTCTTTGTTTTCTGCAAAGCTATTTCTTTAAAAAGGAATCCTTTCAAAGTAAATAAAGGAATCCTTTCAAACTAAAATAGACTACATTTTTATCCCGAAGCTGCTGGGCGGTAGGTGTGACTTGGAAACTGTAGTTTGTTTAATGCAAACCCATTTGAATTGAGCATGAAGAAAAATAAAATTAAAGGATGAGGATGATTAAGTGGAAAGATTTAAGGATCAGTTTAGTCTGGCATCTTCATACTTAACTGTGCCTTTCACACGTATGTAGTTTTTTTCTGAACAAAAGAGGAAACGTGGTAATGAGGGGAACAGAAAAAATAAGGAAACTAAACATTTGAAAATAACTTTTATTTTCTAAAATAAATGTTCTCCCATAGATGCAACAGAATTAATCTTCATTAGTTAGCACAGCTATACTCTTCTTCTTAAATGTCTCAGATGACACTGTGTCTTCCCTTAGAGAGGAAGAAGTCAGAGGACTGCAGGAATAATTCAGACAATAGGGCTACGGGCATAGCAACAGGATTGGAACCCACAGCCCCTGGATTTCTCATCCTCACTGAGGCATAAGGAACATCAGGGTTTTTGATTTAGGCTCCAAGCAATAATTGGCATCTAATAAAGTTCCTCCAATGAGGATTTTTATATTTCCTATCACTAAGCATATTATTTTAAATACTCTAATTACTTTTGAGGAGCTGGAGGTATATGAATAATATAGGTAAATGACACCATGAAAGAAGGCACTGTTTGTAAAAGGCCAAATTCTTTGGGCTGTACTAATAATGTCGAATAATGGTCGACTCTCCCTTTAACTTTTATCATGCATACAAAACAGTCTTTTTGGGGGCGTTGGGGGGTGAGACAGGGTCTCACTCTGTTGCCCAGGCTGGAGTACAGGGGTGTGACTATGGCTCAGTGTAGTCTCCACCTCCTGAGCTCAATCAATCCTCCCACCTCAGCCTCCTAAGTAGCTGGGACTACAGGTGCACAACACTACATCTGGCTAATTTTTCTAATTTTAGTAGAGATGGGGTTTCACTATGTTGCCCAGGCTAGTCTCGAACTCCTGGGCTCAAGGGATCCACCTGCATTGGCTTCCCAAAGTGCTGGGATTATAGATGTGAGCCACTGTGCCTGGCCTAAAACACAGTCTTGAACTGATCTGGATAAGGCAAGGTGCTAAAGATGCCACCTTGACCATCCTAAACCTCCTCCTCTTTTCCCCATTTCTCACTTTTTTAAAATTCAAATTTATTTTCTGTAGTAAAGGTTAATAGCATGGCTTTTAACATGTGTCGAGGGTTGGTTTTCACTCAGACTTTTCCCCACTCTTCACCACAGCAGTCCCTGGAGTAAGCATGGCTTCGCTAAGGGACCAGGGCCACAGTGAGAACTCGAGTTTATTTTTTGGCTAATGTTAACAGGGCAGATTAACCTGTTCGGCAAAACTAACTTATTTTCCCAAAGAAAACACACTCATCTCACTTCTCTGCCATCTCTCCTGCCCCCACAATGCCTTGCAGGTGTTTAGATGTTCAGGTCCTCTGCCCACCCACGATTAGGCCCACTCTACAAAATGACTTTAGAAAAAAGGAGGCTGCTTCCGAAATTCTAGCTGGTTTCTGAAAGTAATACTTAGCAAAAGTACACAGGCAGAAAAATGTGATCATCCTGAACTTTTATCACACATCAAAATTTCCTTCCTATATTTTTAGCACCATTTCAGTGAAAGCGTAGAACGGCGTTGCTAATCTTTATAGGCAAAGAACAGAATCATGAGGATTTGAGGCGTGTTTTGAGAAAAGTGCCTTTAAATAATTAACATCATGACACTCCTCCTCAATTCTTCATCCAGCAGAGTAAATGTCTCTTGACAGGTAATAGTCCTTTCTGTGAAGCTATAACTGCAATTTGGTCAAGGTAATAATGAGTGTTATTGAAAAGCATGCTTTAATTAAATTATATGTCTTAGAAAACCATGCTGTTTATAAGTAATAAACAACTCTTAAATATTCAATTCATCAACTACCAACCCAAATTCATTTAAAAAAACCCATGTACTACTTCTATGTTTAAAAAAGAAAAGAAACATATTAAGAGTGAAAGCAGGTTATAGAAAAAAACTAAAAATAAGAAACCAGGAAATGACACTGTCAGAGTGAGCACCCATTCTGGAGTGTGCTTTTTGAATTTGCTGGCTCCAACATTAAGTATTCTTACATGGGCTTTCTCATTTAACCCTACCCTAAATCCTACGAGGTGGCTACCAGCATCCTTCCACCAGATGAAGAAGCAACGGCTCAGAGACGTTAAGCATCTTGTCCAAAGGCAAACGGTCTTCAGTGGAAAAACTAAAATTTCTATTTGGAAATCTCTGAATCCCACGCTCCTTCCACTACGCACAGTGCCTCTCAAATAGAAGAAAGTAAAAAGGGGAGAAACTGAAGAAGTCAAAACCCGGGATTATTCAGAGGCACAGAATTAACCATATTTTGGGTAAATATGTGTTTTCCAGCCATTGGATCAACCATGATGTGATTCAAACTGGCTTTTACGAAAGCCAAAGATACCAGATGGACCATCCTTCAATCTGGTGTTTTTGTCATCTAAACATGGTCCTAGAAATCAAAACAAATAGAAACATAAAAAAAATTTTTTTCAAAATATGAGCAATCTCTATTCTAGAATAAAGGCAAAGAATGAAAAAATAATTATCAAAACCAGTCCTAGAATAGACAGGGCCTATTTTAACATTTAAAAAGGCAGACACCCGTCCGGTTTCCTTCTGCAAATAGTCACCAATCACTGCTTCTGCTGAGTAGAGATAAAAATACCTGATGTGGTTTTCCAAAGGGCTTCTCACAGTATTTGGCCTATTCAACCTTTGCATCTGCCTTCCCTCTTGGCCCCTGACTTTTTTTAGGTGTACCATGAAAAGGCAGTGCCTTTAATGATCTACATTTTACAAGACTGGAAATTAACCTTTTAGTGAATCTTTCACATTCAGTGTGAAACAACAGAACCAGTGGCGATGTGACATTTTTGGTAGGTGAGCACATCAAAGGCGCCTGCCTTCAAGATCTCCCTGAACACCCAAGGGTATCTCAGGCTGCCAGGTCTCCTTAGACTCGACAGGCGAGGGGAGAGAGAGGAAGGAAGCCTGGGCAAGCTCTTGAAACGTCTACATAAAATGAAGGTATTCAAAGCTGCTTCTATTTAGGTCTTATGCACTGCATTATGCCTGGCTTTTGAATATTCGAGTATCAAGGAGAAATACAGGAAAAAGTCAGAATATTGTTTCTTACTGTCAAGCCCCCAAATGCAGAACTACACAAACATTTTATTTCCATGAACCCACACTCACACATGATCTTTCTGCCAGCATTTCTCGGAATGATCATGTTTACAATTTCTGTGGGGAAGGCAAGTGCCTTCAGCATTTCTTTAGATGTCATGAAGCATTTTTAAACTGAAAGCACATGAAATTTGGAGTCACCTCATAACACTGACATATCATAGTGAAAGTAACAACAAATACTTAAACTCGTCTCTAAGGTACCATCTTTCTTGCAACCCCATACTTGGGGTATAAGGACCACCTCTGAGACACAGACATCTATAGAAACGTCTTGTTTCTTTGTCTCTTTCATTTCTCCTTAACATAGGGAACTAAGGGGAGGAGAAACCATGGAAAACTACTGGCATTTGTACAGGGCCACCATCAAGATCCAGCACGTGACCTTGAGCACCTCAGCCGTACTAACTAGAGAGCAATGATAAGCCTAAGCAGACGGATCGAAACTCTAGAACTTCTGAAATCTCGCTCTTCATTCAGGAATCCATCCTCCTGGAAAAGAGACCACTGTGGACGGGGAAGCTTGCCGGACAGGCATTTAGATCTGAAAGGCATTTAAGAGGAGATTCGGCAAAGGATTCTATGGGACGAGAGATTTTACGAGTCATTCTTACGTGAGCGTGGATTGCGGCTGACCGAGCAGGGTGTTTGCGCTGCTCAGTCCTTGCCCCTTACAGGCTGGAGTAGTCAGGGAGGCTTCCTGAAAGAGGAAGGACTCCAATCAGACTGTGATGAGGGCTTCTGGGTGCTCTGGTAGGGAGGGGAGTAAGAGCAAAGGAGGAGATAAGAACGCGTAAGCTGTTGTGTGAGATTGTGAGGAAAAAGCATTCATAGAAAGGTCACTTTTAGATTAGGAAAATATAGATGAGAAAGGCAGGGTGTCGCCAGGCGGAAGAAAGCTAGAGTTTCGGAGTTCTTCCACGGCGAGCTTCCAAGCCCCTCTCGGCACCCTTAACCATTGGATGAGTGAATGTGCAGGCGGTACCAGTTCAGGAGGAAGAAAGAAATTCTTTAGGAAACATTAATCTTTCTACAGGGTCCTGGATAACTCTGAAGGAAGTCAGCTCAGGGGCAAAGAAATCAGCTTAGAAAGCAAGGAATTTAGTCCGAGTAGGAGGTATTAAGGTCCTGAGTTCAGGTCTATGATAGAAACAAGCAAAAGAGGTAATTTGAAGAATGTCAGGGAAGTTACAGACTAATTGAATATCAAAGGGTGAGCAGAGGAAGAGAGAACAAAATTGCTGATACCTAAGCCTTTGTGCTGGAGTGATCAGAAGGATGACAGGAGTGTTAACAGAGCCAGAGGATTCAGGAGACCCTCTGTCCCTACTTTCAGGGCCTGACACTTTGTATCTTAACCAGATAAAACACACTGTATCATAATGTGTAGTGCTGCTCATCCCACCGTAAAACTAGGCAAGGACAAAGTCTCTACGTTATCAGCCTTTCTGTGGCTTAAGCATCCCAAAACCCAATGCCTTACGCAAAAGAGGTGCTCTGTAAGTAAATACCGGTTGTATAAGACAGGTTTCATTTTGGCGGAAGATGAGGTAGTCAGCTGGAAAATATGGTGAATTGATGGTGATAAAGCATTTCCACAGGCATGACAAATGTTGAAATTTTGGATAGTGAGGTCATGTTTGATTTCTTCCTTAATTACTAACTACCTCTGCCATTCCTCTAATAATATGCAATGACTCCTATATCTTCCTCCTAATGTCTATCAGACATAGCTTTTCCTTTACAATGGGCAGAGGGATGTTATAGTTCTGAAGACAGATTATTCTCCTAGAAAGAGAGCAGAGAGAAGATAAGAAACCTAGTGACTGAACCTCAGGGGATGGCTCTATCTATGCAGAGGAGGAAAAAGACCAACGTCATTCCCAGTTGCTATAACAGAGTCAGAACAACCAAGATCCTTGCCTACTAAGGGAAACATAAGACGTAGGCCAATGGGGCCATGTGCAGATGATCTCAGGTATAAGATGTTCACTGCAAACCTTAGAGTGGTGTTTACTCAACCATAGATAATGATATTTAATTATCACTCTTGGAAAGACAGTTCACTTTGAGTTCCCTGTGTAGCAGAGAGTTATTCAAATGTACCTATTTATTACAAGACCATTGTATAAGCAATTATGAATGTTTCTGGAAGAACACAGGTTTGTAGAAATCTTCCTCACTCCATTCAAAATCTGCTTTGAGATACGCTATTGCGATTTGTATCAACAGAACCTTTCCTCCCACTAGGAAATGAGAGCCCAGGATTTCCTGCTATTTATGAGTTATAATAAAAAATTCTTCTTCTCTATTTTCTTTATGTGTCCTGTCCCTAAATCGGGCTCAGCCTGAAAGCTGGGATAAGGACAGATGGTCTCAAGGAGAAAAACGACAGTGAATTCAAAGCTCCCATTTGGCAGCCAATCACTCTAATCAAGAAAAAGGGATTTGGTTATTTTCAATAATAAAATAATTCATAAAATGTAAAGGATGAAAAAAATGTAAAGGATAACTTAAAATAGTTCCACACTGAAGGAAAAAAAAAGGCTTTCTGACAAATACCACCCAACTACTAGTTCCATGGAGGCAGAGGGGGTTCCGTATTATCTGATTTATCCTCACTGCCTAGATAGAGCACCATGTGGTTCCAGACCTCAGTCAAACCCAGGAAATGCAGAGATTGTAAACTAACTCCTTTCAGGGACAGGGTTCACATTTCTCAGGCTCTCCACCACCCCTAGTACCCTGCTGGGCCAAAGTAAGTGCCTGGTCGACAAGTCCCTGGTACTCTGGCTTCTTTTTCCCACATTCCTCTTGGCTCCCCTTCCTTCCCTCCTCATTCTGCTCCTGGGAGAGTCAATGCATTGCAGGAACTGTTCTCTCAGGCCTGGTGTCAGGTGGTTGCCATGACAACACCCCCTGAGAGCAGGCACTTGCCACGGGCGCCTTCCAGGTACACCTCAGGGTGGGGGCCAAGGGCAAGAGTGACCCTGAGGCCCGCATCAGGGGATGAAGTGAGTAGACCCCATCCCGGTAAATAACACACATCTCTGTTGACTCCTGACCAATGTCAGCTGCTCAGGGAAACTGTGGACCCCCTCACTGGGGTGACGTTCTAGCTTTCTCATGCCAAGAACACATGGGGAAAGCAGCTTGAGATGCTTCAATGATTCAGTCACCTCACTTTTTCTAGTGAAAAGAGAAAAATGGCTGAAATCTTACATCAAGACGATGGAAAACAGGGGCGTCCAATCTTTTGGCTTCCCTGTGCCTCGTTGGAAGAAGAATTGTCTTGGGCCACACATAAAATACACTAACGATAGCTGATGAGCCAAAAAAAATTACAAAAATATCTGATAATGTTTTAAGAAAGTTTACAAATTTGCAATGGGCCATGTTCAAAGCCTAGGTTGTATGCAGCCCGTGGGCCACGGGTTGGCCAAGCTTGATGAATAATGTCAAGCCCGAATCAAGCAGGTATCCCCAAAGTCCTCATGGCTGAGGAAGGAACTACTGTTCTTCCTCCCTTGAATCTGGCATTACAGGGCATGGCAAGAAGTGCTGATGTCAAGGTAATGCGGCCAGGTGCATCTGTTGTTGCTGACCTGAGGTATGGATGCTGTGAGCAGGGGGCTTGGTAGGCCAGAATAGACAAACTTCTGACCTCACCCCTCATTCTGAAGTGTAATTCCCAGATTTTCAGTAACTTATGCACCAACCTCTAAGCCCCTTCATGGTTTATTCATTCCTAGGTATATTAAAAATAATTCAGGTTTACATAGTCTTTCTCTAATTGCAAGAGTTCAGAGGAAATTTAAACTACTGCTTTAGTTGTTGGGCATACAGATCTGCAGAGATAGGGTGTTAAGCATCACTGTATCACCACTTTGCATATAGGAAGCACTCAATAAATATTAATGAGGCCGGGTGTGGTGGCTCACACCTGTCATCCCAGCACTTTGGGAGACCAAGACTGGTGGATCACTTGAGGTCAGGAGTTCGAGACCACCCTGGACAACATGGTGAAACTCCATCTCTACTAAAAATACAAAAATTAGCTGGGCGTGGTGGTGTGCACCTATAATCCCAGCTACTTGGGAGGCTGAAGCAGGAGAATCCCTTGAACCTGGGGAGTGGAGGTTGCAGTGAGCTGAGATCATGCCACCACACTCCAGCCTGGGCAACAGAGCGAGACACTGTCTCAAAAAAAAAAATGTTAATTAGCTGAATAGAAATACTATAGGTAAAGCCAGTACCCCCTATGGGGCACTGCCACCTCTTCACCATGTCTTCTTGGCTCTGATGGCATGACAATGCTTTCAATGCAGACACGGGCCTTGTCCCTACACAGGGCGATTGCTGTTCTGTTTGGTCAAGCCACAAAACTGAGGAAACGGCCTTGAACCAGCTTCCGAAGTTTGTCTCTTTCTTAGCCCTCTCCTTGAGACGCAGCTACGGTCCTGCTTCCGTACCTAGCCTTAGCCACCCTCTCCTTTCTGCAGTGCTGCATGGTCGATTCTGTATTTCATTTGCAGCCTGCCTCTCTGTGCCACTCACCTTCTGAGAGTGAGCAGAGCGGAGCCGGACACTGACCTAGATGGAGTCAGGTCTCAGAGGAGGGGACCTTTAGGGGAGTGTTGAGAGACAGGAGGAACAAGCCGAGTAGAGAAGAGCAGGGCGAATGATTCAGGCAGAGGAAACAGCTTCAGTAAAATCCTGGCATGTCTGTGACCCCTGCTTCTCAGATGGATGGCCTCCCGGAATCTCTGGGGGCATTTGCATATCATGTATATATTAATTTATGTATTCAAGGTATGCACAGCATTCCTATCTGGAGTGATGATAGTGATTATGCTCCCTCCTCTCCCAACTGCACAGGGATGCAACAGGGGTGCCCTATCCAATTGAAAAAGCAGTCTCTGCCCCCGAGTGTGGGTATTTCCATGCTCACTACCAAGGTTCAGGGACATGCTCCCCAGGAATAGCCTGTGATGAAGCATGTGGTAGAAGGCATTCCATTTCATATGATCTCTTTTTCCTAAACTTGTTTTTTTTTTTCTAATTTATTAAGATAATCTGAAAATGACAGAATTTACACAGTTGAAGGATAATACCTGAGATCCCACCACATAAACAAAAGATCATAACATAAGGCATGAAGAATGGGAACTCATAGACCAGGCATATTCACCAGTGTGCTCCCTGACCTGGAGAACACAACTGCAAGTGCCAGGCTGGCCCTGCGAAGCTCACAGATCAGGACACGCCACTTAATGGCACCACCAGCAACAGCCTCCCCTTAGAGATTCAATAATATCCGATCCCTTCATGGTGTGGAACTGCCGATGTTCCTAACTACAAATTCAGGCTCCACAGAAAACATGGCTTCTCTTTATTTTAGATTATCTTATTTTATAAAAAGCAAGATTATATAAACGATGTAGAGAAAAAAGGCAGACAGAAGCCACTGCCCAGTGAGAGCCTCCTAGAATATAAAAATGTGACTTGATAAAGCAAACAGTTACCTAGAAACTGCTGTAGAGTAAATGTGTAAAACATTTTATATTTTATTATCTAAATGTGAAAAGGAATTCAGTTAAGATCACTTGACCTTGTAACTATACAAAATGAATTTCTGTACATTAGCACGATCAACCAACAGTACAATAAAATGTAAAATAATATCCCCGAAATCAGATGAGCCTGGTTGAAATTTTTGTCCTCCTAAATTGTATATTCTTGGAAACACCCTTGAAAGTTTATAAGGGCTCAGTCTCTTCATCTTTGAAATGGAGATATTTCTGCTGAGGGGATTAGATGGTTCCTGGATACAAAGTATTTAGAGTACTGCCTGGCACATAGCGTGTGGTCAGTATTAACTATTGTTATTCGAAAACAAGAAGAAAACTAAATGACGGTTTTTCCATTTAAAAATCCCAAATCAGCTTTCCCGTGAAAATGGTAAAACATGAGCCGGCGTTGCAGAATAGAGAGGACGTCTGGCCTAGCTACTGAAACAGGGAGGATGCTGGGAAGGGAAAGCCAAGTCCTAGACCTGGCCCTCAACTGCCTTTCCGTCTGGCGTGGGTATGTCAATTCACCTTGCTGGGGCTCTCTCTTGCTTCAGAATAAAGTGTGCATGGAGTTAGTGCCAGATAATGTGTCAAGCCCACTCCAGCCACAACATTCCGGAGTCAACCTCTAGGGCAGCTGCGATGGCAAAAGTCAACACAGTACATTTTATAAACCATAATTAGAGGACAGAGTGATCGGGCCTATGGCCCACATTATGTAATTAGCCCTCTGCCTCCAGGGAGGGAGTGCCTGTGTGCAATTATGCAATCACATTTTGAAGGGAAAGACACCAACTCACATCACATCATCAAGAACAATTATGATTCACTCGAGTCACAGTTTCCATCCGAGAAGGTTGTCCAGGTAATTTTAGTCTGTACCTTTGTAGTGCCAAATATTTAAATAGTTCCTTATTTTTGCAATGCCTTGCAATACAAAAGCACATTTACATGACCCATTCTTACTGGCTTTGTATTAGACTGGTAAGCTACATCCCATCATACCTGGACCATAACCTGGAACTCCCACAGGTGCAAACTTCAGGGATCTCAAACTTTAGAACCAAGAGAGTCATCTATGGAGCTTGTTAAAAATGCAGACCCTCCTCCCTCATTATTGATTCTGCAGGTCTATTGTGGAGCCCAGGGACGTGCTCTTTTTAACAGTCTCTCCAAATTCCTCTGGTGTCACTGGTCCACACCATGAAAAAAACTAAGATTTACCATGGATAGCTTTGGTGGAGACCACGCAGATGGTTGCAGGACCACCATTACATAAATTGAGGCTACTGGGCTTCCCCCAGTCATCAGGAAGCATGAAAAGCTATCGCCCAATCCCTCCAACCCCTTTCCTGGTATAGAGGCAGAATTCTAGAATTTCTAAGCTATAAGCCAACTAGGGAGCAATAAGCATTCCCCAAGTTCCCCACTCTACCCTGGCCCTTCACACATAATGCAGCTGCTTCCTTACTTGCCCTGAGCTACTTAACTCACTCTTCCCCATCTTCCCCCGGCAGACACAAACAAGCATCACTAAGTGTTCTCAGTACATCCAGCAAGGAGAACCTGAGTCCCACCGATTGAGAAAGCAATGTATCTAGAGCTCCAGAATGTATCACAAATTAACAATAGTGTTATCATTTGAAACTCAGCTCAAATGTCACTTCTTCCAGGAAGCCTGTCTTAAAGGTAACCCCTCCTGACAGAATCTGTTTTAGATATTAGGTAATAACATGACATGCCCATGAAAATCTTCACCACAGGTAGCAAGTATCAAATGTACTATGACTGTTTATTACTGTTTTATTTAGATTATGTGCTCCTCGAAGGTGGGTGCCATATCTGTGTTATCTTTACATCTGCAGCTCCCCTCTGTCTCACCTGGTTAATTCTTACTAGTCTAAGTTAAACTGCCATTTTCCCAACAGAGCCTTCCCTAATGTAAGTCAATCCTTACTATAAATGCTCATTCCACCCTTTTTTCTCTTTTGCCACACTTCATGATGCTTCTATTTTCCACATTGACTAGTTGATCAATGCCTCTGCAATCCCACTAGCACCATGAGGGCATCAAAGGGGAATTAAAAAAAAGGCATTAAAATAATATCTTTTGAATAAATAAATGGATTCAGATGACAATAATGCTGCCCTGTAGAGGCTGGTCAGAAAATACGGAGCAGCGTGGGATACCTAGGTAGTTCTACCTCTAAGGTGCTGTTTCATATTGGTTGCTTCCTCCTCTTGCATTCAAAGAATCCAGTATAAAGCTCATGCTGGTACAAGTTCAACTGCAAAATTGGGAAAGAAAAGGCCTCTTAGAGCACAAAAATATCCACCAAGACCTTGTTTCCATTGCATAATCCATTTCCTTCATGCAAGACTCTGGTCCCACTCCTTTAATATGACTACGTTGCATATTCTCCAATAACTCATTTTACCCCCAAAGCAGGCAGCTCCTCTTTCTATCACGGCCGGTGTTCCCTTCAAGATTGGTTGCAACTTGGGTGAAACATCTCAGTGGAAAGCCAACAACTGAATCCCACGCTCAGTGTTCCTCTTCTGGAGTAGGGTTTAGACCTCTTATGCCTACTTCCCTGAGAAATTGACTAATGTGTCTAACGGTTTTTATGACTGTAAAGACCCAGTCTGCAAGGGTATACTGGCATTCATCTACATTCCACATGCAACATGACCTTCCCATTTTCACCTATCACTCATCAACTTTTAACAAACACGGCCTAAGGATTCCATGGTGGAAGACAGGCATTGTGGAACCAGAAATGGACACGACTCTGCTACGTGTTCAACTTCTTTCACTTGGGAAACTTTGTTTTCAGGACCAAATGATAAAGATGTTGAGTAGTTTACAACTTCTACAATTGTGGGAAGAGAGGGCATATTCCTTGAGGACACAGAATACCCTTTTAAGAAGTTCCAGCTCTCTTTGGAGCCAACTAGGTAAAAATGTCATTTCTCAAGTCTGAAGAATCAAAATCTTCCTTCTTCTAGATCCACATGCTATGAAATGAAAGGGTTCATAAGACCCCCCGCCCCCCAAAAAAAAGGGTGGCTAGGCTAAGGCCTTGGTCCATTGAGCACTGTCATTTTTGGCAGTTACATTAAAGGTACAATTGTGGAAAAGAATGACTGCAACCTGATTTCAATGTCAAAGGTTAAAGATTTGGCCCAGGTGCCTCTGGTAGCTCTCCCAAGTTAACCACTATTGACATATTATCTATGCATTAGTCTAACCTTTTTTTTTTTTGAGATGGAGCCTCACTCTGTCACCCAGAATAGAGTGCAGTGGTGTGACCTTGGCTCACTGCAACCTCCATCTCCTGGGTTCAAGCAATTCTCCTGCCTCAGTCTTCTGAGTAGCTGGGATTACAGGCATACAACACCACATCTGGCTAATTTCTGTATTTTTAGTAGAGACAGGATTTCACTGCATTGGTCAGGCTGGTCTCGAACTCCTGACCTCAGGTGACCCACCCGCCTCAGCCTCCCAAAGTGCTGGGATTACAGGTGTGAGCCACCACATCTGGCCTAAACTTTTAAACTCTCATTAATTTTTAACTTGAACACTTTGACTTAAAACTGCCTCTAATGATGTTGATGACAGTGAGGGTAATGGCAGCCATTTGTTAAATACTTTTATAAGTTTCAAGAATTACGGCAGGTGGACATACACCTCTCATCTAATAATTTTAAAAATAATTTTAAGGTTGTTATTTATTTCATTTTCAGATAAGAAAATCAAGAATCAGAATTATTAGGTAAAATGCCCATGACCAGACAAATAAATAGTGGAACAAGGACTTAAAACACTAGTGTTCTCATCCAGGACACTGTGGTGTCACCCTCAAAATAGATGCATATATTCTGCTGCCAGGTTCAAGGAACAAGTCCAAGTTCACACGGTCCCATTCTATAACGTTCATCCCATCCATTCTCAACTTCCTAAATACAAGATACTAAATACATTTGCCCTTCCAAGGTACTGTCTGAAACCCCTTGGCTACTTTAACTACCCCTCTCAGAGCTTTCCTTGGTTTTGTTAGGTTGTTCTTAAGGAGCATCGGTCCAACCGTAGATGTAGTATCAATAGCCAGAGACACCCTTTTGGTTTTGATTCCAGCATCCTCCATTATTATACCCAGCATTAGGCCTCTGAACCAAAGCCATATTTTGGTCAAAGCCTTTGGGAAAATGTCTAAAACGATTTATAAGCCCATTTTCTAGGTTATCACCTATAATTCTGGCTGCTCGCTCCAGTTATAATTTGAGGTGTTTCTTTTTCCATAGGCTTGGTTCATATGGATGCTCTCCTGTCTCTTTTCAACACACTTGGCCCATGATGGCTTTGTATTTCACTGTCAGAAAGATTGAGAAGTTTCACTACGCAAAAGATTATAGAGAAGTGTTAAACTGGATCAGCTCTAACCAATGCTTAAGGGTGTATACTGTCTATACTCCTCCATTCAGAGAGATAACATTGTTTATCTAACCATTGTTTCCTGTCTTGAAGATAGCCTCCACCGATGAGAGTGTTTCCTCTGCTATTACAGTCATTAAGAATTTTAATGGGAAGAAATAGCTGAAAAAATTCACTATGTCAATTGCATGTATTTGTCAGAGTCTCATGATAATGGTTCAACTGTTCCATGTTCCTTGACGTCTTGGACTCAACTTCAGAATATTTCATTGCTCTGGGCATCTAAGTACATACAAGCAAAGCAGAGTAGGTGGCTGCGCAGTTGTTCTGTAAACACGAGCCATCTATTTAGTCAATAAAAACCATTCTGGGAAGAACAGGGTTTCTTTGCTCACATGAAGAGTCTCCACTACTGGAAATGATCACAATCACCCAAGTTTTTGGCTTAGCTCATTTAGCTCAAGACCTGCAACAAATCACCCAATAACATGGTGAAAATTTTCTTGGGCACACAAGCGGTTAAAACCATTTCTCCACTGAGTGAGAGGCAGAAACAAGCACTCTTGAAAAAACAAAGAGAAATTAGTCTGATAATGAAAAACCACTGAAAGCAATTTATGAATCATTTCCCCTGACAATATATAAACGCTTAATATACTATACATAATTCAGGGTCGGTCTTCCTTTGATGCCTTCCTTCTAATCATCCACTTTTCTAGCAGAAATACTGACATCTGAATCTCTTTTTCCGCACTATTTCAAAGGGATATACAATAGCAAAAATGGCTATGCGCCGGATGAAGCTAAAAGCTTGTATTGTTAATTCAGTGGTACACCTCTGATAATTTAAAAAGAAGATTAATCAACTAGTTGTGAAACAAAATATTTGCAGAAACTAAGCACTTATGTAAAAATCTACAGTACCCTTAAATAAACAAACTAGTTGATCATCGCAAATTAAAAGAATTGAAATGGCAAAAACTACCATCTCTTTAAAAACTATGATAGCTAAGAAAAAAAACTTTTGCAAAATAAAATTGGGTGGAGGATCTAATAAACAGGGAGCTATGGCATCCCAAAGGAGAAAAAAGCAAAAAGAAGATTCAGAAAGGATAACAAATTAGTTTAGCAAAGTCACAATAAGAGAGGGCAGACAAAAATAAAGGCATAGGCTGCAGCGTCCAGGGAAAGAGGAAGGGGCGAGTGGAAACAGCTGGAATTGTTCAGCTGTGTCAACATTCGGCTGTTTCACAGATTGACTAGCAAAGTGTCATCTGAAACCAATTACATTCCCAAAACCCCACGGACCCAGTTCATAACATTGATTAATCCACATTGTGAAAAAGTCCCCAAGCAAAACTGGAACAGCTGTCAGCCCTTGGAGCTCAAAACACAGCAATTGCTTGAGGAAAAAAAAAAAGAAAGAAAATCTCCTCTTGAAATTTTAGGGGTTTTCAGAAGGTATGTCTACTGAAACAGAAGATAAATTTAAAACTACTCCACCTCCTGTCTGTTTGAGCACAACCGGCTATAATTAGAAAAGCAGGGGTCAGGTTAGAATAAACCCAAAGTCCATTCCCGAAGTCAGAACGGAACTGCCTCACAGTCTCTAATACCATGCGTCTTTTTGCTCCTTTCTGGAGCTAACACCATCATTTGATGTTTTTAAAAGTATGCTTATTTTTTTCTTCTCATCATTTTAAATGCATTAATCTACTCCCTTTGGGCCCATAAAATATATGTTATATATTTTCTATTAAAAGCTGTTTTTATACCTCTTGTTCTATTTCACAGAGGTAGAAGAATACGCAAAGTCCTTGATTTGCAAGCATCTAACTTGTGCATGAGTCAAATACAAAAATGGCCACTGCACTCCTCTGATGTGCAAAACTCCTGGTATAGGAGCCCGTAAAGGTGTTCACACACACTCCTATGCCCCCCACCCCGGGATCCTATATACCTCGTACCTTCTAGCAAAGCCACTCATCCAAAGATGACACACTCATGCCAAATGCCTTGGCCTTCCCCTGAAGCTACTGCAGCTAGAAATCCAGACACCAGGTATGGCAGAGGGGACACCAACACCATACAGGCAGCCATGAAGATCTCCTTAAGAAGTCTCCATTTCTGCAGATCCTGGCCTAACATCACCACTGTGAGGATATGGAAGTTGTAGGCATCTGGTGCTTGGGATGGATTTTTCCCACATACATAAAATACAAGCTTATTTATTTGCTCATTCATTCAGCAAACATTTATTGGATGTCTATTCTATCTCAAACACTGGGTTGTATCCAAAAAACCCATATTCAGTTTATAAAACATTTGCACAGACTGAATTTTGTAGATGGGTAAACTGAAGCTCAAAAAGGTTTAGTGACCTGCACGGGGCCATCTAACTAGTACGTGTTACAGTCTGTACTCAAACTGAAGGCTATCTGCTACCTTTCACACGCCTTCCAAAAACCTTGTTACTATATTATGCTTGACATGGGTTTTCATAAGCTAGCAGGGGAGCCCAAAAGCATGCAAAATATAGTTTCTACCTGGAAATGAATCCAAGTTACAAAAAAACTGGGTATAAATTGGACTTTAAGAACATATGCGGTTTACATATTCAGATTACATTCTACTTTTGCTCCCTCCTCTATAAAAACCCCATTAGTAATCTAATGGATGACTCTACCAAAAAGCCACGGTGTAACTGCAAGTTTTATGAACTGAACTAAGTCTTTGATACACTGATTCTTTTTCTTCTGCATGCTTATGGATATGTAGCACTAACCAATAGTACCAATATGAGGCTGTTTCTAACTCAAAGCATTCAGAGAAACACAAACCTTGATTTTACTGGTATACCCCTCCATCGGAAGGGAGGGGAAGGGCAGGGTGGGGAGGGGAGGGGAGAGGGCAACCCACAATTCACTGTGCCATGCAAAGGAATGGGCTTATTCTTTGGATTTCAGAACTGAGATGAAGATCACCAAAAACAACAAATTATCTTAGATGTAGAGACGAAGTGTTACTAAATACTGTTCTTCAAATAGTAATAACATTTCTGGAGCTTTGCAGCAGGTAACATTCCTACTGAGTGTTGAAGGATGTGTTGGGTGAGACAGGGTATAGTCAAAGGGTAGAGATGAGGTAGAGGGAGGACACTCAAAGACAGGGCAATAAGAAACAGCCACTAAAGTCTCTAGACAAATCCTCTACTTCTTTCTTTCTACTATTTTTTCACCCTGAAGGATATTTATAATTATTGTTTTTTAAATGCTCATGATATCACAGATAAAGAACACCAATTGCTCCCAATAGAACTCTAACTACAGTATATGTTTACAAGAGCAAATTACTGTTTATACATGGACAAGATTGTGAACGAGGGGAAGAACATTACAAATTATATGTTATTGAAGGAAAGCCAAAACATTTCCTTTTTTTTTCTTCTCATGAAAAGACATCATTACCTGTATAGGCCCCTCCTCTCAGCTCCCTCAGTGGACATTGGCATCAATGAGCCCATTAATGAGCCTGTAAGGGGCACATGATAAGACTACAAGGAGTTCCATAGTGAGTTTATATTTTTATGTTATGATTTTAGAACACGGGACAATAACCAGAGTGATGGAGGTAAAACTATTTACATTTCCATATTCCAAACTACCTCAAGAATCACTAGAGTACAGAGTTTATAACTTTAAATGCTGAATGGAGAAATAATCTGTCCCAAGAACTGCACACATATGGCTTTCAAATAAATCTATCTCAAAAGGCCTACCATTTAACGAAACAACAACAGATACAAAACTTTAAAAGAACACAAACGAAGTTTTGTATAAGTTGGTATCTTTTTTTCTATACATTTTGAGTAATAAAAAGTTACTGTAAGCTATACTTTTTATTTTATTATAAACCATACTTATTTTATAAAAGGTAGTCCTACTCCCAGAAAAAAATAATTTTGGGGAACTAATGGGGGTCAAGACATATATCTGAGGTTACCATATAACCCTAAGAACACCACAAGGAACACAGTATTAGGCCTAGCTCATTGGTTGAAATATCATTTTAAGGATTAAATGGGTAAAGTCCATGTAAAGTGCTCAGAACAGGGCATGGGCCATAATAAAAGTGTTGGAATAATATTAGGTGTTCAGAATCAGTGTTTGCATTTCATTGGAGTTCCAGGAAAAGTGAGTTCCAGGAATTTATGTTTGCGTAGACCTAAGGTAGTTTAGCAGCAAAAGATGACTTTGAAAAAGGAGGGATTCCTCTCCACTTCTCACCACCATCAAATGCATCTTTTCTTAACTCTCTGTGGAAAAGAAGCCGAGAAAGGGCCGACAGTGCCTGTCTGCTCTGAAGTACAACTGGCCAAGGGCCAGACATGGTCTCTCTTCTCTTGTTTCTGTGCTGTAATTGGCTCCTCTGAGCAGTTCCTTGAGATTCCCATGCCAAAGGCTCTTGTTAGATTGTGAGGCAAGGTGGAGGGCAGGGCGCAGCTATTCCATTTGTCACAACAAGCTTCGTTACTGCTCCTGTTTTATTTAAAACCCCGCTCCTGTTTTATTTAAAACCGAGACACTCAATCCACCATGTGGGATCCTTAGTAGCACACCTCTCAAAGGCTTGCATTCATTCAGAGATGGAATGGACAGTGAGGCCTACCGAGGCACATTTCCTCACAGCGCTGTCAGCGCTCGGTGGTTCAGATTCTCAAATGGCATCAACTGCCCATCAATAGTGCCACTGTTTATACTGGAGGGCTGTAACTTGCCTCCACCTAAGAGAGTTTCAACGATATTGGCTTAGGGAATACAGGGAAATGGACTAGTGCAGACTTGAGACAACCTCAGAATTGAAATTCAATTAATCAGGTATCTGACTTAAAGTAAGGTAACCATTAAATAGGAATGCATATCGTGCCTTCTCGAGCTGCTTCCTACATCAATGCAATTATGCTTCGCCCATCTTCAGATGAGAGGCAGGCATCCATGTTAGATCTACTTTAAAAGAAAAAACATGTTGCGGTTTTCTGAAGTCACTCGATTTCTCCACAATGTGTTCGCACCATAAATGCCAAGCATTGCTGCATCAATTGCTAAATTTCAAAAGGCATGCCTTGGCTTCAGATACATTAATTTTCTGGAATAACAAGCAGTCCATTTTAATGGACATAAGATACTATTTCCTTCATCTTACCACGCATCTTGACCATAAAACGTGGGATGGTTCGGAACCACTGGCGGGTTTCGATGGTTTTCTACTCAGGAACAATGTCAACTACAGAATGAGGCGTAGACACAAATCCACAGGGTGTGCTTGCTATGATCATGAGGAGCAAAAAAGCTCCTCCAGGCACCCTACCATCATGCCAACACACTTCGCTCTCACTTCCCCTTGTGAACTCTTGAGAGGATAAGCCTGTGCCTGCATATGAAGCCTTAGCTGCAGTGCTGAATATACTTAATGCTACCCTGTGCAAGCCTCAAAGAACAAGATCAAAGAATAATAAGACTGGTGCCATTAGAGAAGCCATTTGAGAAACTAAAACTACCCATAAGCCACCTATAAAGAAGTTACATAATTCAAAAAATACAGCAAGTACCTACTCTGTCCCAGACCCTGCCCCGCAGTAGCCAACAATCCCCTCACTGATACAGACACAGACATAGATATTAGATATGACAGTTATTCTGTTATTTCAGAAAGAAACCATTTCTTCTTAACTGAACTACAGGCTATATCTACAAATGGGTTTACAGTTGGCTTGAAATTGATTCCGACTTTGAAATGCTGGTAAGGAAATAAGTCATATCTGTCAGTGCTTATCCTTCCTAATTATAGGAATAATTTTTTTTTTTAATCATTATTCTACTGAACTATTCAAGAGGAAGTATCAGGAGGGTGGTAGACTCCTGGGAATATTTCTCCATGTTCTAGTTCCCCTCTTTTAGCTTAGATGAGGTACAGGCCAAGCTGTGGGCTGCAACTAATTCACAGGAAAGCCATGGGATGTTTGCAAGATTTCATGAAGAGCCCAGGCATGGTGGCTCACACCTGTAATCCCAGCACTTTGGGAGGCTGAGGCAGGTGTATCACTTGGGGTCAGGAGTTTGAGTCCAGCCTGGCCGACATAGTGAAACACCATCTCTACTACAAATACAAAAATTAGCCAGGTGTGGCGGTACATGCCTGTCATACCTGCTACTCAGGAGACTGAGGCCTGAGAATCACTTGAACCCAGGAGGCAGAGGTTGCAGTGAACCGAGGTCGTGCCACTGCACTCCAGCCTGGGTGACAGAGTGAGACTCTGTCTCAAAAAAAAAAAAAAAAAAAAGTTTCCATAGAGAAACAGTGGCACATTCAGATTCAGCATGGATTACTATTAAGTTATTTGAAACTAACAAACAAATAGAGCTGGTAGGTATTTCTCTTGTTACAGGGGGCGCTGTGAAAAAGTTCCAAGACACAAAAGCACCATGAACTGAGAATGTCTGGAAGCTTTAGGAATCTGGAGGGAGGAGGCTCTCTCCATCAGACTTTAATGTCCTTAAGCAACAGGCAAAGGGGCATCCCTGCTCTCCAAGGTCACCTTGAAGGGTATTGCCATGACTCAGCCTGTGTTTGACCGTGTCTTCCTAGGGAAGCCCTGCAGTGGGTGTGCATCTGTGCAGATGGATCAGCTTCATTAATCAGTAAAGAACTTTGCTCCCCCCATTAGTCGATGCTTCTCATTGGTAGGGCATCTTCAGTCAACAATCTGTTTGAATGGAGAAGTAAGGGTTTGGGTTGAGTAAAATGCCATCCCAACCCCATCTCAACTGAGCAGAACATCCTATGAAAGAGACCAGGCAGATATAATTATCCATTTTTGAGATGAGAAAACTCAGGTCCATCTGAGTTTAATGAGGTTAATGGATTTTCCCAGAGTCTCAAAGCTACTAGAGCAGAGCTGCGCCTTGACCTAAGCCTTCCACGTCTAAACCTCCTCCCGTTACACCACAGCTGCTTAGATTTTGAGCAAGAATTAGTGCCCTTCCCTGCTTCAACACACATACACAGTGGAGAAACAAGGAGTCATTCCCCTCAAGGCAAGAACTGTCCTATATCACACCCTCCTCATACAGGCTTGTGGAATTACTTGGCTCCTGGCGCTGCCAGGCAGCCCTGAAGCATCCAAAGGAGAGAAGTGACCACACTGTTATCCTGCTGAGGCAGCCAGGAGGCTGTCGCAAAGCCCATCTTCACTTCCTGAAAGCTTAGTCCCCGCCTTCTAGTCCTGCTCCTACCCTAGGCCATCTCTCTCCTCTTTGCAGAAAAAAAGGTTGTGGAGGTGCTCGAGAACCTGCAGGGATGCAGACCCGTGATTCTCTGACATGAGCATGCATCAGATGTGCCAGGGGAGGTGTGTTAAAGCAGAGGTTGCAGGGCCTGACCCCAGAGTAGCCAAGGGTGGGGCCAGAGAATATGCATTTCTAACACATTCCCTGGAGATGCTGATGCTGCTGGTTCAGGGACCACACTCAGTGATCCACCAACATAAAGTGACTTCTCTCCTCCCAGGATCTCACTTACTGCTCCACGCATAGCAAAGATACTTACTGAGCAAACATTAAAAACGGCATCCCTTGATCATCTCAACAAAAACGTTTCAACAACTTCTATCATCAGCTCTGTTTTAGACCCAGTGGTAAAAGTTAAAGTCCCTGCCTTCCAGGAACATGCAAACTAAAGATAGACTTAATTCATGTAGACATGCACACAAAGATAAGACTACCATATTCAGATTATAATAAATCCCACTGAATAAAACAAAAGGCTTACAATAGAAACTGCAAAGTTCCTTGGGAAGTCTCCAAAGTTTGCACTTTTTAATTTTCAGTGATACCATTATCACGCCGTGGATCGCTGTGCAGATATTACAACTGTATTTAATCACAAATCTAAAGCCAGATTGGGCTGCTCCAACCTAATGCCACGTGAGTCCTTGAACTGCCATCAGCTGGATCTGACAGCAGGCATGGCTGCAGCAGGCAGTTACAGAAATGGATTTAAATGTGGGTGACTCTTGGTATCAAAGATCTGTGAACTGTTCAGCTAAGCAGAGGAATCATCAGAATAATGATCATTTTTCACTCTACCCCCCTCCCTTGCTTGTTCAAAGGAAAAAACAAGTCCTTAATTGCTTCTTGAACTACACACAAGTGGGCCGTTGACTGTGGCTGTAATTCAGCATGGAGAAGCAAGGGAAACACTGAAACAGATTTTGTGGCGGTAATGCCTTAAACGGAGAAAACCCCGCAGTGGGATCGGCAGACACAGGACACTGTTAAATGGAATGATACCTCCTTAAGGCACGGCTTGAGGTATTGTCAGCCGTTGAAGTAATATTTCATTGTAGGTGACACCAGGTGTGATCAAGAGGGAATATATTAACAACACAGGAGATGGGGTGGGGGCAGGCAGAGGGTAGTGAGGGGAGAAAAATAAGGAGAGAGAACAAATAGAAATGATTTTAGAAGGACAGCACATTACGGATGCCCTACCGGGTTCGGGCTCCTAATGAAGAAGTCACTGTTTACGGGAACTGAAGAATTGTGGGTTCAGTCATTTGCTGTTTATCTTGAAAGATACATCCAGATAAATGATTACATCTTGAGAAATCTGGACCATTTCCTTCATTCTAGACTATGGGTACCTAGATAGGGTTATATACATGGAAAGGCAGAAACTGTTTTGCCCATCCTGCCCTTCAGTCCGAAGTCATGACCCCTCTATACAAGCAGCACTGGCCACAGGGAAGAGAACACAGAGGCCTGCAACTGAGAAGCCTCCTGCCAACTACAAGCCTTTTGTAAACACTTCTCTCCATGTTTACCTAAGAAAGATGCAGGCTTTCCAAGGAAAGCCTCCTTTTAAAAACTGTGCCTTTTTATTTCTCTGTGCTGGTAGGTCTCTAAAATGAAAACTAATGCCCACACTTCTTTAAGTCTCTCATCCCGCTCCATCCAGAAGCATCTCTTCTTCCCTTAGACGCCTTTTCCACTACATTACAAAGGTAGTGCGTCCATTTCTGTACCGTCACCTGCAGGCCTGCTTCCACACCCGGAGAGAGCCGGGTGAAGGCCCCCCACTTCCGTCTTCTGTTCTCATGTAACATAGTGGCTATGTTACATCCTCATTAACACTGAACCTTGTTTGCAAATCAAGCCTCAGTGAAGAGAGCAAGCACTCTGATACAAGAAAAAGCCTAATACCTACTTGTTAGTGAAGTAACCACTGGATAGTAAGAAAAAAGTAGCTGGCAATAATTAGTATCTGTAAGTACTTACTATGGGCCAAGTCCACACTAAAGGCTTTATTTTAAATTTTTTTTTTTTTTTTTTTTTTTTTTTTTAAGACAGAGTCTTGCTCTGTCGCCTAGGTTGGAGTACAGGGGTGCAATCGCGGCTCACTACAACCTCTGCCTCCCAGGTTCAAGTGATTCTCCTGCCTCAGCCTCCTCAGTAGCTGAGATTACAGGCAAGCACCACCATGCCTGGTCTTTTTTTTTTTTTTTTTTTGTAGTAGAGGCAGGGTTTCACCATGTTGGCCTAGCTGGTCTCGAACTCCTGACCTGTGACCCACCCGCGTTGGCCTCCCAAAGTGTTGGGATTACAGGCATGAGCCAACACACCCGGCCCATACTAAAGGCTTTAAACAGATTCTCTCATTCAGTCCCAACAGTAAGTGCTCTAGGTAGATACTATCATGATCCCCATTCTACAAAGAAAAACCAGTGCTCAGAGATGGTAAGCAGATTACAAAAGCCATAGTGATGGTGGTAAAGTCATGCTTTGAATCCCCATTTCTCTGACTTTGGTGTCTAAGCTCTTATACGCTATTAATGGCCAGAAAAGGTACCACAATCAGGGCACAAACTACATAGGGACAATGTAAAGGAGGGAATGGTCTGTCCATCTATCTATCTATCTACCTACCTACCTACCCACCCACCTATCCACCTGCCTATCTCATGGAATCAGGGGCTTAAATGTCTACCACATACTGGGCAATGATCTGATTGTCCTTATGTGCTATTTCTAAACTTTATAACAACTCTACAAGGTAAACTGTTTAATCCTCATTTAAGAAAAAAGAAAACTCAGAGTCCATATGATTGAATAATTTACCTACCTTTCCATAAGTGATAGGTGCAAGTGATTAAATGACTAAGTCCTTTAATATGCCTTCCTAGTTTCACTCGCTCAAGACTCCCTAACTAACCAATTACAGACTTATTACCATCCTCCTCCTAATTTCACAAAAGATAAAAAAAACCACTAGCCCTAATCTAGGACTGTTACAAGACCATACTCTTGCATATCTTATCTTTCTGAGCATCAGAAATGATGCCACCAATTCATTCAGACATTGCCTTCGAATTCCCATATAAAAGGTACTTACTATTTTAAAAACCGAAATTTATAATGGTTATATTAATAGATCAATTAAGGAGATTTAAATAACTTATTTCATTGGCAGATCATAGATGCAGTACTATACTGTTCATTTAGTTTATAAAGCTTTCTCCATGACATAAGCCTGACTTTATTCCCGATGGCAAGATATTCTCTCTCTCTCACTCTTTAACCAATCACAGTCCCACTCCCATCACCAAGTATCATGCAAGGATTTCAAGGGTCTCTTAATAGTAGCTACATCAACTAGTTCATCCCCTACTGATTAACCTACTCAGTTATAAAAAATGCATAACTCCATTGCTACTTTTGAATTTTTTTCTGAACTCTTGTGATAGGGATGGAAAAAAGGGACAGAGTTAGAGTATCAGTTAGCAAAATTAACTGAGAAGGTATAATGTGCTCTGCTCTTAGGCACTAGATACTCAGCAGAATAACCCTTTCCCTTATCCACAAAGAGCTGGCTAGGGAGTTTTACGCGAGCTTTACATTTGCTGGCCTGGGCATTTCTGGATGGTGGTGATGAAGAGCTCATGTTTTGAATCAGACCCGGCTTGAAACCTAGCTTTGTGGCTCTATTTCCTGTGCAACCATGAGCAAGTGACTTAAACTCGTAAGGGCTCAGTTTCTGTCTTTGTAATGGTGCAAGAAGAAGTAGCAAATCCTGTATATAAAGAGGCCGGCATGTGTCCAGCACACAGTAAGGATTATGGGAGTCACGGACCTAGCACACAGTTGAACAGAAGGGAGCTGGTTCATGGGAAACACTTCCCAGGCAGCTCAGGAAGCTGTGAGTTATTCAGAGCTTTTCTCTCTTACTTATTCAGGGCTTTGCACTCTCTTCCTTGGTTGCAACTCCCCACTTCCCTACCTCTAAACCCCATGCAAATTGCACCTGATTAACCTTTATTCATCCTTCAGTCTAATCTAAACCTCCATTTCCATTTCATCCTGAAATTCCCACCTGATCACAAGAGCACCTAAGCTTACCCAGATCTTTGCACCTGTCACTCGCCTTTAAGAGTCTCTATTTAATTGTCTATACCCCCTGCCAGAGTGAGAAACTGGAGGACAGGACCATGTGTCAGCACTATGTCCCCAGCTCATGGTACAATAATGGACATAGCAAGTTTTCAATAATCATTTGTTTAGAAGGTGAATGGATAAATGCAAATAGATACCATGTCTAAACCTGCAGAGATCTGCCCTTAATAAAAAGGGCATGGCTCAAATGTGACATCAAATTCTGCTGCCCCATCTTGTGCCTCATGTCATGAAATCTCTGGATAAGCAGCAGGAATGGCTGCAGTGTCACTTGGAGGCCTTGCTGCCGTGCTGTCAGCTGCTCGTCCTGCACACAGTGGGTATGGAGTCCATTACATGGCTTGGCTGGCTCTCTCTTCATACAATCATCGTTGCTAGATATGGGCGTGAATGTGGATGCAATTCAGATGTTTATACCAACGTCTGGCATAAATAAATGAGGAAAGAATTCAGGTCGGTCCAATCATTAGTAACAATATCTTTTGCTCTCCTGGGAGCTGTTTCAGATTTTGGCTTCATCCTCACCTCTACATGAAGAGACAGGGATGGGACTGCAGCTTCTAGAATTACAACCATTTTGTCAACTTGTCATTTGACTCACTGTCTGGCCGGTGCCTCTCCCTCTGGGTCCAGAGACATTTTGCACAGGAAGAAAGCAATAAAGTGAAGTCACAGGGCCGATGAATTCTCCAATCTTCAAAGCACCTCGTTCTGTCCCACAGTACATACATATTTCTGGTAAGCGCCATGGAGAGCCTCACATCTGTTACCTCCTGCACCGCTGGGAATCAAAGCATTTATCCCCATGAGATGTTTTCTAAAGGCCTGAGGGCACTGGGCCATTTTATCCTCACTCCCTTGGAGAGAGCTTCCCTGACTACATGAAAATACCTGAAAAGGCTAACTTTGTCTGTTCCTTATTGCCTTAAAAATAAGAGTACTCTTAACCTTTAGGGATTTATATTTGGAAGAGGGAAATGAACTAGATACAGCTTATAAAAAGGCAGGAGGGTGAGTCATTTTTTTAAATTGTTTACAAGCTTGGGACCAAAAAATATACATATTTGCAGATCTCTGAATATACACCGGTCTTATTTCTCAGAGTGTATTATAGCTTTTCTCTATTATCTTTATACTTTTCAAAGAAAACGAAGTGGGACCTATACAGCAGGTGCTAAAAACCTTGTTGATTATTAGAATAACTAGGATTTACAACCATTAATTAATAAAAATTAGACCTGGGAATAATAGCTAAAATTCTAGAAAGCTGAGAAACAGTCCATATTTGGGGTTTCAGCTTTACTACTTACTAATCATTTCCAATAGATGGGGATAATACACAGTCACTTCACAGGCTTACTGTGACAATCGGGCATAAAATAATTTTGTGAAGTGCTGAGCTTCTTAGTAGTGACAGATCTTTCTACAGTTGCCCCTTGAACAACATAGGTTTGACTGCTAGGGTCTACTTACATACGGTAGTCAACTAAATGCAGATCAAAAATACGGTATTTGGCTGGGCGTAGTGGCTCATGCCTGTAATCCCAGCACTTTGGGAAGCTGAAGCGGGTATATCACCTGAGGTCAGGAGTTTGAGACCAGCCTGGCCAACATGATAAAACCCCGCCACTACTAAAAATACAAAAATTATCTGGGCGTGGTGGCGGACACCAGTAATCCCAGCTACTCTGGAGGTTGAGGCAGGAGAATCGCTTGAACACAGGAGGCAGAGGTTGCAGTGAGCCGAGATTATGCCATTGCACTCCAGCCTGGGTGACAAGAGCAAAGCTCCACCTCAGAAAAAAAAAAAAAAAAACCCACAAAAATACAGTATTTGCTGGAGGTAAAACCTGCACCTACAGAGGGCTGACTTTTTGTAAACGTGGGTTCTGCAGTGCCAATTTCATCACTTGAGTATGTGCGAACAGACAGTCGAACCAATCCCCGGGAACACTGGAAGATGGCTGCAGTTCCTCACTGGGACCGAAGGGCAAATCCCAATGGGGTTGTTTTTTCAGACAAAGAGTTACATCAACATGTTTTTTAAATGTTAAATCACATTTTTAATTAAATCTCCATTGATTATTTCTTTAGATTTCTTTTGCCTAGGACATTCTGGGACTCTTAAGAGAAGAGATAAAATAGGAATAATTTATTTGATCTGTTTAATAACTGAGAAAGAATTGGAGAGTGTTACCCTTAGCAGAAGCTTAGAAAGCATCTAAAGAGAGGCTGGATGAATTCCCCAAGATGACATACCCAAAGACAACAGAACCAGGCTGGGAGGGAAGGCCTCCTGACTCTCTCTTCAGTGCTCTCTGCTAAACAAAGCCTTCCTTTTTGGCTTCGACATGAAACGGCATCTGAGACCACAAAAGCGTCCCTCTCAAAAAGGTGTGGAACTGTTGTGAAAGCTGTGCCTGGAGGGTCGCACCTGACTGTTCAGTGCAGCATTCTTTCTCTTGCACCTCCACAATAGCCAGGTGGGACTGATGTTCCGTTGTCCCGAGGCTGACATGGCTTCCCTCTCCCAGCCTCACAGTAACCAAATGGGTCACACTGGCTTCACTAATAGTGACCATGTTATTAAAATTCCAGGCAGAATCCAAAGTGCAGGATTAAGATTACAAAATGCCGAGTTCCGGTAGGTATCAGAGAAAAGAGCAGACCCAGTTCCTTTAGATTATCTGGGCCACGAGGTAGCAGTTCCTTCATACAAAGCCATCCATACCCATGGACTTTCTGGAATGGGGTAATTAATTTCTTAGTCCCTCTGAATCTGAGGCTGAAATCCCTCCATGTTCAGAAGCCTAACATATTTCACAAAATCCTCTGGTGCAGGAAAAGCTCAATTTAAACAGACCCAAATAACCCCAGAATACACTGTTGCCGACTCCACATCTGTTGCTGTGTTTGTTCATCTGGAAAGGATTCTGTAGTTCTCTAGCGCTAAAGGGGAAAATTAGGAAAGGGAAAAAAAAGCCCCCTCAGCTCACACTTCCACCCACTTCTCCAAGCACCTTCTCCCTTATGGGGGATTGCTCTTCCCAGAAAAATCAAATAGAGTCAGCCTCCTCACGGAAAACAAATAGAAGATGGGAATACGTAGGCTTCTCTTGTTTATCAAGTCTAAAAGCATGGAGAAAACGGGGGAGAATACAAAAGGAGGGGATAAAAGAGTCCTTTCTGGTTGGCCTCAGAATAATACGAAGACAGCACAAGCAAACCCTCAGCCACTCACGCACAGAAAGCTCTGTTTCCACCCCCTCCGGGTTGAACCAACATTTAAGGCCCAAGAGTTAGCTGGGTAGGAAGTAGGTAAGGGGGTCCCTACCATGGAGATTATTCCCTTGCAGCCAACGTGAAGTGAGAGACATAAGAGTACTGAAGGCAGCTTTCTCACCTCAGGCTGGACCCAAGAGGGGCTATCAATGCCATTTCCCCTCACTCAAATTTTCTGCCAAGCCTCTCAGGGAACATAAACAAATCGTTTCCTCTCTCTACATCAGAGTACATGCATCTGTTTGGTTCACCGGAAAAGCACAAGATTCTTCTAGATCTCATTAACCATGCTTCATGGCTAGTCCATCCACCTGGACATTCACCCACCATATCAGGGAAAAAAAAAAACAAAAAACCTAGGTAGCAACTATACAGATTCTAAGTCAAAAAGAGAGAGCAAATTGCACACCTTCTCTAGGAAAAGCAAACCACTAACTTGCTGAGTCTCTTATTCAAGCCCCAAGATAACCACAAGAGAGGGATAACTTATTTGACCATTTTCAGAGGAATCTAAATATAGGAAATGTTACCACTTTCCTTTGGGACTTGCTCTATCTTCTTAGAAGCTAAGGAGTATCTCTGTGTATGTCTCTGTCTCATTTCCTAAATTTCAACTATTCTATTGCCAGTTTGAGTTCTCTTGGCAGAATCTTCAAGTGTTCTCAGTAACAGATGCCTGGAGGAGAGGGATGCTATGAGTTCTGAAACAGAGCAATGCACAGAGCCGGGGAAGCAGCTGCTCCGCTCTAGTCACTGTGTATACAACTTCACCAAAAGTGTTTAGGAAACAGATCATTCTGGAACCTATACCACCTATTCAAAATTCAGGCCCTTTCAGTTCTACCCATCCTTTTTTGTTTTTCTTTTTCCTATGCTGTTTGTTTTCTGCCATGAGCTTTAGCAATCTGTTTATGTTGTGAGAGTGTGTGTGTGTGTGCATATGTGTGTGTGTGTATTTGTGTGTGTTTCCCTCTCCAGCCTGGCTGAATTATCCCCAAGTGACTCTTAATCCTCAACCATAATTCCCTGTGATTGCACTGACATGATAACGGGGGAGCCCATTTTCCTCCCACCCCTCCTCGCTCCCTCCCGCCCCTCCTCACTCCCTCCCACCCCTCCTCACTCCCTCCCCCCTTGTTGCTAAGCTCAGCCAAGGATGCTCTAGGGAGCTGTTCATTTAAAAGAGGAAGTTCACAGCAGGGTCACCAGGCTTTTAAACAGAGAGAGAGGTTGCCCAGGGTAAAAGGGGAGCTGAAAGTCACAAACCCTTTCCTTTGTCCTGTGACCCCAGCATGTGCAGACATCAGTCCCAAGTTGCCACTCTTTCCAAGGCCCCTGACTGCCTCATAGCATACCCGGATGGGTGCTCTGACTAGCAGAGGTCTGCACTGGGAAGCAGAAGGCCAGCACCTACCGTGAGCTAGCTGTTTCATGGTGGGAAAGTCACCTGCCCACTCTTGCCCTCAATTTCCACAATCACAAAAGTGGACTGGACAGATCTGGCTGGATGATGAAACAGGCAGTACTTCTCAAACTTCACCATGCACCGTCATCACCCGGAGACCTTGTTGAAAGACTCCCGGGCTCGCCTGTAAAGGTTTTAATTCAGTAGGTTGGGGTTAGGGCCTGAGGATCCGCATTTCTAACATGCTCCCCGGTGATGCTGATGCTGCAGTCTGAGGACCACACTTTGAGAACCACTGACCTATGGCCTCTTTCACCCCAGATATTCCACTGCTCTACCCCCAGGATGGCACAAGAGCAGTCAGAACTATTTGGCCCTGGTCATGTGAAAAATTCCACAAAGGACTAGAAAAGTCACAGGGCTCTCCTACACTTAAATAGTTTCGTTCTTTCCTGCCCCCAACATCTGCTCACTTCTATGCAAAGATAAGCAGCAAAGATATGGGATGAGGAGAACTACTGGCTTAACTTTAAGTTGCCAACAGTTGCTACCCCTGTGAGGCCATGTGCAATTATAAAACAGAAACAAGGCTGGGCACGGTGGCTCATGTCTGTCATCCTAGCACTTTGGGAGGCCAAGGCAGGCGGATTGCAAGGTCAGGAGACCGAGACCATCCTGGCCAACATGGGGAAACCCTTTCTCTACCAAAAATACAAAAATTAGCTGGGTGTGGTGGTGCACGCCTATAATCCCAGCTACTGTACTTGGGAGGCTGAGGCAAGAGGATCCCTTGAACCAGGGAGTCAGGGTTTGCCATGAGCCGAGATCGCACCACTGCACTCCAGCGTGGTGACAGAGAGAGACTCTGTCTTAAAAAAAAACCAAAAAAAACACACCAACCAACCAAACAAACAAAAAAAGAAACAAGTTGAAGTAGCAAAGCAGGAATAACAATGAGTTATACAGGCTCCTCTTGCCTAGGTTGCTATTGGGTCAGAGTCTGTCAACTGCATAAGTCACCGGGAACAGTGCAGTGTAAATTTGGTAGTCCCACATATTGTGCAAAGAGGTATAAAAAAATTACTCCAAAGCAATAGGAAAAGAAGTACTATCAGGCAGACCTTCAGATATTTACCTTGCTTCTAGCTCTATAATCCTTTTCAAACTGCAAAATCAGAAACCTTTCTGCCTTTTGGCAATCTGACTATCATCCATCAAATATTTACAAATTCCTGCATATGTCCACACTCAGAGTTATCTGGCCTGGTGCAAAACCGTGAAAGCGCTGGGCTGGGGATGCTGGGATTATGCCTGAGAAGGAATTCTGGTTCTAAGCTTCTGCTTTCAGATACCGAAGTATTTTGGCTGACCCGAAATTCTACTTATGTGACTGCGATAGTTTATGCTAAGGCATAGTTGTAAATGAGAACTTAATGAACTCAGAGTAATGTCACTAGGCCAGTGTTTCTCAGCCCCTCTTCCTGTCTGAAAATCTTTGCTATATTGAGTCACTACTACTAAGAATATTGTATGCATCAGAGGAACTAAAATCAATATTAAGAACCACTGCATTGGGACAAGTAAAATTTTAAGTAAAAATTTTATTCTTTAACTTAAAATTTGATTTGGCCACTTTAGAGGAGTTGCCAAATGGAATGGGAGCCAGATAAGGGGTCCTTTCCCAAAAGTTCTAACATTTTTTTTCTAAATTTCCCAATAGCTTTTCAAAAAATCTGTATTTGTTGGAATTGGAAGTTAGCAAACCATGGCCCACTGACTTTTTTTTTTTAAATAAAGTTTTATTGGAAAATAGCCAAACTCATTTGTTTATATATTATTAATGGTACTTTTTTTTTTTTTTGAGACAGAGTTTCACTCTTGTTGCCCAGGCTGGAATGCAATGGCATGATCTGGGCTCACCACAATCTCTGCCTCCTGGCTTCAAGTGATTCTCCTGCCTCAGCCTCCCAAGTAGCTGGGATTACAAGCATGTGTCACCATGCCTGGCTAATTTCTTTTGCATTTTTAGTAGAGACGGGGTTTCTCCATGTTGGTTAGGCTGGTCTCAAACTCCTGACCTCAGGTGATCCACCCACCTCGGCCTCCCAAAGTGCTGGGATTACAGGCGTGAGCCACCGTGCCCGGCCACTATCTATGGCACTTCTGTTGTACAACAGCAGACTTGAGGAGTTGCTACAACAAGCGTATGGGCTGGGTATAGTGGCTCACAGCTGTAATCTCAATGTTTTCAGAGGCCAAGGCGGAAGGATGGCTTGAGGCCAGGAATTTGAGGCCAACTTGGGCAACACAGCAAGGCTCATCACTGCAAAAAATTTAAAAATTAGCCAGCCATGGTAGTGTGGCCTGTAGTCCTAACTATTCAAGAGGCTGAGGTGGGAGGACTGCTTGAGTCCAGGAGTTTGAGGTCACAATGAGCTATGATTGCACCTGGGTGACAGAATGAGACCCTGTCTCAAAAAAAAAAAAAAAAAAAAAAGGCAAGCATATGACTTGCTTAAAATATTTATTATCTAGCCCTATACAGAAAAAAATGCTGCTTTACATAACAGAAAGGAAATAATGACAGCACGTAAACTCTAAGATGTGATGTATAATGTGCATCCTCCATCCAATTACCAGATAAATTAATTACAAACCTGTTGGATCACAATCCTATCAGCCAAAGTCAAAACCCACTTCTTTTTCCTGGCTCTCAGCAGTGTCTTCCAATGCAAACTAATAATGCTTTGAAATTCACTCAGCTGTTTCACAAACTTTTGAGAACCTATTCTACTCAAAGTGCTAAAATCAATTTAAGTACTGAAAATTTATACATATCCATATCCACCAAAAACTAATAACAGAGCCATACTAATCACGAATTTCTGCATGCGATTTGAGTCATATAAAAACAACATATGAGGAAGGGGACAAATGAGGTCTTTAGAAGCCATAAGTCTGCAGTTGGCAGATAAAATGCCATCTCAGATAATCACATTCAGTTGTCACTAATGTTAATATATGTCGGTAACAGTCGCACGCTGCACACCAGAGGTTAGCTTTACTGCCCATATGCAGATGTTTGCAATACTGAGTCTCTGCCATAACCCTGTGGGAATGGCATTTTTTATGTGTTCTGCAGTGAATTTATGACCAGGGAGCCATAAATGTTATAGTTCTTTAAACCTTTTGCTTTTGGAGATTGTCACAGTGCTTGAAAAGTAGACAGTCGCAGATGTCTTCTGTTAGCAAGCCACTTCTCAATGTGCTCAGGGATACGGTCTACGCCAGCTCTAAAGTTCCAGTCATTTGCATTATCAATGCCACATAGTTTGAAACCCTACTGTCAACTTTGTTCAGTTTGAATCTACGAGGGTTATCAAGACCTGAATGTGCCGGGTGCTGGGCTAGGCTCTGAGACAAGACCCTTGACCTCACGGCAATCACATGTTGGCCAGAGTGACGGGCCATCTATGAAATAGGACATGGTTAGTGCCAAAACAGAGCTCGAGACCAGATCCATCAGACAGGGGTGGAACAAGAGCCTGTGGAAGTCTGCTGGCAGGAGGCCATGCCTGCACCAAGTCTTGAAGGACCAGTGCAAGACATGTAAGCAAAGAAAAGTGTGTGCACGTGTGTGTCTGTGTGTTTGCTCTGAGTGTGTGCGCATGCGTCTCTTCATGCAAGAAAAACTGTACAAACAAAGCCACAGCTGCAAGAAACAGGCTGATTTGTTCCAGAATGCACATGTAGTTTAGTACTGATGAAGCATGAAGAGGTAGGGACAGGGAGACAGGAGACACACAGCTGTAGAGACTGGAAAGACTGGACTTAGGAGAGAGGTACATAGCCCTTGATTCAAATTCTGGCTCTATCACCTAAAGTAGCTTCATGTTCAGTAACTTGCTGAATCCCATAAGCCTCCTGTCCACATTAGTAAATGGGACCTCAGAGGATTAATATGAAGGTGAAGGGAGGCATGGCTGGGGCCTGAGAACAAAGTGGGCTGGTAAACTAGTAAACTAACAACAAAGCCACTGGGGAAGAGAAACACTCATTCTATAGAGCAAGAAAAGGTCTTGCATTTTCTTTAAAGAATTCTATCTAAAGTCTCCTCCATGAGCATTGAATGATGATGGAAGAAGTCATTTAAAAGAGGAACTGAAAAGCACAGCTAAGCCTCCAAAATCTCCCATTCACCTAACTTGTCATCGAGCAGGTAAGAAACACTGCTAGGGACACTATGAATCACAAATACAAATGATACTGTTCAGAATGGTAGCCTCATAAGCATCTTCCCCAGTGTCTATACCCAACACCAGCTCTGTTTGCTACACGTGTCCCCAAAACCACTGGGAGCAAGAAACAGACCCCTTAAAGTAACACAAAACCCATGTCTGACATACCAAGAGCCATATAACACATGCAAAGGTTCTTTCAAGATAAACGAATCAGCACCTCAAGCATAACAAAAGGAATGAATGTAGCATTTTCTGTTAACAGGGCTTTTCCAATTTCTCTCAAAGATAATAAAAAGCCCCCCATGAATGTGAGTAAATCCCCCTACTCTGAAAAAAAATCAAAGATTAGTGGCCACTCTTCCTCAAAGCCTGCCTTAGTTTTATGTGAGAGGGAATTCCACAGAAGAATATAGACTTTGCTAAGTTGAGAAAAATCCTGCTTCTCACAGCTGTGTCTTTGTTTATTGCTTTTTCTTGCACTAACACACATAAACACATGTGCACATACATGCACACAAACACGCACATACATACACAGAAAAGGAAATTATCACATCTGCGTGGCCAAGACCTGTATCTCTCAGAAACGTGGTTCAAGGTGAAAGGATGCCTTTCAGTTGTCTGAATATACAGGCCATCCTTGGAGATCACTTCTAAGGTCTCTAGACAGAAGACCCTGAACTAGAAAGACAGTCCTGATGTAGTCCCAAATGACAAAGGTCACCCTGATGAAGAAATTCTCCTTTAAAGGTTTGAGAGCCACCTTTTTGCGTGCGTCGTAGAGAACAGAACTATCCAGCTGCAGCAAAAACCATCACTGCAGGCTCTGAGGCCCTGAGATTGGTTTGCTGAGTACCTCTGTAGCCCACCCAGCAGCGGCAGGCAGCAGGTTCCAAGTATGCCCTGACCTCATCAAGCTGTTGGCAAACACAGCTTTCCAACGATGGAGAGTGGAACATTCCCAATTACCAGGCCAATGACCATTCTGAGGGTAGATATAATTAAGCAAATGAATCATCCAAGGGCAAACTTCAACTATATGAGCTGGGGGCTGGAATTCACTCTGTCTCTAGCCCCTACTTAAACTTTCAAAGCACCAAATGGGGCAAGGCCAGGGTTTTCTCCTAAAAGACTTTTCCCCCAGAGAAGTTTCTCCATTCTTAATCTTCAGTAGGCAGAGAAGGATAAATGAGTTTTTCTCTAGAGTGGGGTAAAGTGGGGATAGTGCCCATCTAGGAACCCTGGTCTGGGTTCTGAGGACCAACTGTTTCACCAATTCCTGAGTCAGGCTGAATGAATCATTTTCAAGACCTTGTATTTTTTATTCTGTTTACTAAGAGATCTGAATCGACTAGATGATCCTAAAGCTTCCTTACAGTTCTCAGTTTTATGATTCTAAGTGAAAATAACCCAAATCAAGGTGTCCCTCTGTGAATATGAATGAGGCAGTTGCCAACACAATGTCATTTGAGGGCTCTAAAAAAAAAAAATACCCCAGCCTCTATTGCAGATCCCTGAGAATCTCGCCACCTAGTGATTCTTGGATCAGGGATGAAAGCTGCTAAAATGTACTCATTGTGTAATCTGGGGATGTATGCCCATTAACTCATTATCAGCCATTTAGTCACCCACGTAAACTAAGCTATCCAATAAAGTCAGCCAAAGGTTAGGTAATTTTTGTTGGGGAAGAACAGGTCTTAAATCCCTAGCCCAGGAAGATGACAGCAGCCACAATCCATCTATACTGAAATGATTATGGAGCTCTAGACAAGATGAGACAAGAGACAAGCTGTTTAGTTAATGAGAATCTCAAATCTCTCCCTGTGAAACAGGAATCAGTGGTCTCCAGCTACCGTGTCACACAGCTGTATTCATTATGATCTGCCACTGTAATTCACCCCTGCTTGAAAGCTTTTGTTACCCCCAAATACCCCCCCAGAATCCACCACCTTGACACACAGTCATTTATGAGTCTCAGAAGAGCTGAAACCAGTGTCTGAAAACCTCATGATCTCACTCTGTCCCTGCTAATACCTAAAACAGTCCACTGTTCCATTTACACAGGCTTTTTTTCAGCAGATTTACAAGGTAACATCTGCTTCAGAAACAGATGTTTATGCCAGAATTCTCTTCTGCTCATTAATGCTTTTCCGGTTAACATCTAACTATCTCACTCATTAGTTCTTAATAATACTTTTTGTATCCGAGCCATGCCAAATACGCGCTCTTTAGAGCTCTGCATTATTGTTGCTTCTGTTGCTGCTGAATTACGCTGCTGAATAAAGGAAAAGTAAAAATAAGCCCCTCTAAGAAGGCTGCTATGTGTCAGAGCGCTATCTTTGTGAACTGAACAAGCTGAAATCAATTAAAAGTGTGTGTTTAGAGAATGCATCTCAGCTGTCTAATTGCACCACCTCTGCTTTAGGGCCAAAGTTTGACTCCCTGCCAAATTGCCATCAAAATGGGCGTCCGTTAGCGCTACTGCACTCCCTCCGCCACCGCCTGGGCCTGATGCAAGCTCTTGTGTAATGAAGAAAGCCCAGTTCACCCCAGGGCTCTGCACACACACTCCCACTTCCCAGGGGCAATCCTCCGCTATGGGGCGCCAGCAAAAGATGCCATGAAGTCTCCGGGAAGAAGGTCCTGGGACGAGGTAATTTATTCCACCCACCTTCCTCGGTCGGCCAGCCTTAATAGATTGGCTACAGGAAGCATTCGCATGATGCTCTTTACTTATCCACAAGCAACTTCACCTAACGAGAATTAATTCAAGAATGGCAGACTCAACATACCGTTGCTGAGTGCCTAGTAGTGCCCTGGGCTGCTAAGTATTTTACACCCATCCATTATTAGAAACATAAATGCTGCTTCTGTGTATTCACAGCCAAGAGAAAAGATAAAGAAAGGTTCATATTTTCATGATTTGTTCCTACAATGGCATATGTTAAAATGGTCTTTTAAACACTTTGAAACACTTGATGGTGGCCCCCAAGACTAGCTTTTATGTTTCCAGAAGCCAACACCGTAGTCAAACAATTGAACAAACCAAGACATAAATAAAGCTAAAGTTGGTCTATACGATAATGGAAAAGCCAATCCTCTAGGGAACTTGGGCCAACACAATGTATTGTTTGGGATCGGGAGAAAGGATGCTCAATAAATCATCAACAATAGTTTCCATGGTTACAGTAAAATGTATACTCACCTATATTGTTTAGCTTTGTAACCATTCCTACGGGAAGAAATAACGAAGGATGTTGGTGATAAGCATATATGAAACTCATCTAACTTAAAGGCTGGCAGTATGTCCAAAAAAAACTGTGAAATAAAACTGAAACTAAGTCTAATCAAATAAACTTTCAGTTTTTTGGCCTCTCGGTAGCCAACGTTTCTTGGTCCCAATGAACGACGTTGCAGCTCCATAATCCTCTCTGTACTTTTCATAGTAGGTCCTTCCCTTTCTGCCTAAGTGGCTGCTTTTCAGCCAAATTACTTGGGAAACACTGCTTTATCAAGTATAAATCAGATATGCCGCTCTGGAATCTAAACCCACAAAGAATATGCCCTGTAACACTACATAAAAATGAAAAGTAGAAACACTGCATTCTTGCTGCCAAAAGAAATGTAAAAATATGAATGAAAATGATTGCTGGGTGTGCCTTCCATGAGATTCCATTTAAACAACATTCCCCATTTACTTAAATCTCTACAATCTAATGGGTTTACATATTGCAAAATGAAATAAAAGCACATTTTATGAGGAAATTAAAATGTTATGAACTGCCCTGGGTGGTGCTGGCATCACACACAGAATAGTGAGTACTAACCGCAGTCAAAACCTTGTTCCCCTCCAGTCAACAGCTACCATCTGAAGCCTTGAAGCAATGTGTTAAGGGAATTCAAGCTGGAGATTTGGGGGCTCTCCACTGCGCCTCTCTCCAGATAAATTCCAGGGGATTCCAGGGTGACAGTGTAGGTGAATGATGAAGGAAGCATAAACAAAGTGTGACACTGCACCTCCCAGCCCTGTTGTTTAAACGCTCCCCACTTCCAGACCTACTCTGCTTCCTCTTCCTGAACCTGCTGTCAACACCGCTGTCTCCTTCACCTGGACTTCTCTTCTGAAGTTGTCTCCTTGCATTCTGCAGTCAGACTGATGGCTAATACCTATCTCATGTGACTGCGGTCACAGTATTTACTCATTTATTCCACAAAGAGATAAACAAAAAAAGGTAATACTCTTCCATCGTTAAGAGTGTTCTTTTTTTTTTTTTGAGACGGAGTTTCGCTCTCGTTACCCAGGCTGGAGTGCAATGGTGCGATCTCGGCTCACCGCAACCTCCGCCTCCCGGGTTCAGGCAATTCTCCTGCCTCAGCCTCCTGAGTAGCTGGGATTACAGGCACGCACCACCGTGTCCAGCTAATTTTTTGTATTTTTAGTAGAGACGGGGTTTCACCATGTTGACCGGGATGGTCTCGATCTCTTGACCTCGTGATCCACCCGCCTTGGCCTCCCAAAGTGCTGGGATTACAGGCGTGAGCCACCGCGCCCGGCCCAAGAGTGTTCTTAAATCTCAACCAGAAAGATAAACTTCCTTTCCTATTACTGTGTTCCTTTCAATATGAATGCATTAGGTGTCACAGGAGACCAAGCTGGACCCAAAGCTTCCCTAGGACAGAGCTCAAGGGCTTGCACTAAGCGGGTGTCAGGTGTGAGTCTTACCAAGAGCACCAGCCAAACAAATGATATAGCCATGAGGCCACATGGTAGACTATCAGGGAATTACCTCAGATCCTATGTCTAGAGATGCAGACCAGCAATGCTGTGGCTACAGAGCTGTTGACTTTCTCATCCCTGTACTCAGAAGTCACTGTGGACAGGGGAGAGATGCAGAAAACCACACGGGAGAGTAACCTACACCCCGTGACCTCCATGATACGGTGGTAACTAAAGATGATGGGCTGACAGTAAGTAAGCATGCTCATCTGGACTTCCGTAGAGCTGCTATTTGCTTGAGGAAAGCACCTTTCCCATCAACCCTTTGGAAGCGGTGGCGTGGCAAAGCTCTTCTCATGACCCGTAACTCGATGGCCATCTCTGAACCTAACCAACTGAGAAGGTGAAAAAGGAGCAGCCACACTTTCTCTTGCTCCACAAGGTCTACACGTAGTTTGCGACCCACTGATAGAGTTTCCAGAACTCCGTGAAATGGGGCTAGGGCAGGCACAAACTGAATGAAAGAAAACAATGTCTGCCATGTCAATGACCTAAAGAGGGCAAAGAAGACCTCAGGTGAGGATTACAAACCTCTCTGCTTCCACTGCCAAGTCCTTCAAGGCACATGCTGATCAGAGATATTTTCCAAGGTTCGACATGGCCTAGGGCTTTGTCTCAGTTGTAGGACTTGGGGACAGGAGAGAGCCTCATGCTGGTGAACCTGGCAGGTCAAGGTGTTGATATTCATTAGAAAGACTTAGCCTTTTCTCCTAAGCACTGGGCATCAAGAGGTATCCATTTCTGGAGTAACTACTCCTTTATGTGAGTGAACAAAAATGCTGAGATTTCCATAGATTCCAAGGAGATATCAGAACAGTAAGAAGTCTTGCCCCCAGAAGACCTATACATTTAGGAGGTAGAGATTCACCCTCTAGTTTTAGGAAGGAAGACTAGATCATTAAATTGACCTTGGAGTGATATTTTTTCTTACGAATTCTAAGTAATCAAATATGACCATACGATCTAATCAAGCAGATCCAGGTAGTAGGTATCTCAGCTGGTGCTGTCTGGTATGTTTTAAGTGACACCAGGACAGAGCCCAGCCCTGCTCCAGCCGTAGGGGATGCCCATCCAATGAATATAAAACAAACCACAGAAAAGAGTCTCCTCAGCAGTGATCCCACCTCTCTCAAACAAAATGTGGAAAGGTCTGAAAAACGCACCAACCATATCTTATGCTCTTGCTCTGTGGGGAAGGCAAAGATGAGAAGGAATTAGTTATTTCCGCCACAGATAGGAAAGATCAGGAAGGAAATGGAAAATATTCTCTGAACCACTACTGGGTATCCAGGGCTGAGCCAGACGCTGGAGATATAGTGACAAACAGGACCCAGTTACTGCCCTTCAGGGGCATGGTGCACCCAGCAGACAACTACTTGCAGCAAACCGAAGGTAGAAGAACAATAGATACTTGTGTATATGCCTCAGGAATGAGAAAGAGGCATTCCTCTGCCTAAGTAAAGAAGAATTCAGAACAGATGCTACTGGAGCTGGTTTCACCAGGCAGAGAAAAGGGCAAGAGGATTCCAGGAAAAAAGCAGTGCCTCTTCCTGAGAGCCCATATTCTTCCTGCATCAACCTGGCTTCTTCGGTGTTCAGGACAGTGCCTGAAATATCATGGGAACTCGGTAAAGGTTACTGGATGAATCAGAGAATTTAGGGCACGGATGAACAGAATGTCCTTTGGGTGTAAAGCTGTATCAGGGAAGGCGCTGGTCAGTCCTTGGTTTTGAAAGATGTTTCTGGTGTTCTGGAGGCTGAGCTGGCTTGCCCAGGGATAAGCTAGAATGCTCAAGTAGGAGGCTGCTGCTGCCATGGTCTGAAGGGTAGGGAAGACCGGGCTGTGCCGAGATCATCAGAGAGGATAGTTTTCAGAAGTATTTTAGATACTTATGGTAGGAATTTATTTACCAAAAATATATTTTTTAAAATACCTATTTTTTAAAAAGATAATGTCTTTTAAAAGCCTTATTTCCTGGAGAGAAAGAGCTTTTAATAACACGTACTAATAATTGTAAAGGAAGTTACATATGAAACCAGTAATGAAAAGACTGCATTCAACTAAACAAGGTTAATGCCTACCCATCTGAGATATCTTGGCTTCTTTGTAAATATAAACTCAGGCTGGGGGCCGGGCCCTGGTGACAAACGCATTCTCTAATCTTACAGAGAATGAGATAAGGTGGCTCCAAGGTTGTGCAAGGACAGAAAATCTATGAGTACATAAACCAGAGGTTTTGAGCACTTTTTAAAAAGCAGCAGAACCCTTGGCTTAAGCAAAATCTTACGCAGAATCCTACAGGCAAATCAGATTACAAATAAGGATGTTCGTTTGAGGTGAAGTGTTGGGGACTGGGGGACCCCAGGGTCCATCCATGACTCTCCATCCCCTCCTGGCCCTTGGAGGCAGCCCATATAGGCCCTGAAGAAACACCAGGGACCCCTTGGGGCACAAAGTACTTTCTAAAAGTCAGGACAACTTCCAAACTGGCCCCTTTTATACTAAAGGCCTGGTCCTCAGGATGAGATAGCCCCTGAAGGATGGATTGCTACTTCCTGCTGCTTGTTTGATAATTGACAGGGGAGCTGGAATTATAAATCTCAAGCCAAAGGGCAGACTTCAAAAGTTTGCCTGCAAGTGGGAGAAGTGAGAGGAGCAGGAGATTGGTGCTTCTTGGTGAATCTCAGAGATGGGATTTTGCAGATGAGGAAGGCAAGACCCCATGTGGACAGCACCTTACCAGGCCCACAACCACATGGGAGGAGTGTTAGGCAGAGTCAGGTGTGAAGGCTCCTGAAGTTTCTAGCTGGCTTTGGGTTATGGCCGTGTACACCAGTGTCCCTTATAGAGCTGCAGCCTTCTCGAGGGATTAAAACAGAATTGGGTACATGCCTCATTGGGTACATGCCTCATCCAGTGTGCTCTGGTGTAAGTACACAAGCAGTGCAGCATGGGGCAAATCCAATGACATTTTGTTCCTGAGCAGAGACTGACAAGCTCATTTAGCAGTGACAATTCACAGTCCACAAGAAAATGCTGAATCTCACTTACAGACATAGTAAAAATCAGGCAAAGACAGCCAGATAGCACTGGAAGCTCTTTTAGACATGCATATTTTAATACCATAAATCTTTATTTTTCTTAACCAAATAGTCCACAAGATTATCTGTTACCACAAAGTCCCTGTGAGATAGGTTATCATCCCCATTTGAGAGATGGGGAAACTGACTTGTACAATCCAGGGATAAGACAAGAGCTGGATCTTCCTTGCACACAGATGCCTGTGGAGCTCACACAAAGAGCTTCCACAGTCAGCAGAATGTAAGCTCCTAGTGCCTATTAAGGCAGCTCAGTGCCACTGAAAATCAGTCCTGCCCCGGCACCGTGGCTCACGCCTGTAATCCCAGCACTTTGGGAGGCCAAGGCCAATGGATCACTAGGCCAGGAGTTTGAGATCAGCCTGGCCAATATGATGAAACCCCATCTCTACTAAAAATACCCAAATTAGCTAGGCATGGTGGTGCACACCTGTAATCCCAGCTACTTGGGAGGCTGAGGCAGGAGAATTGCTTGAACCTGGAGGCGGAGGTTGCAGTGAGCTGAGATCGCACCACTGCACTCCAGCCTGGGTGGCAGAGTAAGACTACACCTCAAAAAAAAAAAAAAAATTGGTCCTGTCCCATCCCAAAAGAACATCTGGATAAATACACCTAGGGAGCTGTTTTGTGAGTGCTCAGGAGACATTTCCCATCGTGCCCTCAGATCAGCTTCTCTCTGGTGTAATACTTTGGGAAACACTTCTCTGCTAGCCTGATATATGGATTTGGGTTATTTCAAGTCGAAAATATTTATTGGGCATTGCCCATATAGAAGGCACATGTGCACAGCAATGGATGCAAAAAATAAAAAATAGTGAATAACACAAGGTCTTGGCATCCCCGAAGCTCTTCCTCTACTAGGGGAGACTAACATGAAGAATTTTAAAACAAGGCAGAATGTGAGAAGCACTATAAAGAGGAAAAAGCGAACAAGACGGGGAGGTGTTTCCAGTAGGGCAGACCGTGGAAGGGCTTGTGGAGGAAACGGGATTTCAGCAGGGTCCAGAGAGTCAGGCAAGACTGACTCGCAAACAAACAGGAGTGAAAGGAGGTAGAAGCCTGCCTTGTCTGGTGCACTTCCCAGCACACTGGGCTGGTTAAATATCTAACTTTTAATCAGCTTTCTGCATGCAAAGGAAATGAAATGCTCCATACCTGGAATTGCTATAAACCTTTCCCCAGGATTTACCAAGGCCCCACATCTTCCGGCCCTGCCTCTTTCTCTGACCTCAGTTCTGTCCATCCCTCTCCTCCCACCCCTAACAGCAGCCACCTTGTCCTCCAAGGGGGCCCCAGGGCTTTCTGCTTGTCATTTTCCCTCTGCCTGGAAGGTAAACTCCATCAGACAGGAACTTCCCAGTTACTTACAATTTTATCCTCAGTACCTGGCACAGAGTAGGAGCTCAATTAGTATCTTCGGAATAAAGAAGTGGATAAAATAAAGTTCTCAAGTACAGTAGAAAGGAGCTGACAAACGTAGAATGTCTTCTTGGATAATTCCTCTGGCTGTTTTTAATTTTTTTTTCTTTTTTTTTGAGACGGTGCTTTGCTCTTTTCGCCCAGGCTGAGTGCAATGGCACGATCTCGGCTCACCGCAACCTCTGCCTCCCAGGTTCAAGCAATTCTCCTGCCTCAGCCTCTCAAGTAGCTGGGATTACAGATGTGCACTACCACACCCAGCTGTTTTTGTATTTTTAGTAGAGACAGAGTTTCTTCATGTTGGTGAGGCTGGTCTCGAACTCCGGCCTTAGGTAATCCACCCACCTCAGCCTCCCACAGTGCTGGGATTACAAGCGTGAGCCACCGCGCCCAGCTGGCTGTTTTTAATTTTTAAAATATGTCTCTCTGGGCTGTAAATAGTGACTTCACCTGTCCTAAACCACAAGGACTAACTAGTATTAAGTCTGATAATCCATTACCTTTCATTCCCAATATACCTTTCCAGTTTTCGAATACGGGATAATTTCAGTCTGCACAAGAAGAAGGCTTGGTGTTTTAATTCCTACTTCACAGTTGAGAAAACTTATCATCAAGGCAAAGAAACTTCTCAGTAGTCAGTCAATAACTGCAGGAACTAAGAATGGAACCTGAGTCTTCAGCCTGGTATGTTGGGCCTAGCAGGGAAGTGCTACTCCTATCTATCCTCCCTGTCTATCCTATCCTTCCTCCCTCTCTCCCTCCCTCCCTCCCTTCCTCCCTACCTCCCTCCCTCCCTCCTTCCCTCCCTTCCTCCCTTCCTTCCTCCCAGGCCTAGAAGGAAATTGCTACTCCTATCTATCCTCCCTCCCTCTCTCCCTCCCTCCCTATCTTCCTTCCTTCCCTCCTTCCTTTCCTTCTTTCCTTTCCTTCCCTCCCTTCCTTTCCCTCCCTCTTTCCCTCCCTCCCTCCTTCCTTCCTTCCTTTTCTTCCCTTCCTCCTTCCCTACTTCCCTGTCTCCTTCACTGCCTCCTTCCCTCCCAGTCTCCCTCCTTCCTTTTTCCATTCCTTCCTTTCTACTTTTTTAAGAAACAATGCCTGGCTTTGTCACCCAGGCTGGAGTGCAGTGGTGTCATCACAGCTCACTATAGCCTCAAAATCTTAAGCTCAAACGACCTCTCACCCCTCCTCCTGAGTACCTAAGCCTACAGGCACATGCCATCATGCCCAGCTAATATTTTGTATTTTTTGTAGAGACAGGAGTCTCACTATGTTGCCCAGGCTGGTCTCCAACTCCTGGGCTCAAGCAGTCCTTCCATCTCGGCCTGCCCATATGTTAGAGTTACAGGTATGCACGCCCAGCCTGCTACTCAGGGCTTCCATGTATCAACAAGGGAATGTAGTGTGATCTGAGGAAAATCTCACCCTACAAACAGGAAATATTAAGCAAGTTTTGACAGTTACTCCTCCTTTGCTTTGCTTTAAAGTGAACGTCACTCCTCTTGATTACTGTTATTGGAATGTCTAAACTTAAAAAAAGTACTACTTAGGAGCAATCGTTATTTTAACTGTGAATTAAGATCATGAGTCTTTTGTTTAAAATGCACTTGCGTGTTCTACTGAACACTTCCAAAGGTTCCGGGCTGTGATTCCCTTGCAGGCAACGCATGCTTCAGTGAAATTTTTCATTTGCAAATTAGGTTCATTTACGGCAGAAAGTGAAAAGTCATCATCAGACAGACCAAGAAATGGGGCCATTCTTTACCTAGAAGGAGTAATTAGCTGAAATATCTGTGGGGAAATTTTATCTTTCACATATTGTCAATTTTACAAAGGTATGAAAGAATCACTGTAAAAACCTCAAGAACACACCTAATTACGGTTTACCCCAGTGACTGTTCTTATCTGCCTGTTTACTCAAATTGGAATGGGAATTGCAGACAGTCCTTGGATGAGACCACACTCCACAATACGGAATTCAGTAATGAGGATCCGGTTCACAACTTCAAAGCGCAAGGTTTGGGCAAATTCATTTTGCATATGTCTACCTATAGATTTAGATGGCCACACAGATGTCAGTTCTAACTATCTCCTAAAGGGCAGTCTATACTGTCCCCCACTAAATCCCCGGTGGGGGAAGGGAGACCTTTCCTTGGAACGTTACCTCCCTATTTATTTAATTTTCTAGATAAATCAGGAAGGTACAAGGAGAAGGGAAAGGTAAGTTCACACATCACAGGCATCCTCACAGCAGTGGGACATTAGGCTGCTGATCAGACACAGGCTGGTGGTTATCGACAAAACATTACTTACCAGTTCAAAACTAACACATGGAACGCATACCTCCTACCAAAAAAAAAACAAAAACAAATACACAAAATCTTTTCATCACGATTGTGTACCATGTTCAGCTCTGGCCATTTTTATTTCCAGCAAGTTGGATTCATTCCATTTTTAGTGGCAACTCCTTTAGGAAACAATCTTTTTAAACCTGTGTTTTGAGAAATGAAGTTAATGGGCCAGAACTAGTTTATCATGAAATACTCATCAAGTCAGAAAATACAGTTCAAATCCTCCTACCCTTAGGTGAATGAAATTCGTTTGTAGGACACTGCTGGCGTAACTCTAAAGGTCATCTTTCTCGTTACTGAAGACAATTCTAAAACAGTAAACTTGGATTCAGTACTATTACCTTTTGTCAAACTTAAAAAGAAGGAAACAAGCTTGATACTAAATCTAATAAAGTAGTCAATCATCTTAAATTACAGGAACAGAATTCAAAAGACCCACAAATTGCCTCCTTTCCTCTCCCCCACCAACACCTAGAAATGAGTGGTCAATTTTTTTTATTGAGATGGAGTCTCACTCTGTCACCCAGGCTGGAGTGCAGTGGCGCAATCTCAGCTCACTGTAGCCTCTGCCTCCCGGGTTCCAGCGATTCTCCTGCCTCAGCCTCACGGGCAGCTAAGATTACAGGCATGCATCACCATGCCCGGCTAATTTTTTGTCTTTTTAGTAGAGACGGGGTTTTGTCATGTTGGCCAGGCTGGTCTTGAACTCCTGATCTCAGGTGATCCACCCACCTCGGCCCCACAAAGTGCTAGGATAACAGGCATGAGCCACCGCGCCCAGCCTGAGGGGTCAGTTTTTGAAGTGTTCTAATTTATTACAGCATTTTGAAAAGCTGGAAGAACAGAGGCTGTACATGAAAGAAGCAGAACAGTGTGCCCTTCTCCACTCCAGGGCTCCAGGGCTATCCGTCGCTGGAAAGGTCTCACTACGTTGCTCAAGGGTCTGTGGTAAGAGATCTCCAGGGCCACCTATGGCTAGAGAGTTGGGACCATTCATTTGGCATGGGGCTGCACTCCCCATAATGGAAAGGGGCAATGACACATTCCTGTGGCTCTGGTTTTCAATATTCCTTATCAGCCACCACATTATCTATCGCCAGCACATGCCCTCATGTTACAATTAACTAGAGCACAGCTTATCTTACACGCCTTACAGTTTAGGCTAATGTCTTTCTGAGATCTGGGAGGGGTTAATCACATCCCTGGTATGTTGATTCTTACCAGCTTTAATTTCAGAAAATTATACTACCTGGAATACTGGCATGAGAAAACTATGCACTCAGACCACCTTGTATATAACTCGGTTATCACACTTATTCTACTGTGTGGATTGATCGTTTGTAAAACTGTCTCTTTCACCAGAATCTCCTTGAAGACAGGAAATGTGCCTTAATTGTAGCTGGCACATGTTAACTGCTCATCAAATGTTTGTAGAGTGAACAAATTAACAGTGAATAGCTGCTTAAATTCTTCTCCATGGAAGTACAGAGTCGCAGCAACCTGCTACAGATCACTTACTCATTCACTCTTCAACCAGTATTTAAAATATACTGAAGACATCCAGACGAACAAAACAGACATGGCCCTCCTCTCAGGGTGTGGATGCTTAATAGAGAAGACAGACACTGAACAAGTAATCACATAAATGAATACCCAATTGTAAATGTAACAAAGTAAGTGGAAGCAAAGGAGGGTCAAGGGAGATGGAATTTGCAGCGTGTGCTCGGAGTTAACCTGGACCACTCAGCCTGCCCAGCTCACGCCATCTCCCAGGCTCATGGGGAAGGCGAGGGCTTTGGTTAAGAATGCACCATAACAAACCCAGGTCGTCCCCTGAATCCTAGTTTTGGCACAAGCTACACATACATTTCTCCCAGCCCTCGGCACAAGGTTCTGCGCCTCAGTCCACGTCATTGCCCCACTGCGGAGAGTAGATTCTTGAGAGAATCTGTGCTTTCCTCCCTGTCAGCACTTGTCAGCAGGGTGCAGACTCCCACTCTTGGGGTTTCCATATGAGAAGCCCCTCCTCAACCCGACTGACTTGACAAGCTCAGGGATGCCAGTGAGTGAACTACAAAATGTCACACAGACAGTGAAATCTAACGTCTCCATGTCTTCCTTGAGTGGCCTATAAACATCCTTCCCTTAAAAGAACAAAATAAAAGCCCTGCTTCCCATTGTGAGTTCTGGCCTGTCAGAGCCACAGCTGAGGACCTCTGGCCTCCCAGGTCTTTCGTTTTTGCTCTGTATTCCCTCTGCTTCAGTTCCCTGACATCCAAAGCTCTTCTTAAAACATCCTTTGATATCCAATTTCCTTTTTATATGGCCCCTACTGTCAAAAGCACATTTTTGTTTTCTCGCTGGAGAAGGGATCCAAATTCCTCTTCTGTGTACCCACAACTTCCTGGTTCTGCTCATATATCCCCAGGCTGGTGCACTTAATCCTCACAATCACTCAACCTGCTCTTTTCCAGGGCTGCCTCCTACACTGAAGCATGCACCTACTTTTTCTTTCTTTAATATACAACAATCCAATCTAGCTTTCCTTGCCTGACCATTCTTTTCCCTACATGACAGCGTGTTACACATTCCGATTCCTCCTGGTTATAGAGACTGGATGCTTTTTTAAAAAGGCCCAACAGAGGCTTTTCAAAGCCCCAGCCCTTTGCTTAAGAATCATTCTGTATTTTGAATATGAATGTTTCTTAATTTTGAATACCTGGTGGGCATTCAAATCTAGATAAAAATTATTGAGTGTCTACTATACGCTTGGCAGAGATATCTGTTTAATAACTGTGCTTATTCAAACACCTTCCTATCTCCCTGGTTCCCTAACTCCTTTCACTTATTTTAGGTGGGTAACTCGAGCACAGTGTGCTCTGGAGTATGGGAGAAAGCAATGTTGTGAGCAGCCATGGAGAAGGCATGGTGGGGTGTGGGCTGCCCTCCTCTCCTGGGCGGGGCTCAGGAACTTGGTGGTGGAGGACGGGCACTGAGCATCAGCAGGCTGCTTTGGGGCAGGTAGGAGGGAGCCTTCACAATGACTGCATGGGTAACCAACCCCCAGATAATTAAGAGTTAACTGGATAAAATTTGGGATGACCAGGCCCTCATTGCTCCTACCTACTCCCTTGAGTCTGGTAAAGTCAATGTAGGGCCTTCCACTTTCCAGACATAAACTGTGGGGTTAAGAACTTTCTCCGAGGCCTCACAGGGAGGGTGGGTGCCCCCTGCAGCAGAACCCTCCCCACATCCAGCTGACTGCAACCCATCACCACCACACACACCAAGACCTTGTCCCCAGTGCCCATAGAGTGTCTGGCCCCATTAACACTAAGGAGGCTGTGCCTGCCACTGCCAGGAGACCTCAATGACTCCAAGTCAGTGTGTACACAACATTCACACTGCCCTGGCAACTCACCCCCAGAACAGATCGCAGGTTGGCAGCCAGCAGATAAAGACCTCTACACGTGGGCAACACCGGAATCATTTACATGCAGGAGAGAGGCCATCCCCATCCCACCCATTTACACAGGCAGGATACGCCCTGCCGCTTGGACCTAAAAAGGCCTCTGCAAGCACCGCAAGGTTTATGAAACCAAAGAAAACAAGCAACGAACTCACTGAATCAGAGGGAAGTAGCAGGGGTTTCTTTTCCCCTCCCCTAATGTTCACACTTTGCCAATTACAAAATAGTTTGCCAATCTGTTTAATTTCCTTGGCAACGATGGACACGCTAAACTCACAAAAGTTAATTCTCTGAGAGAAGAGAGACGGATCTTAGATAAACAAGGCTGCATCTGGGGAGGTGGGAAAAGCCACATGATGCATGTTCTCATCTCCCCTTCCACCCAACTCACCTGTCATCCTCCTCGGCTTCCTCACCGCAAAACCAGCATTCCTCTCACGGTTGGCTATGCACAAAATATCCTTCTGTTCTCATGGTCACATCAAAGCACCTTCACGCTATGCAGACAGGTCATTGAGGGAACGGAGAAAATTAACAAATGCACCTAGGTTATTTCTATTAAAATTAGCCCCTCAGCCTGTAGGCTCTGTCAGTTTCTGCAGAACACAAACTCTGACAAGACTGTTGAAAACTCTTAACCATTCCAGGTTGTGTCAACAGCTTGCAAACACAACAGGAGGATGGTGACTCCGAGTTCTGCCTTCCCTTTTGGAATAGAAGAGGTATCAGGGTTTATCACCAGCAGCTTTCATGCTTATCTTCACTGCTCTGCTCGCTCCCCACTGCCACTTAAGGAGCATACAAACACCTTACTGGATAAAGACAAACATCCGTCAATTGTCTATAAGGTCCTGATGACACGTAGCTTTTGCCTACTTCTCCCCTCCTGTCTTAGCCCACTCTCCCCTGCACTCTACTCAGCTCCTTCCAGAATTCTTCAAACAAGCAGGTAGAGTTCCTCCTGCCACAGGGTCTTTGCATATCCTGCTCCTTGGCATGGAGCCCTCTTCTTACTTAGCGATATGGTTTGGCTGTGTCCCACCCAAATCTCATCTTGAACTACAGCTCCCATAATTCCCACATATTGTGGGAGGGACCCAATGGGAGATAAGTGAATCATGGGGGCAGTTTCCCCCATACTGAACCAACTGACGGCTTTATAACGGGAAACCCCTTTCACTCAGTTTTCACTCTGTCTTATCTGCTGCCATCTAAGATGTCCCTTTTGCCTTCCGCCATGATTATGAGGCCTCCTTAGCCACATGGAACTCTGAGTCCATGAAACCTCTTTTTCTTTATATATCACCTAGTCTTGGGTATGTCTTTATCAGCAACATGAAAATGGACTAATACAATTAATTAATCCTTATTCATCCCTCTGGATCTCAACTCAAAAGTCACTTTCTCTGGAGCAGGAGAATCTCAAATGTACACTCCCACAGCCCTTATGCATTTATATTGAAGCATGTTCCACAGTTCGGTATTATATATAGTATTTATGAAATTATTTATTGAAGGTCTGTTAGCCCACTAGAATAAAAGTTTCATGAAAGCAGGAACAATGTGTGATTTGTTCCAACAGGCAACATGATATTTACTCACTAAGTATCTTTTTTATTTTATTTTATTATATTATTTTTTTTGAGACGGAGTTTCACTCTTGTTACCCAGGCTGGAGTGCAAGGGCACGATCTCGGCTCACCGCAACCTCCACCTCCTGGGTTCAGGCAATTCTCCTGCCTCAGCTTCCTGAGTAGCTGGGATTACAGGCACGAGCCACCGCGCCCGGCTTAAGTATCTTTAATTATTAGATTAATTAGTAATTTTATCACGCCATACATCTAAACGTTGTCCAGTGGTTCCCATGATATTTCATAAAGTCTGAAGTCTTCCAAAACCATCTGTAATGGAATCTCACCCAATCATAGGAATTCAAGATTATTTATTTTTAATCCTGTCAAAGGTACTCTGCTCTTCTGCCAAGGTCACTGCCTGGCTTTGCCTCAATCATCGCCCCTCATCTGAAATAGCTTCTTTTCTCTCCCCTCTGACTATTCAAATCTAGTCACACATGAAAATGCAGGGGCATGTGGACACCGTAACACAATGTAAAGAATGCAGCTCTAGCTCAGAGTCCTAGGTTCAAACTCATGCATCATGACTTACTCTCTCTGTGACCTTGACCAAGCCACTTGCATGCTCTGAGCTTCTCTCTTCTAAAAGGATAAAAGTGGTATCTACAAGGCTATTGTGAAAGTTAAAGCAGTGAACACATTTCCTAGCACATGGTAGATACCTAGGTAACTGTTAGCTCCACTTGCATTTTTCAGGTGAGACCATCACAAACCAACATGTATACGGTGAAAAGTTGACAGAATGGAGAAGCAGTATTCATCCACAAAATCAGTTGCCAGGAAAACACAGCTTTATCTTCACAAGCCGGCAAGGAGATTATCAAAATTGGTATATGTGTTCATTGCCACTGGGGTCAGGCAGACCCTGGAGGTAGGTCTGCTCTTCCTGGTAGCAAAGCAGTCTATAGTCAAAATGATTTGTTTCTTAAAGTGCCCTAAAAAACACTAGTTTTTATCAAAGGTCAGCATCCTGTGTCTTTGACCATCTTGTTCAATGAGGAAGAGTTTCGGCAGCACCTCCTAGATGTTCAACTTTCTAGTTATTACTGGAGAAGATGCAAATATATTACACATGGGCCTTTCCCACAAGGAACAAACAGTATAGCCAGACAGAAAAGAATTACTTTGATCAGGTGAGATTATACAGAATTCAGTTTTAATTGTGTGCTATAGACTAAGTTCAGAGGAGAAAAAAAAAATCAAAAGAATAACTCATTCATTTAATAAGCATCTATTAAGTATTTACCAAACACAGAACAATGAATTAAAAAACCAAAACATGCAGGGCACGGTGGCTCACGCCTGTAATCCCAGCATTTTGGGAGGCCAAGGAGGGTAGATCACGAGGTCAAGAGATCGAAACCATCCTGGCCAACATGTTGAAATCCCATCTCTACTAAAAATGTAAAAATTAGCTGGGTGTGGTGGTGCGTGCCCGTAGTCCCAGCTACTTGGGAGGCTGAGGCAGGAGAATTCCTTGAACCTGGGAGGCGGAGGTTGCACTCTGGCCTGGTAACAAAGCAAAACTGTCTCAAAAACAAAACAAAACAAAACCAAACAAAAACCCAGCTTTTCAGGAGCGTGTAACTCTCTCCACCTGTGATCCCCTTTGTTCCATCCATCCAAATCCTACTCACCCATGAAGGCCTTGGTCAAATCACACAACCCCCATGAAGCCTTCCTTAACCATTCTGGACCAGCTCACCATCCCCCCATCTACGCTTCTCAAAAATTCACACTGATTTTACCACTCACCTCATATTTGCATGGCCTGTGCTGTCAAATACAGTCATACAGTCATCTCTACTTGCATAACTCTCATTTCACTTTTTTTCCCCCAGTCTATACATCTTTCCATCTATTTATAAGCCCTGGGAGGCCAAAGGCCCTTGAATCTTCTGCCACAGGTTTAAAACAAATGCATTTTTATTTGAATTAAAGTAGGTCTTCCTAAGAAGTGGTTCAAAGCAGAAAGAAGGGGTAAGGATGGAAAGTACCCTTTATGGAACACGTGCTATGTGCTGGGTCCTTCCCTCAGGCCTATTTAAATCTTTATAATCCTAGAAGAAGGTACTGAGTCTTCTTGGAATCCTTCCTCTCCTCCTACACACATCTTCCTGAACATGGTCACTGAGCAGCCAGCATCTGCCCACCTTGGCCCTGGCTACATTCATTGCTTGAGTGGGAGTATATTTAACTGTTTCCAAAAGCAGGGAAGTAATTACTTGCTGTATCCAATGAGTTGGAATCACCCGTGCTCTCCTTGTTTCTAATACGCCCATCGGCCAAAGCTAAAAACACAGGAGACCACTATTAGAAAACGCAGGCTCTTTTTGCATGACTGCCTAGTTGAACAAATTCACAAAGGTAATCCAAGTAAGACCATCTAAGAATACAAAAGTTTAAAAATGATAGGCGGCAGTTTTGCTAGGATGTACAAAACTGCAGTACTTTTCTTTATTTTTAAAGGAAGTGCACTATTCTCCATTTCCCAAAAAGTTCTTTGTTCTTTTGCTCTAACAAAGTAAATTATTCCTCACCTTGGGCAAGTTGGTAGGAACGTGAGAAAATTACATTAAATCAGACATCCTTGAGATCAAAATAGATTGGAACAGGGGTTCTCTTTGTTTAAAATAGTTCTTCAAAGAGAAAGCAAAAGAGCTTAAGGGAAGAAAAAGTTGTCAAACACCCTCAAGCACTTTGGAAGCACCTAAGATCTACAAACTATTGATATGTTAATTAAAATTTACTTTTATCTAGTATAGGTGTTTGCTGGTCATGGTCCCATTACCCTGTGGCACTTTCGGCCTCTTGAATAAAATTTCATTTCTTGAAAGACATTAGAAAATGCTTCCTTTTCTCTATTTCAGAGGGTTTCCTCTCCCTTATTGAAATTTAAGAAAACTTCACTCTGGCTTAAAGCTGGACACCAAATTCCAGAGAGAATATACTATCCATTCACTCCAGTCACCAGCAGCCTTCTGATCAGATTAAAAACAAACCACACTGGACAAGGGACAGAAAAAGTAGAAAATTTTAATCAGTCAGTAATTAATAACTCTGTATTTACCAGTTGCCAGAGTAGGACTTCTCTGGAATTTAAAATGTCTAGAGAAAGAAAATCCTTTTCAGCAACAACCCTTCTCAATAATCTGCTTCAATTCTGCAAAGCCCTCTCTGCTGAAAATTCTTTTGGGACCCAATATAAATGTCCATGGGGCAGTTTATCTATCTCCTCTGGTTGTACTGCAGAGAAGATACCCTTTCCAGGTTCTCGAAACTTCTTCCTTAAGTGATCCCTAGTACTGTTCTTGATCTTGAACCAATCAGAAAATGACGTCATGCAAAAGAGTAAACTCAAACCATCAGGAGTCAAATTCAGACTTTTAAGTGTCTAAGGAGTGTTGTGACTTTGCAGTGAGTCAGTAACTTTTTTTTTATATTAGTTCATGTTTTCTTTTAAAAAGCTGATCCCATGCACTATGTTATTGCTAACAGAATTTTTACTTTCTTCTGGAACAGAGGTTGGCAAACTATGACCTGTGGGCAGAATGCCTGTTTATATAAAGAAAACTTCATTGGAACCACAGCTATACCTATTTGTTGACATATTACCTATGGCTCCTTTATTCTTACAGCAGCAGGCAGAGTTGGGTAGTTGTAACAAAGACATTGCTTGCAAGTACCAAAACATATACTATATGACCATTTACAGAAAAGTCTGTAGACCTTTGTTACTACTAAAACATTACCACTAAGATGCACAGTATCAAAACTATTATTCTAAGCCAGAGGAAAACATAATGGCTATCTTAAAACCTAAAGCCAACTTTTACTGTATAATTAAACAGTGGTCATTCTGGAGACCTCCAAAGAGCCATAACTGCCTTTTATGATCTAATTTGCCATCACCATCTACAAACCCTGTTTTGGCATGTCATTTGACACACCCTACCAAAAAATAGGAATGTGCCAATACTGTCTGTAGAAAGCACTAACCAGCAGCGCCGTATAATAACAACAGGCCAGGTGCATAGGTTCATGCCTGTAATCCTAGCACTTTGGGAGGCCGAGGCAGGCGGATCATGAGGTCAGGAGGCTGAGACCATCCTGGTCAACATGGTGAAACCCCGTCTCTGCTAAAAATACAAAATTTAGCCGGGTGTGGTGGTGCGTACCTGTAATCCCAGCTATTTGGGAGGCTGAGGCATGAGAATTGCTTGAACCCAGGAGGCAGAGGTTGCAGTGAGGTAGATTGTGCCATTGCACTCCAGCCTGGCGACGGAGCAAGACTCCATCTCAAAAAAAATTAAGCAGTACCATAAGCACTGTGCTAAGCATGTTACGTGTATTGTTATGTAACCAAGATGTAAGATACACAAGGGTAGGGTTTTGTCTGTTTGGTTCACTACTGAGTCCTTGGAACTTAGAACAATGGGTAGCACACTGTAGCCACCCAACAAAAATTTGGTAAATGAATGAAAGTTAGTTCTCCCATGAACGCCATGGGATTTATCCTGGTATTGGCAAAATGACACGTAGAGATGTGAAACCAGGTGGTTTCCGTCAACACCTCACTGCCTCTGTTATGATGTGGTTCAGCCAGCACACCCTCCTCCAGCCCATCTTGCTTTCAATTAAGTAAAGACCCTTTGGCAATGGAATAACTAAATCTAATCTGATTAAATAGCAAGCATTTATTGGGAGTTGATTTACTTAGCACTGTATTAGAAACTACAAACCTAAAAAGAAATCTAAGACACCTTTGCCTGGGGCACATGCAGAATAGTATGCTTGCTAAAAGCATGGACTCTGGAAGACTGCCTAATGCTCCATCCTAACCCCGTTATTTCCTTGCTATGTTACCTTGGCAAGTTATTTACCCTCCCAGTGCTTCAGTTTCCCCACCGGTAAATGGGCATGATTATAGTACCTAGAAGCTTGATCCACAGTAACAGTACCTATCGCATTGTAAGCGCCATTATGTACCTGTGAAGGATTTATTACAGTCGTGTGCCCCGTAAAGACATTTTGGTCCACGATGGAGCAAATAGGACGGTGGTCTCACAGGATTATAATGAAACTAAAAAACTCCTACTGCCTAGTGATGTAGCCACCAGAATGTCTCATGGCAATGAGTTAATCACATCTGTGGTGATGCTGGTGTGAACAAACCTACTGCACTGCTAGTTGTATAAAAGTACACGTAGAATTATGTACAGTGTATAATCCATGATAATGATAATAAATGACCATGTTATTGGTTTACATATCTACTGTGAGATGCTTTATATTGTTACTTTAGAATGTACTCTTTTTTAATGTTAACTGCAAAACGGCCTCAGTCAGGTCCTTCCAGAGGTATTCCAGAAGAAGGCGCGGTTACCATAGCAGAGGACAGCTCCATACGTGTCATTGCCCCTGAAGACCTGCCAGTGAGACAAGATGTGGAAGTGGAAGACAGTGATATCGATGATCCTGACCCTGTGTAGGCCAAGGCTCACGTGTGTGTTTGTGTCTTAGTAATTTTTTATTTTTATTTTTTTTTTGAAAGGGAGTCTCGCTCTTGTCGCCCAGGCTGGAGTACAGTGACGTGATCTCCGTTCACTGCAACTTCTGCCTCCCGGGTTCAAGCGATTCTTCTGCTTCAGCCTCCTAAGTAGCTGGGATTACAGGTGCCAGTCATCACACCCAGCTAATTTGTGTACTTTTAGTAGAGACAGCATTTCACCGTGTTGGCCATGCTGGTCTCCAACACCTGACATCAGTGATCTGCCCGCCTCAGCTTCCCAAAGTGCTGGGATTACAAGCGTAAGCCACTGTGCCTGGCCTGTGTCTCAGTTTTAAACAAAAAAGTTTAAAGGGTAAAAAAAAATAATAATTTTAATCCAAAAACTTTATATAATAAAGATATAAAGAAAATACTTGCATGCAGCTATATAATGTGTTTTTTAAGCTAAGTGTTATTACAAAAGAGTCAAAAAGTTAAAAACAATTTAAAAGTTTACAAGGTAAAAAATGTTATAATAAGCTAAGTGTATTACTGAAGATAGGGAAAAAAGTGTATATTTTAGTATAGCCTAAGTGTACAGTTCTCATAGAGTCTACAGAGGTGTGCAATGATGTCCGGAACCCTCACCTTCCATTCACCACTCACTCACTGACTCACCCAGAGCAAATTCCAGTCCTGCAAGTTTCATTCATGATAACTGTCCTATACAGGTGTCCTATACATTTTTTAATCTTTTATATGGCTCCTTTTTACTGTACTTTTTCTATGTTTAAATATGTTTAGATACACAAATATTTGCCATTGTGTTATAATCACCTGTAGTTTTCAGTACAATGACATGGTGTACAGGTTTGTAGCCTGAGAGCAATAGGCTATTCTGACTATAGCATCTAGGTTTGGTAGTGTAGTAGACTATAGCATCTAGGTTTGTGTAAGTAACTCTATTACGTTACCCCAACAAAGAAATTGCTTAACAATACATTTCTTAGAAAGTATCATTGTTGATAAGCAATGCATGATTGTATGATATGTATTTAATTCTGTGACTGGGAAAATAAGGAACTCCCACCTGAGTCAATTTATGAGTCACACTGCATTATATTTTATAACCCCACGTGCTGGTAGACAAAAGCCACAAGCTGTTGAGGGCTGATACTTATAGAGTTATCCACAAGCCCTAGAACTCTCCTCCCCCACTACCTCCCCTGGTAAATTTCTACTCATCCTTCAGGTCGGACCTTAAATGTCACTTCCCTGCACTAACCTTCCCTGACCTCCTTGTCCTCCAACTGGATCAGCGTCCACAACGCAATCCCTATACTCCGCATGCACTGTTCTTCCCCGTGAATGCAGAGCTCCTGGACTTGTGCAATAACTGTCAGCTACGTGTGTCTAGCTGTTTGTTCCCTTGTGTCTTGTTTTCTTCTGCATTCCTGCTTCACACACAGGTGACTTCCATAAATGTTTGTGGCCTGAATGACTGTGCAGTGTGCACCTCCCCTCAAAAAGGAGAGATTATTGTGAGTTTGAAAGTCTGCAGAAAAGTGAGACCAGAGATAGTGAGATAGTAAAATGAAGAAGGCTGAATGGTTTGCAGGTCTCGATTTTATTTTATTTTCTCTTTTTAAAGTGAAGGAACAACAGAAGTGTGTGATTTCTGGAGAAGAATGTGTATAGCTTATCCACAAATCTCAAAACCTCTGTTAAGTAGTTCTAGAGGAGGCAGGGCTAGGTTTTGTGTTCGGTTGAGACAGACACAGTGATTATGGGAAGGCATGCTTTCTGCTGCACTGGTTCCTTGGCCACGAGTCTGGGAATTACCACTGTATTCCTCAAGGAGGAAGAAAACCTTGGTAGGGAGATTTTCTTTTCAAATAACATTGATTTGGTGATTGATGGCAATACTACAAAATAAACGTTTACTTTTTGTAATTCAGTATGGTTCTTGAGTGGTAACTGTTCTTGTCAAGTTTATATACATATAAGTATGTAATTTCTTTCTTCTGCTCTCTAATTTGCAATTATTCATTTCAGAAATACGGATTCTTCCTAAAGCAGAAGGTGTGGCTTTTCTTAAGATTCTCACCTATCTTATTTCTTAATATATTTATCAAGTATGCCCTTATTTTTTTGAAAGTATAAACCTTATCTCCATTTAGCTAGCAGAGATGGAAAATAAAAAATGTTTTAAAAACTAAGGAAAAAGAATTGGTCCTAATATGCAACGCAGATAAGTGAATTCTATAAAAGGTAAAGATAAAAAAAAAAATTATAATCCCTTTGGCATGCCATTCATTAAGAAAAATTCTTCCTAAGGTCTGTGAGTTTTAAATATGCTCAGCAAGTCAATCATTTATTCATTCATTCAATTCAATTAATATTTATTGTGCATTCATTCATTCATTCATTCATTCAATTCAACTAATTTATCAAGCAACCCTGTATGTATAAAGCCTCCTGCTAGGTGTGGGAGGCTGGGTTCACTGATTTACACATGTATCTGAGTAACTGTGCCCGTGAAGACGGGGATAATGGAACTCTGCACTATTCCAAGTGTGCTCCATGAACTGATGCTGATCCTCAAATTGGTCATTGCTGGGGCAAGAGAAGTACAGAAACTGAGATTAAGCCTTCAAAACCTTGCCCGTATATGTGATTGTGTCATTTTGTGTCTATTAACTCTAATACATAAAAATGGAGCTTGTATTTTTCACTGCCTTTTTCTTTCTCGTTGTACTTGATAAAGTATTGAACCGTGATGGACTGGGGGAAATGGGGCCGGTTGTTGACCACAGAAAGTCTGAGAAGCCTTGCTCTAGGAAAGGTAAAGTAGCATGGGTCAGGGAAGAGGGAGAGCAGGAGAGCATGCCCGTTTCCAGCCTGGGAAAGGGAAGCAGGAAGCAATCTGAAAAGGCTCCCCCAGGGGGCGTGGCATTTGAGCAAAGCTGAACAGGATGGGGACGGTTTGGAGGCAAAGACAGGAGGAAGGACGTTTTGAGGCAAAGAGAAAGGCTGAGGCCAGGAAGTAAAGGGTTTATGTAGGGTGCCATGCGTATTTAACACTCTGTAAAGCACAGAGCAGGTGAGTAATCATGATAATAATAGCAGCTAACATTTATTGAACACTTACCGCAAGCCAGGTTCTGTGCTAAGAACATGGTGGGAATTATCTCATTTGTTCCTTCCAACTACCTGCAGGGACACTGATTTGTGAAAATCGTTCCCAGACAGACGAAGGATATTAAATAGGAGGTGAGAGAGCCCCTCGGGGGAATGGGCTTCAAGAGCACAGGCAGACAGGAGTCAGATGCCATTCAGGGACAGCGGGGCACCAACTCTATTGTCTGTCTCCTCCTAGACGAGGATGTGGCCTTGCTGGGCCTGAGTCAGGCTTATCAATGTCCCCTTTAAGTGGTAGGCATAATATTGCCCTGCAAGTTCTTTTGGAATGGTGACGTGAGTCCAAGGACAAGGAGGAATGGGCAGGGAAACAGAAAGCACTGGCTTCCCAGGTCTAGCACAACCCAGCCTTGCTGCAGACCCCTTCTTCACAACCCTGGGGACAGCTCTGCTGAGTGGTGCTGCATCTGGCTCCTGCTGTGAGTAGCCCCCTGGAATAGGTAAGAGTTTATGCCTCTGGCTCATTAAATGCAGACCTTAATCTAACCTTACAAGGTAAGTGTTCGGCTCCTTCTAGTTAGTACAGAAATGCTGCATTTGCTTTTAAGTAAGTGTGAAGTGATTTGTATAGACGTTTCGAACTCAGGCCTAACTGCCTCCAGAGATGCAGGAAGTAAGACCAGAACAGGAGATGGGGGCCAGGACACAGATGGAGGCCCTGACTCCCAGGCTTAGGACCTGAACTTTGATTCTGGGGACAGCAGGGAACATAAAAGACATATGGGAGGTTCTTTACCTCCACAAAGAATGTTCTTTCGCTCAGCAGGATAATACGGTGGGAAATGACAAAGTAACTCATGAGGGCCTCGGTCAGGTTCTCTTGAGGAAAACAAAAGGGCTGGAATAGCTCTTCCTAAACCAGGTGCTGCCAATGCCTGTGGTTATTCCCAAGTCCACATTTTATAGACGGGGCCCTAAAACGTCTAGCTAGGACGTTCCTGAGCCTGTTTTTTATAATTCAAGACACACACACACACACACACACACACACACACACACGTATATACGCATCCTCACCTTTTCTTGAGATCACTGCTCAGAAGTCAGCTCATTTGGTCTGGTCTACTTACCAATTTGTGAAACACTTCAGCAACTTTTAAGATGTCAAGTGCCATAAAATCAAAGTCCCTGTTATTGTGGTAAATCGACCTTCGTTGCCAAAGCAAAGCTAGAGACAGAGTTAACCATGGCAGCCACGAATAGCTGTTCTTCAAGGGCCAAAATCATGATTTTCAATGTTTTTCCGTCTGAAATAGGGGAACATTACTCACTAGAGCTGAAACTGTTTCCTGTCCCATGAAGCTAAATTCCTACGCCAGCAATATGGTCTCAACAGAAGCCCTGAAAACAGAAATGTCATTCCGCAAAGTTCTTATTTCAGCCAACAAAGCTTTAAGTTTAGACTTAACTGTGAAACTGAAAATTTGGCTCACCACAGAGGAAACTGGAGAGACTTTTTTTTAAACGCCAGGAGACTGATGTCACTGCTTTGCCTATCCAATGTCATCTCATCCCTCTCCCCCAAAAACCAAGCAAACTCTGCAGTAAATGACAAACGGTTGAAATTTCAGCTTTACCCCTCAGCTAGCAGGCACTTCCAAACTCATTTAAACCTCAGGTAAGTTTTAGCTTTAAAAAACCTGGTTAGGAAAAAGACCAAGTAATTTATCCCATTAGCATCTATTCCATGAAAAACGGGCGAAAAGAAAAAAAAAAACCTACGTTAATACAATCTTTAGCAGAAAAATGCAGTGTTGTTAGGCCTGGTTTCTCATACAGATTTCTTTACTGCATCCATATTTACTAAAATGCTTATTGCTGTGACTACAAGAAATTGGGCATTAATATTTATCCCTATTGCATGAAAGAACTTACTGTCCCTTTTCTGCAAGTATTTGGAGTCAGAGATTCCTTAAGTAAAAGTGCTACAGATGAAAGCTATACCTGCAGAATGGCTTAGCAAGATGCCGAGCGCTAACCCACGCTGATGAAATCTGTTATATAATTGGCATTGCATCATGGATTGCTATCCCTATACTTTGTTCTTGTCATTTCAATCAGCCCAAGCAAGTGCACCCCTTCGGATTTAGAGTCCCAACCAATATTTGCCCACACAGACGTGGTCAAGACAACCCCCAGGGCCTTCGTATGTTGGCTCTTTGTCCAGATGGTGTAAGAGCCCATTTATGACATCAAAATATTATGTAAACTCCCGCATCGTTAGAGTTATGCGTTTAGCCCATTCATTTAAAACTCTGACAAGTTATTTAGCAGTGCTTTAAAAAATATTTATAAATCCCAGGAGCATCTACATTTATTTGAAAAATAGTGCAGAACATGTTGTTTGTACAGTAGGCACTATTTGGTGGCAGGAGTCTGTGGCTTCCTCTACCCCTAGTGAAGCCTAGGGGACTCCAGGGATCCAGCACCCATGGGTTTAGAGTCTTGGGTGTGGTCCAGTGAAGACACTGCTCTCTTTCATATCTCCAGAGTCCATGAAGGAGCTGGCTTACGCATCCTTTAATTTGGCTCCGTTTACTGGGAGGTGCTTCACCATGAAGGCTTGGTAATGGATATTCCAAAAAAATGCAAATAGCAGCCACATTCAAGAGCACCATTTAAAATGAAAACCCACATGAGGTCTCTCAGCAAACCACTAGCTTTAAAGGGAGCCTGGCTGACTTAGAAGACGGGACACTGGATCCTGGACACACTGCACCACACGGCCTGCTGGCCACAGCCCTGCTGCTTCTGACCATGGAATTTCCAAAACAGACTCCCTCAAGGAAAGCCAAGAGCACATTTTTGTGGCATTAGAGTGAAGTGAGGTTTCTCTTTATTAGAGAGAGATGGCATTGTAAATAGGGTCATTTTCCCTCACAGGGTACCAGTCTCCAAGAGACTGCCTTCCCAGAGAAGTGCCCTGGGAAGGAAAATGCCTCAGTTAAGGTACCACATGCTTTGAGGGACTCAAGCTGTCTCCAAAAAGCCTTGGGAAGGGGAAGGATCCATTTCAGCATCACAATTTTTCTGAACCAAGCAGAGGGCTTGACAATGTGGGCAGCAGAACTGAATGATCCACTCATTGTTCTGCAAGGAGGACCCAAGGGCCCAAAAGCCATGAAGTAATGAACAAGAGGAGGCTCAGCTCCAGAGGGCAGAGGGCTTCCTTTAGGAGGTGAGTCATGAGCTGTGTTTTGCATTGGCAGAGAGGAAAGCTACATGGGTAGGGTAGAAAAGAGTGGGCTGTGTCTGGGGGACAAGATGAATTGGATGAGTGGCTCTGGGTCAAAGATCCACCATTAATGAAACACTGTGGACCAGGCAATGTAAAGGTGTCCCATCGGAACCCATAGTTGATCCCTTAACACTTAAAACAAAACAAAACAAAACACTGTTCTGGATGCAAAATGAACCATTTTAGCAATGAGGGGCAAGATGAGTTGGGATGGCAGGGAGACTAGCTTTGAAAATGGGGTAATGATTCAGTTGTGGTATAGATGGCATTGGGAGGAAGATAGTGAATACAGGAATGCAAATTACTAAATTAGGTGCAAGCAAGAGATGACTCTTGAGCAAATTATCAGAGCTACTCCCCAACTGTGAGCCCAGTTTTAGGATTTTAGGTGTAGACAAAACAGTGTAGGGCTTGCCTATGTGCACCACTGGCCTACAGTACAACCTACTACTGCCCTACATTTAAGGGAACAGCAGTTAAAGACCCCACATTTCCTCTTCCCCTAAGCACCTCACAGCATATTCACCTATCACCAGACACCCTATTCCTGGACCATGCGGCCATTCTTTTGAGACGATTGATTCAACAAGGTAGTGAAATAGAGAACTTAACCAGATGATTACAAATGCCATTGAAATGTGAGACTTTCAAATTGGAGAGGGCATGAAGCTCAAGCAATACGCTCATTTCACGGAGGCAGAAGCAAAGGCCGAAAACACTGATGAGGCTTCCCTAGGATCTGAGAGAGCTGGACTGGGTGCTGGGTGAGATCTGTTCCCGGCTCTAGCCTTGAAACACTAGAAGAAGCTGAGAAATCTTTTTTTCTTTTTCCTGAGCCTCAGATTCCACATTTGTAAATAGAAAAACATAACTAAATGGCTCCCAGGTCCCTGCTAGCACTAACTTCTTGTGTGATCAGTGCTTCTAAAATTGCAATGTGTCCAGGTGGGGAAGTTCATTTACCCCCTATCTGGTTTATGCTCACTTAAGGGAGTGATTTCTTTCCTCTGAGGCTCTCATCTTGCCCATTATTCAGAGCGAGCTGCCTCCTGGTGTGCTGTCAAAATACATCAGCTTCAAAGACAAACACACACCTTTCCATCCCAGTCCAAGAGAGTTTACTGTATAATTTATGATAATGTTAAGTCTGTTTCTCATAAATGTTAATGGTGCTACATTTTTTTTCATAGATGGGTAATTCTCAGAAAAGCAGCTGGATGTTTAAAGTTACTTTCTTTCTTTTTTTTTTTTTTTAACAACATAAACAGCCTCAGCCAACAAATCAGATTAAAACAAAAATCTCCAGCTTTGCTGGCACAAAGATTCTGTTAGTGATAGCAAGTAAATCCAAACAAAAATCATTCAAAGATTCCGTTGTTATAATTGTTTATCTACCATGATTTGATGAAGTTCACATTCACAGATTTTTCACCATTTTAATGTGTAGATATTAAGAACTCTTTACCTTAATCCAATTCTTTCCACTCCTATAAATTGCTGAACTTGTACATTAGTCTTAATACAATATGCCTAAGTACCTCCCAAAGTAAGTTCTTTCCTGCTAAAAATATTTTGCCATCAAATATTCGGCCTTTTCTCATCTATACAAACTGTAACCTTTACTTCGAAGTGCCATGCCTTCGTCTTTTATACACTATGGAATTGTTTTGACTGCTAAATGTGCTTAAGGAATTCTCTCTCTGACATTTGAAAGTTGGATTTTGAAATTATTTGAATCTTTCAAAGTTATCCCCTGACGAAAGAAAATGAATCAATAATTTCAGGTTAGTTACTGTACTGGAGCTTCTGAAATTCCAAATTTTCTATTTTGAAGCATCAATTTATCAAAGAATGCAAGTATTCTTAATTTTTGATGCTGTAAAATGCAATAACCATAGACACATTTTAACCTAGAAAGATAAAGACTTCAAAAGTACACAGCCAGAAAAACACACAAAAGAACTATCTTAAACACCTTCAAATTGCTGGGGCTCAAGATACCTGGGTTGTAATCCCTACCCCATTTGATAACTCTGCAACCTCATTCATTCATTCATTCAACAAAGATGTATTGGGTTTGACAGCAAGGTACCGTGCTGGGCATTAGTTACAGAGAAACGCTAAAATATGGTCTCTACTCTCAAAGAGTCCATAGTGTAGGAAGAAACAGCTATGCAAACATCTGTTTGCATTCCTACAGTGTGTTGGGAAGATTAATAAAGATATGCAGAGAGGGCCGGGTACGGTGGCTCAAGTCTGTAATCCCAGCACTTTCAGAGGTGGAGGCGGGCAGATCACGAGGTCAGAAGATCGAGACCATCCTGGCTAACATGGTGAAACGCCATCTCTACTAAAAATATAAAAAATTAGTTGAGTGTGGTGATATGCACCTGTAGTCCCAGCTACTCGGGCAGCTGAGACAGAAGAATTGCTTGAACCCAGGAGGTGGAGGTTGTGGTGAGCCAAGATTACACCACTGCACTCCAGCCTTGGTTATAGAGCGAGACTCCATCTCCAAAAAAAAAAAAAAAAGATAAGCAATAAGCAGAGACTATTGGAAATGAAAGAGAGTAGGGGCAGGGGAATGTCAGGGTTTCAAGTTTTCTTAAGGAAGGTGACACCTCAACTGAGCCTTCAAGCCTGCCCTGTCTCTCGGCTTCACAGGACGCTTGTGAGGCTCTCGTAAGATAAAGCCCGGGAAACGCCTGTGAACTAAAGCACCAAGAGCCATAGTGGGATTATTTTCCATGGTGAGAAATAGAAAGCTACAGCATAATGAGTGAGTTCTTTTGCATCTCTGGCTATTAATGAAAACATCCAAACATGATTTGGAAGTGGGTTTTAAAAAACCCAGTTGCAGCAGATTTTCTCAATCTTATTTGTATTTATAGAGGACTTAAAAAGAAAGGACTATATATCTCCATTTCACAGATGAGGTCATTTAGGCACGGGGCCCAGAGAGTTAAAGGATGACTCTGCTAGGGGAAAGAGAAAAAAGCCTCAGCCAGAGGTCAGACAGAGCAGCTCAGGAGGCTGGAGCTGGGGTGGCAACAGTGGGGATCACGTTTTCCTTCTGTGACACTCTCCCAAGGGTGACGCCACCCCTGTCAAAATCGGGAGGAGGAATGATTTGTTTTTCCTTCATAAAAACAAGTCAGAAAGGAAACAAAATCCACATTTAAAACTCCCAAATGTTTTTTGAAACAAGTATTTTCTTCATTTCTTTCCAAGGCAGACAAAGCAGGTGTTAAGGCTGAGTCCCTGCCATGTGAAACAAAGATGGCCCTGACTGCCTTGCACTGGGCGACCTGTAATACCGACTTCAAGCGCAAAACGAAATAAAGAGGAAATAAAAAAAGAATTCGTGAGGGTCAGAGCTTTTGGAAGATGAACATGGGATGACAGCATGAGCTGGGTGTTGAAGTCGGGAAGATTCAGTTAATAGAGGAGGAGGAGGAGGGGTGGCCGCCGTGGAGCAGTCGTGCGAGCAAAGGTACAGGAACAAGCCCTCGGTTTACCCAGAAGGAGGACCGCTACCCAGAGAAGTTCTCAGGGGAAACTTTCAGTTTTTGGTTTGTTTCGCTTTTCGAGACAGAATCTCGCTTTGTCACCCAGGCTGGGGTACAGTGATGCAATCTTGGCTCACTGCAACCTCCACTTCTGGTCTCAAGCAGCCCTCCCACCTCAGCTTTCTGAGTAGCTGGGACCACGGGCAAGCATTACAATGACTGGTTAAGTTTTTTTTTTTTTTTTTAACATGACAGGGTTCTGTCATGTTACCTAGGCTAGTCTGGAATTCCTGTACTCAAGCCATCTGCCCGCCTTGGACCCCCGGAATGCTGGGATTGCAGGCATCAGTCACTCATCAGGAGCAAATCTCCATCAGGGCTTCCCCCAGTAGGGCTCCCCAGGTTGGCCTTGAGGGCCACAATAAAAAATCAGACTTGGCTATACCCCTTCCCTGTCCCCAACCACAGTTAATTCTTGTGGATGAAGCAAATGGCAGCAAGGACAGCAGGGCTCTACCAGAGTCGACTCATTTATTTTATGCATGCTTAGTGTGCCAGACCTGGGGACATGAAGCTCCACTGAAATCCAGTCTTTGTGCTAGACAAGCTCATAGATCTCTGGAGAAGACAGATGCCCACCCACTCACTATACTACTGTACAGTGAGGGGTTCGGGGCAACAAAAGTGAGGTGTGCAAATGCTAGGGGCAACCGGTGAGGTGGGGAGGAGTTTTATGAAACAGATGATGGTAAAGGAGAACGTGGGCACGCAGGGATGAAAACACACAGCACGTTTTGGAGAGGAAAGAAAAGCCGGTGTCAAATCTAATGTGGATGACCATCTGCCTGGGCTGTGGTTCTCAGCCCTGGCTGCCCATTAGAATCATCTGGAGAGCAAATACAGATGCCACATGTCCTATATTTTGATATGGGTGGTGGCTATACAGATGTATTTCTATGTAAAAATTCATTAGGCCACATATTTAAAATCTGCATTCTTTACTGGCTTAAATCACACCTCAATAAAATTAAAATACTAATCCCTATGCTCCAACCAGACCAATCAAATCAGAATCTGATATGTGAGCAGAGCTGAAGACCATCGTTCCAAAGGAGGAATTTTTTAAAAACATGCCCTACTTTAAATGCCACATATTTCTAAACACGAATCAAAGTCTCAGATTCCACTATCTACTAGGGAGAAGTTAACAAAAATAACTAAAATTTACTAAGGTTCTTGTTAGTGCTCTTTTTTTTTTTTTTAATTTTAAATCAAGCCTTATTTCTTTATTATTATTATTATTATTTATTATTTTTTTTTTTTTGAGGCAGAGTCTTGCTCTGTGGCCCAGGCTGGAGTGCAGTGGCATGATCTTGGCTTACTGCCATCTCCGCCTCCTGGGTTCAAGCAATTCTCAGCCTCAGCCTTCTGAGTAGCTGGCACTGGCGTGTGTCACCACGCTTGGCCAATTTTTTTTTGTATTTTTACTAGAGACAGTGTTTCGCCATGTTAGCCAGGCTGGTCTCAAACTCCTGACCTCAGGTGATCCACCCACCTTGGCCTCCCAAAGTGCTGGGATTATAGGTATGAGCCACCGCACCCGGCCCATCATGCCTTATTTCTAATCCTTACCACCACTCCATAACAAAGACTAAGTTATACCTCTAGTATTTTACAGAGGAGGACATTTAGGCTCAGAGAGGTTACTGTGTTGCTCAAGGGCACAGAGGTAGAAGGAAGTAGAACTGGGTGGCTGTGTGCATGGAGGGGTGCATATGTCTCCGGAGGGATCCAAGCATCTTTCCTGAAGGGAATTACTCAATACCATCAAATGACTTTTGTAGCCCACCACCATATCTACCTCAAGCTCTAATAACTTCTTTAAAAAGGAGCTTTTGCTGCTACAGAAAGAATTTCTGCAAAGTAGGAAGCCTGAAGTCAGCAATGATTAAACTGCCCCTTGAAACCCTTAGCTACTCGCATGTCTCTTTGTCTTTGAGGTCTCATCTCAGCAATTCCTTTCAGCTTCAGTCTGCACCAGGATCTCAAATCTGTCATGCCAAGGGCAAGAAGAAATGCCCTCCTAACAAGACTCTGGGCATCACTGGAGCTGCCTGCAGTCCAGACTTCCAAAGACTCATATTCTTCATGAGCAGGTAACGAAGCTCATAGGAACAGGAGAAACTGCACAAAAGCAGAAAATGACAATTCAGAACACACTCCCATCGAGTGATGGCATTAAGGAAATCCTCAAAGCCCTTAGCAATGGAACTGCCAAAAGAAAAAAAAATGACTTCTTATAAAAAAATGCCCAAGTAGAAGTTATAATAAGGATCTATATATATACTGCAGGTTGTGAAAATTACTGCAGCATTAAAAGTGATAAGGGAATAATGTCATCTAGTGTATATGAAATCCTGGACAATATAAGATGGGTTGCTTAAGCATAAAGGCTAATACTGCTTAGAAACACCAGGGAAATAAGAACTGTATGTAAGAGGAAAAATATGCACTTGGTATTTCTGGATCACCTCTCTGCTCTTTGCAGGAGAGTAAACAGCATTTCCGGATGGCATCTCAGCAGTTCGTTACACTGAGAGAACTTCTTTCTTAAGCCAGGCTCTGCTGTTTGAGCTGAAAAGTTCAGGAGGACATTATTCCATGTTACTCCTTTACTCCCCGTTCTATTTCTAAAATCTCACAATGGATAACAGAGAGGGCTCTCTTGTATTGTGGAGGAGACTGAGAACTAAGGGAAGCATTTGAAAAGGGGCAGTTTTGGAAAACTGTACACCAACGGTCTTTTCTAAGAATCCAGACACAAGACCTATGGAGCTAGAATGTATTTTAAAGTGTCTCCTCCAAATTCTCAATTTTAAAAATGAGGAAAAGAAGACTGAGGTCAGTGCAGTGATTTGCCTGAGGTTACGCTGACTTCACGGCAGAACTGGGTCTAGTAAAACGATAATTTACATTTTATATATGGCTGTATAACGTTTAAAGCACTTTCTCAGATAGGATCTCATAAATACCCTACGGAAGGTATCACTTTTTTTCAGATGAAAAAATCGAGGCTAAGAGAATCAGGAATTTGTTTTTCCCTAAGCTTACACAATTAGTAAGGGGTGGATCTTTTGAAGCCAGGTGTCTAGAATCCCTCTCTGGTATCCAGAAAATTGCCTGTGCCAAGTGTGTGGCCAGCAGGCAAATGTCCACATCTGTACGAGGCTCCATTTGTCCTGATTTGCCCTAAATGTAACTATGCCATCCTCTCTGCCCACACCCCAGATAAGGCTTCTTGCCTGTACATTACTGAGTAAAATATATTCGGGCAGCTTCAGGCACATGCTGTACTGAGAAAATTGAGACAAAAGGCTAAGGATGTTTGGGCACAGGCAAGAAGCTGTATTACAAAGGTACATCACTTTCATATTCATTTGCACATTTTTCCTTATAAGAAAATTAGGCTTTAATGTAACCTCAATTTCAACCTTGTTGCTTTATCGCCCAGAGCCCATTAGAGAGCTATTTCCCAGGGCCAGGAACTTATGATTGGAGGTCAGGAGGCTGGGGTTTTAATCGACTCATGATGAAGCTGCTTTCCCGGGGCGTCACTGTTCCGTCTCAGCTCTGCCCTATTCTCAGGGCGGTGGGTGGGGGGGTGCACCCTCCATGGGCAGTGAGGATTCTTCTTAATACACCAAAGGCTGAGTTAACTGACAATGAGGCAGGGGGGGAGCAGGGAAGGGTATGGAAACTAGCCTCTTTCATTCACTCACAGAGCACTATGTGTCAAAACTGAGAGCTAAAGCTTGCAAATACACTGCCCAGAATAATGTAAGGGCAGGGCCTGTTCCTTGCCCTGGGCTAAACCAGGTGTTTAATCCATATTAGGGGGCACATGAAGAGCACCTGAAGAGTTTCATGTGTCCCAAAACAAACAATCCTTGAAAAATTCCTCAGATAATACTATCTGCAAATAGGGAATGTTCTCGTCCACTGGGTCTAGATTCACACTGGAAGCACTGAGGTAGGCTTTAAAAATGTTGATGCTTGGGCTCCCCAGCCCTTTGCAGGTTCTAATATAATTGGTCTGGGGTGTGGCATGGGCACTGGGATTTTTTTTTTTTTTTTTTTTGAAATGGAGTCTTACTCTGTCGCTGAGGCTGGAGTGCAGTGGCGCAATCTCGGCTCACTGCCACCTCCACCTCCCGGGTTCAAGCGATTCTCCTGCCTCAGCTTCCCAAGTAGCTGGGATTACAGGCGCCCGCCACCACGTCTGGCTAATTTTTGTATTTTTAGTAGAAACGGGGTTTCACCTTCTTGGCCAGGATGATCTTGAACACTCCTGACCTTGTGATCCACCTGCCTCAGCCTCCCAGGGTGCTGGGATTACAGGAGTGAGCCGCCGCGCCTGGCCAGGGCACTGGGATTTTTAACTGTGCCTTCCCCGACTTCCAGGTGATTGTAACATGCAGGCAAGTGTGAAAAGCACAGCTCTAGCAGAGGCCTAAGCCTGCCTCTGACCTGAAATGTCTCCCAACTTCTATGTCCATACCTAGGAAGGAAGAAGGAGGGGCATGACCCTACTGTCCACTTCCTACGTGCTGGGGCCAACCATTGAAGGTACTCGACAGCTCTGGGTAGGATGCTGCTGAGAACACAGGAGCAATTCACTTCAGCCTGCTACAAAGTCCTCGAAGCCTCTACTTACTCTACTAAATAAAATGTCTGATAAACATTTTATTTTTAAATAAAATAAGCCTGATAAGCCTCAGACTTCAGTACGTACACACGAGCAGCCACTGGAGGCCTGTGCGAAGGTTCCTCACCCCCCCAGCACCCAGCACCACGCCAGCTTTGCTGATTCCCTTCAAAGCAGATTTCCCTCGCTGCTTCCTGAGGCCAGCCTCCCGCCTCTCAGCCCATTTTGCAGCCTGGCACCCCCGCCATTTACGTACCAGTTCCTTTTCCTTTAAGCAATTCCATTATCAGGGCTCAGAGATAATGCAAACACCAGGAAAATACTATTTTTATATTCTAGTGGGTACAGCTTATAATCATTCATGCTGGTAGGTTTTGTTTCCTATATATTCGGATCCTGACTGCAGTCTACCTCCAGGCAGGAACAAAATGGATGCAGAAGTTGGAGGCAGCAGGGGAGACTCCCGTCGCGTTTGATGCCGATTCAGCACCCTTTCTGCCCCTCTGCGAGCAGAGTATGGAGTCTCACGAGTGTTGCTTCTCATCAGGAAGCTCAGAAACACCAACAGCAGAAGAGGGATGCACTAGAACATGGCTTTCTAGCCAGAGAATCCCAAGAGAGGAACAACCCTTTAGTTTCTGACACAGGACATTCTTTAAAAGCAATGCCTTGTCTGTATTTATTTAACTATTTTTTAACCTTCTTTTATTTTTTTCCCAGCATAACTTTTCCCCAATTCCTTTGCTTTTCAAATCCTGCCTGGGAGCAATAAAACTTCTATCAATAAAACTGTGAAAACCAGGCTCTGCTACTAAGGAGCCTTGTAACTCTGCATGAGACTGAACCCCTCTCTGAGCCTCAGTTTCTCCATCTGATAAGTAGATCACACCTCACTAGCTGGTTGCTAACCTTCCACTCTAACCTCACATGACTCTATCACTGTAATCCCTTTTTATTCCATTGTAATCTTTGGGTCTTATTTCCAGCATCTAATCCATGGCAGGCATTAACATTATCTCTCCTTATACAACCCATTCTTATTCCACTCCTGCAAAATAGAAAAAGAAAAAGTGTGTGTTTGGAAAGGGAGGGGATCAATCGGATTTTTTCAAATTTAAAAATGTTTATCATCAACCTTTCCTATTATTGCAACATTGGTGGTGATAAAAATGAATTGGCTATAAAATATAAAACTGTACCTTTTAGTCCACTAAATGTCATATTTTACATCTATTAACATTAGTATTCATATCAAAAGCCAATTATCGTATTATTGTAAAAAGTGCATCTTGTGAGGGCAAAAGGGACAAGGTTACTACAAAACGTGACATTAAATACCCTATACATATTAATGGAATCTTATGGCTTTTGGGTATTATCCTTGTTATATCAGGTAAAGAAGTATTATCAAATTATCAACTTGGGGGCTGTTGCTATTATTTACCTACAGAACTGTCAGTTTCTTTATTGATACTATTAGCTTACAAAACATGTCTATTCTGCTATCCCGACAAAAAGGGCACAGTGGTGTTAAACAAGTGGGCACAAAGGGCCTACTAATTTTATGGAATTCATGTTTATTTCACTTATACAGTACATCAGATTGTTTGATAGATCACAATGAATATGTAATGATATTTGATCCCGAATAATCCTTTTTGCAAAAATTAGATTACAACAGTAACTTTATCATACCATTTCAATTATTTCTCTTGGAACTAATTGACTTTTAAAAATGGCAATGCTTCTGATTCCTTTTGCTTAGTGAGAATTTTCTTGTTCTCTCCTTCCCCTTTTCTCCTCCTAGTTCCAAATCAGAAGGGTCAACGAGGATACGCCTAAAATTTTCCACCAAAGCCCTAATATCAAATGCTTTTGATATGAATAAAATCAGTTCCATTAGCACATTTAAAAAAATCATTTAGCTAAAAGATAATGAAAAATCATGACATTTACTGTGAGGAGGGTTGCATAGCCACAGGAATGGTGGCGTACAAGCCAGAAACGCAAAATGTCACGTTGGGAAGCTGTGCTATTATACCAATTGACACAAGTATTAATGTGATCTTTTTGAAATCTTGTATTACATTAAATGATAGTTTTGCAGCTATGTAAGGAGTAATGGGAAGAATTCTGGTCACTTTTTTTTTTTTTTTTTTTTTAGAAAGCTCCTCCTCTGAGGCTACAAGAAACCAGCCTTGGCTAACACAAGCACCCTCCAGTTGATAGTCAGATGTAGAGTCTCCACACCCTAAAATCATCAAAGGTTCTCAGATGCCCTTTTGCCTCCAGCTTTATAACAGTCTGACACACAAAAATTGTATGTGTTTACAACATATACACAACGTGTATACAACATGATGTTTTGATATATGGACACATTGGGAAGTGATTAAACCTAGCTAATGAACATACCCATCAACTTACACACCCTTTTTTTTTTTTTTTTGTACTAAGGACATTTAAAACCTACCGTCTTAGCAATTTTCAAGTTTATAATAAACAATTATTTACTATAGTCACTTCATTGTACTATAGATATCCAGAACTTACTCAGCCTAACTGAAATTCTGTACCCTTTGACCAACATCTCTTCATTCCTCCTCTTTGCTTTTTAAAAAATGACTACTATATAGGGACAGTGAAGAGTACAAAATAAGAAAATTATCCATCTCTAAAGAGTTGTAATTAACAAGTTATTCATTTTTTCACCTCCTATTGTAGATGCCAGACAGAATATTGATGTCTGATCCTGTTTGATCATCAAAACACTCTCCCACACACACCTGATAGATATCACTGTTTCCATTTTACAGAAGAGAAAATGGAAATTTAAAGTGTTTAAGTAAGTTGCACAGGGCCTCCCTATTGGAACTCTGTTAGCCTGTGATCAGCCCATGCTCTCCACCATCCCATGCCACTGGAGTGCACCACAAAGCAAGATAAAACACCAAAGACGAAAACGACTTAGGCTGTTAAGTCAATAAACTCAGGCAAACAACACTGCATGCGTTTTATTCTTCCAATATATTTTTGGTGGAGAACAAATTGCCCTGGGAGAGGTATTGTATAATTTCATTTGGAGCCTCATCCTTCTGGTAGCGGCAAACTGAAACATACACACACTAAAATCAAATTGCAATTAAAATCCAATTATAAATATATTACTATATTAGACACCTACCCAGGAAAGATCCAGCAGGGGACCTTCTCTGAAAGGCAGTGTGTCACAGTCTTCAAACTGCTTCCATGTGTACTTCTGACTGTGCCCCCTGACCTTGAGTGTGTGTTAAACAATGCTTGGCAGTTTTTCTCTGAGATGGAAAGGACTCAATTTACATCTCATGATGGAGTAACTTTAATCATAGTATTACCAATTTGCTTTAGAGAATGACAGGTGAGAAATATTAAATCTTCCTCATGCAGATTATTAAACAAATGAAACACAGCATTTAAAGTGGTGGGATTCAAGAGATGGAATCTGTGTGAGGATAGGAAACACGGAATCACAAAAAAAAGGTCCACATGTGACGTTCACACCTTTTCAGCTCTTTGGTCAAACTGTGTGCTATTTCTCTGACGAAACGTGTAGTAAACAGACATCCAAAGAAATGGGCAGCCACATCCCCTCTACCCAAAGCTTTCTTACAACACAATGCACAAACGAAATGAATGGCCATCAACACCAAGGATGCATCATATCTGACGATTCTGGAATTTCCTTCCAGTTGCCTTCTAGAAGATTCGTGCGGCTGGCAGTTAAGTGGATTTTCTTTAATTTGACAGAACATTTCAACAGCAGAACTCAGGTTTCCAATATTTTTCAACAGTTGTCCTTGAGCTCATTTGTCATCATTAACATGAGCCATCTAGACAGATCACCCAGCACAACTCCATTCACCCGTCCAGCTCTCCAGCGAGGATGCAGTACCTGGGCTGGCTCTCAATATTTTTAATTTACGAAAATGTCTAAGGGCCAGCCACTGGACCCCCCCCCGTTTCCTTTTAAGTGGTCTGGCATAGACTATGAGGCCACACTGTATGCATCAGCTTCTTACAGCTATAGGACAGGTGCTAATTAATCTACCTAATTATGCAGTCCGGTGGAAGAGGCTTACCCATAGGATTTTAAATCTGGAGGAAAAAAGCAAGGGAAGGAGAAAGGGAGGGAAAATTCTTTTGGTTTCACACTGAAACATAATTTCGAGAGTCAGCTTACTTGTCATTTCTACTTAAGTTGGAATGATTTGTGTATTTCCCCTATATCACAATTGCTGTGTATGTGTGTGTGTGTGTGTGTGTGTGTGTGTTTCTTCAAGGGTATACTCTTAAAGCACTAGAAAAAAACAGCAAACCAACCTGAGAATTATTAGCTTACCTTTATTTTTTAAACTGCAAATACAGCAAGAAAAAAAAAATCCAAACAGTATATAAACTTAAAATCAGTCACAAGAAATGTGCAAGACCTCAAATGACGCTGTAATTCCAGCAGGCTCCTGTTTGCAGTTAACCACTTACAGGGCCAGTCACTGGAATTCCCTGAGCATCCATACAAATGAATATAATTACAGATACCATCAGCACAGACCTATGAGGCTGTTGATTATGTTAGATAACTCAGGGATATGGGGAGAGAGAAATCCTGGGGTGTGCAATCGATTTTGTCACATATATTCCCTTGGTTTTTCCAGCTTTATGGAAGGGTTGAAATGTTCTTTCTCTGGTTCCAACTGCCAGGGACACATATGAATACTGTGATATCTGTCAGGGAAGGGGAAAAAACTACTGAATTTCCTCAAGGGGAGTAAAAGCAGATCACAAGGGACCTAGTCTCTCAGAACACAACCCAATATTGGCAATGCATCTTGAGAGAAAATTCTAGTGCTAAGCGATGTCAATCAGCACACCATGGCCCCACGAAGAACAACCAACCTGGTCCTGCACGCTCATTTACATGGCACCCAAGAGGAGACACGGTCTGCGGCAGCATGTTCCTGCCTCGTGCCCACTCCCTTCTACAAGTGCCCCAACCCTTTACAGAATAATAACTTAGTGTCATGAATTGAAATAGCTGAAAATAATTTTTAAAAATGAATAATTTAAGAATTCACATGTCTCGTTAACACTAAATGACTTTCCAGCTGGGCAGAAAATCAAACCCTGCATTTGGCAGTTTTACAAGTCATTATGGAAATATGTCTACTCTTCATTTGATCTCCTATTTCTAGATATCTTCCTCACTTCTAGATACTTTCCTCCTCTATATGTTACAGAACGTATTTCAAGAGGCTAAAAAATTGGGTACTATTTGTGATTTGAGAGGGGGAAAAAAAAAGAAATACTAAAATACTTGGAGATTTGAAAGGGCAATGTTTTCTTGAAAACATGATGTTAAGTGAAAGAAGCCAGTCATAAAAGGCCACATATTGTATGATTCTATTTACATGGAATATCTAGAAAAGGCAAAATTACAGAGACAGAAAGTAGATTAGTGGTTTCCAGGGACTAAGGAGAGGAGGTTACGGGGAAATGATTGCTTAATGGGTACCAGGTTTCTGCTTAGGGGAATGAAAAAGGTCTGCAACTGGATAGTGGTGATGGTTGCACACTGTGAATGTACTTAAAGCCAATGCCAGTTCATTTTTAAATGCCAAATTTTATGTTATGTGTAATTTGCAATAAAAAATGTGATCATGTTTTAAATGGTGGAGTTCAAAGTTTGGGTTCTAATGAATGACAGCTCAGTCAAAGGATCAGAATTTCCAGGAACTCCGCTAACCCTGACAGGGCTTCACCAGGAATTTAAAAAGAGAAGTACAATGCTTCCATCTTCCGGGTTTCCTGTCTTAATCTTCTCATCTTGAGATCTGTCTAGAACTGAAAGAGATTCCATTTCCTCAGAGTGTTTACAAACAACAGGAAATGAAAGGTGTATAAGATTACTGCTTATAAACTCCAAAATGCTCTGCATGGCTGCACCCTGGTCATGTCTCCCTTCCTTATCAAAAAGGAAGAAGAAAAACAGGAAGAGAGGAAAGAAAGCAGAAAGGGAATGGAGAGAAAAAGAGATGACACTACCAGCAGAAACCTTTTGGGTCCTGAGTACCTAAGGAATAGCTTTCCCTTGATCTGAAGAGAAATAATAATATTGGTTATAATAATATTAGCATAACAATTTACTGGTTAGTTCATCTATAAAATGGACACAACTCACATTTGTTTTGGAAGGGATGAGATAAATGTACACATCTGATTTCTGATGCTGGGAGTTGTCTCCATGTGATCTCAGAGCCAAAGACTTCAAAATCTTCCACAACCCTCTCATTTCGCAAGCAGAAAAAAGCAGAGGTTCAGGAAGAAAAAATATCTGTAAAGATGATATTTTATGGTGGGCTTTACAGATTTTGATTCTATGAAAATGGAAGAACCAAGTGAATGCTTTGTGGATGCATTGCCTTTAGCAGTGTGAGATGTTTTGGCAGAAGGGTCCGCTTAGAATTCAGAATTTATAGACATAAGTTCAAACTGTGTTTCGTCATTTAATAGCTAAAGTACTGAGTAAGGAATTAATATCTTTGGGGCTTAATTTCCTCATCCATAAAAGGGAGATAAGTATATCTAGATATAAGGTCACTCAAAGGATTAAAGGAGGAAAATATAGGTAAATGATTTAGCACAGTACTTGGAGCAGAAGTACTTGGTACATGGTAGTTGTTGGTAGCATTACTACTATCAAAATCTACTCTAGAATGGGTGTTCTTCACAGTTCTTTCAAGTTTTCTGCACATTTCAAAGTGTTCATAATGAGAATCGCATTTAAAAAACGTAGGGCTTCAAGAAAAAACAAAGAAGAAAAGGTGAGCATCTATCTTCACAATTAATCCTCGTATCACTGAGACCTAGCCAACTTTTCAAAAGAGCTCATCAGTAGTGGTGAAGCCCAGGTCTCTACGCATATATATAATTTTAGTACATATGCGTAGTTCAGACAATGCACCCGCTACTCAACCCTCTGTAATACCCAGCGAGGCAAAACCCAAGTCACTCAAGAGTGGGAAGGATTCACATGTTATGCTTGGCCAATCAGGTCACACCACTCTTGAACATCAGGTGTAAACTTGATTCCTAACTAACATGCCTGACCGTGTGCTTTTACCAAAGCCCATTTTTCTAACTCTCCAGGTGGCCTCATCCCACTTCTGACTCAGCAAAATGTCTTCACTCTTTGTGTATTTATCTGTTAATAAATAAATCTACGTTTTAAAAGTTTTTGAATTGTCTGTAGAAAATAAATCTAGACTCTTCTGTCAGAGACTTCTAGCAGATTTCAGCAGCACTTGCCGGGGCAAGGTGACTCCAGCATTACTCTAGAGGACACAGCTGCAGTCTCTTTGGAGCTACTCTTGGGTTGGGTTGGGTGGGGACGGAGGACTTCCTGGGGAAAGACTGAGGGAAATTATAGGGGACTTTGGCCATGCACTGGAAAACCGGAGGAACTGGGATCTACTTGCTCATGCTCTAGAAGTAATCATTTTACTGATAGAAAAATGTGCTACACTACTTACTATCGGTTACATTGCGCTTTAAGCACTTGTAATGTATTCACTCATTTAATGTGAAATGAAAGCCAATATGCCAGCATCAGAGCTCAATTTGGAACACTGGAAAAACATACTGAGCAGAAATTCCAACGTGGGCAGGGCTGGGGGAGGGGTGGGGCAGGAGTGAGAAAAATGAAACTGGACTCCAGTTCTGCACCAAACGGATATGTAACTCTAAGCAAGTCATTTCTCTCTCTCTCTTTTTTTTTTTTTAATAAAATTTCATAATTGGTAAATAGGAAAAACTTCATTTGGAAAAAGAGCACTGAACTGGAACTGGAGGTAGATGCTGTAAACCTGATTACTAGTGGAGATGGAACACAGGGGTAGAATTCACATCCCTTGGGGTGTCCTCCATTGCCTCCTTCACTTTCTCCTTCCCTCCCTCTCTCTTTTTAAAACAGAAATCAGATTTTCATTCAAGTCTTTTAACAAAGGAGGAATTTGCTCACTAATCTATCTATTCTTGGGATAAAATGGAAGTATAGTTCATTGAAATTCATTGAAATGCATATAATCTAGTAGTTTACAGAAATGATATCATTCCAGAAAAATGAATTCAATTTGTTTTAATTTCCTCAAAGTGTAACCACATTAAATGCTAGCATATATACACATCAACAGGAAAATTACTAATTTTTTATACCTTAACAGATGTTTGATTGATAAACCATGACCTCCATCACAAAAAACAAAGACAATTCAGCAAAGTGTCTTTACCTGCTAGATCGTTCTTGCTGTTTAAAAAGCTTTTTCACAGTAAAGTATAATCACCCTTGACCCTACTGTATAGGCATTACATATCCCAGTTCCGGATAAAAGGATAAAAGACCTTTATCCATCTTTTCAATATTATTTTTACAGTAATCACATGATACTTTAATAAATAATGTCAAAAGATAAATAATGAAAATGTAGATTTCAATATGCTATAATTCCAGTTGGAAAAAAAATGAAGTGCAATAATTTAGGGTCTGTTCTTTAGCAATTACAAACATAAATAGAATTTCCTTCAGCTTTTACATAAATTCTAAGTCTGTTGTAACAGTCCTGCTGTCAGAAATGCAGACAGCTGAAAGAGCAAACACCGACTTTACCTACTGTTCTATAAATAAGGTTAAACTATACTGCTGGCAGGGGAAACGCAGCCCATAAATTTGGTGCCACCATTTGCTTGGTACATTTATATGATTGACCTGTATAAATGCATACTGTTTTCACCGTTGACACTTTTATAAATATAAAGAACTCACTGAATAAATCTGGCTATATATCTCTTTGTATCAAAATGGAACACTCTCTACTGTTATGAAATCTGGCAGTTAATAAAAATAGCCTGCTTTTTTATTAGCTTCATCCAACTATGAGAACACAACAGATTAAAAGTAAGTAAGTATGCTTCAAAAGGTAAACTCTCTAAAAGTAAAATTGTAAATACTATAAAATGTATCATACTAGAAAACCTATCAAGGGAAACATTTTGTTCATTATCCACCCAAAAAAAGTGGTCCTTTTTTTAAGAAAATACTTTCCAAATTATTATGTATATAAAGTAATATCAATCAGATAATATATATAATGTTCTGCCTGGTAACTGCTAATGCCATCTGGGGGCGTAAAGAGAAAGCCATTCTTCTTTGCCACTTCCTGAGCCTTGTGACCGTGGAACAGTTAACAACGTGCACAGCAGAACTCTCACAAGACTTAAGGTAATGTTTGCAGTAACAGTAAAATAGATTACATTTACCCTTTCAGCAAGGTTACATAACCATCTTATTATGAAAACAAAACAAACTAAACCAAAAATGATGCAAAGCAAAAAGAATCTGGAGAAGCATCTATGAGGATAAAGAAACTCAGAGGGTTGAAGGCTGATGGCTGATCAGAGAATGAGGTCAGCTGACTCTGTAATGTCAGGCAAGCTCAGGGGAAAGGGTGAGTCACAGGTCAGGATGGCCACAAGAGCCCAGACGGACAAAAGTTTCGTTGGCTCGAGTGGAGGTTCTCTGGGGCCACGACCACATTCACCCCCTGAACTTATCTTCTCTGCGCTCCTCCAACCTGAGATAAACCAGTCGTTTCTTGAAGCTGACTGGTTGCTCTGGTTATATTTAAGGTTTCTTTTTAGTTCCAGGAATCTGGGAACATTTGCTTTGATGCCACCCCCTTACCTTTTCTAACGCCTACCCTTCTTCCTACTGCATCATCGGGCTCAATGAAAATAAATCTCTTAACTGTAGCAAAATACACTTAAATTCTCCCACAGGAAGGCAAAGTCTCATGAACATCTTGCCAAAACACAATTGAAAGGAGAGGCCAAGTTTGTCTGTCAAAATCATTGTCTGGTTTCTTTTACTATATGTCTGATTTCTTGCAGATTCAAGCAGGTAGGCCACTGATTTCCGGAACCACAATTCACTATGTGAACAGCCCTGAGTGTCTTTCCTTTGGCATCAGAACTGTTATTTGGCACTCATTATGAGCACCCCAATTTAGCCATTTATGGCTCAATGAAACGTTATGTCCCCCCCTCAGAGTCTAAGAACTGGCTTGGCCAAGCCAGCCTGAAAGCACAGAACGGTCTGCTGGACTTGTAGGGCTTATTGATGATCTAGAGTGTTAATACACTAAGTAAAGTTTCCTCATCAGTTCGACTTTAAAAAGATTCCCTTTCCCACTTAAGAAATCTAGTCCGGTGACAAAAAAGGGCACAAACTCTGCAGCCTACTGCTGGGGTGTGAATACCAGCTCCCTATGTAAGGTTCTGTGCCTCTGTTCCTCATTTACAAGGCAGGGGCTCTAACAGTATCTCCTCTGAAAAGCAGGAGCAAAGAATCCCCGGGAAATACTGAGGAGGGTGCCAGAACAGAGGAGGCACTCAATAAGTATTAGCCTTTATTATTAATCCGTTAAAAGTGCAGTGAGAATTCCTCTTCTCAACCCCTTGGGTAGGAATAATAATACAAAACTATGCGATGGCCCAAGGTTGATTTATTAAAAAATAAATGTGCTCATAAAATCACATTCTAGATGACCCAATGCACATCACAGTGTTCAAACCTTAGACCTTGTTCTGGTTGTCCTTGGTGCAGTAAACACGACACAAGCAAGTGTCTGAACGTAATGACCACGCTTTGAGAGTCTTCAGAGTTCTACGGGCCTTTGCAAGGGTAGGTAGTCTCCTGCCTCAGTGGGTCACTCTCTCACTCCCCAATCCTCTACTGACTACTGCCTACAGAATCATAGACCCCATCCAACATACAACTGTACTGAGAGATTTCAAGCCAAAGAAAAAAACAAAAAAGCTTTCCATGCCACTGCCCAGACAGATTTCAAGCAAAAACATAGCAGTGGCTCATGCCTACAATGCCAGCACTCTAGGAGGCCAAGGCGGGGGGATCGCTTGAGGTCAGGAGTTTAAGACCAGCCTAGCCAGCATGGCAAAACACAATCTCTACTGAAAAAAAGAAAATACAAAAATACAAAAATTAGCTGAGCATGGTGGTACGTGCCTGTAGTCCCAACTATACGGGAGGCTGAGGCATGAGAATCACTTGAACATGAAAGGTGGAGGCTGCAGTGACCCATGATTGTGCCACCACAGTCCGGCCTGAGCAACAGAGAGAGACTCTGACTCAAAGTAATAAATAAAATCAAAAACAAATGTTTGCTGTAACAAAACTTGTGTGTTATCTGTCACTATCATAACTTTGGAAGACTAATACAATATATTCTACTTACAGCAAGTGCAAACACAACTTACCAATAAAGCTTATTTTGTTCCCCAACGTGTTAGAATAATATCTAAGTGTGAGAGTTTTTCTCACACTTTGATGCTATTCTCACATTTGTAATGTCAGAAACTTGTATTTCCACATTAAAAAAAAAACCCACAACTATCACCAAATCCAAAAACCATGTGCCTACAAAATTCCAGTACATCCCTATCCCCAGGCAGAGCTGCTTTTGCCGGGCACCAGGGAAGCAGAGAGCAGGACTCCCAGAGCCAGGGATGGTGAACTAAGAGAACAGTGGAAGTGATAAGCTAGCCCGTTGGAGAGTCTAACAGACACCAAGCGTCACTGACAGCCAGACCACACGCAGTCTCACATTAAACAAGAGAGAGCCAAGTAAGTGCCTCACATCTCGACCCAACTAGCCATCTCTCTAACACCTTTGAAACACCAGTAAAACCGACCCAGAGTTGTATATAGACTGAGTTGAAGAAGATGAAAATTGAAAGCTGTGAGGGGAAATAAAAGCTTCCTGCTCATCAAACGTTCAAGATAAAAGGCTACCAAGAGGTCCAGGTGGTATTTGTTTGAACTTCTTTGTTTATCGCTTGTCTTCCTTTATAGGGATCGGCCGCGATTTAAATTTAGTGTGCTGCTTCCAAATTTACTTTCCACTATTATTGAAAGGGAGTTCTTTCAAGAAAGGGGGTTCCTCTAGCCACAGAAGCACAGAAACTGGCCTTCACTGCCCCACCCAAATATTATCGCCCACCCCACCATGTGAAAGATTTGTCCACAAGACCATGTGAGAATTTTTTCTTATACTACCTGTATTATCCTCCTATATACCATTTCCCCCCAATTTATTTCTTAAACAGTTATGTGATGCTGACAGGCACTGGTATCCAGCTGTTATACACGATGCTAGAGGTGGGTCCATTTTACTGGTGGTGAAGTTCATATTTGAACAAATTTGTAACCAGTATCAAATGTTTGGGGTCTCATCTACAGTTATTATCAATAATTCAGGCAAAATCATTTAAGTCCTTTTTTTCTTTTAAAGTGAGGTTACTATTTATTTGTTTTCATTATAGAAAGAAATGCAATAAACTACAATGAGACAAAACACCTGGGCACATTGTCACCACAAGACAGAACCGGGGAAGAAAAGGGATTTCATTTCTTGTAAAGAAACAATAGGTGGACACGCAGTCAAAAGAGCAGTCTCAGAATAAAGGGTTTCAACCAGTATAATTCAGAGTTACTGGGACTCACGAACCAACTCCAGGCTGGCAGTGAGGATGCTGACCATAATGATGGCAACTGTAACACATTCTACTGCAAAGCATTAGCACCTTTGTTCACACTGCCTTCCTCTATAGGACACCATCTCTTCCTAAAGTTTACGCTCTTAAAATAAGGCTCATGAATATCACCTTTATTCTGAGTCCGAAGTCAAGGTGGCCTCAGCTTTGCATAACATATTTCCTGGAATTTGCTGTTTTGGCATCCACCCATTCCAAAAAGAGAAGGTCCAGCATCCAATGACCGGAGACCAAAGCTGATGAGAGCAAAAAAAAGAGGAATAAAGAAAAAAAAAAAAAAAAGCAAGCGTGTCCAGGGTGGCAGAGTTCTCTCTCCAGACCAAAATAAACGTGACCAACATTTCCCAATGTAAATGAAAAATAAGATCCTCACCAAATCTAGCTCTGTTTATTCTAAAGTTATCTTTTGAAGACTACAAACTCCAACACGTTTTATGTCTCTCCAGGCTCTTCATCATTCATTCACTCTGTAGCTCATACAATACAGGCAATATCAGCAACGGCAGTTACAGGCCTAACTTTCCTTTTCCCTCTGGAGCCCAAAGCTGCCCAAACCTGGAGATTGTGGCTCAATTGTCTTTTGTGTTTTTGAACATTAACTTTCTTAAAGGAATAGACCTTAAGCTCTTCCTACAAAATTAGTATAATGCACACACTTATCCCCATGTGTAAAACACCTTCTTTCCTGACAGCATGTGTCTGCGGCCTCACTGGGCATTCAGTTAAAAGTGGCATCGGCTTGCAGCAGCAAATCACAGTGCTGTGCCATTGTGCCAGGCCTTTCCTAACACACATGTTTTCCAGAGCCACAAACGCACCTCCTCTTGGGCTCAGAACAGAGCTAAACTGCATTTAGCATTTTGAAATTTAAAACATCTGCTTAGATGAGTGCCACTCTTGCTGAACAATCAATTTGCATTACATTAAATTAACACAGTAATGGACAGCTATGAAATGACACATTTTATGCATTAAATTTAATGATGAAATAATAGGTAATAACAGGTTACCAATACCGACATAGCTATCACACAATCAGTAAATTCACTTAACAATAACGAATAACTTCAAACATCCCATTTCCCGGGTAACATTCTTGAAAGAGGAACATATAAATTAGAAAGTTACTGTCCATCAGGAAAACATAATTACCCTGGAAAGAGACATACAGGGGGCCATTAACCTAAAGCATATGGTTTCCAGAGACTTTCCATGCTTGCTTTATATTGAGTCATTTGGGAAGAATAAAAACAGTATCACCTCTATTTTGACATGCTGTTTCCATATCATTCATTTTTATGGCAAAAAACACTAACTCACATGCTTGGAATAGGATCAGAACAAAGGTGGTAGTTCTTGGTAATTCAAGAAAGTGAGAAACATATGTATTTGGTTCTTAAGATTCATTTGGGTTTTTAAATTAAACAACATGATTTATTTTTACTTGTTTTTTTTTCTCTCTAATTATCTATGAGCATGAGACACTTTTCGAAAAAGAAGTACTTAAAAAAAGTGACTCACGTAGACGTGGGATGGGAGTTAGATGGTTTCGTGTATGCTGAATGATGTATGAACAAAAATATTCAGAGAGCAGACTTCATACAATATAAAAACCTAAGTGCTTCAGGTTGGCCATCATTACACCCCCGGGGTTACAAAGACCACTCTGAAAATGCTCAAGTTGCAGTGCTGGCCTGTTTTAAGCACCGATCTTTGGCTGCCCTTTGATAAAAATGTGTGCGCCTTTATATAGCAAGAAATCCAAGTCCCTCCATGCCTCTAGATCAAACTGCTACCCCCAGCGAAAAGCCTGTGAGCCACACGTAGAGAAGCTCCTAGAGATACAGGGAGGGCCTTTTCCTGCACAGTGTAGGCTGCATTCCCTGGAACATCTGTGCCCCTGGGGACACCAAGAGGTGCTCTGAGGGGGAAAAAAGCCATTCTAAGCAAAAACAAATGTCCTGCAAATGCTGGCCTAAACAGAGATAAATGCCATGACAGGGACACTGCATGAAATAAAATTAAAAAAAAAAAAACAGTTAAACCTTTTCTTTTTAAGCTGAAAAATTCTCCATCTTTAATACACTAATATCCACTGAGAAGCAACATGGGGGTGATAGAGCAGGCAGTGCTCCCCAAACTAAACTCACCACAGAAATACTTTCCACAGAACCACTACAGCTACTGTACCCATCTTCAGCGTTCCCGGGAGCACAGTCTGCAAAACACTGGTCTAAACAGATCAGAAGAATCAGGACATTTGGCCCAGAAAGACCCCAAGTCTTGCTTACTTGCTTAGAAAACAAAAATAAACCAACAAAGTAATGAAGGAATAAAATTTACAAGAAGACTGAGACATAACAAAAGAGAATGAGTCTTAATACATCAACTTTTGGATTTGCAGGTAACAAAATGTGACCAAGTTAAACCAGAGGCCACCTAAACCGGCAGCCCAACAGTACTTCTATGGGTTTAAGGGACTTTGTTCTCACTTTGGGGAGCAGAGCACTTCAGAGAAGCTGATGAGCTCAATTCTGCAGGGAGAGCTTCCGGAGAACCGTTAGCTCACCAACCTCTTAATGAAATAGAGTCAACCACTCCTACCTCCGTGGCTGCCACCAGGGCCAGAGAGACAGTGAGTTTAAGATCTGGTGAGAGAAAAGAACCTAAAATTAAATCGCAAGAAGAAAAATAAAAAGACGCCCACCCCTAAAAGCTTGTAGCTTCGTTTTCTCAAAATTCTAGCCCCTTGTCCTAGGTTTCCTTTAAAAATACAGTTAAATAAATTGGATTGAAAGGAATGGTTACCTGATTGGAAGTTCCTCTCACACCAGAAAAGTTCTGTGAGATGCTGGAGGACACCATTTGGCACTTCTCAGACTTCATTTGCACATTCTCAGTTGTACTGCTATAAATGTAACCACTGGTGTGCATATACATTCGCGGTACACTGAATGTACAATGTTGAACTTATTTTTTGAGAGAGAAAATTTTCTCTTCAACATGTCAATGGTCTCATTTTACCAGTGTCTGCTCACTTCCAAAAATGCAAAGACAGAGGAAGAAAAGTTTGTTCTGTCTTCATTTGCCTTATGTACAGGCAGAAAGCCCATCACGCTACCTAAAATTTTCAGCAATACCATGATTCCATTAAGAGCTCTGGATACAGGTGCTTTTAAAGTAGGTTAAGGAATTATGTTGCCTGAGAGGGATACTTAACATACCAGCACCTGTTGGTGTGCTTGATTAATTACCCCCGACAAAATTCTACTCATCCTTAAAGACCCAGTTTAAATGCCATCTCCTTCAGCATAAACTCTATGATGTTCCCACCCAGATATGACCTATGACCTCTTTCTAACTTTGTTTTTTTTTTTTTTTTTTTTTGAGACAAAGTCTCACTGTGTCTCCAGGCTGGAGTGCAGTGGCATGATCTCGGCTCACTGCAACCTCCACCTCCCAGGTTCAAGCGATTCTCCCACCTCAGCCTCCCGAGCAGCTGGGACTAGGGGCGTGCACCACCACACCTGGCTAATTTTTGTATTTTTAGTAGAGACAGGGTTTCACCACGTCAGCCAGGATGGTCTCAATCTCTTGACCTAGTGATCTACCACCCACCTCAGCCTCCCAAAGTGCTGGGATTACAGGCATGAGCCACCACCCCTGGCCTCTTCCTCACTTTTTTTTTTTTTTTTTTTGAGACAGTGTCTTGCTCTATTGCCAGGCTGGAGTGCAGTGGAGCAATCTCGGCTCACTGCAACCTCCGCCTCCTGGGTTCAAGAGATTCTTCCGCCTCAGCCTCCCAAGTAGCTGGGACCACAGGCACGTGCCACCATGCCCGGCTATTTTTTGTATTTTTAGTAGAGACAGGGTTTCACCATGTTGGCCAGGATGGTCTGGATCTCTTGACCTCGTGATCCGCTTGCCTCGGACTCCTAAAGTGCTGGGATTACAGTCTTCCTCACTTTTTAATGGTTATCTGCTTGAACTCCCAAACAATGCCCGATACAGAGCAATGGAACCAGAAAAGATATGTTCCAATGGCAGACAGAAGTGATGAGGTATGATCTGATCCCTCTGGGAGGCACTAGTGAGCTAGAGATCTACAATGGGACCCCAAAACTTTAGCAAGGAATAGCAATGTGGAGCTATGGATGGGAGGAAAAAAGAAAAAAACCTCACAGCAGAGACACAGAGCTGACCTTACAGCAGTTTTATCAGGAGTCAGCCCTTGCCTGGGCTCTAACACTGGTACTCTAGCAGGGGAGTGGGGAGAAGAAGAACCTACTGTATATTCATATTTGGGGAATATTTTTAGTCTTGTGTTGACATGTGAGCTGCCAGCACAAAATACACCAAACACCTTCCTAACTCCGTCAAACCAAATAAATAAATGAAAAGAGAGGCTGTTGAAAACCCTGACAAGCAGCTTGTCAAGAAAAGCTGTTTTTCACACAAGAAACCTCCTTTCAGAACCCTAAATCCTACCAACTTCCATTCTGTTTGCAGTACCCTTATCTGTTAGTATCACAACGGAAAAGTGTAAATTGGACCCAAAAAATCCTCTTTATATTTAAAGCCAAAAACCGATCAAGGAGTTCTGTCTACATTTCAAAACACTGTATTCATATTTCAGAGATATATTTATAGACTTTACAAAGAGGTGCAATATTGACTTCTGAGGTTAATGCAACATCCATAGATTTATCTTATACATTATGTTCTTCAACCTATGTTACTGGGAATAAATTTTTCATGATCAGTTAAACTTGTAATCAATGTAGAATTTGGAATGAAGTATTTACCAGAACAATTTGTGACTGGAATGATTTTAAGCCAATATACATGTTATGTAATCTTTTGCCCTGTTGTAAAATCCAACACGATTTCTTAGGACTAGCAGAGAGACACTCAGAAAGCAAAAGAAAATATAGAAAAGTGGCAAAATGATATCCCACTGACCAGCATGAGAAAGAGGGAAAAAAGAAACCAGAATAATGCATTTAAAAAATTTTTTTAGAAATCTATTGGAAAAGAAACCTCAGAAAGACTTTAGAAAAGGCGTCAACAGTTTCAGAGATATAAGACTGCTGAGGCTCAATCAAATAGTACTATGGCTTGATTTCATAAGGACAAGATTGACCCTACCCAGAACAGCCAGATTGAGAAATGGGGAGTGTGGCTTCATCAGGCACACAGAGAGGTCCTGCAAGCCTGCTTGGCAGGCCCCTACCTACCGCTTTGAGTTTAAATATCCTCAAATCACCCCGCAAAATACAAACAGGTCAACTGCAGGAGGCACAGCAACAAACCTTCACGTGAGCTTGGATTGGACTAACACCTCATTAGCAAAGAGCTGCCTCGCTCAGGGTAGGTTCAGGTGTGGGAGAGGGAGCCTGATGCCTGAGCAGGTGAGTGCTCCCAGGTGGATCCTGGGCTAAGTAGAAAAGGGGAAGGGCAGGAGGGTAAATATGAGGAGGTCCTCTGAATAAAGTACAAAGAAGGGAAGAGAAGGAACTAAGACAGCATTTACCCCTTTCACATTTTGTCAGAAGATAACTTTGTGAATATAATAGAAACAGTCTTAATTTCAGACTGTATGCAACATAGACATTTATTGTCGTTTTGCCCTGAATATAAAGGGTATATATTTTTTAAATTGTTGTTGTTACCCTGAATATCTCCAAGATTTTTCTATGAATTCCCAGTATGTTTCAGCTGAATTCTCTAGCTCCCCACCTCCTCTTAGCACTTGCTGGTACATTTCCAAGCTCCTCTGGCATCTCTCAATTCCTCAGGAAGATACATATTAGCCCCTTCATCTTCCTTTTCCATCTTGGATAAGACAGTTCAATCTTGACAATTATTAACTATAACTCATCAAATATGTTCCTCTAAAAAGACATATTTAGGGAAGCACTGACAAAGACATTAACAGATAAGCTGCTTCATGCTGATTTCCATTAAAATATTTAAATATGTTTTCAGGAAAGAAAACTTTTTACTTTTCCAAAACAGCTACAACACTGATTTTGAACCTGACAAAAATAACCCAAAAAGAAAAGTCAGATCACTCTAACTTATAAATAATGATGTAAAAATATGAACTCAAACATTAGCAGACAGAATCTACCAGTGCAATAATAGAATAACATATCATAACCAAATAGGGCTTATTATGGATACTAGGATCATTCAAGAACAGAACTTTAACCTCAGTAATTCATAATATCAATACATTGTAGCAGAAAGATCCTATAATCATCTTCACGGGTGCTAAAAAAGCATGTGACAAAATCAAAATCCATTCTGATTTAAGAAGCCCTTAATTGAATATTTTTGATATGGGAAACAGATACACAGATATAAACATATCTGCTCAAAAGCCCAAATCATACTGTTTCCTAAGATGCATTCCTATTAAGACAAGAATGGTCACTGCAAGTACCCAATAATTTTACACTTTCCAATTAGTACTAGTGCAATGGGGAGAAAGTCATGAATAATAAAATTAGAAATAGACAAAATTATTATTTTTGCAGATCATACATGTATGTACCTAGAACATCAAAGAGGATCAACTGAAAATAAATGGATACATTAAGAGAAAAGGTAGATGTTTATAAAGCTAGTACACAGAAATAGCTTATATAAACAAAAACCAATTAAATATACAGAAGAAAGTTACCATTTTTAAGAGCAAAAAGGGAATACATTAAAAAAATAAATTTAGAAAAGTATAGATTTCACAAGAAAAATATTTTCAATCCTACAGAGAGACGTGTAAGTTGGCAAATTAATGGAAAGACACACTTTGCGCTTGATAGAAAGACTCATTGCAAAGATGTTATTCTCCCCTAAATTTAATATGAATCCAATAAAAATGCTGAAAAGAGTATTCTGAAACTGAGAACATTAATTCTAAATTGCACATAAAAATTAACCTGTGAGAATTGCCAGGAAAATTCTGAAATGTAAGGTTATTAACTCTACTGGCTATTAAAACATACTATAAAGCTAAGGAATTAGAACAGTTTGTTATTAGCAAACCAATAGTATTCCAAGGCAAAAGAAAAAAACAGTTCAGAAATAGACATGATGCACATAGAAATATTTGTTACATAATAAAGTTGACATTTCAATTGTAGGAAAATGGTGGGTTGTCTAATAAATATGTTGGTACAATTGGCCAGTTACTAGGGAGAAAGTAATGCTGATTCCATTCTCAGGTCTTAGATAAAAATAAATCCCAGGTGGCTCAAATATTTAAATGTAAAAAATAACGATCTTAGAGGAAACAAAGGAACATTAGAAAAACAATAATCTTAGCATAAAGGAGGCTCTATTAGGCAAGGGACAAAACCCAAATGCTGTAAATCAAAAGAGAAAAGACAGAAATTTACATCAGCATTCGGAATTTCTGAAAGGCAAAGAAAACCAACAACAAAGTAAAAACCAAATGACAAAGAGGCAAAGGTGTCTGCAACTAAAGATAAAAGGCTAAACCCTCCAAAACAGAATCCCTTCAAATCATTACGGAGAGAACGAGAACCCTGTGTAAAATGGGTCCGGTTATTGTCCTCCACTGGGCTCTCTGGGAAGCAGATTTAGGAGGTGGAGAGTCATGCGCAGGTTTATTGGGGGGTATTCTCAGGATCAAAACGCACAGAGGAAGGAAAGGAACCAGGACTGGTCAGAGAAGTTAGGCAGTGATGAAATTGCAACAAAGACCTCAGCTAGTTCCACAGGCAGCTCGAGCTGGGATGGCCATTCAGAGTTGTTCCAAACTGGTAAAATAGGAGCTGAGCCTTTTAGTTTTTGGAGTAGGGTATTCTGAGGAAAGAGACCTGACTTTGCCAGGGGACTGTGTTCAGCTGAAGCAAACGCAGAAGAGGGCGGAAGGCTGAGTTCTTTCTGCTACCCACACGCACAGCAGCTGAAGGACTGAGAACTGCATCCTGCAGAGGGATCTGGGCAGCTCAGCACAGCTTTCACTACTGTTAGTAGGAGTCAGTTCATAGAAAAGCAAATGATGGCTAGTCAATACACAAAAAGATGCTCACTGCATTCATGACTAACAAAACGTAAATCAGAACGTGTATCATCTCTCTTATCAGATAAGCAAAGATAACGGGGTTGCCAACATTGTTAATACTGACATTCTTAATGCTGTTGAATGGAAGGTGAAACTCTAAGATCTCCCGGAGGACAATTTGGCAGATCTTTCTAAAGGGAAAATACGCACACCCTTTGACCTGGAGCTATACTTCCAGGAATTTTTCCTATAAGACAGAGTCACAAGTATATCCAAAATATGCTCTGAAGCTATTCACAGTGGCTACTTTCAGGGAGTGTGTCTGGAAGTGAAAGGAGAATAGGAGACTTAAGTTTTGCTGCATATCCTTTTACAGTATATTGAATTTTTATCCTGTAAATGTGTTATTTTTAAAAATATTAATGGTTAAAAAGGAAATCTGTACATAAAATTGAGATACCTATCTATAAAGATATCTTGATGGTATATGCCTCTAAGTAAAAGAAGCTTCTTTTTTTTCCATTCTACTATAGCTAAAATATCTTCTAGATTCTCTTATCCTCAATATCATAAACTTACTTCTCTATACAGGGAATCTGTATAAAGATTTTTAAAATCTAGATGTATTTATCATATGCATAGCAAATTACACCAACTCAACTCAAACCCCGGCAGTTCTGAACATTTTTGGAAGGGAACTCAGCTACTGATACACTACCACGTGCCTACTATACTAATAGGCACTTTAAGACATGATCTACTGTAATCCAAAAATCCTGCAAGTTACATCTTATCATTCCCAATTTACAGATGTGGACACAGAATGCACGCGGGCTAAGTGACCAGTGCTACGTCATACAACTGAAAATGGGGGAGTCCAGGCTACATCTAGATGTGTACTTCCTTCTCTAACACGCTCCCACGTCTCAGAGTATTTTCCTTTTGGCTTCCAAAACATTTTGTGAGCAACCACTGCTAACCTCAGTTTAAGTGGCATGATTTCCATCATAAAGAAGAAAAGACTGAGAAACAGTCACAGGCAAATGTCTTTCTCTAGCCCAGAAAGCTAAAATTTCACATAGTCCTAGAATGCCAGTCTTCGTCTTTCTGTTACCTCCTTTTGAATACACTTTAAGCCACTCATAACCCTTTTGCTAAAAGAGAATTCAAAGTAGGTGGAATCTCTGCCTCAGTCGTCTTCTTTGAATTGCCGTCAGAAAAAGGATCAGGAGAAACATGCCCAGCCAAGACAAGGGGGAAGTATCCCAGTACCATCATTTTCCCTTCCAACGCTAAACTCCAGGCTATCTCCTGGACACCTATGTTACGGCGCCTTATATGAATCCCACAGAAAAGAGACCCACAAAGTTCAGAGACAAAAAACCAAGAGGGAGACAAAGTGAAGGATGCGTCTCTCAAATGTCAGGAGAATGTATTTAACTAATGAGTCAGGAGAGAGCAGGTACCTTGAGTTTCCCAATACCCAATGCAACTGTTTCCCAAATGAAAACAGCCAATGCCAACAAAAATTAGACTTAAGTCAATGGCAGAAATCCCTTTTACAATATTTTAATTGTAAGTAATCAGAATGACAATGGGTTGGTTTAGAAACATGTTGAGGATTTTCCCCCTAGACAGTGTTGCTGTTATCCAAAGGAAAGACGCTATTGCTTCTGCTCCACTGACACTGTTTATCACTTCGCCCAGACCCTTCCATAGAAATTGCTGTTTCTCACTGCCGACCATCTGTTGTCATCTACATGAAGGATCTACATAAATCCCTACTAGTTGCTGTATCTCAGAAATGCCCCCTCCCCAAACAAAATCACAGATGAATTGTTGCTGCTTTAAAACTCTAAGAAAGGGAAATGAATCTAAATGTACCTTCCTCCCCCCAACACACATACACGTACACATACACACACACACAAACGCACAGCAACTTTCATCTATAATTTAGAAAATGGATGCAGTTCACCAACAGTTAAAGACTAATTTCTTGGCTTTTTGTGCATTTACATAATTGATTCGCTAGATAATGCACTCTGCTTCCTTATTTAATAAACATGTTAATGATTTCAGACAATTACTCAAAGCTGCCTACAAGTGTCTGCCTAAGAAAAGCAACAAAAAATAATTAAAATGAAAATACACACCAAAAGGCACATCCTTCATATCACATTACACAAGATATTAAGTCAATATGTCACCCTGTCACCAGTCACTTGCTACCTGCTGTTATACATTTATTCAAATTCTAATGTATTAGCTGAGGCTGATACATTGGTTAGACACCCAAGTGGGCAGACACACAGAGTGAGAGAATAAACCTGGTGCTTTGTCAGGGTAGAGGCAGTAAAACAGCAGCAGCCACGGAGGGGACACAATGAAGCAAGGGACAGAAACAGAAGGTTGAAGCAGACGCTTTCACGAGAAAACCCTCTTCGGGCTATTCATGGTGGGGGGCAGTCATGGGGGAACTAAATGGATTCCATTTCCTCTGCCACCCCTGAGCGCTTGGAGAGCAACAAGCGGGCCAAACATTACAATAGGTTTGATTTTGGCAGATGCCTCATGCATTCTGGCCATTTTCAGGCTTAGTTTATTCCCCAGAACCTTTGCAAGCGTCAACCACAAGCCATGCCTTGAATCACAGAGCACCACGGTCATTTCCGCCACCCATGGGAACCGTAAAGGTGGAGAGGGGCATTAAAGGAGCTCAGATGCCAGGCAGCCGTGACTTTGCCCCTCTCTGGTGCCTGGCCAGTACCACTGAGCTTGGCTCCCTCAGTTCCTGCTGGAAGCCATGTTGCTTGGGCACCGTGAGGCTCAACCTCCCTCCCTAGCCCTCCAGGAAGAGAGAGGTGGGTAACCTGACAGGTGTAACAGGACACTGAACAAGGGACATGAGAGCTTCTAGCCCTTGGTAGAAGCTAGCTGATTCTGACTGGGAAAATCCTGGTTCCAAACCTCGCAGAAGACAGATTGGAAGCAGAAAAAAAAAGATGAAATTGTTTGAGGAGAAAGTGAGCTGTCCATCAGTAACTTCTTCTGCTAGAAAAGGAGTGTAGGAAGATGAGTAAGTAAACAGGAGGCTTGTTTGACCAGGTGACACTCTTCACATTTCTAAGCCCAAGTGTCCTGGCTGGAGTTAACCTATGACCTCAGTCCTAAAGGAAGGGTTAATGGTCAGTAGGAACACGCACGTGTGAGTGTGTGTATGTCTGTATGTGTGTGAAATCTTTAGGTTTTATACCTGCTTCCTTCACTGTGTAAGCCCAACCTGCTCACTGTGTATCAAGCAGAGGAAACGGGCAGAAAGTTGGCAGGGCAGGAACAAGGATACTTCATTCAGAATCGCCTTATGAAACTGGCATTTTATCAGGAAGTTTATGGAGAGCCACTGGGGAACTTGAAACAAAGGGTGACAGAAGCTGTTTTACTTCCAGAAGGATCACTCTGGCAGTCAGGTGGAAAATGGCATGAAGAGGACAAAGAGGACCAGTGAGGAGGCTGTCACACCAATCCATCAATGCCGAAGGCATGAGCCAAGGGGCTGGCAATGGAATCTGAGTGGCATCAGCAGCAATGTGGGGCTAAGAGGTTTTGAGGGTCAGGCCAGGGCAGCGATGTGGAAGGAGATGCTGGTCTCAGAGTGGAAGAGAAACAGGAAGCGGGCAGGGGGTGTGTGGGTATCAGGGTGGAAGAGGAAGTATGGTCCCAGCGCCACTTTGTGTCAGTTGGATGCTGGGATTCAGGTGCCTACAGTACATCCAAATGAAGTATTCAGAAGATGGAGCCAGACTTCTGTTTCACTCTATAGTTTCACTCTATAAATTCTCGTGGCCTATAGTTTCACTCTCTCAAATATTAAATGGTCCACTAGACTGCAAAGGCAGTAAAAGGGATCTTTTACCTGGGTTATGGCATCACCCTAATTACCATCAGAAAGTCTCTCTCTAGTCTCTGGAAACAACCAAAGCATGAAACAGTAGATCCACTCCTACCAAGCAGCAATAAAAGACATAATCAACAAATTAATTTAAACCACCCCTCCCTTGAAAAAAAAAATAACCACATAAATAGAGTAGGGAGGAATTGCTTCACAACATTAATAGCGCTCCTGCAATTTCATGGCCAATTCATTCAGGTTAGAAAGTGGAGCAAATAATTCTCTAACCAAATGTTCAATATTATTAAGAAATTCTTATAAATCTACTCAGCAGTTAATGTAAAATTAGATCAGAATGGGATCATGAAGCCTGACTAGGCTGAGAGGAAAGGAAACCTAAATGACCTTTTATAGAGGCAAACATCTAGCCAGGTGACTCTTTTTGAAAGCTGATGACCAGAGGGCACTCACACACCCTGCCCGAAAAGCATGTGGACTGCAGAGGGGAGGGGCAGCTGCATCTACGGATAGACCCACGAAGGGGGCTCCCTTTGCAGCTCCGTTGGGGCTTCACATCAGACAATGTGCTCGGTCTCTTCTTGAATGATGCCTTCTACAAATAAACAAAAGCTACATTCCAGAATTCCAAATGCTGAGTGAGGTGTGGCTTACATAATCAAATGTGAGCCAGGTGTTGGAGACTTCATCCATTCAGCTGCCTCTGTTGCTGTGCCGTCTCCTACAGAAAAGGCAGCCTCCTCACCAGCTTCCACGAGAAATCCAACAACCCCAGACCTATTGTGATTGTTCGTGTTACTGAAGGTCTTTGGAGCCATGGCGGGGGAGTCCCCATCAGAGTCTCTTTCCTTGTCTCTGTGCTTAGCAGCTCCATCTCTGGTCTTTCTCGTCCCTCTTTATCTACAGAAAAAACTCATTTTAAAACCTGGATACCCAAGGACTTCATTCCATTCTACAACAAACTCATCAGACAAGTTTCTCATCAAAAGAACCACACCACCACTACTAGAAAAGAAGTTACCTCAGCTGCTAAGAAGCATTATTCTAAGTCATTTCCTTTTTATTTATTCATTGCCTTTCCTATCTCCCTCTAGAGAGGATCTGAAGAAACTTACAGCAAAGGAGTGAATTCAGCTATGAGGAAGGGAGGGAGAAAATACCCTGATGAGTAGAACTGTTGAGATTCCATATGAACTCCAGCCAGGAGCTCCAGGTAGCCACAAAAGAAGGGATAGCACTTTTACGGAGTAGCTATGTATTTGGTATTATCATAATGATAAAACATCCTGATACCCCAGAGCAGAAAAACTTAAGGACAGCTTTCAAAGCATCAACTTGGAAGTCCAAATGATTGGATAAGAGTCCCATTTTGTCTCTTTCATAGCCATGTGACTTCAGTTTTCCATTGTCTTTATTGTTTACTTAAGGAAAGAACAGATATTGACTGGGAGTCAAGAATTCCTGGTGTGATCATAAGCTTTGCGTCCACTGGCAAACAGCTTCACCTTTCCAGTGAAACAGGAGGCAAGAACCAAACACAGCTCTTTTCATCTCCAACGTCATATGGTTTTTTTTTTTTTTTTTTTTTTTTTTTTTTCAGACGGAGTTTCGCTCTTGTTACCCAGGCTGGAGTGCAATGGCGCAATCTCGGCTCACCGCAACCTCCGCCTCCTGGGTTCAAGCAATTCTCCTGCCTCAGCCTCCTGAGTAGCTGGGACTACAGGCACGCACCACCATGCCCAGCTAATTTTTTGTATTTTTAGTAGAGACGGGGTTTCACCATGTTGACCAGGATGGTCTCAATCTCTTGACCTCGTGATCCACCCGCCTCGGCCTCCCAAAGTGCTGGGATTACAGGCGTGAGCCACCGCGCCTGGCCGTCATATGGTTTTTAAGATAAATACCATTGGTTTTCAAAGAGTTTAGAAATGCTATACATGGTTAAACTCCTTTCTATGTGGAGAGACAGGACTAACATCCTCTTATAAATTAACTCTTAAGCTTATGGTAGGAAGCTATATTTTTGGAGATACTGTATGACTCAACAGCCTATGGTTCTGTGTAACAATAAGCCACACATGACCAGGAGTGTTCCCCCACATTTCTTAGAGGTAGAAAAAATACACTATTAGAAAACCATATGTCAATTATTTATTGGCCTCCTTCAGTTGATCTTCTTTGGGCTTATAAAGCTCTGCATCAATTGCCATCCTTTAAAATAAGGTGTACAATTTAAAAATAAGGACTGTAGCACCATCATTTGCACACACATGGACATCACAAATAATACGTACATACAAACAGACAATCTCATACATTTGGTCTTTTTTTAATGACCTTGTTCAGCCCTCCCTATGCTAACACTATTATGTATAACAACCTTAATTTAAACCCATAGTCAAAAGAAAACATTCCTAATGAAACACAATTTCAAATGAGAGTTAAATCTGTCTCCTAGACCAAAATATACAAAAAAGCTCTGGCTTATATTTTTAAACTTCATGTGACTTATTTAAAGATTCAAGGTTTTCACTGAAATGAGGCATAGATGACTAAACGCATTTCGGCTAAATAGTAACTCAGGCAGAATTCTACCTGTGGATTTGGATTAACACTCCTCATTAAAACATACGGAAAGCAGTTTGACCAGGGGAAGCTACACTTTTCTCTTGTGCTGTTCAAGGCAATGGTCTGAAAAAAAATGGGCTGGGAGGCAAACTGCCATTTCTCTACTTACAAGTGGGCACTGGTAATCATTACATTGCATCAGCTGCTCTTTGACGCTTCCATCTTTTAAATTAAATTAAATAGAACTATGTGTATCAGCAGAGCTTTTAAATTATTAGAAGGCAATGACTCACCTTATTGAGCAAGAGAATACAGGTATTGGAACTTCATGGATTATCTGACCCAGGATAGTAGGTAAGCTGCATACTACCTGTAACTTCCTACCCATCGTCCAGAGCAGACATCACCAGCAGATCATGAATGGCATTCTTTTACTCTGTGCCCAAATGTGGCCTTAGATTTCTTTTCAAGAGAGCACTACAGGCAGTTGATACCAATTGACAGTACATGAAATGAAAGCTTTTTGTATTCTGTGATGTCATCCAAGCCTGATGTTACGAGAAAGACACCAAACAAACTCCAAGTTGGATAAGATACAAAGCTACGCAACAGAGCCAGGACTACACCCCGAACTCTAAATTCTGAATACAGTGCTCTTCCACTAAACATTAAGTGCAATGCTGCACACTTAATTTGTAATCCTTAAATAGGCTGAGTGTATAAATGAAACCTTCCCCTTTGTTCTTTAGTGACTTCTTTTCTTTGGGGAAGATACGTCTGGAACAAAGCTCCTAATCGTTATCAAGTCATAATATTTGGGTACCAAATGAAGCTAACTAGGCAAATAAGCAATACTGCAACCCATCCATAGGTTTGAAATACCGGAGTGTCCCATTATAAGTCATCTTATGATATCAATCCAAATATCCTGCAAATATCCAAATATCTTATCCACAGGATAAGAACTATACACCAGTGATTTTGCTACTGTTGATCTGTGACATCTTGAACTGAATATTCCCCTCTCTGGCCACCATCGTCTTTATCTGTAAAATGAAAAGTTTCAAAGATCTGACCTCCAACACAGTTTTTGAATATGAAACTTATGAAACATGTACTTCAAATTCAGCAGCTATTTATTAAAGGTCTACTAGAAGCAGACTTTTGATAAAAGTACTACGATAGACGCAAGGCAAAGCCAATGGGGGAAAACCAACAACGACAAATGCTGCCCTCCCTCCAGTTCCTGCATCCACTATCAGCACATGCTTTGCCTTGCCAGTTGCCAGGCCCATATCACAAAGACGGCCCACTGTGCTCCAGAGTTGGGGAAAATCGTTGTTCCCCATCAGGCTGTCAGTCAGAGTAGTTTGGGAAAAATTCCAGTGCGATTTCATTCTCCGCAGCTCAACAGCTTCTCTATATGCAAACTACAAACAAAAAACAAACAAATACAAATTCCACCAAATATCCTGGTGGAGAATGATAAACCCAGAAACGCAGTGGCAGAAAAGCAAATGTTATAAACACATATTTTAAATGGACATTTTTCTGATGTCAACACCTAAAACTCACATTCTTTTTTTTTTGGAGACGGAGTTTCGCTCTTGTTACCCAGGCTGGAGTGCAATGGCGCGATCTCGGCTCACCACAACCTCCGCCTCCTGGGTTCAGGCAATTCTCCTGCCTCAGCCTCCTGAGTAGCTGGGATTACAGGCACGCGCCACCATGCCCAGCTAATTCTTTGTATTTTTAGTAGAGACGGGGTTTCACCTTGTTGACCAGGATGGTCTCGATCTCTTGACCTAGTAATCCGCCCACCTTGGCCTCCCAAAGTGCTGGGATTACAGGCGTGAGCCACCGCGCCCGGCCAAAACTCACATTCTTTTAAAGTTTCCCCAACTTCTAAACTGGAGAAATAGTTGAGTTCCTGCCCAGCTATCAATGAAAAGAAGCTACGAGAAGAAAATGGAATAAGCAAGCAGTCCCAAACAAGATGAAAAATTCACTGTGAGGAAAAGAATCATTACAGATCTAATAGATATTTCCTTCCAAATCAAATGTGTTTATGAGCACAAGTAATATTTATAGTTAAATATCATATATTTATATTTAAATGTTATATGATCACATATTATATGTTATATATAAACATTACATGTAAATATTATATTGTTAAATGTACTTAAGTTAAAATCCACAAAAAATTATTCTACCATGTTTCATTTATTCATTCAACAAAAATGTACTGAATCCTTTTGTGTGCTAAGTACCATTCTAGGTGCCAGGGCATTTAGTGAACAAAAGACCTCTCTGCCCTTATAGAGCTTACATTTAGATAAAAATACAGCCTGGAAAGCAGCTTTTTAGGACACCTCTCTATGCATCCATCCATCCACAGACTCAAAGATATTTATTAGGTAACTATATCATGCCAGGCTTTAGGTCAAGCTGGGAGAAAATCAAGAACCTAAGATGCAAGCACTTGTAGATAAATAAGCAACTGACGATAGAATAATGGAGGTCTGGACAAAGCCTGTGGACAGGCTGCTGCTCCTTTAAATGTAGCTCATTAAAGAGCTGCTTTAATGGAGGTACGGACACAGCATTGGGGACAGAGGGGTGATCAATGTCCCTCATGTTTTAGGGGACGACAAGTCGCAACTGAACTGGCCTTTGAAGGGTGAGTAGGCATGTACCAGGTCAGCTAAGGGGGAATAGATGTCCTGATAGATAATCCCATCAGAAAAAGAGTCATGAGAGTACAGAGAGGGTTGGATATCCACAGGAAGCCCTGGGGCCTGCAGCACCAGGTGGGGATTGGAAGGAGAGGATTCTGGAAAGGCAGGTTAGAGCCTCAAGGAGCTGGGTCTCAATGCCATGTTCAAGAGTTTGCCCTTAACCTGGAGGAATAGCAAGATGAACCCATTTTTAGTAAATAACCAGTTCGATTAAGCCTTCACCATGTATATCTATGTGGGGTGGGATCGTTCATCTCTCCATGTTTTGAGCCTCCTCCAACCCCAAAACCAGTGAAGGAAATTTTACTAATTATTACCAAGGAAGGAGACTGGGGTATGACTGGCACAGGCTGGACAGAGCCCAACACACTCAGAGAGATAGTAGTTTCTTCCTCTCAACAGCTGTATCCAGTAAGCAGCTGCTAACCCGCTCATAGTGCCAGAGAGACTCAGTGGGTCTGATGGCTGTTAATGGTCTTTATTACCTTGTTGAGTACCTCAAACTCCAGTTACTAATTACAGAGCATCGACTTGAATGTTTGGCTATATAATTTTTGTTAATTGATTTGCATGAGGGGATTTGGGCACGACCAGCTGTAAATTTTCTTCCAGCTCTAAAACTCCATGACTCTTCTCTATGGCTACGTGCATCAATAATGACCTTGTGTATTCTGCATTGTGGGTTTCATGCATGAGCTCCTCCTTCAATTGCTAAGAACCCTCAGGAGCAAAGTGTTATGCAAGGGCACGCAATGACATGGAGGCCCAGGCTAGAGCAGGACACAGCCATTATCATTCATGCTAGCTAGCATTTATTGATCTCCTATCAAGAAGCAGATTTTGTAAGGCCAAGCCACTTTTAGCCATTTCGACACCTTGCCTAAAGTGGGCTCCCACAGCTTATAGACATGAAGCAGGTGGTTCTGCTTGATTAGTAAATCTCAAACCCTTATATCCCACACTTCCTAGCCAAATCCTTTCTACGTTTCTCCTTCACTTTCCAATACCAGGTCTTTACCTTACCCCTTTTCTCATGCCCAATTCACACTTTCACCTCCCCAAATCCACAGCTCACTTTGAAGGTATTCCTCCTCACCAACAACATTCCTCTTTGGGGTCTGCGACTGACATTCTTTTCCTTGGCATATCCTATTCGTGGGATGAAAAGAGAAATGAAAGTAAAGGCCAAGATAGGAAGGACCCATAGGTAGGCTGCTTCAATATTTATATACCAGACTTCCCTGAGACCATCAGCCAACTGCTGAGAGATCAAGCAGTTCACACTAACTCTCAGACCCACAAGCCTCTAATGCCCTGGCCTTCAAGGTGAAAAATACAATTACTAAGAAACCGTGAGCCACAGCACTCCATTACCAGCTGAGCTTCTGGGCAAGAGATCCTTGGAAATATCTCTGCAGTGGAAACAAGTGATTCTCAGTCACAGAGAGGTCACAGACCTACGTGACCTGTCACCCCAGATGGGTCATAAGCCATTTGTGGCTAAGAATAGCACAAATTTTAAAGTTTGAAAATAATTAAACTTTACTTCATCTATTCGAGGGGATTCAAGGTTATCACACAGTGAAGTCCTTCTCCCAGCCCCACAGTCTGGTATGTTTCCTCAAGTGGGAAGGAAAATGGTGGCCTTAGAGCTACGGTACCCACTGCGTCTTTGCCTCAGTGTGAGTGTGCGTTCTACATGGAAATGTGATTATGGCAGTTGTGGCAGAAAATACACACTGACACCCTCGGCTGGCTCAAGAGTAGAGAGTGGGCTTCGAAAGGGGAAAAACAATGGTTCTGACTCTCGCATTGTGAAAGGGAGGTGACCCTGGGCAAGGAGTCTTTCTTTGGGCACATCAGTAATGCAGTGATCAGTGATCGCCTTCCTGGATCCAGATGTTCAAAGAAAGTTACAGTTAGACAGGACAAAGATGTTCTGGAGTTCTATTTACAGTACGGGGACTGGAATGAATAACAACGTGACTGGCACTGGTATATTTCAAGACAGCAAGAAGATTTTAACTGTTGTCACCACAAAGAAATGACAAATGTTTAAAGTGACAGATGTGGTAATTATCCAGATTTGATCACTATACAATGTATACATGCCTTAAAACATCACACTGTGCCCCATAAATACATATAATTACTATGTGTTACCTATTAAAAAATCAATGAAAAAAGATGAGTATCAGCATGTTACTTCAAAAATAATTAAAAATTATATTAACCTTCAAATAAATACTAAATAAATAAAATTAAGGTTATTTTCTATAGTTAAAAAATAAAGATAGAAGAAATGCATCTTCAGGCATATAGATCTTAAATCTCAAAACTAGCCAAATCCAGCTCAAGAGAAGGCACCAAATGGGTTTACATTCTGAGAAGGAAAAACCAGTGTGAGAAAAAGAGAAGGTTAATGAACAAAGCTAGGAGAGCTGCTCGGTTTTCCCTTTTTAAATACACCCTGGCTGTTGGGGGAGTTGTGGCCGCAGGCATGGGAAGTTCTTTGGAAGACTCCTTGGGCTATTAGGCAACATAGACTGATCAAATGGGAAAGATTAAACAAAATAATACACTTGTGTATGATGCCTGGCAAATTCTGTGTCATCTTCAGCTGTGAAGGGAAAAAAAAAATCATCGTTTCCTCCAATAACATTAATTATCCAACCACAGAAGAGACTTAACAAAGGCTGAAGATGTGTTTAGAAACAGCGAAGGTGGTGAATCACCAGGCCCAGATCCAAGGATTCAGACACCTCAGAACCGGAGCCTTCTTCTTGCCACATTCCAGGTGGAGGGAGACCCCGTGTTTCAACCCAGCCAAGGCAGGAACGCGCACACATGCACTCCGGGCTTTGTGTTCTGGAAAACAGGATCAATTATACAGAGAAGATGCCGTGGGCGTCTCAGAACCCAACACGCAGGGTGTTAATCCAGCTGTAACCATTCACTCTCATTGCGCATGACTTTTCTGGAAGACATTCCCCGAAACTTTGCAGAAGAAAAAAAAAAATCTCATGATCCACTCAAAAGCCAAAGGACTGTTCCTACTCTTTTGTGGGTGAGAAGCCAGTTCCTTGTCACTTCTTTTTTTTTTTTAAGAGCATAAAGCAGAGGAAAAGAGGGGAAAACAAGAGGGGAAAAAGTCAGAAGACATGTATTAAGGTATTTTGAAATCTGTTCCTCTTACCATGTTTAGTATGATCCTAGATTTGAAAATCTAGAAAAAAGTGTGTTTTATAATATTTGCAAATGGTCCAATAGTGTGGAAAAGGAGCCTGCCTGAGATAGTCGGTTTCTTGAGCTACTTCTTTTAATCAGAAAAGTAGCAACAAAGCAGTTTCCTTTCTGCCCCCACAGGCCGGCACCCCTACAGTCCATGAGTCATAAAATCGCTCCTGGAAGAGCCAGTTCCATCAAGGCTTCTCAGCAACTCTCCATTACGTTCCCCAGAGACCTGGAGAGATGGCGCCAGAGAACAGCCCAGCAGGAATCTGTGGGAGTGAAAAGCAAACAGGAAGCCTGAGACCCTAGGAGGTAGGAGCACTCTGAGAAGGAGGAAAGTTCTGGAAGCTACGGTATTATCGGAACCATCATCTAGGGTATAGAGATGAAATACTGCCAAGGCTTGGAAACTTGATGCCCTCTCCAGACTCCCCCATGTTATAGGTGATGTTAAATCTGAGGTGAAAAGACGTTAATCAATTTGTCAAAGTCACACTTTTATGACTTAGTACTGGTCCATATCAAGGATTTGCCTTTTCAGAGGATTTTCCAGGTTGTAAAGTAAGACCAGTGCAGATTCAGCCCAATACCATCTATCTTTTATAATGAATGGTGAGAAAGATGTTCATCTTGAAGAACTTGGGTACTGCCAGAGCCTCCAGTTCCTTCTAAATCAACCAAACAGTGGTATCCTCAATACATTTTCAAGGTAGAGGATAATTTATCCTTCTCCAAGCTTCAGAAAACCAAACAATCCTGCATGGTACATGTAGTAAATCTGAAACAGAATATGTAATGACGGTAGCACCTGGCACATGGTAGGTACTTAGTGCATGTTTGTGGGATGAAAAAAACAAATGACCGAAACCAAGTATTTGGGCCAATTGAAAATAGATTATATCCTCTGAAACAGTAAGTTCTGACACCTCTTAGGGAAATAAAAGCCCTTTGGCATAAATATAGGCAGCATCATGAATATTAAAAGGAACTTCGATCCAGAGAGCTCTGTATTGGGCATGGCACCCAACGAGCTGTGTGATGGTGGGGAGGTAAGTTAACTCTTCTGTGTTTCAGCTACAAATAAAACTTTTAAAAAACACCCTCTAAGGTTAAAGGGTTATTTGTGTAAACTAAGTGATATAGTGAATATGAAGCTACATTTATAAAGTTTAAAATACTGGACTCAGGTATTTGCACTACACAGATACAATATATTTAATCCTCACAGCGCTTTGTACCCAGCTTTAGTGTAACGCTTACCCCACTATTCTCTAGGAGCCAAGATTTAAGGGACAGCCCTCACCACCGTGTGCTAGCACTATGAAAGGTCCTGGGCACGCACCGATAAGACAAAGAGAAAAATCTTTGCCATTGATTTTAAGCAGCTCTCTCCCATTAGTGTGTATGTTTTAAAGGAATCTGATTCTCTTCACATCTAACCTAGTGACTGGCCCTAGTTTCGTGACTGCCACACAGTAGGCTGTTATTAGATGACCATTAAGTGCATGCATGGTGGGAGGGATGAAAACAAATGCAGCAGTGGGATAATCGACCCATCCCTCGGACCCAGATTAGTAAAATTCCATAATATGCTGAGCTGAAGACAGCAACAGCCTCAGGCCTCTGAGGTATGTGTATGTTCCTCAGCTGGAGCCAAATCCCAGACCCTGGAGAGCATGGAAAGCCACAGTTCAATTCATGAGAGGACGTGCCAAAGCCCAACCCCAGCTGCACACTGACTTGTCGGAAAACTTACCAAATTCCCTTCCAGAGGGTTTGCTGTGACCACTATCTCAAATGGAGTTCTGGTCACATGTCAGACTTGGATGCCAAGTCCTTGTCCACAGATTGTGGGATGAGCAATTCCATCCTGACAGATGTGATCCCTGGAGTACTTGAAGTGACAGTGTGGAGTTTTCCATTCCTCCAGACAACCGGCAAATACGTGCTGATCTGATTTGGCTTAAATGAAGGCCCGACAGCCTTCTCCTCCCTAGAAGTGTCATCTCAACTGGAGATCAGCCAGGGTGTCTTTGCAAGTTGTGGGTTCTCAACTTTCTAGAACTGGTGGGGGCTGGGAAATCTGCAGCATTAATTGGATATTAACTTGTCATTCCTCCTCCAGGGTGGTTAGTGTTGGTCAAAGGCATGTTATTTTTAACCAACTTTATGTCTAAATGGCTACATACCTCATTACTTCCTAGGTGGCTGTCAATCTTTGCCTTTATTGAACAAACGTGAACAATTTTTGAGCACTTGCTATATACCAACCACTCTTCCAGATTCTTTGCAAGTGTCTACTCATTTACTGCTCATGCATTCCTTCAAGGTAAGTACTATCATTTCCCCCAGTCTGCAGATGTGGTGATAGACACCCAAAGCGGCTAAGAAACTGTGTTCACGGTCTGGATTGTTGCAGGAGCTGTCGTGTCAGCTGAAACACTATTTGATGAAAGACTGTGCACTTTGGAGAATAAAAAGGCTCTGTTCCTTTTCAGGAATGAGTCATTCTAAGGTATCTTCTATGGGATTTAAAGGACGAAGGCAGGGATGGAGTGGGAGGTCCAAAAGGAAAAATACATTGGGAATAATGCATTCACATCGGCACCTTTAACCAAGGACAGAGGATATCAAGGAAAGTACACCTGCGAGATGTGGTAGGATCTTTTCTCAGATTCAATCTTGGTCATTTTATGAATAGACCTCAATAAACCCCAAGCATGGAGTAACATATATAAATATAGATAGACATAGGTAGATATAAATGATAGATATAAATAGATAAATCAGACTCTGATTTAAGAATAACTTCCTACCCTGTGTTAATTGGAAAATAATCATAGATCCTCCTACACAGAATGAAAGAGGGTAACTTAGCCCACATCAAGAGTCCCAGTGATCAGCCTTGTTGAAGGAAATGCCACACCCCCTGGAGACAGGTCTTCCTCATAAAGAAGTAGCTCTGCCTTTGCTATTTACCCACCTACCCTTGCTGAACATCATTAAAACATTAAACCGTCATTTAACCTGAGAGATAAAATTTAGCCCTGAAAATGTACTTCCAATTTTTTTTCTTACCAGTTTATCACCTATAGCTAATCCCTTTCTTCCATCAGAAACCCTTGTCAAAAACTGATGGTTATCGCATGCTAATTTCACCACAAATACCTGATCTGAATTCTAAGTAATTAGCAAATCAGGTAACCTGTGAGATGCTGATCTTTTTTTATAACCACAAAAAAGCTTGTCACGGAGGATATTTTAGTTCAAGAACATTTCCAATCGGGAAACCTAACATCGTGTTCCGAAATACCACACTGTATTGTATTCATACATTCAGGTGACATATTGACTGAGCATAATAATGCATCTTCACGGTTGATGTGCAGTGACAACGACGTGTGCATTACGTGTGTTTTACCAGTTTGGGCAGCTGCCCATAAACAGGGATTGGCTATCACCAAATTCATTTTGTGAGGTTCGGGTTTCCATTGTGAATGAAAAGCATTTGTTTGCTCAACTGGAAGTATGTATGTGTACTGAGGATTTTCATTTTGTGAGGATCTGAAGATGGGTACACTCAGATGATAAAAGACAAAATTCCTACATAATTCTGAAAATCAAACTCTTGTGTAGTGGACCCTGGGACAGAATATGACTCATTCCAGTCCCTTCTCTGTGATCAGCAGCTCTGTGACCTCAGTTTCCTTACGTATAAAATGGGAATGCAAACAAACACCTACATCAAAAGGTTGTAGAGACGAATAAAAGAAATGACGTGACAATGTCATGCAAACTTAAATCAAAACTCCACATAAGCTCTCACGTTCCTGGCAGGAATCACCAATCCAAGAACTGACAGGATCTGCTTCAAACAAACAAACAAAAATAACAGCAAAGTTGCATAAACCTGCTTCCATTACTGATGCTCATAAAGCAGTTCTCTGTTTATAGATATCAGCTTGTGAGGTCTATAACCTCTGGTAGTATACATAGAGTAACTATGAGGTGAGAAAGATAAATTTTTTATAATTTACAAGTTCATATTACATATTTTCACAGCACTGTTGTTTTAACATTGAACTACATTTCACACTATAGTTATCTTACTGAGTTTTAATATTCTGTAAATATGTTTATTCTTATTATAATTTCAAACAAATATAAAAATATCTTGAAAACCAGAATTCTGCAAATGCTAAGCATGAAACAAGGGCAAAGAAGGGGATTTGGCTGAGAATGCCATGAGAACCTGATGCTTGGCCCGTAGCTGGTGCTCACTGCCTGCTTGATGAATAAATGGATGAGTGAATCAACTACAGAGGTGGTAAGAAACATGGTGGCAAGTGGAGAATTTCAGAACTGCACGCTATTTTAGAGCTATCATAACTGATCATAGAAAAGATGGAGAATTCTTTGAGTGGGAATCTTAGAGGGTTATGAAGAGAGCTGTGTTCACAATTGAAGATATAAAAGTCACAACGCAGAGTGAACACAAAGAAAATTATTTCTATTTCTTCACTAAGACCCAACCAATCATTTGCCCAGTGAACGATTTCCCATGGAAAGCTGGGCAGGATGTTTCTGGGAGAAGTACCAATGTAACAAGCCCACTTTGCACTGGAGCAAGCACAGACGTTTGGAGGCAAGCTCCCATGGAAAGCCAACCGTATTTCACTGAAGCAACAGGACAGGGGTTTTGGTGCATTTGGGAGGCAGGGGGTCTGGCAAAATAGGGGGCATCTTCCTACTCAGAAGCCCAATATGTAAAACAAGAAAAAGCCAAGATGCTTTGATTGAAGCAATGGGAGGAGAGATGAGGCTGGAGCCAGAAGGACTGTGGATCCCATATCAAGTCCCAACTCCATGGTCCCCCAAACGGTGGGGACACTGCTCTTGTGGACTATCTTTCTGAATTTTTTTTGAGAGCTTTACAGCAATATAGGGCAGAAAAGCAGGCAGTAGCCACCTTGATCCAAGGTTTGACTGTATTTAGGCAGCATGATATAAAATCAGAAGAAGCTGAGTTTTGGATTTGAGAGACCTGGGTTCAAATGCTGGCTCTGCCATTTTCCAGCTACCTGGGCAAGTGCTGACCCTTTCTGAGCTCAGTTTTGTCTTCTGTGAAACAAGAATAAGTAACATGTATCCCACAGCCTGGCTGGGAGAATGTAATGAGATAATATATGCGCATTCACATAGCATGTGCTCCATAAATCAGTTTTCTTCTCCTCCTATCTTTTCTTAATGTTTTATTGTTTTGACCGTTCTTATCTCTACCATTGGGCTTGGGTGCGTGTAACTACAAAAATAGAATCTCAAAAAAAAGTCCTTATGTATTATTTGAATCTTTAAACAGTAAGCAACTTAGATTGTAGATAATGTGAAGATGCTAATTACAGGCAATTTCTTCTCACAGCCAATATGAAGTTCAAATCTATTAGTCCAAGACATATTTATCTTCCCCCCATGAAAGCCACTTAAAAACACAAACTCATGGGGTCCAAATAAAAATACATATCATATTTTTATTTGGCAACAGTTCAATAAATTATGGTATAACCACTATGAACTGTATATCTAGCCACAGAAAATCATGTTTTTGAACCATTTGTAATCACATGGCAAATGCCTAAGATACAATATTTGATGCAAAAGGAAGAACGCAAATAAGCAAAAATAAAAATGTAGATATACACATCTATATGTTAGAAGTAGTCCTAAAAGTGGATATTTTATTGTTATCATTTTCTATTCCAAAATGAGCATATACTTTTGCCTGTAATCAGAAAAAAATAAAAGATGGCCTTAAAATATTTCACAGTATAGAAATGATATAACTCCCATGAACTCTAACAAATGTGCTTTGCAGTATAATATGTAACTGTTCCCTGTTGAAGGCATCCATGTAAAATCATTAATCCCACAGAAAGATGTGTCTGGTAATGATATGGTCTGGTCCTCAGTCCTGGGTCATTACAGTGGTTATGGTTTCAAATGAACTAAAAAATTTTGAAAGCAAAAGAAGAAATATCTTAGTCTGTATTTTAATAGACTCTAGCCTTGACAAAAGGCCACACACAAAAGCACCTGCAAAGGCTCCCGTTCAGGAAGGAGATGCTGCCAGTAGGGGCATCTCTGGCGCTAACAGTGGTCTCAGTGAGGGACTCTACCGACTGTGAGCTACATAAGGGAGAAAGGTGACAGCCATCTATGGCCCTCTCTTTTAGCCTTGACATTTAAAAACAACTTTAACAAATTAACAGAATTCTAGATCTGGCTCAACCCAAACCAGCCGCATCTTATTATGGCTAAAGAAACCAAGGTAGGAAAAGGTTAAGTGTTTTATTAAATATCTATGGACCCACAGTTAGCAAAAGACCTGAGACCATAAACAGTTTCCCAACACACAATCCAATCCTCCTTCACTTACCTAATAATTGCTTTGGCCAGCTCAATAGGTGAGCTGTCTATGACCAGTTTCCAGCTACTTACAAGTCTTCAGCATAAAACTGGAAACAAGGCCACTATTACTGAGGAATTTGGCAGAACACAGAATTGTTGTATGCTCCATTTAATAGGGTCAGAGCAGGTCTCGCCACCTATGCGTCACTCACTGCACTCAGCGAAACGACTCATAAGGTGCAGGGACCTGATTTATGTTGGGTGATAAGTCAATGAATGAATCAATCAGCGCCAATGGCTCCAAGTAGCAACAGAAACACACTTAACCTAGTAACACGTCATGATTTCCTTCCACCTATGTTAGAGGGGTTTTAAAAAATTCTACGTGCTATCTTCCAGTTAACTATCTATTTCTCTGTTTATCCGTGTGTGGATATGTTTGCATTTATCAGTTGCTTTAGCATCCATATACCAAGTCATGAAAGGCCACATAGAAATTAAATTAACAAGGGGCCTGTGTCCCAGAGCAGAGCCCAAGAGGATCCATGTTCCAGGAGACACCAGTTGGTCAGGGAAAATAGAACACTAGAGATTAGCATCATGATGAGACAGGGCACCGGGCAGTATCTGTTCAGAGGTAAGTCAGCATTCCAGAAGCCATAAATTCCTCCACATAAAGGCCTCAGAGGGCAGGACATGTAGAAGGTTCTGGAATCTGACAGATTAGAAAAGGGAAGAAAACACCACCAGCAGCCAACACGTAGACCCGAGTCTAATCGTCAGATGAAAGCAACTTGAGATTTGTACTTCCTACTTAGGAAGGGGGAGACGCTGAGGGAAGAGACGAAATTGAGACCAGATGTGTGTTGAGCAGGGCACACAGGTGACACAGAAGCAGTGGTAGCTGGTCGGGGAGGAATCACGGCTGCGGGTTTGCGCAAGGGCAATGACGACTTCCACAGTGTCATAGGAAATCCGGAGTCATCTTCTCATCTCAAAACCATCACACAGCTCACACACAATCACACACCATTCATTGAGAGCATTTTACACACAAAGGACCACACTGAGCTCTTAACATGTCATTTATTTCTCCAAAAAGAGACTGTTGCCCTTGTGATTCACATGGAGAAACTGAACCTTGGCTGAGATGAAATGACTTGCCCAAGGTAACACAGCAAGCCATAGAGGGATTTGATCCAAATTACTCAGATCACTGAGTCTGGGATCAATAAACTGTTGGGTGTTTAAATGCCTATGCAAACAAAAAAACTCCAAAACATACACAAGATCTTACAACTGGAGGTTTCATCTCTCAAGAGAGCGTAGGTGTCACTGCATCAATGGTGCAGCCAACAGGTGAGCCCAGGTGGCTCAGTGGCCTGTCTCAAATCAAAAACATGTGGAGCCTGTATTCTTAATCTTTTTCTGACTTTGAGTATAAGGTTTCATCAGCACTTTAGAGATATTTTCCACATTTGTTGTCTCTCTCTAGTGTTCAAACCCAAAACTTACCAGCAGTGGCTGGCAGGCTGAAAATATTCATATGTGGTAAAACCACTCTTCCCCATACTGATTAGAAAGATTCGGGGTGAAGGGTTGGTGGAATTTTTAAACAGTAAAAACCTTGCTTTTCCCTGAACAACCAGGTGTCATTGCTTTTTTTTAAAATCAAGAACAGTAACACAAACGTAAGCAATGCAACCATTGCTGTATGCAGGCCCTGCTTTTATGAAAAGGCTAGAACACTTCGCAATTAGGACAGCACTTGTACGCTCTTAAACACCTACAGGCCCTTTGTTCCTGCTGGGTAGATCATACGAGCTCTGGATGAACTTGCTCCAGCAAAGCCCTTTCCTTCCTGAGCAATGCTAGCTACATTTTTTTTCTCAATCTCTGACACAGTTATCACAAATTCTGAATCAGTAAGGCCTAAATTAACACTATGTTCTGCACCAGATTATATAGAAGGCTACCATGAAGGGCTGAAGAGATCTGGAAGCTGAAAGACTGATTCCTGAAAAATTAAGAGAGGTATGGAGCAATAACAGAAACTTAAAATGTTCCAGGTAATTAGAGAGCACTTTCCAAGAAGCACCACAAAATTGCAAGTGCCCATCAATACTAAAGAATACCAGGCCACTGACTGTACAGCAGAGAACCTTTCCAAAGACAGATTGGCAGCTTTGCCCAAGGCACCCTGCACCCTGCACCACCTCCCCCTCTCCTGCAGCTCCATCACACCCTCTCAAGCTCCTACTGAGAAGTAGGCATCCTGCTTCTCTCTGTAGTTCCCCTAGCAAACCCCAAGAAATAAACTGCCGTCATTGTGAAACACAGAATTTGTGTGTGAAAGGACAAAATTTCATCCTTTTCATCCTCCTGCTGCCTCAGCACAGGGGGTCTCTTCCCCATGTTGACACCACACCAGGCGTCAGGGGGCATAAGTCAGTTTTCCGTGAGATTTGGGCTGGAAAAACTGTTTGTGGCTGCAACTCCAACTGTCAGCCACTGGGATTATTTCTTGTTGGGATTATAGCCCCATCTTCTCAACAGTTCAAAAGTGGCTGTGTGTATCCTGCTCCCCTCTTTATTTCCAGAGCATTTCTGAGATTGTAGAGCTGCTAAGCCTCACCGAAGTCAAGGCCTTCATCTAACTCCTCCTTTTCATCCAGAGTCTTTATCCTAGACCATGGCCAGTAGTCGCGGGTTTCAAAACTCTTTTTTCCATAGAACTTTTACCCTCAAGAAATTCCATTCTAAATGCCAATATGTAAAATAGATCAAAGGCCTAATTAGAAGAGAGTTGGAGACCTGGGGTCCCACCAATCCCCAAGGCTGGAGAACCTAAGCGTTCTGTGGATGACTTGACAGTGGAAACACAGGAACACGACTAGGGAGGGGAGGGGTTCATAAAAATGAAAGAGGGGGAAACAATATCCCACTTTAAACACAAAAGCTGAAAATGTTCAACCCATTCTTAATTGCACAGGGCATGTGGAAATATCACACTCAGAGGCCTGTCTTACAAAAATTAATATCTACCCCTTACTCTAGACACTCACAGAGATCTCATTTAATCCCCACAACTTCTATCCGTGGTTTACAGATTTTCAGCTTATGGATGAAGAAGGTGAAGCCCAGAATGATGAAGTAACTTGCCCAAGACCACATAGACCTAAGTGGCAGAAGTGTGACTTTAGCTCGACGTGGGACTCTGAAACCTTTACTCTTAATGCATGCTGGGCTGCCGCCAGACGCAAGTTTTTCAAACTCTTCTGTGTGGGACCTATCAGTGCAATGAAAGAATATTCTAACATGTGGGGGAGAAATGTAGCAAATGTAAACGCTGATGCCATCTTTTTTTTTTTTTTTAAGACTGAAACATTTCAAGAACTCTTTCTTTAAGAGGTTACTGAGGACCTTGATGAAGAGGTAAGAAAGACACTGACAAGTATTCAGGATCTATGAAACTGACCAGTTTCTACTGAATACCTACTACACGCCCAAGTGCCAGAGGGACACAGATGAATGCGTCTCTTGGAGTGCCAGAATAATTTCCCCACGTCAGCCTTCTGAATCTGATTAGAGAGGAGGGCCCAGGGACAAACACAAACAAAAACAGGAAAAGACACAGAACAGGAGCAGGCAGAACAGAAGAAAAGGGATGAGGCAGGAGAGGAGCAGTTAATCTTACACAGCATTTGGACTTTTCAAATGTAATTGCACATCCACTGACAACTATTATATCACCTTATATTTACCCGGTGCTTTTTGGTTGAATCTCACAGCACCATGATATTATAGGAAGGGGAAATATAAAACCAAGCTTTATAGCTAAAGAATACGTGGCTTCAGAGAGGTCATCTTTCCAAAAGTCACAGAGCTAGTTAGAGGGAAAGCCAGAGCTAGGATCTGGACGTCAGGACTCCCAGCACAGTGCTCATCCCATCACACAGAGGGCTACTTGTGAAGCAGAACATGTCATTTACATGTTATCCACAGCTACAATGCCTGCCAGTGGCCAGCATGGTAATAAAGACTCCATTCTCATGTACATCTCCATCATTAGATTTATTTTTCCCCATCCGCATCCCCGCAACCCGCTCACCAACAATCATCTCAGCCCAGGTATGCTCACCTCTTTTTAAGACCTGCCCTCCCTGAAATTACAATAGAAGATGACAAAGATTGTAGCTGCCAGATGTCTCAAATTGCAGTGAGATACACATAAAAAATCACAGAATCAGCTGCAACCCCAATGTTTCTCTGTTCAACATCCAGTTCTTGTTGTAATGATATCTAATCAGGCCCTGGAATCAGCTGAAATGAGAGCTTCTGTAAAAATCACTGTTCACTTAGTACTCAGCAGTTAAGTCTCTTAAATGTCAACCTGCTAGAAATTATTTTAAAAGCTTTTTTCTTCTTCATTAAAAACCTCAAAGCTATTGAGTCTTCCAGCTGAACCCTGATGTTCATATAGTCCAGAAAATATCAATGTTCTTTCATATATATATATATATATATATATATATATATATATGCTAGATTCGAATAATTTTGAGTTAAAGAACATGTCCACATCACTGGAGACACTCAGGTTAATACTAAACATTGAGTTCCTTATCCAGATATTTTTTAGCTTTTAGAACTCTTTAGCGGATGCAGATAATTTGGCCAGGAGGTTTTTTGTTTGTTTGTTTGTTTGTTTTAAATTTTACTGAGAGGTTTCTCTACAACCAGGGCTCTGGCTAAATCCACTAGCCCTACAATTTGGCTATGTGACCACCAGGTGGTGATAGTGTGCCACAATCCAGGACCAGCAAGGTTGGCATGAGTGAGCTTTCCCCACACTTTCTATGTTGAAAACCAACCTCTCACTTAATCCCCTGCCACATTTGAGGTGTTAATTTTAGTACAGCATCTCGACCACCACCTCTGGGTTAAATTCTTCATAATCTGTGCAAATGAAAGCTAAGCTGGCATTCAGAGCCCTCCAAGTGGTCCCACCCCTCCCACCACTCTCCTACACAGTCCCTCTATTAAAGTCACACTTCAATGCATGTTTCCTGCACATCCACACAGATGTAAAAATTGTTCTAACATTTCTTGCTTCTGTATATTTGCTCTTGTGGATATCCCCTAATGTTCACCCACCTTTTCCGACACCTATAAAATATTTGGAAACACTTGCTCAGACAAAACTCCACCAAACAGTTATAAAAGCCCAGAGTTCTACTAGTATTTAGGGATATGCTGAGGGTTGTTTCCTGTAGAAAACTTGTTTTTTTTATATATATATACACACACACACATACACAATATATGCACATACATATATACATACATATACATACATATGTAATTCATTACATATATAGACATATATACGTGTGTGTGTGTGTATATATATGTATGTTATGTATTTGAGATGGAGTCTCGCTCTGTGGCCTAGGCCGGAGTGCAATGGAGTGATCTTGGCTCATGCAACCTCCATCTCCCGGGTTCAAGTGCTTCTCCTGCCTCAGCCTCCCTAGTAGTTGGAATCACAGGTATGCACCACCATGCCCAACTGATTTTTGTATTTTTAGTAGAGACAGGGTTTCTTTCATCATGTTAGCCAGGTCGGTCCCGAACTCCTGAGCTCAAGTGATCCTCCCACTTTGGACTCCCAAAGTGCTGGGATTACAGGTGTGAGCCACTGTGCCCAGCCCTTGTATTACACATTAATCTTGATATTTTTAGGATAAATAATAATGAGTGTGTTGATGAGAGCTGTCACATAACTTCCCTTATCGACTTAGCTATATCTCTTGAACATCTTTCCATGTCATTAAATGATACATGAAGCATTTTATGGTTCCCCCTCACCAGGAGTCTGCTGAGTCTGGAGGACAGTATGCTGGGCTTGGAATCAGAACACTGAGCTTCAGTCCTGGTTTTGGCAGGTGCTAGCTGTGTTTGGCAAGTTATTTAACCTCTCTGAGCTGCAAGCCGCATGGGCGTAATACTTACCTCCCAAAGTCTCTGACAGCCTAAAGGAAATCACTCATCTAATCATTTCTAGCTTGGAACCTGCCTTGCAGTGACCTCTCAATTATTACTCATTTCTCTCCACTTAGTTGATGTGATTTCTTTCTCCCTCCAAGTCACACCACTCTTTGAACCTTCCTGTGCCTCCATCCTGCTGGATCTCGCCTTAGAGGAGTTTGGGAACTTGCTGTCCTCCCCCTGCCAAAGGATAAGAACACTCCCGAAGGTAGGGCTGGCCTGACTCCTCTGGCCCCAGGGATCCCCTTGCACATGCTGAGTTCCCTACAGACACCAGGCATCTGTGGAACCGAATGAGGAACCCAGCCTCCCTTCCCCTTAACCCTTGCCATTCTGGGCCTTGCACTCTCGCAGCCCTGTACAAAGCTTGGAAAAAAAAAAGTCTGGCCTCTTTTCAGGCTCTGCCTTGACTTGATGTTTAAAAATACTTTCAGTCTGGAGCTTGGCTCTTTGGGGTCCTGATGATACCTCCCTGCCTAGGATCCTCTGCCTTACAGCTTGTCTCTTGGCGGCCAGCTGTGCCTCCTCTTCTGCAGGTTCCTCACCTGTAGTAGCAGAGGATAACCTTGCTAAGTGAGAGGAAAAGCAGTATCCCCTCTCTGTTCCTTCCTCACACGGAACATGGACACCACAGCCATGGCAGGGAACTAGTCCATGCTGGGGCTTTCTCCAGCCTTTCCAGCCTTCATATTTCTTTATTGTTGTTTGTGGCTTGGTTTTGTTTTTCCATTTTCATGAAAAAAACAAAAAGCTTTCCTTTTTTGGCTCTCCTTTCAGCAGTTGATTGATTTGCACTGGATGCTGAAGCCACTTCCTCTTTTTCCTTCAACACCCCCAGCAACTGTCTTCCTTATAAACAGCCTCAGAAAGAAAAAAAAAAAAAAACAGCTCACATTAAAAGTACAGGGCACCCGGGGAAGAAAAATCCATTGGATTTCATCAGGAAGTATGATGTTCCTTGAGCAGCATCCCTGGGTGGACCTTTCTGTTGACCCTATCAAGGCTGTAAAAGTGAAAAGAACCCCCAGAAAGCAGCTGTCACTCTGCAAGACACCTACTCCCAGAGGTGCAGTGTCCATCAGATTAGTTCTTAAGTGTGTGTACTAGAATTGGACGTGGGTGTGTTTACATCTGCACTGCCTCCCAGCTGTGTGACCGAAGGTGAGCTGCCGTGTCTTGCTGATCTCCAGTTTCCTCATTTGTCAAATGGGTGGAGTCACAAGACTTCCAGTATTAGTTTCCTGTGGTTGCTATGATCAATTACCACAAACGTAGTAGCTTCAATCAATACAAATCTATTAACTGTTCTGGAAGTCAGAAGTCTTCAAACCAAGGAGTTGGCAGGTTTGTATTTCTTCTGAAAGCTATAGGGAGAAATCTGTTTTCTTGCATTTTCTACTTTCCACAGGCCACCTACATTCTCTTTGCCTTTCTTCCATTTCCAAAGCCAGCAGTGTAGCATCTTCAAATCTCTCTTTCTCTTCCTGTCTATGTGTCCTATGCTTTTGTTATTAAATCTCCTTCTTTCACTCTGACTCTCCTGCCCGCCTCTCATAAGGACCTGTAATTACACTGGGCTCACCCAGTTAATCCAGGATCATCTCCCCATCTCATGGTCCTAATTTAATCGTATGTGCAAGGTCGTTTTCCATGCAAGCTAACATATTTCCAGGTCCTGGGGATTAGGGTGTGGCCATCATTAGGGGGCCGTTATTTTGCCAATCATACTTCTCTCATAGTCATTATGAAAATATTAAAAAGAGCATCTATGTGTATTTTTCAGCACGATCCTGGCACATTGTAAGAGCTCCAAATACATAGCCATGATTATATCAAGACACTAATACCAGCACTAGCAGTCAGAAGAGAAGTGGCTGTTAATGCTTAGGTAGGTAAAGCAGGGCCCTTTGGATCAACCTTGAATTAAAGCAAAAGGAAGCGTAATTGGGCTGGAGAGTGCACAGAGACATCCTTTTACAGTTCCATATCCTCACTCTTCATTTTAAAAACCAATGTTTACTGGGCACCCTCTGGATATCATACTTTTCATTCCTCATAATAGTCACTTCTGGTAGCTATTACAGCCTTATTTTACAGGTGAAGACAGTCAGACTGAGGTTAAACAATTTGGTCAGATTGTTCAGCTAGGGACCAGCAAAGGCAGGATTTGAACTTGCTTTTGTCTGATTTAAGCCCGTCCTCTTTCCAGGCTCCAGGACTTGGTGTCATGCTGGCTCATACACACTTTGATCATCAAAACTACATCAGACCTGCCCCACAGGCAGCTGGCACACTCGGCTTTCAGGGCAGAAATCAAGTTCTTCCTTCTCCGGTGTCCTCCACAGCCCTTCACCCATTCAGGGGCACATGGTGGGTGGGCCATGCCATCCTTGCGATCTTGCTAGGAACAGGAAAGCCCAATGAGAGGCATAAGTGCTTCAGGGGCAAGGGTTCTTAGCCCTGGCATGCGTCAGAATGACCTAGAGAGCCTGCTAAACCAGACTGTTGGCCCCACCCCCAGAGTTCAGTAGGTCTGTATTTGCATTTCAAATATGAACCCTGGTGATGCTGATTCTGCTAATCCAGGCCCACACCCTGAGAACCACCCCTCTGCAGGGATCTGGAAGTAAATATACTAGAGAAGAATACATTGCTCAGACGTGGAGTATTAACACTCGCTGGTCCCCATCCACTCCACTTTTGGACTTCTATGGATCCGCTAGCCCTGCTTGACTAATACTTCCCAGCAGAGCAGCAGGGGTGGCCTTCTCCCCATAACCTATGACACATTGCTCACTGTCCAGTGCTCCTCGACGTGGCCCCCACTGGGAATCTTAGCTTTACTGGCCACATCTTTAGCAGAGAGGCCTGGGTCATCTGTCCTCCCTGTCTCTTCAGCTCAGCCAAACAATAACATACAGCACAAGACACAAAACGTTGCCTTTGGAAATGAGGCAGCAGGGGAGAGGAACAATGCCTTTAAAAGGGCAAAGTTTCTTCGGGACACCGATCCTCAACATCTCCCCCTGCAGCTCCAAGTCAAGGCTTGCCAGGGTTCAAGTTCTCAAGTGTGCTCCAGTGGTGTTACTTAGATGTGACCCTATAGGCTGAAGGGCATGCATATTAGCATATTTTGCAACAGCTGTTGATGAAGATTTTAAGTTTTGCTCAGGGGACCAGTTGCAGTGAGAAGCATTTTATGAGAATACATATCGTAGACATCCGAGTATGTTTCCAAGAGAAAATAAAGTTGAAGAAACAAAAAAAATGGTATAGTGTTCTTACACAGCAGATGAATATTTAATACACTGGAAGATATCTTTAAGAGAAAAAAATACCCTTTACAATTTTACATGCTTCCTACAATAGCAATCCATAAACAAAATGACAACCACTATAGCCACCCATATAAATACCACGTATTTCATTATCCCTTTCTCACAGTGGCACAAAGACCAGTGGCTACATGAAGTATCACGAAAACATAAATTAGGGGTTATAAATAGCATATTTAAAGGATGAGGCCGTCTATATCAGTTGGCTTAACATAGGCCGAGAACAAGTCTGAGGAATTGATAAGACAGGAGGGAAACTCAGGTAGTATATGCAGATCCCAGGACAGCAGCCCCCCGATGCTCCAAGAGGGGCTCTCGAAACAGAGTTTGAGGGGGCTAACGTGGATTTCTCAGGGGCCCGGAGGAACGATCCTACTTTCAGGTGACCGTTGCCACCTCAGGATGGACCAATTCACAGACTCCTTATCACTATTTTTAACTTCTTGGCAATATAACCAGACAATGGGAAAATCGCCCAAAGTAAATACATACTCTCATTTGATTCTTCTCCTGGCAAGTAGTTTTCTACTATTTTCTATTAGAATCATTTCCAGGATAAATCACACTTCAGAGGCAGAGCTTAAGTCTAAGGGTCCTCTAAGGAGCATGCATCCTGGGCTGGGAGGAGGTGCAAGAAGGCATATCTTTGCTCTCTGCTGTAGACGCTGTGTCCAAGCAACTCCTTTGAGAAGCCTCTGCAAGTTTTTCACCTTCAAGCCTCCTTCGTCACTATTATTTTTCCCCTGAGTTTTGCTACCAAACAAAATTACCTGTAGTAATATATAATTATTTTTCCATGAGACAGTGTAATATTGATAATATTTTTGTGGTTTTTAAATTGTATTTTGTTTTTCCTTTTCCATCTCTCTTCCTGGTATTAATCACATCTTTGAACATTCTCTTTACACTAGGCAGTGAACAAGGATCTTCTCACATAATGCTCATCTCAACCCTATGAGCCGGGTACCACTATTACCCCCATTTTATTTATAAGAAAACAGGATCCCAGCAGTGAAGTAACTTGCTCAAGATCTTGCAGCTGGAAAGCGCTGGTGCGAACCTAAAACCCAGATCTGTCTTCAAAGTCCATGCTTTCAACCACTGCACTCTGCAGCCTGAATTCACGCATGTCACCATACTAAGTTATTACAGTTCCCTATTAAAGAGAAAACTATTTAAACTACTTTAAAACTTATGAAGGAGAAATGCGTAACTTGCCTTAGAATTTTTTAAACATCTAAAATAGTTTTCAGACGTCTCATTCAAGTCTTCATGGACCCCTAGCTGTCCTAGACCTCACATTAGAAATCACTGACCTAGACTCAACTGAACGTCATTTGCTATGTGAATCTTCTAGGTCTGCTCAAAATACCTAGTTAAAAATATGTCTGATGCTCTGGAATATAAAGTCAAATAAAATTAAAATACTGAAGGACATTCAAGTCTCTTTTTCTGAGTGTGTGAGATAAGGACCTGCTTTGTCGCCCAGGCTGGAGTGTAGTGGTATGACCATGGCTCACTGCAACTTCCACCTCCCAGATTGACAGATCCTCACACCTCAGCCTCCTGAGGAGCTAGCACTATAGAGATGTGGGGCCTGTGCCACCATGCCTGGATAATTTTCTGTAGAGAGATCTATGTTGGCTGGGTGCAGTGGCTCAAGCCTGTAATCCCAACACTTTGGGAGGCCAAGGTGGGTGGATCACAAGGTCAGGAGCTCAAGACCAGCCTGACCAACATGGTGAAACCCCATCTCTACTAAAAATACAGGCATGTGCCATCACACCTGTAATCTCAGCTACCCGGGAGATGGAGGTTGCAGTGAGCCATGATCGTGCCACTGCACTCCCGCTTGGGTGATAGAGAGAGACTCTGCCTCAAAAAAAAAAAAAGTTCTACGTTGCCTGGGCTGGTCTCCATCAAAGCTCTTCTTAAACTGGTCCTTTCTACCTTTTCAGATCCATCTTCCAGAACTGTGGTATGCACACTGTGTCTGAATCACAGGTGAAGGGCTGGGAATCTGTGCTTTAGGCAAGCTCCCCAGGACACCTTTACTGGCAGAAACTCTGAAACACATTTCCATCCTGTTCATGGCCATTCACACACATGGTATGACCTCCTGGGGCAACTCACCATTTACAAGGCACATTACCTTCTCTCTCAGCTTTGTGCCAGGGTTCATGCCCATTCTCCAGCCTGATACGTATATCTCATGTTTTCCTCCCAGGCCCAGCTCAAAGGTCTCCTCTGGAAAGCCTTACCCGCTGGCTTCTGTTAGAATGTACCACATCCCACCTGCCCCCACAGCACCCAGCTTACATTCCACCTTCTTTCATGGCGAGCCATTTCCTAGTCTCACCCAGTGGACAGTAAGCTCTTTAAGAGTTAGGCTGGTTCTTACTAACCTTAGCTTCCCCAGCTCTTAGCCCACCACTGGCCATAGAATGTTCTTAATAAGGATCGGCAGATTTGATTTGTCACTGGCAACCACGAGTAGCCACTATGCTAGAAACAGACTTCTCCCTTCTCACGCAGCTTATGCCACTGGCAAAAGGGGGGCGGGAAATGTGATCCAGGATTAATAATGCACAAATGGTTCTCAGGAACTAGTATATCACTGTGTCAAAACTTCCTGTCATAAATTCTGACAAAATATTTTAGTATTTGCATTTGTCATCATCAACCACGCTCATACATAAAATGGAGCAAACGACTCCTGCGCCTGATTACACCTTCCCAGGCTCCAGTAAACCTCACCCATACAACCTTACATTTTCATCTTGCATCTGTTCCCTAAGGAAAGAGAATTTTACTGATTACAAGCTAATGTTTATTGCATACTTACTATGTTTCAGAGACTAAAGCCTCCACTCTTAGGTATATCTGACCCTCATAATAGCTTTCTGAGGTGGTATTATCATCATTTTCTAGGTGAGAGCACTCAGCCCAGAGAGTTTAAATAACTTGCCCAGTTGCACAGCTATCGAAATTGGGGTTTGAACCTGAATCTGCTTAAGTGCCAAACCCATGTTCTTAACTACTCTGCTAGTTTCTAAATAACAAGAGCCCCATGATTTTACAGGATATAAACGATGACATCAAAATATAAGCGGAAGAAGGAAAGTGTCTGGGTCTATGCTATGGCTAGCTGGAAAACAATATTTCAGAGGTCATGGCTTTGCATCAAATAAGCTCACCCTGTCTAGAGCACAGGGATCATCAGGCAAAAGTCCTGGTGGGCAAGGACAGTACTTCAAGATGCTATGAGGGCTGTGTCCGTGGTCCTGAAAATTTAGGAACCAGTATAAGGCTGCCCAGCCCCGACCTCAGTGAGAACAAATGCCAAGCTGCCTCAAGGGCAGCGTCTCATGAGGCTGTACAAAACACAAGGGCCAAAGAGACTAGGGAGATCCCTCATCTCATTTTCTCATTTTAAAGATGGGGGCCAGCCATGGTGGTTCATACCTATAATCCCAGCACTCTGGGAGGCTGAGGTAGAAGAATTGCTTGAGTCTAGGAGTTTAAGACCAGCCTGGGCAACATAGTGGGATCCCATTTCTAAAAAAAAAAAAAGGCCAAGCATGGTGGTGTGTGCCTGTGGTTTCAGCTACTTGGGAGGCTGAGGTGGGAGGATCGCATGAGTCTGGGAGGTTGAGGCCTGGAGTGAGCCATAATTTTGCCACTGTACTCTAACCTGGGTCACAGAGCAAAGCCCTGTCCCAAATAAAAAAAAAGAAAGGAAGATGTGGAAAGTGAGGCTCACCGAAGTTTTGTGTTTACCCAGGTTACAGAGGTAATGAGCCACAAAGCTAAGACTCAAACCCTTATTTTCTGCTCTGAGTAGGGCTTGTCTTCTTTCCTTAGGCTTTATTTTTTAATCTCATAAGAAAATGTCACAAGTTATTATAGCAGTGAAACAATAAGGGCGTACACAATGAAAAAAAACCTCTCCTATCTCACGCCAACCACAGGCTTCTGCCCTGCAAAGATCACCAATGTCAATGTTTCGATAATATGCCATCATACTGGTTCCTAAATTCATCTACATATCTACAGACAGACAGACACACATACACACACACACACATACACACACACATACACACACACTTTCTTTAACAATTTGGAGTACACAAACATTTATTTACTTTGAATGTTTTAGCACTTAACATGTGTTGAATATATTCCCAGGTCAAGCGGATCTAGCTCTTTCTTATTAAATGCCACTGCACACACCAGTCACGAGGTTGCACACGTGTTCAAACACTCTCTTCTTGGTAGACAGTCAGACTATTTGGTGTTCCCTCTGCATACCACCCTACGGCCATTTACATAATAAACTCTGCTGATACAGGAGTATTCTCTAACTCATTTGGTTTCCTGTGGATCAAAATAAAATCCTGGTCTCCTAAATGGGTGTGGCTGGGAGATCACTTGCTTTTCAGAGACTAATTTCCATTTCCTGTACATCAGATGGTCAGCCCTTTAAGCAAGCCTATTTGCAAAAAGAAAATATTTCTTTCTACTTTCATGTTTCAGAGATGGGGTCTTGCTTACTGCCCAGATTGATCTTGGACTCCTGGGCTCAAGTAATCCTCCCTCCTCAGCCTTCCAAAATGCTTAAGGATTACAGACATGAGCCACCAGGCCTGGCTAAAAAGGAATTTTTTTATCAACTGCTTAAAAACATGCTTACTAAGCCGTATGAACTTGGGCAAGCTGCAGTTTCTTCATCTGTAAAATGGGAAAATAATAACACTTATATAGTTGTATAATTCATAATTAAATGACATGACACATATAATATGCCTAATATGAATAATGTCAGGAACACAATAAGTAAAAATGACTATTATTATTGCTATTGTTAAAATTATGGCATTTATACACAATCAAGAGAGGTACAAAGGTTTTAACATGAAGATTCATGCTTTATATGTCCTGGCCTTATATTAACATGTTACTGCCCTCTCGAACATTCATCGCCCTACATTTGCTGAATGTCTGCCCTCATGGGTCAGGGGAAGGGGATGACAAAGAGTAATGGAACCGGATTCGTTGGCCTTACATGGCTATCAATGGTTGAATATTTAAAAGACATCGAAGACATAATCCTTGCACAGCCATTCAGTGTTTATAACGCACCTTCTGTGAAATGATGGAAGGACTTTTCAGCATCCACAAATAATGCTACTTCCAGCACAGAAGAGGAGGATTTGCCACTCTGGGTTAAGGCTACTGAATCCGAGTGAGCACAAAGGCACTTGGAGGAAAATGCAATTAGAAAAGCAGGTGAGTGGGGAGTTAGGTTTCCAGAAATGCATGTTTAGAAATACTGACAGGCTTGGGATTTTCACCCAAAATGTTTTACATCTTTGAATATGTTTGAAATTTGTGTGGTCTGCACACTCCAGCTTTTGTTTTGAAAGGGAAACTTTATAAATCACTGTATTATTATTACAAATAATTGAACTAAAGACTAATATGTGGTTGCACACATGTTTACAACTATGTGAAAAATACAGCTGTCAGTACCAGGGCCCAGTTTCCATCACATAACTGTTTGTGCATTTTAATGGACATTTGAGTGTTACAAATCAGGGCAGGGTGGGAGTCAAAGAGAGACATAAAATCAAAAAAAAAAAAAAAAAAAACAAGGAAGAAAGGAACCGGAGCCTGACACAGTAATAATCCCATGCAATCCCAGCACTTTGGGAGGCTGAGGTAGAAGACAGATTGCTTGAGGTCAGGAGTTCGAGACCAGCCTGATCAAGATGGTGAAACTTCGTCTCTATTAAAAATACAAAAAATTAGCCTGGTGTGGTGGCGTGTGCCTATAATCTCAGTTACTCAGGAGGCTGAGAATCCCTTGGGCTCAGGAAGTGAAGGTTGCAGTGAGCCAAGTTGCACCACTGCACTCCACCCTGGGCAACAATGTAAGACTCCACCCCCCACCCCCACAAAAAGGAAAGAAAATAAAGGAAAGAAGGAAAAGGCGGAAGAAATGAGGAAGGAAGGCAGAAAAAAACCTGCCTTCCATTTTCTTATTCTTAGCATTAAAGAAGACTCCAAGTGTTACACTGGAAAGTGTGTTTAAAATACTTGGATTCTAAAAAAGAGCAATGAACCTAATGTGTGTTTTTTCAAAATCCTTTGATTCTAAATCCATTCAACTATAAATCTGAGTTATTACTTTGAAAGCTAGCTACACCCTGACTTTCCTAAAGTGATACAAAATATTCAATCCCAGGCCAAGAAAAATCCCAAACCAACCAACAGAAGGCAAGAAAAATTGAATACAGAAGCTTGCAACTTGAATTATTCGGATCCAAGGAAATTAAAACTCTTTCATCCTTTCTCCCAGTTACCTTTTAAAACATTTTAAATACGTTGCCCTAAATATTTCAAAATATAATCCGAAAGTGCTCAAATTCTATTTTATGAGCAGAAAAATATGGATAAATATACTGATTTTATCTAGAATGCTCACAGCCATTTCTTTCAAGAATATTGTAAAATATTGGTAGTACTGTGTCTACTAAAACACTTCTAAGGCATCAGAGGAAAAGCTTTTTGATACTTTGACTGATTTAACTCTAAAATACACCATCACCCCAAGATTCGTTTTACAAATAAAAGATACTCTACGTGAAGAAACCACAAAAAATTATGCAATGCTTTCACCATATACACAAATACTAAACAGGAATAAACAGATTGTTAGTTATAAAAAAGAAAGTAAGCCTCCATATAAATGACAAGCAACAATCTACCAGGAGACAAGTGACATTAATAGACAACTGATATTAAATAGAAACATGGCAGCAATGGCAAGTCCTTGAATAGCTTACCATATAGACTACACACGCTTTTGAAAATATCTTTTGATGGGAGAAAATGTATTGCTAAATCTAACCCATTATTTAATGTTTTTACACGACCCATCTGCATATTTCTTCTTTTGGTACAAAAAAATCTAAACACATGCAGTGTTTTTTCTTTTGTGGATTCAAACCTAAATAAAAATGTGGTCACATGAAGGACTCATGGTCTAATCTGCTGGGATGTAATATGGACCCGAGGGCCTCAGCTCACAGCTCTGCCTCCTCGGGTTCTTTTCATGCCACCTCCAGGCCTCAGTATCTCCACTCCATAGAGGGCAGGGGCATGATCTAGCACAGCAGTTCCCGCAAGCGTCGTCCGTGGTCCCTTGCGGGAGGGTCACCTCTTCCAAGGAAACCCATGAGGTCAAAACAATTTTCATAATACTTTGACAAGTAGTAGAGTTTTCCAGGGGTTATATGATGTGTGATACCACCACACATTGAATGCAGAAGCAGAGCTGGGACCCCGGCTGTTTTCTATTAAGCCAGACATAAAAGAGATATGCAAAAAATAAAAAAGAAAGCCACTCTTCGCCGATTTTTGTTTTAGAAGTTTTTTTTCCACTACAATGCATTATTTATGTTAGGATGCAATGGGCTTGTAATATTTTAAAATATACGTATTTTAAATTATTTTTTCTATTTTTATTTCCTAGATGGTAAATATCAATAAATATAATTCACATAAATGGAAGCTCTTTAAGATCCTCAATAATTTTTAAGAGTATAAAGGGGTCATGAGACTTTCAAAGAATTTGCCAGCCAGTGATTTAGCATCACGCCTGACATTTAGTAAATGTGTGGCAAATGGACAAACTGATTGATTAAAGGGTTTCAATGATTGCTTTGAAACGTTCAGAGTTCAATAAATGAACATGGCCAGTAAAGATCTTTGGATAACCACCTTCAGGGCCTCTAAACCTGCTTACACATGATTTAAAAGCAAACGATGGTAAGAAGACAAAACTGTAACCTGGGCATGGAGGCTCACATCTGTAATCCCAGCACTTTGGAAGGCCTAGGCAGGCAGATCACCTGAGGTCAGGAGTTTGAGACCAGCCTAGTCAACTGAGTGAAACCCATCTGTACTAAAAAAAATACAAAATATAGCTGGATGTGGTAATGTGCACCTATAGTCCCAGCTACTGGGAAGGCTGAGGCACGACAATCACTTGAACCCAGGAGGCAGAGGCTGCAGTGAGTCAAGATTGCACCACTGCACTCCAGCGTGGGTGACAGAGCAAGACTCCATCTCAGGAAAAAAAAAACCAGACAAAACTGTAGAGCAACAATTACTACACTAAAGATGCCAGCTAAGTATGGCTTAAAGACAGGTAAAGGGAAGTAAATGGAGGATCCAGGTAGGTACAGGTACAAATAAATTTTCATTATCTATGGCTTCATTTATCCATCCTATCACTACTTATTTCTCATTTCAAAGAAATAATATCTTCAACGAATTTAGAGAGCATGTTCTCAAAGGTTGTATGAGATTTTTTTTTTTTTTTTTTTTGAGAAGGAGTTTTGCTCTTGTTACCCAGGCTGGAGTGCAGTGGCGCGATCTCGGCTCACCACAACCTCCGCCTCCTGGGTTCAGGCAATTCTCCTGCCTCAGTCTCCTGAGTAGCTGGGATTACAGGCACGCGCCACCATGCCCAGCTAATTTTTTTGTATTTTTAGTAGAGACGGGGTTTCACCATGTTGACCAGGATGGTCTCAATCTCTTAACCACGTGATCCACCCGCCTCGGTCTCCCAAAGTGCTGGGATTACAGGCGTGAGCCACGTGCTCGGCCGGTTGTATGAGATTTAATACACAGGCTAATTAAACTATGCAACACCTTACATGGTTCAGTGCTTATAAGCCTACAAGGTTATAGGGTCATTTGTGTGGACCAATTAGTTGCCTTGCTGTGTTCTGTCACCATAGCATTCACAACCTTCTACCAGTTTTCTTCCTGGCAATATCTTATTCATCTTGCAAAATCCAGTTTAGACAACACCTCTTCCAAAAAGCTTTCCCTGAATTCTTCTTTTACAGAGACAGTTAAAAATTCCTTCCCCGTCTTACTCTGTACGTTGTGCCTATGTCTGAGGTAGCATGTAGCACATTCTATTGACGTTCTGTATTTTTGCCATCTTCCTTACTAGACCACAAGCACCCTGAAAGCAGGGCCTGGGGGTTGTCCACTGTTGTGTTCCAGCACCTAGCACACTGCCAAACATGGCAGACACTTACAAAATCCGCACAAGGGCCAGGCGTGGTAGCTCACACCTCTAATCCCAGCACTTCGGGACGCTGAAGCAGGTGGATCACCCAAGGTCAGGAGTTCGTTAGAGACCATCCTGGCCAACATGTCAAAACCTCATCTCTACTAAAAAATTATCTGGGTGTGGTGGCATGCGCCTGTAATCCCAGTTACTCAGAAGGCTGAGATAGGAGAATTGCTTGAATCTGGGAGGTGGAGGTTGCAGTGGGCCAGATCATGCCACTGCACTCCAGCCTGGGAGACGGAGCAAGACTCCATCTCAAAAAACAACACACACACACACACACACACACACACTCACACACACACACCAGTCATCTTACAAGCCAATAGGACTAGTATCAGAATTAAGTAAAATGCTAAGGAATACTAAGAAAGCAGTAACATTCCATTTATTTCCAGCCAAGTCAGAAATCCAGCATGTGTGTCTCACTGAGTTGGTCTTAATACATTTGAGAATGAAGGGTAGCCATTTAAAGACAGCCCTTTCCTAAAAACATAGCTCCTGGAAGAACATTTAGCTCTTTTCATCCTTCTGAAAGGATACAAATTGCAAATGGTAAGGCAAGAATTTCAAATGATAAATTAAACCAAGGTAAAAACTCAAAGGCAAAAAGCAGTACTAAAGAGAAAAAGAGTCAATTAGCAGAAAATGACCAGAAAGGGGGAAAATGTGACAATGTGGAATGCTTATGTGATGCCAAAGAAGGTTCGAAATTCATGCTCTGAAATCAATCAGACTTTGTTGCCACCTTTTAAGTGACATGCCCATCAGCAAAGAACAAGCATTTTCATTAGCAGAGCAAAGAAAAAATGTGTATGCCTAGGATTAGCTTTGGCAAAAAAAAAAAAAAAGCGGATAAAGTAGGTCATTTCCATGTTCAGCTTTAAGACTACGGCCATATGGTAAGAATTAAGATGTTGCCCAGAATCTAATATGGGAGAGATGTCTGCATACTCCAAAAGAAGAGAGAAATACCAGTAGCACTAGAATGGAAATTTGAGATTGGGTAACTGAACGCAATCTCATCTTATGAAAAGCTACAGAGAGGAAAGGTCTTGAACGTAAAGACCTTGTCCATTCTTACAACCATCCACTATAATTGGATGTATATCCTTTTGTGAGACTTTGAAAATAGCTATTTATTTTTCATTCATTAGTCGGATTTCAAAATACCCTTACTGGATGTCTCAATTATACAGACTCCAAGGTCATATAACACTCGGATACTTTTCCTATCTGTTTTCTTTACTGTATTATAACTCAGTTTTCCTTATTAGAGGTAGAGTTCTAGCCAAGAGGGAAATCTCACCGTGGAACTGCAGAATGTGACCAGTGAATCACTAGGAATTGACTAATCTAACCTCAGCCACTTCAGGAAAAGCGAAGCCCAGAGAACTCCAGTTTCTTGCCTGAGGTCACACAGCTCAGTATCATCAGGAACAGACCAGTCCTCAGGGCTTCCTTCCTCCACTTCAGCGCTGTTTCCATGATACCAAAACAAAGTAGTGTAGATCTCATTTGGAAATGTGTGTTTGGACAAATTGCTAGCCCTGAGCACCATTTCCTCTCTACATAAATAAAACCAATGCTTTACACCTGCTACCATCACCTGGGAACATCCATGATTATGAGTTTATTCCCTGGAGCCAACTGCAGGAAGATGGAAGACAGAGCATCGCATGAAGCCACACTGCTGTTTCCGGCAGGAGGCAGGTTAGAATGAACCACGACAAAGGACTGAAAAGGAGCTCATGGTAAGTCTAAGGAGAAGTGGAATATTTCCTAGCCTCAAAGTATTTGTTGATTACGAAGGGAAACTTAGTGACTTTATAGTGGAGATGCCTGGCAGACACCTCCTTAACTAGGGAATCAGATCGAGGGTCACGTCACCAGAAATGGGACAACTCGGTGTCATGACACAATTTACTGATGACATGATATGCTAAGGAGAGCCCCTCACCTCTGTGTGGTGTTCTTCCCCCAAATCCACAGGCTCCCTTTAACCAGGAGAAAATGCCAGAGAACCCAAATTGGGCGGGGGGGGCTTCTTCAAGGTTCCTAACCAATGCCCTTCACAGGGATCAAGATCAAGATCACAAAAAAACAACGAAAAGCAAGGAACTGTCACAGGTTGGAGGACTAAGTAGACAAAGCAACTGAATGCAATGTGGAATCCTGGAACAGAGAAAGGACATTGGCAGAAGAATGAGTCTATCCAATAAAGTCTGTGGATGGTGGCATTCTGCCAACACTAAGTTCTTAGTTGATAACTTGTACCATGGTTACAGAGGTTAACTTTGGGACAAGCTGGGCGAGGAGTGGAGCAGAGCTGCCTTTACTATCTTTACAACTGTTCTGCAAGTCTAAAAGGTATTTCCAATTTTTAAAAAATGTGGCCAGGCACGGAGGCTCATGCTTGTAATCCCAGCACTTTGGAAGGCCGAGGCGGGCAGATCACTTCAGGTCAGGAGTTCCAGCACAGCCTGGCCAACACGGTGAAACCCTGTCTCTAAAAACACAAAAATTAGCTGGGCGTGGTGGCAGACGCCTATAATCCCAGCTACTCAGGAGGCTGAGGCAGGAGAGAACTGCTTGAACACATGGGGTGAGGAAGTTGCAGTGAGCTGAGATCACACCACTGCTCTCCAGCCTGGGCAAAAAGAGTGAGATTCCATCTCAAAAAAAAAAAAAAAAAAAAAAAAGTGGCTCACGGATGGACAGAGAACAGAGCTGAAGCCTTTCCCTCCCCTCAATCCCTTGTTAGAATCATTCATACATCACTCCTTCCTTTAAAAGCAGTTAGCACTAGTTCTTCTTTTCCTCATTTATTCTGATTTTATGTACCCATCTTTTAAAAATCGTAATGTTTTAATGGCAGAGACCAGGGAAGAATCTGTATCACTGCTAAAAGTACCTTGTCCTGTGTTTTTCCACAAAGTAAATGCTCATTAAACAACTCTGCTATATGAATGAATGAGTTACAATCAATAGGCTCATGTCCTCCTTGCATACCTCTGTTCCCAGTAATTTTATCAGACAGACATGCCTTGTCTAACCTTCCCCATCCATGGAGTGGGAAGGCAAAGTTTCCTGGATGCTCCCACATACTCTGCCCTAACCCAATGACCCCCTCCTCATCTGTCAGTTCAGATGGCTGAAATGACACAGAGTCATCTGTCAAAGCCCAGTTACCAAGTCCACAGAACTCACAAACACATCTCCGAACAGCTGATGTGAGAATGCACTTGCTTCCCACAGATGGGTTCCATGCATCATGATTTTGCCCCATGTTCCCATTCCGTAAGTTAAAACATAAACTTTGCGTTTGCAACCATGTGTCTATCTCTTCACAGCACACCTCCCTTGCACACTGAACGCTGAGAAGCAACAGCTATTCACACTTCCCTGTGTTCTTTGCCTGGCCTGCTCTTCACCTCCTTTTCAGTCCAGAAAAATGGCCAGTTACCTTCCCAAACTTCACACACTGCATCGTCTCCTCCAGGAAGCCTTCCCTGGATACCTCTCAACTTCCTCCCTAAGACAAGTCTCTGTCTCCTTAGCATTAAGGAGAGTCTCTTTCTCCTTAGAATTAATCACTTCCTGCTCTGTGGTACCTATGTACTTGGTATGAAATTCTGTTTCAGTACTTGTAACACTCAATCTTAATTATCTATACACATCCATCTCCTCAATTATCACAGGAGCTCCTTGAGAGAAGTAACTTTGCTTTATCTATCGTATATCCTTAGCCCCTAGTAGAGTACTTGCCATAGAATCAGCCACACAGTAAATAAAGGTTTGCCGAATCAAAGAAGGACTGTTAGGTTGGGAGTGGTGGCTCGCACCTATAATCCCAGTGCTTTGGAATGCCAAGGTGGAAGGATTACTTGAGACCAGATTGTTCAACACCAGCATGGGCAACATAGCAAGACCTTTATTCTATGAAAAATAAAAATAAAAATTGACTGGGCATGGTGGCATGTGCCTGTAGCTGTTGCTAATTAGAAGGCTGAAGTGGAAAGACACCTTGAGCCCAGGAGTTCGAGGCTGCAGTGAGCTATGATTGTGCCACTGCACTCCAGCCTGGGCAACAGAGTGAGACCCTGTCCCTAAAATAAAAAAAGGAGAAGAAGAAGAAGGACTGGTACTTCTATTCTCTGGCTCCCACCACCCAGGAACTTACCAAGGTGGCAGACACGTGCAATGTGCAGGCGGTACTGGGAACAAATGAACACAGGCTGCAAAGCTGTTCTGCAGGTCCTTTTGCTTGTGGCAGAGAGCTCGAGATTTGGATACGTCCCTCTGTAAACGAGGTTTCAGCACACTGATGAAGCATGAAGTGATTATCTGCTGACAATCAGATATCTCTGAGCCTCTGCAGCAAACTAAATGATATTTAGCCTCCAGACCTGTTGATCCCATCTTTTTTTTTTCCTATGAGCATTAATGTTCAATAAGAGGGACAGGAAATGAATTTAGGCAACCAGATTGGCAGAATCTCTAGTGACACCAGGGTTACTCAAGCATAAAGAAAAAGTGAAATCTTCCCAGAATGTTCTCATCAGAAATTTCATCTCTGCCAACTCTGTAATCAGAGTGGTTTTCCTTGATTGCCCCTGATGTTGGCAAAGCCTTAGGAGAGCTCCTAAACTTCTGGCCAGCTACGCTGCTATCTCACTGGTCCCCAAACTAGAAAACTTAGATTTGTCAGTCATTGAATTTTCTCTCTCTTGGCTTCCACATTCAAGTGAAAACCTTATGCTATTGATCACGCAGCAACTGAAATAAGCTAAACTACCACTCTGCTCCATTCTGAGCAGGACTCAAGCTGCAGCCTTTGGTCCCTTAATTCTGGGACATCCCTATCTGTACCTCAGGTCCAGCCTAATCTCATCGCTTCCCCATGGCTCTGATGGTCTCACCAGGAGGAGGTGGTCTGCAGTCACACCTCTCTTACCTCTTATCACACAGGCACCATGAAATGCCCAGACCAAGACCTGCATTGCTGCCGCTCCTCTTCCCTGGAATGCCCCACCTTGTTTCTCTACTAAATATACCTTCTTCACCACCCAGCTCTAAAGCCATGCTGGTTAACCTTCACCCTAAGAAAAACACATCTCGTTATTCAGTACGCAATACTAAAGTTCACTCTGTGGCTGGCTCCTCCTAGGATGTGAAAAATTGACCACTCATGATTTGTCTGCAAAACACAATCTGTTTGTTGAATTTAATTATTTAACTGCTATCATTTAAGTTTTCATATGCATGTGTCATGTCTTTGATTAGACTACAATTTCTTCCTAGCTCAGCACGCTGCATCCCTCCGTCATCTAAAAAGATGTGCTGGTTAAGTGACTAAAAAGCAAACATCATCATCCCGTACCAGGGGATGAAAGCCCCAGGATTGTCCCTTTAGTCCTCAGCCCATGGTGTGTATCAGAAGCACTTGGGAAGCTTGTTAAGAATCCAGATGCCCTGGCCAGGCATGGTGGCTCATGCCTATAATCCCCGCACTTTGGGAGGCCAAGGTAGGCAGATCACTAGAGGTCAGGAGTTCGAGACCAGCCTGGCCAACATGATGGGACCCTGTCTCTACTAAAAATACAAAAACTTAGCCTGGCATGGTGGTGCATGCTTGTAACCCCAGCTATTCAGGAGGCTGAGGCAGGAGAACTGTTTGAATTTGGGAGGCTAGGTTGCAGTGAGCCAAGATCACGCCACTGCACTACAGCTTGGGTGACGGTGCGAGACCCTGACTCAAAAAAAAAAAAAAAAAAGAAAAAGCAAAAGAAAAAGAATCCAGATGCCCTGGCACTGCAGATTCGGATTCAAAAGGACTGGGGAGGGTCTACCCAAATCTCCATTTTCCAAGAGGTCCCCCACTCCTGCCCCTTAACTGTGCTGCTCCCCAAACATGAGAACCAGTCCTTCCTACTGTGGTTTGCTGAGCTCCAGCGCCCTGCTTGCCCTTCGAGCTCCCTCTGTCTGGGGCCAGAGGTGAGAGGCAAAATTAGGAGGATTCACTAAAGAAGAGAAAGTTCAGAGCCCTCTGCGCTGGCTTCTCTTGGGAACTGGCTCCCGATCTTGGAGGCAGCTGAGAGGTGATTGTATCTGGAGAGCACACGGACTACTTATCTGCTCTCTCTGAAACGCCAGTGAGTTTGAAAGGCACTTTGTCCAATTAGAAGTGTGGAGAAATATTCATCCTGTCCATGACAAAGATGAAGTGCTCCTTTCAAAAGCGGCAGTGGCAGGCTGCCAGGTTTAAGAAGTCCAACTATTCCACATCGAGCCAGCAGTTATTAATTAGTTTTATTAGTGGCAGGGCCTTAATGCAAAATGACAGAGGGAGAGAGAGAATATCCCCGTCACTACCAAAATACAAATTGTCCGGATTTAGGTTGTGTTGTTCCCCAACATGTGCAGGCGGCCCGCCAGGCCCAAGTGGGGACGGAGAAGGCAGCCAGATGCCTTTCCGCAGAGTTCCGGACTATTAATGGCATGACAAAGAGACTCGGATCCTTACCTCAGGTAGCTCTCCAGGGGAAAATCCACCAATTTTAATTATCAAGGAGGAAGGGCCTCCAGGGGGAGAATGGGGAGATCTGAGGGAAAGACCAAGAGGAGAGGGAGGAGGGGTGGCGGCAGGGATGGGAAGTGGGCCCGTGTTATTCACGCTGTTCAACACAGCCTCTGCAGAAGCAGCCTCTTCCACAGGGAACAGTGCAGGGCTACGTTGCTGAGAATTAGTCTTACACTGTCAACCAGTTTTTTATGACCATTAATCACATTTGTATTTATAAGCGCTAAGACAGGATAATCAAATCTCATGCTTCAAAGCATATGTTTATCACCACAGGCATAAAAGGGAAGGAAAAGTTTACAAGCCCGCACCGTTGGCAAGGGCTGATGCGTATCCGGTGGCTCCCCCAGAAGCACCCTGGGGGGCTCTGAAGAACGTTTGGTGAGGGAGAAGACGGAACTGCCCAGTGCCTCGCTTTCTTAATGTTTCTCCTTCTTTCGGCACCAGAAATTCCTAAGGCAGGAATTTAAAGGAAGTCCTCCAACATCCTCTCCCTCAACCCTCCCCTAACACACCCCTGAAGTGCATGCCTCAGGCCTGCCAGACCTTCTTCCTCTGCCCCATAAGACAGAAGATCCTGACAGGCTTTGCGTGATGTCATTCTCACCACAGCTTTTCTTTTAGCAGCTGGCACATTCCCTGTTGTTTTCCCAAATACCCAATGACCCAACCCCAAGCTGCCTAGGCTTTAAAGAGGTTTTCCCACCCCACACACCTCAGGGCCACCTTCTTCTAGACGGGAACGGGGTTGAGGGAATTCTTTCTGCAGAAAGTCAAAAAGTGAATTGTCTTTGCGGGCCAAAAGGTCTCTGTGGCAACTACTCAACTCTGCCATGGTAGCCTGAAAGCAGACCCAGGCAATGTGTCAACAAGTGGGTGTGGCTATGTTCCAATAAAACTTTATTTACAAACCAGGCTGTGGGTGGGCCGGGTTTGACCCACCAACGGGGCCTAGTTAGCTGACTCTTACTCTGGAGCAGCAGTGCCCAGTCCAAGAACCCAGATACCAATGAGTTCTGCAAAACTGGAGGGAATATTTAAAACATTCTAACAGAAAACGTGCAACTGCCTTCATCACAACCACACAGGCTGACCCAGATCTCTTGGCCGGAACCATATGGGTGACCTGTTTGAGAGTACCTACCTCACACTGTCTGAGTAACAGTTGGGAAATAATCATTAATGACTTAAAAATAATAATTTAAGTAAACAATTAAAAAATCAAAATGCAGCTGGATAATCAAAGTCTTTCAAAACATGGGTCCACAATGGGGAGAGGGCAGGTGATAAAAGTGGCCCCACTGGTCCCCTTCTTCCTTCAACAACCAACAGGATCTCAGAAAGGTCTAACATCACACGTTTCCTAGGAGATTCCCTCAAGGAGCTCAACACACTTTTAATGAAGTAGAACATCATCTCCTAACCTGTGAGTGACCAAAGTCAAGGAGAAAAAGCCTTACCCCCTGCTCTCAATATTAAGTACTAATATTGCGAGTACTCACCAAGGAAGAAAAAATTGTATAAGCTCATCAGAATCAATGGCATTACCAATCTACTCTCAGATTTTCTAGAACACTGTGAAAAAATATACAACGCTCGGGAAAGAAAACAAGAGAAAGGGGAACACAAGAGCAAAGAGCCCCTGCTTCTCTGGCTGAGTTGCTGGGTGATAAATAGCAACTCACTGAGCCTAAAAGTCATGTTTTCGTCATCCTTGACTCCTTAGTGTTCAACGCAGTCCTTAAATGTCCCTTGGATAAATGCATTCTTACATTCATGCTAAATGTTACAAAAGATTTAAAAATAAACATGAGATGATCTTCACCTTCTTAGGGTTAATGGTATAATAATGGAGAGCGTCCAAGGAGCGAGACATAAATAATACCCAGTGTCTGTGTCCAGGCACTCTATATGCCGGCTCGCGCTCCGCAGCTATGGGCTCTTGTTTTCGAGAGGACCTTCTCTAGCCTGCCCATCTGGCTTCCCAGCTCCCAGCCGCTCTGCAGTAGATGACCCCAAGGATGGATGGAGAAGGAGCCCTGTGGGGCCAGCACAATGTCAATATTCCAGCAAGAAGAAGACCTGCAGGCCGGGCGCGGTGGCTCACGTCTGTAATCCCAGCACTTTGGGAGGCTGAGGCAGGTGGATCACAAGGTCAGGAGTTCAAGACCAGACTGGTCAACACGGTGAAACCCGTCTCTACTAAAAAATACAAAAATTAGTTGGGCATGGTGGTTCGTGACTGTAATCTCAGCTGCTTGGGAGGCTGAGGTAGGAGAATTGCTTGAACCGGGATCTGGGAGGTGGAGAGGTTGCAGCGAGCTGAGATCTCGCTACTGCACTGCAGCCTGGGCTACAGAGCGAGACTCTGTCTCAAAAAAAAAAGAGGAGACCTGCAGCCTACACAGGGTCCCAAGTACTGAAAAGAGAATAGATATCCATCATTATTCCAGCATTATTTATCATGGAAAAATCAACACCAAACTGCAGACAACCTACATGTTTGTCAATAGGGATGAATACATTAACATGTATCTACACTAGGGGAGAATTTGCAATTCTTAATAAAAACAACAAGTGAGATTTATATCTATTGGCCTGAAATGAAGTTCATTATGTCTTTTAAAGCATATCCATTCCTCAAACTCCAAAAGCCTGGTGAGGCTAATTCTCATGCTTATCAATAAAAATTATTTTTCTCCATCAATTAATATTTGGTCCAGAAAAAAAAAATCAGCGTGTCTTGCTTTAAGAACATCAGTGTGCTCAGACTTAAAATCAGGAAACGCACACAAAAATAAAACCCAACTTTATAAGGGGCATTGTGCTATTAACAAAAGGGACATCAACAAGTTCTATAAAATTGATTGTTTTACATGGTACATGGAAAGCATGACGTTGCTTAGGAACTAAAGTAATATGAACTTTACGGAGACATGTCCTGCATAAAGTGAGGCCTACCTTTAAATATCAGATGCTTTCCTAAAAAATAAAATCATGAGAGAGATTACATAATGAGTTTGAAGGAGGCTGGGCATGGTGGGTGGTTCACGCCTATAATTTCAGCACTTTCGGAGGCCCAGGTGGGTGAATCACTTGAGCCCAGGAGTTTGAGACCAGCCTGAGCAACATGATGAAACCTTATCTCTACAAAAAATACAATGAGAGGTTAAGGGAGGCTAAGGAAGGCTATGGGAGGCTATGGGAGGCAACGGGAAGCTAAGGTAAGGAGGATCTCTTGAGCCCAGGGACAGAGGTTGCAGTGAGCCAAAATGGCACCACTGCACTCCAGCCTGAGTAACAGAGTAAGCCTGTCTCAAAAAAAAAAGGAGAACGGACATATCAGCCAATGGGTATATTACAGAATGCCTGCGTGTGTGTGTGTGTGTGTGTGTGTGTGTGTGTGTGTGGTTTTATACATATTTATATAAAGTATAAATATTTTGTTTATATATATGAATCTCATTTTCCCACGGGCTTTCCTTAAAAACTAAGCAAAACAAAAACACCTTACTGATCTTTAGTAGCTCCTGAGCTAAGATTCTTAGCCTTTCAGCTGAGAGGCAATGGTCTACAAACAAAAACTAAATTTTGGGAGATTGTTGATACATTCGCATTTCCATGTGGGAAGCAGCATTATACAGTGGAAACAACATAGTCTTTCGAACAGAAGAGATTTGTGTTGAAAGGTTGGTTCCACCATTATGGATTTGGGCAAAGCTCTGAACCTCTGTTTCCTCATCTAAAGATAGAAACAGCTGCACTTTTCTTGCACAATCATCATTCAGAATGGAAACACTACACATGAAGCCTCTGGTACAACTCTTGGCAGAGTACACACTCAGGAATTGTCGTCTGTATTATTATATCACGAGTTGACGTTTTTTAAAGGAAAGCACATCTAGGCTGCCATGGCTCTCCTTGTAGCAAAAAAAAAAAAAAGAAAGAAAGAAAGAAAGAAAAAGAAGAGAAATGCGTTCTGATCAAGGCACATCTGATAGTTGAGAGTGAAATATGAAATGGGAAGATGACACCACCACACAACCAGCCCCTTTTTCATTCATTTAGATGTGTCCCAGGACACCACAAGGCTGGCTATTGTACTTCTTAGGCTGTGTCAAAACCATTTTAGTCAAGCCCAGTGCTTTGCAGATGAACACACTGCCAGCCTTTAAAATATTCATCTTCCCCTCTATCGTTCCTTCCAATGGAATTGAGACAGTGACTGCTTATCTGTCCTCCCTTTCCAAACAATAAGAAGAGTAAAGTGGTACTCATGCAGACGTAACACACATAGTAATCCAAGGTCAACTCTGTCCATCAAGGAAGCTTCAGCAAGACCCAAAGTACCAATGGGCTCATTTGTGATTTTGTGTCCTCACATTCTGTAGTCTGGCATCTGTTCTGAAAACCTGATGGTTTATAAAATAACAGAAATATTTAAAAATTAGGTCTGTAGAGTGGGATAGGTCTGAATGCCAAGTACTACTGCCATTCAAGCTTTGCTTCTCTCAGAAAAGGCTGCCTAGAATGAAGATTACAACTGCTGTTCAGGCTCAATCTAAACCTTGTTTAATGGTGCACAAGGTACTTGGGTTGATAGAGCTACGTGCAGCTTTTAAGGGGTAGCTCTCCACAGAGCATGTTGTGTGCAAACCGAGGTCATGTCAGCACATGTCACCCTTAACCAACACGGTGCTATTTAAGTAAGTGCCAACCTGCGGTTTCGGCAATTGTGATTTATTGAGGAGGGTGGTGTGAATAATGCGGAGGACTTGACCATTGGCCTTTAATTCCTCTCATTTAGACAGGCTGCTCTTCGCTATAAAACAGTCATTCTGTAAATTAATGTGTTTTATTTTAAAAGTGACACGTTGTACTGGCTTGTGCTTAAAGGCAAATTACTCTGGATTGCCAGCTTCCTAACCAGGCTACAAGGGGTCCAGCACACCAGCCAGAGAAGAGGAAAAACCTACATGATCAGGAAAAGGTGACATTATCTACCATCCCCACCCAAGACCCAGGTACCCCACTCACCAACAAGGACATACCTGCTACAAAATAAGGGGTCCAGTGCTCAGCAACTGAGGACCTCTCTGCATCTCAGCACTGAGCCCTGCCTCATCTACCTGGAAGCACCCTAAATACAGTGACTGCCACAATTCGCTGTGGTCTACACTGTCCCGAGACCAAAAGCCAGTCAGGCAGTGAGTGAGGCTACTGCCTTTCCTTGGTTAGTGCTGAATAATGATTTATAGAATAAATGATAATGCACACTGCTACCAGTACCCATCCCAAGCCACCATGCACCTCACTGGGTATGTGCTTTGGATCCTATAGACTTGAGTTCACCTCCCAGCTCTGAGACTCTGGTTGTCAGAGAGCTCCACTGAGTCCCTGAACATCTCAGAGAAGACATTTTTATATCTGTGAAATGGAGCGAACACCTGCCTTATAGGGGTGTTGTGAGGTGAAACAGACAAGGTACCTATGGCCGTGACTGGCCTACGGAACGGTGTTTGCAAAGACTCGTTGTTGCTGCTCCTATTATCTTATAACTCCTTGGCATGAAATCTTCAACAACTCTCTATTATCCAGTGAATAACAATGAAACTGTAGCCCAACAACCAAGGCCCTTGCCAGCCCCTATTCTCTCTCCTACTTTACGTTTTCAAACTCCCAATATGAACCATCTATTCCAAACATACATCATCTTACTCATCCCTGAACACATAACGCCAATTCCTACCCCTTACACTCTGTTCCTACCATCCTGAAATACCTGTACTTCCGTCTTCAGCAAAGCTTAGGCTATCTAAATTCTATCCCTTCATAAAGCAATCCTGTATTTTTAGAATCTACTATGTGTTCCACAAAAATACGCACAAGACCCAGTCCTGCCACTGGGTGTACTACAACCAGGCCCCCAGCTCCACAGTTATTGCTGCAGGGGTGGGGAAGGGGCATCACATGAACTAGCCTAAGCTAATGAGTATTTTTTTTTTTTTAAGACGGAGTTTCGCTCTTGTTACCCAGGCTGGAGTGCAATGGCGCGATCTCGGCTCACCGCAACCTCCGCCTCCCGGGTTCAAGCAATTCTCCTGCCTCAGTCTCCCAAGTAGCTGGGACTACAGGCACGCGCCACCATGCCCAGCTAATTTTTGTATTTTTTTTTTTAGTAGAGACGAGGTTTCACCATGTTGACCGGGATGGTCTCGATCTCTTGACCTCGTGATCCACCCACCTCGGCTTCCCAAAGTGCTGGGGTGAGTATTTTTTTAAGGATTCATTACAGCAAAAGTTAGACTGTTTCCCTTGGGTCTCTTGCTGTTGAGGAACTGCCGTGAATGGAGAAAGGCCAATACAGAAACCCTTGACTCCCTGGATGCAGCCCTTCCTGAAGTTTGATCTCCTCCTTAAACTTTCTAGTTACATGAGCCCATTAATTCCCATCTTTACTTAAGATAGTTTGAGTCTGTTTTTTCTCATTTGAACTCAAAAGAGCGACAACCAATACCAATAATAACAGCAGCTCCATTTGCTTATAAATCAACATTATGTTAATTGCTTTATATATGCAGTACCCTACAATTTTGTAATTTGACAGTTGTGGAAGTTGAGACCCAGAAAGGTTCAATCATTTTCCCAAGGTCACACAAACAGTGACAGTGTCAAGTGTCATCAGTCCCAGCTTAATGCTTCATTTCCACCATATGCCACCTTGAGACATTAACCTTAGTGGATGGCTCCAGGGGCAAGTAGGAAGGGTTGTTGCTCTTAAAACAGCCCCTTTTTCAAGAATTGCTGTAGTTGGAAGCAGATCCACAGCAATTTCCTATAGCCCTGGGGAGTGTGCTTTTACCAATGGCACCTCTAACTGCCCTTCACTCTCTCTTGCAGCAGGGCCAAGACTGATAATGAATGGCCCGTGGGAAGTGCATGAAGTCCAACGTGAATCAACGACAGCACTAATGAAATTGCTTCAAGTTCTAGAGCAGAAGGTAAACGGGATGCCTTTCAGAAACGTTTGACCTTGTACCCGTCCAAGTTCCCAGAGAAGAAAGAAAATGCACATGGGGTCAGGCCAGCAGTAGGAGCAAGCCGTCACATAGTTCTCATTTTGACTTAAAATCTGTAATACTTCCTCACTTAGACCATATTGGTGGAGAAGGCAGCATTCCACATACGTGACTTCAAAGAAAATGGGTTTCTGTTTATTTTTTCATGGTTCATATTTTTGAATGCAACATTGTACATTTCAGTGTGTCAGTAAAAGGGCTTCCTGAACTTTATTTCATCATGGCCTACGGCTTGGACGTTATTGGGGGTATAGAGTGTTTTTTAAAGCACAGGTAGAGCCACACGGCCTGGGTTTGTATTCCAGTTATATAATTTTCCAACCGTGTGACCTTGGGCAAGTAAATTAACCTTTCTAAGCTGGAGTTTTCATGTTGTAATATAGGGATAATTGCAGTACCATTCTCACTGAAGTGCTGTGAAAATTAAGCCAATGCAAGTAAAATGATTAACAGACCCCGGAACAAAAAAAAAATAGCCCTTTAGTTGCTATCGTTGTTAATAATAATATATTGTTAATGTTGCTATTTCAACATCACCAATTATGATTTCTTTTGTGACACAGTGATGTCTTCAGGAGCCACAGAGGCATACAGGTGGATTTACCTTATCCCTAAATGACCCCAGTTTCTTACTTCTCAAAAAATGCATTCTGTAGTTCTTTTGACTCTGTAAGATTTTAGGTTGTCAGCTATTACTGCTGTCAGCTTGGATGTTACTTACATTCTGCTTCCAATGTATAACAGCGTAGCCAAACTTGTGAGAGTTATGCATTAAACAAGATTCGTGCCATTAAGGATTGCAGTAACTCTCTCCGCCACTAGAGGTCTACTCTGCATTCATGGGTTTGCTGCTGTGCTGGGCTTCCCAGAGGTCTGCAGGTCTAGCCAGAACTCCATGCTTTACCACACCAAATCACACAAGCTCCGGCAAGGATTTCCTCAACCTGGAATTCACAGTTCTCCACAGAGGGGTTCCGATCTACAGTTCTAATCTATCCCACTATGTATTTCACACAAACCGTTTCTCCCAAAACAAATGCATGTTCTGTTTTCCATAGGGACCTTGGCCTCTTCATCTCTGTGCTTTGACCCTACTATTGACCCCATGGATAAGCAATTGTCAGCCTTCCCCACACACAACCCCCAACTGTCTTTCCACCTAACTAAATTTTCATTCTTCCAAAACTGGTCAAGATCCACATATAAGAAGCTTACCTAGTGATCTATCTTCTCCTTGGAACACACTGAATTTTAGGTCTACACCACCCACTAGTCGACGAGTCACAGCCTATTTGTGACATTCCTCGTATTACTCTGTGCCTTTATTTAACTCAGGGCCTACTGACACTTTCCCTCTTCGTCTAGATGGTAACCTCCTGAGGCCACACATGCCTTTGCCATCCCACACGAGCGTCCAAAGGCAGGGAAGGTCTGACTGCTTACTGAGCACCCAATATGTATGTGCCAAGCAGAATGTTGGTCATTTTATAATCTTGATCAATAAGGCTACTTGATAGATATGTCTATTCCCTTTGTAAAAATTGAGTCTTAAAGAGACAAAATGATTTGGCCAAGGTCTCACTGCCACTTAAACAGCAAAACCCACGATTACTTTTGCACCGACCTAATAGTAAACTAGGAGCCACAATTCAAATCCAGATCTGACCCCTAAATTACGTATTTTTGTCCCATTATATCACATCTATATCATACCTAGCCAATATTGTGGGTAGTAACGACTCAACAAATGTTCAGGGGTAACTTGAAGAGCTAAGTCGCAGCTTATGCTGAATATCTGCAATATCAGACTAACAATCAAACCAGTAGCTTGCATCACCAATCCTCAGACCCCGAGTCTGTATGACAACTCAGCAGCGCAGCAGTTTACCCAATCAGCCAGGACTATTTAGGGATGGAAAAGCCTCTTCCTCCAGCATTCCAGCAGTTCTGAAGGTCCTGTGGCTGTTCTCACCAGCCCATTACAGGTTGCAAGGATCTAATGATCTTCTCAGACGGAAACCGAGGAGATGGGAGTCACTGTGAAGCTGCACAAGCAGCCCTCAGCGATTCTCAAAGAGTACATGAGGCTAACGCACACATTTTCCCTGCTCGCAGCTTTGTAATTCCAGTAGCACTACGACTCAGTTAGCCATAATATTATGAAACATGTCGCAAACAACTGGATTTCATTTCAAACAGCATAAATTAACAAATTGCACATGTGCACACAGCATCTGCTAACCTAATAATTAAGACATTTAAAAAGTCACCTAATGGCACCAAAGTCAGAATAATGGAATAATTGTTACAGTGTTTTAAAAAAAAATTTAAAGACACATAATCCAGTCAGCCGTGTAGCGCACCAAACGGAGGGAGGGCTGCTTTTTCCTGGTCTCTTGGAGCACCGTGTTTGGATTAGCATGATGTGAAAAGCAGCAACTGCTGTTATGTAACTAAACCCTGCATATACAGTTGTCAGTCTGGGTAAATTTAACTCTGCAGGTTTAAGGCAGAGCTTGCTTGCCAGAGCAGAACTTAGGAAACAACAAAAATTTAAAGTCATATGGCCCCATGGACCACAGGGGAAAGCCGATGAGGGAGCTGTTCAGGCAGCAAGGTGCAGAAGGCCAGCGTGACTTGCCGGTGCCACACCGGGCCCTTAGCCCCCTGTAATAGCTGGTTTGAAAACAATGAATACTGACAAGAGCATGGTTGTTCAATTACAAAGCTGTCTGCATTTTCCCTCTCCCTACACGGCAATAAAGGCACTTAGGGGGCCTAATGTAGTTCGGAAAGAAAGGCACTGAAACCTAGAATCAGGGGGAGGCTTTAATAACAGGTTGCCTTACAGGGAGAACAAAGTGGATCCCGTCTCCAGGCAAGGGCTCCACCGTTCCCATGGCATGGAGAAGCCTGCCAAGAGCCGAGCCGCGTGGCCTGAGTTCTAAGTACTGTCGGTCATGTGGCTCACGAGGAGCCCATTCCCCTGCCCCTCAGCTTTGCCAGATGGAAAATAAGAGACGAGGGTTAACTCTCCGGTGGTCTCTTCCAAATCTATCATTTCTCCCTCTGGTTTTATTGGCAGATCTATATTCACTACAGAAAAGGAATAACTCTGTAGGTAACCACTCATTCTAAACCGGGCTCTGTCAGGTGAGGCTGAGAGAAGGACATTCACTGGGAACTGTCAAGATGTCAAAAAGTATCAATCCAGTGGACCATGTTTTCAATCCTCCTCCTTACCCAGCTGAACTCATTACGAAGCAGGTTTGTCCTGGATCCCATCCAAAAAGACCTGGTGAAGCCAAGCACGACGAGGAGGTTCCCATTTCTAAGGCATCTCTCCACACACATCTCAACGCCTGAGGGAGGAGCGTATAACCAGGGAAGAGCCCACCACCACACGCTGAAGGGAAGGTACCCTCCCAGGGGGCTCAAGGGAGGCTTGAGAGTGGTCCTGCTTTGCTTGCTGCTTGTTTTGTGTGGTGTCGAGGACATATTGTATAAGGATGCAAGTAGACTTGAAGAGATGCTTAAATGACTCAAGAGCATTTGAAAGATTTTCCACTCTGTCTTATAAACACAACAGGGCCAGACCAGAGGAGGCAAGCGAGATGCTCATCTCAGGCGCAAGAGTTAAGGGGCACCCAAAGAACTCGACGATCGACATAAAGAATATTTTAGTGCAAAATTAAAAAAATTGATATGAATGCAAACAATCCATAATGAGCAAAATACCAAAATGTTAAATAAAGCGAGCAGCAGTCTAGGAATAAGCAGACAGCCAGGTTCTTTTAAAAGAGTAGGTCTGGCTCGTGTAAAATAAACCATTGTAACATCTTCCAATCCCGCTTTAAATTTAGATCTAGGAAGATAACCTAGATCTCGGAGACAGGAGCGCTGATGGTTTATCCACATTCTCATCTTTGTCATGCCCACATCTGCATTTGCTAAACATTCTGATCACGGATGTTCGGGAATGCACAATACCAGCCGCAGAACTGTACTAGGAGGATACGCCAACACGAGGTATGCAGCTTCCATCCTTCAAGACTAGACCGAACAGAAATTTTCAAGGATGACTGTAGGAAAATTCAGGTCCTGGATAAAAGCATTATCCCCAAATTTTCGATTCAAAAACACTACTTCTTTGAAATAATTATTATCTTAGTAAAGATAAAGTTTCGGCCTGTATTATATTCTCTCTAAAAAGAAAAGACAACTACTAGAGACACTGATACATATTTATTTACTGGAAGTGCCGTTCTGCTGATGTCACCCCCAACTCAAAAACCTCAGGGGGCTCCCGACTGCCTGTCAACTTGCATTCAAATCCAGAGCCCAGCAATTGAGAGCCTTGCTCTCCATACCAGGTCCTAGCCTTTCCCTTCACTCCCGCCTCTTCCACTCAGCCTCCAGCAGCCCTGCCCATTCTCCCCACCCCGGCTTTCCAGGCTTCCTGCCTTTGCTAGGGCTGTTTCCTCCGAGGAGCAGGAAAGCCCTTCTCTCACCATCCCTAGCCCATCTTTCCTTTTCTAAATCTTATTCATTCTTCCCACCTCAATTCTAAAACTGCCTTCTCCGCGAAGCCTTAGAACTCTGTTGGGTGCTGAATTATCAGAAAAATAAAAGTTAGCAAGTGATGGCCCCAAGTAGCTTTTGGATTTTAGTTTAACCCTAAATTAACCAGAATGCTTAATTTACCCAAAACGCTTCATTTTCAAAGCATACTGATTACTCCTTCTCTGCCCTGGGGAGCAGTGCCCATTGGGGAAGGAAAGAAAGGGAAAAAATGGGAAAAAATAAAGCTTCTTTTCCTCACACACTTCTCCCGGAACAAAGCAGATATTCAGTAAATGAATAAACAAACAAATCCAACTTTTTATGGACAAGAAGTCAGTCCAATGGCCCCAGGAATCAGATACAGATATACAAGATAAATATTCTCTATATCCAAAAAGCCCATACACAGAAACACACGCTACTCTCGGACCAAGCAGGGAAAGAAAGAAAAAATGCGTTTCAACTCCTGAGGCTTAACTGGGGTTCCCAGCTCTCCCCGACCTGTGCCGCCTGCCCTGAGTGATTTGTTTCTGAAACTAAGGGCCTGGTGCTCAAAGCCTGATTTTCCCCGTGCAGAGCAATTCAAAACCATCTTAGTCACACAGATAGAAGGTGAAAGCATATTGCAAGCAAACTACTGGACTGAGGTCGAGTTTATCAAACCAATTACACCAAGATGTTATGGGAAGGGGGGGAAATGTAATCACATATGACAGGGATTATCAAAACTGCTTACACAGTAAATCAGGAAACTGATAACAGGCTGACAACGGCATATACCTGACCGAGGAATTTCAGGCTCAGATTCCCCAGGCTTGTAAAACAAGTAACAACGCAGAACAAGCTGTGCCCTGCTGCCGGGCACCGGGGCACACCTGAGCAAGGAGTGGAGGGTGAGAAAGGCCTGGGATGGGTGAAACAAGAGTCTGTCTCAAGGACCCTCCTCCAAGACCTTGTTTCCCAGGGTGCCCTTTCTTGTTACACTATTCAGAAACATCTTAATGCGTTCTGACCTTGGTCAACACAGAATTAGAGCAGTAAGTCAGGGGTGAGATGAGGAAACTCCTTGGGGAACAGAAAGAGACACAGAGAAATCAAAGTTGCACATTGTGGTGAGGACTAGAGTCTATCAGAGCTCCACCCTGACAGGACAGTCGGGAAAAGAGTCACTCTGCATCGTTTCTGGCATCAACTGACTTTCTGAGGAAAGGCCTAGAAAGCTACATGGGGCTTCGTGAGGAGGGATGTGCGGGCACACTGAGAGGCTCTCGCTCCTTTTCGGACCCTGACTTTCAGGGTGTTGAGAGGCCATCCAGGGTAGGCAAAGGCATGCAGAGTGATGTCATGTTGTACCCCAAATAAAAGGGCGATAAATTAACTTTCTGGAATGTAGAGTCACCGCAGGATCCATGGGGGCCCAGAGCAAAAGCAAACTGCAGGAGATACCAAATGAATCACTGACAGACAAGACACCAAAATAGAGGCCCTAAATAAAGCGACTGACCTGGAAAAGGAAATAAATACCTACATTTTAAAGGAGGGGCCTCCTAGTCTTTCCTGCGCCTCACTAGGCTTTGGGTTTTGTTCACGAGTGTGGCGCCTTGAAGCACTCTAAGAAGTTTGGCTGACTCAGGAGGGCACAGGCTTAAAGTTCATCAGCGTCGGCGACAGCCGTGATTCGCATCAAGTTCAATGCTGTCCTTTTGGCAGTTGTTGCACTTAATTGAGTGAAAAAAGCTGTCAGTCTAAAGCCCCGTTCCCGAGGTAGATTCACTCTGAACTAACCATCTGCCAGGGCTTCTCCCAGGGTAGTCAACACTTATCATCCCGAGGACTGATTCACTTTCTCATAATTAGATCATTCCTGAATTAAATTGACGGTCCCAGGGAAAAAAAAAAAAAAAAAGCAAAATGTGTTTTGAGACCAGAAAGCAAACGCCGACTTGTTTTAACAAATGCAGACGACTACATATTTTTCCACAGCAACAGAGTGGCACAATAAATGATTTTTCTAAACTAGGCTGCAAACAATTCTTATCTTCCATGCCACCCTCGCGAATTACATTCACATTTTTGTTTGGAAAGGTAAGGCATTTCTTGGAAGCTCCACACACAAACCCAAAGGATAGGTAGCTGTTTACAGACCTACGTACCCAAGCAAGGTCAGACCAGGTTGACCAATCTTATCAAATGCTGCGAATGTCAAAGTCTCTGTGCATTTGTTGGCACACCCATAAACCTGCTCCCCATTCCAAATAAAGGGAAAGAATTACAGGCAGTTTCTTGTATATCAAGGTAGTCATTTGTTGGAAAGGCCTGGGTTAGGGGAGTCTGGTCAAACAAACCACGAAAAGAGAAAACTGGAACCAGGCCCCAAAAGCAACACAATCGTGCTCTAAGCAAAAACAGGTGAAGCTATGAAATGGGAGGAGCATCTGAAGGCGTCTCTGTAAACATGATTTCATCCCCTGCCAGTCATTGGGTGATTTGCCTCGAGTCAGATTCAGACTCATGGGCACTTAACTGCACAAGGTTTCTCAAACATTGCACATTAACTCAATTTTTTTCCAGGAAATATTTCCAAATTAACGAATGTGTTTAGTAATTTATTTTTCTGTTGTTCTTCAGAAGTTTTCACAACACTTGGTTATCACTGTTTTTCTGATGAGACACAGAGACAGAAACCAATGAGACCCAGTCTCGTAGGGCCTTCTTCAACCACGGGTTAGGAAAGACTAATTCAACTCAAAACAGAGTGAGACCAACTCACTTTTTCCTGAATACCCAAGTTAAACATTTCGATGCCTACTTTTGCAGAGATATGTTATTAGAGGTAAGATAAAGGAAGACAAACAGAAGCAAATAACAATTAGGTCCTCATAACATTACAAGACAAATTAAACTATTAGATTCTATGCAATACCTATGTATATAATGTAATATTTCTATTTTTCAAACTTTTAATACTTATCAACCCTACTTGATCTTAATAGTCACCAGTAGCATTTAATAAAAACAAAGGATTTTTAAGTCCTTCTTCTAGAGGTTTCAATTCAGTAGGTCTGGGCCTCAATAATCTTTTACACAAACTTCCCAGATGCGAAAACTTAAGAGTGGAACACGGAGGCCAGAATTGAAGCAAAAAGAATAAGAAGAAATGTACAGATGATGCAGTGCTGGCCTGGGTCAGGGGCACTCACCTTCCTCTATACATACGCTAGGAGGGTAGGGCCTGGGGTGCTAACAACCTCATAGGAACAGGAGATAAGATTTTGCAGCCTCGCTTGGCCAGAAGCTGTTCAGATGCCTATTTTAAAAGCATCCTTGGCCAGGTGCGGTGGCTCAGGCCTGTAATGCCAGCACTTTGGGAGGCCTAGGTAGGCAGATCACAGGTCAGGAGTTCGAGACCATCCTGGCTAACACGATGAAACCCCATCTCTATTAAAAATACAAAAAATTAGCCAGACATGCGCTTATAGCCCCAGCTATTCAGGAGGATGAGGCAGGAGAATCACTTGAACCCAGGAGGCAGAGGTTGCAGTGAGCCAAGAACGTGCCATCGCAGTCCAGCCAACTCCACCATCTCAAAAAAAATTAAGAAATAAAATAAACAAATAAATAAAAGCATACTTGAAAAACGAACCCCTTCATGAAGAAAAGACTAGAAAAACTCAACCCCTTGCCCAAGGAAGTAAAAAAGGAACTTGTCATCTGCCTGGAATTCCCGGTAGAAAATTCAAAAAAATAAAAAACAGGCCCCTATGAGAAGCTGAAATCCTAAACCTATGGAATATGCAAATGTATTTAAGCTCCGAATTTACACTACCCTGTGTTGCAGGATAGAGACAGATGTATGACCCAAGATACAAAGTACTCAGTGGGAAAAATAATTTCTGATGAAGATGATTTTACAGTCAAAAATTACAATCATATAAGGAACAAGTCCACTATATATAAGATAAAAATAACAAAAATGAGCATACCTTAAGTACTTGTCATTATCAACTAGTATTAATATAAAACAAGCAAGTCTGATAATCTTTAAGAAGTTTTAAAGAAGAAATAGAAAACATAATGAAGTAGCAGAATACTATGACCAAAAAAGAGGCAAGTTTAAAAGAATTCTAGAAAGGACAAACACAGTCACTTAAAATTACACAAAGGACATGACACAAAAGAACGCATTTGGCATGTTTCCAGTTATGTGAAATTCAATAAGCGGCAAAACTAATCTGTGATGATAGAAGTCAGAAGAGCATTTAGCTTTGGGAGGATATTGACTCAAAGGAGCTTTTAGGGGAGCTAGAATTGTTCTCTGTCTTGATGTGGGTGACGGTATCATGAGTGTTTTCCCATGTAAAACCATCATCACTGCATGTATATTAAACCACCATTTAACAATTTCAATAGGCAGTTTAAACAGCAGATTAGACAGAATGAGTGGACCATTCCAAAAGAACCAAGGAAATTGCCTGAAACATGAGACAGAGAGAAAAGGAGATAAAAGATATGAAAGAAGCGAAACGGGATAAAATGAGTAGATCACTCATATGTCCAAAAGAAGCTTCAGAGAAAAAGACTGAGAAGAGAAAGTGTCCAAGAATACTCTAGAATTAAAGGAAAACATGAGTTATCAGAATGAATAAGCACAAGTCTTGAGCAGAATAAATAAGTAAATCCACGCTTAAACATATCATAGTGACCCTGCAGAACACCAAAGAAAGAGAAAATCTTAAAAGCAACCAGGAAGACAAATTACCTGCAAAGGAACAACAAAATGACTGACAGCAAACTTCTCACCCACAACATTAGATGCCTCCTACCAGTGAAAGGCCACGGCCAAGCCGTTAACAATGTAGAGAATGAGTTTTGTTCAAAACGTCTGCTTAGAGTACATATTTTTTCACTGAGGCCGTTTAGTGTTAAATGCATCCTTCCTTCATTCCTTCACCAGATTGATCATCTACTATGTGCCAGCCTGGGCAAGGAACTTGTCTGCTTTCAAGGAGTTCAATACTCTGAATTCAGGTGAGTGGTTAACAGAAAATACAGGTGCTCTAGAGGGCAAAGGAATGATGTCGAACCCAGAGGAGAAAATCAGGGACAGCTTCTTGGAAGAGGCAGATCCAAGCTGAGACTCATCAGATGGGTGGGAATTAGCAAATGATGACTGTGAACTCCATGAGAGCAGGAGCCTGCCTGTCTTCACATGAATGTATCCCCAGGATTCAGAACAATACTTGGCACTTAGGAGGTGCTGCATACATGCTTCTTAAAGGAATGAATGAATGAATAAATTAATTGCTGTGGCAATCAATGAGTGGATAAATCAGAGCAGATAAATCAACACAGGTTTCAGGGAAAGCACACGGAGGTGAGAAAGCATAGCATGCTGAAGGACCAAAGCTCAGTACGGCTACAAAGGCGAGCACGTACGTGAGGAGGGGAAAGACGGATGAAAGATGAGTCTGGAAGGCTAGACAGGGGACAACTGAGGCCATGTTAGAGGGCTTGAATTATATTCTATGAGCAACAGGAGTCCAGTGTAGGGTTTTAAGTAAGAACATGAGACAGGAGATTTGCATTTCCAAAAATCCACTTGGGTCCTAGTGTCCATGTAAGAAAAGTTAGCACTCCTCCACAAGGGAAAAGAGCGCTTCCTCACTGGTATTATGACATGCAGCTTTCAGACTTCCACTTAAAAAGTGTGCGCAAGAAAGAGAGAGCAAGCGAGCGAGAGAAATTGAGACTGACTGTGCGTGAGCAGGTCTAAGAAATAAACATAAAATCCTGGCTATCCAAATCCTGCAGTGGGTGTATTTTCCAATCAGCCCTGAGGCTTATGGCAGAGATAAAATAGGAAAGGAATATGTCCCCAGCTCCAGCCGAACATTCTGTTCAGGCTTTTCAATCTAAAAACTTCAATGTGCTGGTCGGCACCATTGCTGTTCTTGTGTTTGGCCTACGCTGGGCCAAATCCTGCCCCAAAATATCAACGCGTCAGATGTGGGCCCAGACAAGGGATTCTAACTTTTCTGAAGTTTTTTCCCCTTTTATAAAAGCAGCGAGCCAGAGAAGGGTCCATGGTAATAATTACGGCTTCCCTTGTGTGGACAGTGTCCAGAAAGGGGCAGCAAGCCCACAGAGCCTGGCTGAATAAAGCCACTCCTCAGCCAATGCCAACTTCAGCAACTTCTCTGTTAGCAGCTCTCGTTAGAGCTGCAAAGCACTGGTAGAGCTGGCTGGCAGGGGCGGGGGGGCAATTCTGAGGATGTGTCCACCTTGCGTTCAAGGGTCCTGCCATGTCATAAACTCTGCATCTTTTGTATTCATGGTCCACGGCACACGCCTCTGACAAGCCACAGTCACAGGTTGTTCTCAACAATTGGTTAAAGTTACTTGTCAGAATTGCAAGCAGGAATTCCTCCAGCAAGATCAGAGCTTCGCTTTGTCTAGTCAGCCGGAAGTCAGCTAAGACAGCGAGGAAGAGAGTAAAATTGCAAGGAGTTCTCTAGCACGGCCGTCTCAGGCCAAGGAAGGGCAACAGGATACCTAAGGAATGAAAGGAAAACCTGCAACAGGGAAGGAGCTGGCCCAGGAACAGCCAGAGGGCAAGAGAAAGTAGAAAAACAATCCCTAGGGGTGGCTGTGGTCAGCTGACTTGGCTGGACACTGCACAACTCCAAGGAGCTCCGTTTGCTTAGGCTGCTAACTCCTGCCTCCACACATGAAGAAGGGCACACGCACAGACGAGAAGGGAAGCCAGGATGCTGGAGGGCTGTTACGGAGACACGTTTAATGCAGTTAGGGGAAGGGGACGGGGAGCTTGGGTCGCCGGTGTGGTGGGATGCACGAGCCATGGTCAAGAGCAACCTTCCAGACTCACACTAAGCAACGCTTCTAGGCCTCGCTCTTCTCATCTGCAACATGGGGATCATAATCCTTGTTTCCTAAAGACGCAGTGAGAATTTTAAGGACTGAACCCAATGTGTTCAGTACCTAGAGCAGAGTAAGCTATCAGTAAGGGACAGCTCCTAACTATTATGAACCATGATCAAATCACATCCCAAACTCCAGGATAACATTCTTATTAACTCATTGAGGATACAGATAAGCTTTTATTTCCTCTTTGTGACCTCAGCACCTAGTGCAGTGTCTGGTGAGTACAAGAACTGATTACTGCAGAAGGAAGGGAGGGAGGGAGGGAGGGAGAGAGGAAGGGAGAAACTTTTACTTCTGTATCATGGGCACCCAGCAAACGTCAGGCATTATTGTGAACACTAGCATATTCACAAATACTGTTTGTTGAATGGAAAGTATTTATTCATCAGCTACTTACAAAACACTAGCTGAGGACCTGTTGTATGCAAAGCACTGTATTAAAAACACATGGACAACTCCACAACATCCCTGTCCTCAAGGATCTCAAACTCAGTCGGAGACTCCTACATAAATCATCCTAGCAATGATCAACTATGATAATACTATCATACAGGCCCAAATAAGAGAGGATGCTGACCATCCCTCCCTTCACTCCCACCACCAAACAAAAGATACGGCATGTTTTCCCTATTTCCTTCCTGATGAAGACAAGAAAATTTTGCTACTTGAAAGCTGTGGGAGAAAAGGATAAGAATATGATCACGCCTGGATGCAGTCTGCTCATTTCCAGCCTGGCAGCACGTGGCCCTCGGCAGCCCTCTCTGCCCACAGTTACCAGATCTAAGGCTCGGCACACAGGAGGGTCTGATGTTTACTAAAGAATGGTCTGGCTTATCTGTCTCTACAATAATCCTACCATATGGATTCAACAAAGGCAAAGCTTTTGCAGGACCCAAGAGGCAGGGTGTGATGCTGTAAACAACACTTCCACCACTGGGAACAGTCTAATGTCTAAATTCCAAAAGATATTACTGATACTGTTTATAATTAGCATGCTAAATAAAATCGAGGCAAGCTGCTGGCTTTCATAGGCCTCATCCCATTATGCAGTCAGAAGGATATGTGTGTGTGTATATATGTGTGTGTGTGTATGTATACATATGCATATATACACACACATGCACACACAAACATACTACTTGTTGGGCCCAATCTTTCTGAAATTTGTAATAGGGAAAGGCTAGAAAACATGTCTACCACACACATGAAGATGAGAAAGGCAAATGGAATAGACTTTCTCCTTCATCTTACAGGACGCACTAGCCAAGGATGGATTCCAGGAAATTAGATGAACCTGAGAACAGCTGAAGCTCGAAACATACCACAGATTAACCATATTTCCAGAGCTAGGCTTTAAATGAGAGAATCATTTGAGGAGCATCCAGAATACTGAGTTGCTACCCTCCATTAGCTAGAAACTTAGCAAATGAAAATGCACATCGTGGCTCCACTCACATGAAAAGAATACCACACATTAGCACATTAGTGTTGTCTTCTCTACAGTTTCTCTTTAAAGAAATCAACAGCCTGAAGACTGAGCTCAATCCTCTTCTCATCACATCTACCTTTTCGTCACAATTACATTTGGCAGTCTTTGTGATTCCGAGCTGAAAAGCAAAGCATGAGGCTATTTCCCTCTGTGAGTTTGTTATTGTTCAAGATAATTCTGATGACTTCCAGAGAAAAATCCTGAAAGTGACATTACTAAGTCAGATGAATAGCCAGTGACCTTAACTCTTGCTTCCAAGTACTTCATCATCCAATGTGTAAAACAGATGCAAAACAGCAAGCAGGCTATCATTAGGAAAGCTTTTGAGTCAAGTTCTCTAATGCAGAAACCTCACATTCAGATTAATTACATAGCAAGAAAAAGTACCTACAGGTAGTGCTTTCACATTTACTGACAGGTACTACAAAGCTGCTAAGTCACATTTTCAATGACCCAGCCAGCTCAGTCCACTGACTTGGAAGGGTTTACGCAGTTTACAACACAAAACTCCAGCCTCTTCTGTAAGGGAAGGCCTGAAATAAAGACCTGGCATTTCTCTAAGAGAGACCTGTTTTTTCCCAGTATGGCGTAGGCTACAGCAAGGGCAAGTGCTACAGGGGTAGGAAAGGAAGAGAAAGAGCCGATCAACTGATGAATGAATAAACAAAAGGTGATACGTCCACATAATGGAAGATTGTTCAGCAAAAGAAAGGACCAAGGTATTGATGCATCTTATGACATAAACCCCCAAAACGCGATGCTAAATGAAAGAAGCCAGGCACAAAAGAATACAAAGCATATGATTCCACTTAAATGAAATGTCCAGAAAAGGCAAATCTGTATATAGAGAAAACAGACTGATGGCTGTCTTACACTTGAAGTAGGAAGGAGGAGTAACGGCAAATGGGCATGTGGCTCTTCTTGGGCTGATGGAAATGTTCAACTAGACTACGGTGGTGGTTGTGTAACTAAAATTTTACTAAAAATTACTGAATTGTATACTTAAGATGGGTAAATTTAATGGTAAGTAAATTATACTTCAATAACAATTTTTTAGAAAGTTGAAATGAATTTTAAAACAGTATATTCTTTGCTGGTTCCTTTAAAAAGCTGGATCTTAGTCACAGGATTATAGAATATCAGAGCTAGCAAGAAGCTGTAGCATCTCTGTGCTAAGAAGCAGGTGAGGTCTCAGGGTAAAAGCCATTTGCCCAAAGCCACTTATATAATTAATGGTGGGCTGGGATCAGAACTGAGGCCTCCTGGTAACTTGTCCAGTGTATTCTTCACAATTTGTCATCATTATTTTGCTTCACATAAACACCCAGGGCATTAACCATACAGATAATAAAATATATTCGCAAATAGTTGTGCCTGAATCAATGATCAGAATGTTTTTGTGGTATATATCATACTGGATAATCCATGATTTGGTTATTCTCTTCTCGTATTAGTACTTATATTTTTCATTTTCTTGTCTTCTCAATATTTGTTTTTAGGTGAAATCCATGGCTGTTTATAAGCTTTAAACTGAAGGTTCTTTCCTTACCCTAAAGACTCATAGATGAGTTTTTCAGAAGCTGAATCGACTCTAAAAGGCTCACTGCTTCAGTACTTCTAATGGCAAACATCCTAATTCAGACTTTGCCACAGGGGCTTGTCTTTCTACTAGAAATGTAAAATACATCTTTATTTGCCACAAAATTAAAATGTGATCCAATTATGCAGAATATGAAGGAACTTCTTGAATTACCAAAAAAAAAAAAAATCACACACACTCTAATTTAAAACAATGATACCATAGCCTTAATTACCTTGGGTTTTACTACTGTGATTTCAAACAGTACAAAGAGAAGCGACCATGCCTAAGACAAAACATGCAAAGGAAAATACGACTCTGTTTAAACAAATGAGCAAGCTAAAAAAATTTAACTTTTTAGAGACAAATCAACCACCCTGAAAATTATTAATATGCTTTAAGCATCAACCCATGTTATGAAATGAATGTCTGTGTTCCCGTAAAATTTCCACATTAAAGCACTAATCCTCAATGTGATGGTATTAGAAGGTGGGGCCTCTGGAAAGGTGAGAAAATAAATGACTGTCGTTTAAGCCACTCCGTCTACAGTGTCTTGTTATAGCTGCCCGAGCTAACTAAGACAGCCAAATACTTACTTTACAGTTGTGTAGACCTCTGTGTAATTCTTTACAGTGATCAAGGTCAAGTGGTTACACAACATCCCTTTCTCGGGAACTCGATTAGGGGTTAGTTATTCATGTGCATTAAAGTATGTGAGAAAATATTTAGCCTCCCTAAATCTGCATTTTGCAAAGGGCTATTCTTGCACTGACTTACTTATACATTTATAGTCTATCTCCCAATGCTTTTGCCTTGGCATAAAGTGAAAATTAAAATAGAACTGCATATTTAGCTCAACTTCCCCGCCACAGAACCAGTCCCTAACTTTCTAAAATGTACTTCAGCCTTAAAGTGATGCCTGTCTTGAAGCGGCTTTACTTTTCAGGTCTCTGTGTGTACAAGGGCCAGTGGGACAGATGCTCCGGGATGCTGAGGGTTCCCCCGAGAGGCAGGTGTCTCCCTAGAAACAGAAATTAAAATGTGCAGTAAGGAAGGGAAGAGTTTCGCTGACCAGCACGTGCAGAAGCTCAGGATTTAAGTATACGGATGATCTTACACTTAAAAAGACTCCAAACTGCCCCTAGGGATCAGAACTTTTCTAGCCAGTCTTTCTTTCTCTGACAATGCCCAGTACTGTTTCCTATTCCATCTCAATGACCCGGCTGATACCTAAAATGGAAAGAAAAATTCCACAACTGAAGGCTGTACTTGCAGACAATAAGGCGAGTCTAAGACCTAAACTAGATGATGTGAGAATAGAGAACAAAGATCCCGTCTCAATTCGTGAAGGTTACCCACACACCTATTGTAACAGAATAAAATAAAATAATTCTAAACTGCACAACCTCTAAATGATCACATCCTATCTGTGCCTTCATTTTCTCAAACGACTCCTAATTTGTGTAAAGAAAAAGGCAGAAACAAAAACGACAGAAGTATGTCGGGCTGCGCTAAAGCTGTGAACACCTTTTTATTTAAAATAAGAAAAAAAATAGATAAACATGCATTTTTAAAAGGGAACTTTTCTAAACCCTGAGCTGCAAAGAGGAACAATTCTTGGCTAAACTGCACCACTCAAAGACAACTAGACTTATGGTCATGTCTTCTCTCACCCATTTGTTTCAGGATTCTTACAGATCCATGGCATGTTGCAAGCTGACATAGGACCCTTTCGAATAACGCAACCGGCTTCACCAGGAGCTATGATTCTCTTCCTACACTTCTGCACAGAGAGGCCCTGACCCTCAGCTGTCGCTGGGGCCGGGATGGCGGCCAAGGCGAAAGCAGTCAAGCTGGAGAACTCCCGAAGGTGGTTCTCAGGTAACCAGCTGGTTAGATTTCATCTTGTGTGAGTTTAGCTTTGCCTAGCTAGGCCAAGGAGGCACTTGGCCTGAGTTTAGAACGATTTCTGTTTAGGTTCTTCAGGGCTCAGTTATAAACAGCCCAAAGAAAGGCTCTGCTGTCCTGAAGGGCACCTTTCAAGAGAAACAAAAATGGGACTCTCGCTTAACAAAAGGGGACTGTTCGGCCACCAACGTCCTGAACAGGGTCTGAGTGTATAACTGGAAGAGCTTTCTGCAAAGTTAAAAAGACAGGGAAGAAAACAACAGCAAGAAAAGGATCATCACAGAATCTCCCACTCCAAACCTTCCTTCCGCTCAGAAGCGCCAACAGATAAAATATAAACCCCTTTGAAGAAAACTCCAGCCAGAGCTCAGCTTTCAGGTTTTAGAAGACACTGGCATCCCAAGGCCTTCCCACTGTCAGATCAAACACACACAAAATATTTCCCTGATAGTTTCCTAGTTTCACCCATACCATAAAAAACAGGATTTCATTTTAATCTACTTACCACACTGTGGGTGAAGGCCTCTAATTTCACAGCACAGAGATAACACAAATAATTCATATGACACATTAGTGAAATATCAACAGGGAAAACATTTAGTCAGTGCTCACCAAAAACGACGGGGAGCTCCGTGACTGCCTCTGAGGGCAGGGAGATGCCTTTCCAACAGGCAGAGCCCCCTCCCGCCACACTCCTGGAGTTAAAGATAAGGTCAGCCTACCTGGATCTGAACTGTTTTAAGGCAACAGGTCTTTGTAATCACACAACATTTTTCTAGTCCCTCCATGGGTTGCAACATTATCAACCTCCTTCCGGACTTCCAGGGGCTGCTGCGTACGTGAAAGTCCCTAGAATACTGTTAAGTGCCATAAACATGCAGCCATGGCAATCCCACTCCAATCATAACCAAGGCCATCACCTGCCTGGCCAGCAAACACTTGTGTGTTTCCTTTTCTCTTTCCGGTCAACTTAAAAAAAACAAAAAATTCTTACACTTAGTTTCCCATGGCAAGATCCAGCCTTTGAAGATCTCACCCCCTTTCTCAAGACCCTCTTTCAACCTTGTCTCCCACAAAGTCTTCCTCCCAGGGCAATAAGGAGACCTCTCCACAGCTATGATTCATTCCATTTCTCCCACCTTGAGGTTCCGCCAAGTGTGGGGCAGATTGTCTTTATAGACAGGACAAATCAATGTTATCTGTGTAGAAAGTTTTTTTTTGTTTTTTTTAAAAAAAGGCCACAACTCTTCAATCATCAGCTGGGTATGTGGAAGAGCACCACCAGAGCAGAGCAAACCGAAATGAAATCTGAAACAGCAAAGGTCTGAAACCTGACTCTGGGCTTACAAACACCCTTACTTTATTTTTATTTATTTACTTATTACTTACTTACTTATTTTTTGAGATGGAGTCTCACTCTGTTACCTGGGCAGGAGTGCAATGGCACAATCTCGGCTCACTGCAACCTCTGCCTTCCGGGTTCAAGTGATTCTCCTGCCTCAGTCTCCCAAGTAGCTGGAATTATAGGCCTGCACTACTATGCCCAGCTAATTTTTGTATTTTTAGTAGAGACAGGGTTTCATCATGTTGGCCAGGCTGGTATTGAACTCCTGACCTCGTGATCTGCCTGCCTCGGCCACCCAAAGTGCTGGGATTACAAGCCTGAGCCATTGCTCCCGACCCATTCTTACTTTCTTATGCCTTTAAGTAGGTGTAGGGGCTCCAGGTCTCAATCCACTTTTGTGAGACATTTGTCTTTATACCAATCCAACCCCTTCAATTTCCCAACCACACCCACGTGGACCTTAGATTTAGTTTCTGCTGATATCATTTCAAAAGCTATGAGCATGACCTCGTGGATGTAAAAATTTACCTTCCAATTCTCTGTCAAGAGTGCTGCTCAGAGCTAGGGCTCCAGGTCTCTAGCCTGGCCCTCCTAAGTGACAGGTTCTTGTTATTTTTTTGTTTTCTTGCCTAATACCACATGTAACATGTTGTCACATGCTCTCTGCTAGACCCGCATTCCCAGCTGCCCATCAGATATGTCCCTGGAACTTCCAACTTACTCCATCCCAAACTGAACCCACGCCTTCTCTCCTCTTCACCACTCTACCCCTCTATACTGTCCCAGCCAATAATCGCGCCCCACTCTGCACTTGACTCCCGTCATTCTCACCATTATGCTCTTCCAGGGGAATTCTGCCAGGGTCGACTCTTCCTCTCCTTCCACTCCCAACCCTCAGCCCAGTCTTGGCCTTTAATATCAGTCCTAGAACTATCACAGTGATCTCCTAACTTGGTTTCTTGTTTATACCATCCATTCTCCCTCCCTAACCCCACGTAAGTATATTTAAGTACCTTATCAAAAAGAAATCGGTTATTTTTCACTTGCTCAAAATTTTGCTACAGGCTAAGGTCCAAAATGCTTAGGCTGGCCCCTGCCTACTTTTTCCAACCTCATCTCCTACACCTCACCAATACTCTCTCAGGCCAAGCTACATCTCACTTATGTTACCTGAATGTCCCACAAACTCTCTCCTTGCGTGTCTCAGCCTGGAATGCCCTGTTACTTTTGGCCAAAAGAATCTCCCCGTTTTTCTAAAACCCAGGCAGATCCAACCACCTCGGTGAGCATTTCCTAACTGCTCTTGGGACATTTTCTCCTTCTTCTCTATGTTGTAGGTTTCCTAACTATCCCTGCTATAGCTATAGCTTATTAAAATAATGTCTTTCTTGCCCAACAATTCCCTTAATTCAACCTTGTCCCTCCATTGACTAATATGGGACCTGGCATACAGTAAGTGCACAAGAAATACTTGATGGATCGATGCAAGGAGGCGGTATATTCTATTATACTGCCTTTAAACATTTGAAACTTTCGAGGAATAGTAGATTTTCTTGTCTCATCCCAGCCCTCCCTCAGCTGGCTCATTTTTCACGTATTGATTCTAAACTGCACGTCACTAGCATCCTGAGGGCATTCACCGAATGCTCAAGTAAAAGGCAGAGAGATATGGGACAGAACACTGAAGACAATCTATAACCCTGCCCCCAAGGAACTGAGACTAATGAGAAGATAAACACAGCTGAAGCCGCAAAATGTGAATCCAATGAGGACTATAACTAACGAGAGAGAAAACCAGAGTGTGTTTGCTACCAAGAAAACAATCATGGAAAAGACCAGTTAATAAAGGGATGTTGTCAAACGCCATGACAATTTTCATTAAAACATTTTATTAGGCTGAATATGATACTGATGCCTTTTCATTGAGGTTTGTAATAAAACTTCTCCATTAAATATATTCTTAATTCAGATGCCAGGCATCGATACTGTCTACTGTCTCCTTAAATCCTTGTGGAGTTTAAAACTTACATTGTTGATTTCAAAGATAGGGAGTGGACAGGGGCTTGTGAAGCAAATTCGCTTTCAATATTTTGATCATCAGAGCAAGCATTATATATATGAAAGTTAAAGGTATTCTAAACTACATACAATCTCATCTCTATGGACAAGTCTTTCTGAGGTTCTAGATTACCAGATGGAGGTGTTGACAATGCCACAGAAGCAAAATCCTAAAGCGTGGGCAGGTAAGAGACGGGAGGCCATTGCTATAATCCCTTCTAGATGCCATGGTGGCAGAATGCAGAGAGGGGCCTCGGAGGCAGCAATCCAGACTGGAGAAGACGGACCAGGCAGGTTTTCACAACCTCCCTGTCTATACCACCCGAATGGTTGAAAACTCCTGGACACTTACTGCTAATCTACCCCTGAAGCCAGTCCTCTTGTGGGTGAAGGGATAATGCACCAGAATGTCATCGAAGTATAACACCTTCTTGGACCTTTTAATCTACATGTCCCACTAGGAGCAGCCATGTTGGATGCTGCCTTCTCAGGTCCTATTTCTGCTCTTAGGGTTGAGATGCAACTTAAGGCATAGAAATGTGCCTCTGTATTTCTGCTGTGGAAAGAAAACTGTTGGACAAATGTCCTTCCTTAGGAGAAAAATGACAAAATAAAATGATCATTCCTGGGCCCTTAATACTTCTTTCCATAACTTGAGAAACATTAGTTAATAGGGGTTCTCAGCCATAGTAATAAGGATGAAGAGGCTGAAACAAATGTCAAAAGCCTTGTTTTCAAAGCCTGGCATTGATGCCATCATTGACTTGACCTGTCATAATTAATACCTGCCCCCGTTCAGGATAGTCAACTTGTGAAAAGGCAACACAAGCCAAGCATTTTTTTATGCCAAAGTCATATATCTTCTAGATCTGCCTGACACAATAGATATGTGTGCATATGTGTGTGTATATTTATAAATGTGCATGTATGTATGTATGTATATGTATGTATAAATTCACTTTACACAGAACCAATTATTTTTGTTCACTGACTGCTCAATATTATAGGATTGGGGCTTCTCTTCTCAATTAGAGTCTATTTCTTAAAGACCGGCGCCTCCAAGTCTGTATGTGTGTGTATCACTCACACTATCACAATACAAATTAGACAAAATAGATGCTTAATGATGCAATTCGATTTACAATGGCACCATTATTACAGCATTACTCTATTTTCATTACCACCGCATATTAGAATCGGCTTCCACCATGTTTGAGTGAGGAAATAAAACAACCTAATCACTGTACCAATTAATTCTGTAAAAGTCACGTAGTATATCAAAACTAAAACATTTCGCAGCATCTCAGAAAGACAGGATTCCATACTTGGTTCACTCTTTTTAGCCTGCTACGCCTCCACTCCTTGAATACTTTGACCTATCCTAGTCCAGTTATAAGCCAAAATCGATAAAAGACCCCTAGCAAGTTTAATTGATTCTCTGAGAAAGGATATTATAATCCATCCGTGCACCCTCACCTTGTGCTGACATTATTTTCCTGGGTTTACCCAATACCACTGTGGTACCAGAAACTACTCTTTCTCACGCTGCTCTCTCATCAGCTCAAATACTGTAACAGCAGAGCAATTTCAAACAGGTTGCGAGTCTTTGAGAGGACTGCTTGCAAAGTGCATGTAAATTATTAGATTACATTACAAGTGAAAGACTCAGCAGTGGGTCACCATAGTGGAGCATTAATGTAGAGCAAGTTGAATGGAACCCTTGCAGACAAACTTCTCCAATGTGATATACATATTTTTTTTGGCAGAAAGGAAAGTGAGTAAAGGGAAGGGAGGGCAAGGAATGATGAAAAGTGAACTCTCTGAGAGCACTAAGGCAAGGTGGGAATAAGGGAGCAACCCCGGCCTCAGTGCCTGAAGCGGGCAGCCGGAGGGTGCTACAAGAATAGTGGGAGCAGGGAGACAAGGGGAGGAAAGGAAGAAGCCAGACACAGGTACGGGAGGTAACGTCAGGAAAGCCCAACAAGTGGCTGATGGGGCCGAATTTAAGTGATTTTCCCTGTCTTGGTTGGATCCAGCCCATGGTAGCTGAGCTGAGGGATCAAGGCAAGATCCAGTCCCAAAATGCAAACGGGTTGTAAAAGCAAAGGCTTCAGGACCTCCACCAAATACCTGAGGCTGTTATTGATTTCACAGAGCAGTCCATCAGAACCAAGGAGCAATGCTACAAGAAAAGGGTGCTGAAGACATGAGGAAAAGAAGGGGAGAGAGGACAAGGGCACCCCACCCTCCTGTATAAGCTCCATCATCACCACACCATCAGAGCTACACGTACTGTGTGCCAGGCCTCTTACCTGGCACACATTATCATGTATGATCCTCCCGATCACCCTGGGAGACCGGCATCATCATCATGGCCATCACCATTATCCCAGTGTTCAGGTGAGGAAATTGAGTGATTAATGAACTTACCTAAGGTCACATGGCTAGCATAGAGCACACCTGGGTCTTGGCCCAGGTCAGTCTCACTCCTCCCAGCAGGCTTGTAAAAGCCACGTACACAACACGTCCAGCTTTTGTCTGAGTTGCTCGAGACTGGAGTAGGCCTAAGCGGGCAATTGAGGGGATCAGTGGATTCAAGACAGGCAGAAGTCAGACAAACAAGGGCAGCTGGGTCCAAACCGAAGGCCCCATTGGAAATATAAGCCAGCAGGGGATGTGCTTGCAGAGCTGGGAAGTGCTGACCTGGTCTATTGAGAAAGCAAACACCGTTGCAGGGCAATGTGGAAGAGAACATCTGCATAGTTAATGAGCACCTATTTTATGCAAGGTATGGTGCAGGGAGTGAAAACATAAACTTTGGTCCTGATCTCCTTAAGGAGACTAGGCTCATGCAGAGAAAGAAGTTACATGTTGATTAAATGAGCAAGGCCCATATGACTGACTGCTGAAACAGACAGGGGTCTGGGAGCTTTAAGAGGGAGAAGGTAGGCCGGGCGCGGTGGCTCACGCCTGTAATCCCAGCACTTTGGGAGGTCGAGGCGGGTGGATCACGAGGTCAAGAGATCGAGACCATCCTGGTCAACATGGTGAAACCCCGTCTCTACTAATACAAAAAATTAGCTGGGCATGGTGGCGCATGCCTGTAATCCCAGCTACTCAGGAGGCTGAGGCAGGAGAATTGCCTGAACCCAGGAGGCGGCGGTTGCGGTGAGCCGAGATCGCACCATTGCACTCCAGCCTGGGTAACAAGAGCGAAACTCCATCTCAAAAAAAGAGGGAGAAGGTGGATCTTACCTGGAGTGAAAATGATGGTAGGATTTTAATGAGTGAAGAGAGGCGGGGGGACTGGGCAAGGCAGAGGAGGAGGGGAAAGATGAAGGCACATACAAGGTAGAGAGATGAAAAGGCCAAGTTCAAAACACATTTAGAAGAGAACCACCATAAATGCCTGGTCCGAGGTGACCCAGACAGTGAGCTTCTTAAAGAAATGCCGCCCCTCAAATATAAGATCCAGAAAGGCAGGGAGCTTACCTCTCTTGCTTGCTGCCCCAGGCCCTAGCACATAGAAAGTACTGAGTAAATATATGTTGAATGAAAGAATGCCACTGTTGGGCTCTCAGACAGTGATGGCAGCTCCAAGCAAAAGAGGGATTCCAGAATTTATATTCTACGCCAATCTAGGCAGATGTGCCCCTACATGTACTAGCATATTAATGAGCATTTGCTAAAAGTGGCATAAAGATACAGTATGATTATAAATAATATTTAATTATTCTCCCTCCCCCACCGCCTCCCTGAAGTCATAATGAGTAACACCTGGAGCTTAATATCAGTTATTGTGGAAATACTTCCTTCCTCCCCCACTGCCAGGCCATGGTCCCCAGAAAGGCTGCTTCTACTTCATGCCCAGGACAAGGTTTTCAGATTGTGAGGAGCAGCTCATAAATAGATCATGGAACCAATCTGGGGGCTCATAACCCGTATTTTAAATAATAAAGCAAAAATAACCATGCATCACATGAAGGGTAAATATTTTACAGGAAAAGTTTGTGTGTGCGTGCGTGTGTGTACTAGTTCACAATGTAATATGTTTTTCTCATTGTGGATTACAGTATAAATGCCTTAAAGATATCTCTCTGAGGGGCAAACAGTTCCAGGATTAGGACCTCTAATATTCAAGCTGAATAACTCTTGTTTCACTGGTTAAATGTGACTGTCAAGTGGTATTTCTCTTTGGTCCGGTAAACTTGGCCCATCCTGAAACATCGAGACATTCTGTGTAACATACGAAGTTCAGAATCAGTTCCTTCAAAGCATCCCGCTTCACAACACACAATCTTTGCAGAAGAAAAAAATGTTTTATTTTTTTCTAATTACAGAAGTAACAAATACATAATGCAAGAACCTCAAAAAATACAGAAAACCACAAAGAAAAAGAAACTCACGGATAATCCCACCATTCACAGATGACCACTTTATCATTTCACCATTTTGTTACGCATCGGTCCAAGTTAATTTACTAATATATCTCAGATATGCGCGCGCGCACACACACACACACACACAGTAATTTCCTTTTACAAAAAAGATGGCATACCCTGCACACTGCCATTAAAGCTGTTACTTTTCACTTAGCAATGACTGATGAACGTTTTCTTGACAAGAAATACTTTTCTACTGCAACATGATTTGTAATGGCTACATAGGATTCCACTCACAAACTTGATCCTGAGCATCTCTAGAAAAGGCACAGCCTTAAATCCTCTGCTTTGAGAAAACAAGCTTGCTGCGGAGGCACACGCTCTTGCTGTGGGCCCCCAGCTGTGTCTAGCTCCGGAGAACACTATGTATGAGATGCTCAACTCCATACCTATGAATAGAAAGTAAAAGTAGTTTTACTTTCTATTAGATCAGAGCATGAGACTTGGGCACTATTTTCACTGTTTTGGAATGGCTTTACTGACATTGCTACAAGCTCACTGACGGATTTTTAATTAATAATAAAAATGCCCAGTGGGATTAAAAAGACAACAATTACTGACAATGTGTCACTAACAATGCGTAGCCAAAATAACCCATGCTTACTTTCGTACGTATCTACTGCCTAATGCTCGATCAACTTGCACACATCTTAATAGCCTCGTTATTGGAACTTCGGAGGATCCTGGCACAGCACACAAGTGATAGAAACGTAAGAAAGTACAAGACTTGGGTTCTAGTCGCAGCCATGCTACTTACTAGGCATGCGCTCAAGAACACGTCACCTCTGTCAGCATCAGTTAAAACAGGGCAGGCTAGGCTCGCTGATTCATAAAGCCCTTTCTGGCTTTAACATACTTTAGTCTAATAAAACATGACCAAGTGGTAGCATCAGGAGTGAGTGTCATATATTTAACACACACCCCCAAGTTCAAGACTAAAAAGTCATCTCTAGAGGGTTCAGGAGCTCTTTCAGTGTAGCTTCACTTCCCCTTCTGATTCCCTGTGAGCCCTCAAGAATGCTAGAGAACCTCACCAATCCTTGACTGTCGTCCTTCACACTGTGAAATTTTACAGCTTCCACGTTAACGGCCTGCTCTACAGAAACTGCCTGGGTTCCCACTTTCTGCACAAACGTGCTCACCCAAAGCGCACAATGAGCGCCAGAAACGGTAAAATACAACTCTGGCCATTTCACACTCATCAGTCAACTAATAAGAGCACTAAAAGAGGAATCATTTTTTGATGATCAGGTTATTTCATTTGCCTTTGCTTTCCCAAAGCTTCATTACCTGGACAATTGAGAGTTATGGGCAGTTCACCTTCCCAGTTGCCCTGTCCTTTCCAATATAATATCCCTGTCACACAAACGTTACTGGGAGTACATGCTGTATTGTCACATGGCCTTTTCATCATCCACTGGTTTTATAACTGGAAAGTGCAAACGAAAAGCAATGCAGTTTATTTAAGAGGTTTTAGACTTGCTAAATATACATGTGTGTCCTCTGTGATTGGATGTTGAAAATCCATTAATTTCCACACAGCCACTCCTCCCCATGACTGGCATCAATCATATGAGATGAAATAAGCCTCTTTCTTCTGGAAAGGCGGAATCACATCTGGTTGCCTTTTCTCTGTCTTTGTCCATTTCTTCAGGTTTCTTTAAAACTAATTGGAAGAGTCAATAAATATGCCTGCCAATTCCCTTTACACCCTAGGAAGGCAGCTCACCATGCCCTTCAGACCTGTTCTTGCTGTTTTTCCAAGTATTCCCTTACCTGCCTTTGTCAATTGGCATTCTCGACAAGTTCGTCATAACTTCTCAAAGTGTCAACTTTTCCTCTTTTCATTGCCCTTGTTAAAGATAATTTAAAATTAGAAAGTCACATTCGCAGCCATTTCAGAGTCAATGCTAATGTCATTTTCTTTAGCACAGAAGTCTCTTTTCCCTCTAGAAATTCCCTGCCTTCATCCACAGCCCCCACTCCTCAACCCCAAAACAGGCACTATTAATCTCTGCAGGCACGAGTCCATTCCCCTGTTTCACCCTTCTTATCTTTCCCCCAAAATACTTCACCCAGTGAAACACACTTTAGCTTGTAGTTCTCCTTCCTTCATTCCACTTCAGAGAGTAATGTCTGGGTCTAGAGATTGTAAAGTCACCTTCAGGAAAGAAGCATACAGTTGGCTGTCAATTAATCAGGATAAGATAAAATAATTACATCACGTGCAGCTTGGCTTCTCAGTACATGCATTTATGTTTTGGGGATCAAGAGGATTTCTCCCGCACAACCTAAAATTCATATTTGTGCCTTTTGTTTGGCTATAACTAATTCCCTACCTAACCGCACAGTAGTTAACAGTCTGGAATACTTAAAACAGTGATTACCATACTTCATAGTAGAATCAAATGCTGGTTCCCTCATTTCCCCCTCATTTTGTTTCACCTCTATTTTTGCCTGGTTATCCTTGGTAGCAATCTTTGCTTATAAAAAAATGTCAGATGATTTTATATTCTATAATTTTTATTCCATGGCTAGCTTGACATACAGATTTTAAGCCCGTTTATTTTCCCCATTAAGCACAGACCCAAACATCACCATTCTTATCACATGCACACCCATCAAGTTTCAGAGTGTCATTTATACACAATTTTATTTCTTACTTTTTTCACACACGCCTACCACTTACGTACAGCAACTTCACTACATTCATATTTCATAAACTTCATCAGTATTCAGCCAAACCCTCCCCCAAAGTAAGCTGGGTATTTTTAACAGTGTGCTGCTTCTTTCACTGGCTTGAGGATCCTATACTAAGTGGCACCCTTCCTTGTATCCTAGAAGAGTTTATCTATTATGGTCTGTGCATGGAGGCAGAAGCTTCTTAACTGTTACAGGAAACTTTAAGATGTTCATAATCAAGCCAGGTGCAGTGGTACACACTTGTAGTTTTGGCTACTGAGAAGACTGAGGCAGGAGGAGCCCTTGAGCCTATCTCTTTAAGAAAAAAAAAAAAAAAAACTAAAAAAATACAGTTCATCATCAAAAGTAAAACACAATAACATTATTAAGATGATTCTAGGCTGGGAGATTATCAGTAAATCCTCTGTACCATAATATTTCCTACTTATTTCCACCCTCTGACTCAGAGTTTCAGAGAAAACATCTGTGGTATAGAAAGTCTACTTGGGGCAGCCTGGAGTCCTCCACCACCTAGAAGGGTGTGTGAAACCTGTACTCTCAGCTGTCAGTGGGTGCTGCACAGGGCTCCCCAGAGGACCACCAGGGTCCCAGCTCTGTGGACAAAACAATCACCAGGAAACCACAGCACCATGTCATTATTAACGTGCCATACTATGTAATATGATAAGACAGTCTGTAATAATGACATGTCAGTGAAGGCCATAAAAATATGTTAGAAAAAAAAAATTGTTCTTGCACCAACACAAGGGAATTGTTACCTATAATTCCTTTCAGCATTAGCATGTAAGAGCTGGAGCAAAATGCTGCCCCGCCTACACTGTGAGCTGTGGTACATTTATTCCTCATCATGCCCCATTCCTCTCTTCCAAGGATTTCTTTAGACAATCTCTTTGATGTCTTTGCTCCAAAAGCAAAAGAAAAATAATAATAATTGGGCTGTCACGAAAGCACACCAAGATTCCCAAGCTGAATTTCCACCACTACAATATCAAAGATAATTACAAGACAACTGCAGAATATATCATTAAGTCAAGCAGGATGATCCTGAGAAAGCCAGCTTCTGATGGTGTGGTTCCAGGGATGCTTTCCATATCCGTCCAGTGAAAACAGCCTATGCTTGGAAAGAGGGTTTTTTTGGGGGACAATCTAAATGTTCTTTATTGACATTCTTGAAATTATTCCTTCTAACTCTAGAGATTTCTAACTTTCAGGCTTTAAGAGCCTCATGCTAAAGATACCCCTTCAATATACCTATGGAAGAGTTAGGACTACCCAGAGTTTCTACCATTAGATGGGGGGAAACTTACATTATGTTATCATAATACAGTAAATAACTTACTTGAAAATACAATATCCTTCCTGAATATTCAAGAATGACTTTACTGCCAAGCGTGGTGGTTCACGCCTGTAATCCTAGCACTTTAGGAGGCTGAGGCGGACGGACTGCCTGAGCTTGGGAGTTAGAAACCAGACTGGGCAACATGCTGAAACCCTGTCTCTACTAAAACACAGAAAAATTAGCTGGGAGTGGTGGTGCATGCCTGTAGTCCCAGCTACCCGGGAGGCTGAGGCAAGAGAATAGCTTGAACCTGGGAGGCGGATGTTGCAGTGAGCGGAGATCCAGCCACTGCACTCCAGCCTGTGTGACAGAGTGAGACTCTGTCTCAAAAAAATAAAAAAAATAAAAAGGAATGACTTTACATCCTCTTTAACTCCAGAGAAAGAATTAAGAAGAGCCTAGGCTCTGGATGAAATTTTCCTATAAAGTAAAAATCTAAACTAGAATCAACTAATTGAATTTCTATTTTGCTACCCGCAACTTAGAGAACAAGGGAGGCAAATAACAAAACATACTGATATTGAGGATTTAAACAAAAAAACAAAGAAAGAAAACACTTTCCAGGCTGGGATCAAGATAGATTTAGTCCAATCTCTGACACTGTGTCCATTTACAGTTCGATAATGTACAACTGGAATTCATACTCAGAACGGTCGGTGACCTTGTGGCACCGTAAGATTCTCAAACCTCCAAGAAAGAATCAATTACATTCTCAATGTTCTTTCTAGAGTAGGAAAGGGGACTAGAACATTTAGAAAACTTATTCAACAAGGAAAGGACAAAAATTTTTTGGGCTAATCTACTGTTAGTCACAAAAACCAATTCATCAGTAATGTCCTCACACCCTTAGAGAAAAATCATGGTTTACTGGGTATTAATCAACGCTTGAACACTGATTATCAGGCTTTTTTCTTTGAAGCATTAATTTTAAAATGATACAATTTTATTTTAACATACAGTGTAAAAAGATGGGTGAAAAAATTAACAGCTCATTTCTAAATCAACACTTCCTATATGAATTAGAAAAAAAAAAAACACTAAAAAATGACAGAAGAGAGAAGGAGAGACAGAGAGAGTATTATTCCTAAATTCTGAGCAAAAAAGACAATCTTCATATTCAGAAAAGTATTCCAAATTCTGGATGAGTATTCTCTCCAACACCTGAAGGCCTTTCAAAAATACTCTCCTTGCTCCTGCACAGTGTATCACTAATCTGGGAGGAATGGGCCAGGAATCTGGGAGGGAGTAGATGAGGTCTACCCCAAAGTCCCTGAGTACTGGCTTGTGGAAGACAGTAAGTGTGAACAGCCAGATAGGTCATAATAGGAGAGGTGTGTTTCCTATAATTTTTTTTTATTTGTTTTTGCACACATGGCAACCACACTACAGCTCTTTCCCCAGACACCTGGGAAACGTAGTTATGCATTTTGCTTCCTCAGAAGTATAAGCTAAGAAGCTCAATTCATCAAGTTGCCTGGAAAGATGAAGGGGAAAGGAAGAGTAAGTTCCGAACACGTGGTATATGCTTTAAGAGACCATACCACATGATCCTCTAATAACCTCCAACTCCATCTGTCCTTCCAACATCACACCGCAAGCTCCTAAACGCAAACACAGGAGAAGCTGGAGGAAAACACGTATCTTCATTCAGACGTGACAGGTCCAAGGAAAAGAACCCATGGGCTTGTCTCACTCAAATTCCAAAGATTAGCTCTGGACAGAGAGCAGTTTGCTTCCAAAAGTGATTCAGCTGTTACCAAAAATCCTGGGAACATTTTCATCCAGAGGTGAAGTATTACAATTAACATTCTCACATTTCTCTGTGTCTTTACAAGTCTACTGTGGAACCAGGAGTGTGTGCTACAGTCCCCACCTCTGCTGCCTTGAATACAAGCTGAAGGGTCTCATCGTTAGGGGCTTCAATGCAGGCTCCGTACTTCAGTTTCAGAAATAGAGGCGTTTTCTAATGCGAAGGGCTCCTCACAATGCCAGTAGGTACTGGAAAATTCCAGCAGGTGACTCACATTAAAAGAGTCTCCTATAGATGTTTTGAGCCACTCAGGACTTGAATTCTAGATTAATAATTCAATTCTTTTTTAAGAAATAAGGGGAAAGCAACAGAAGAGGTTATCATAACTATCATCAAATGCATTTTCTAAAATTATTCTATTACGTTTTTAAAGGGTATTATTATAAATGTTTTTATGAGCAATTTACCGGAAAATTAAAGTCCTTTAGTTTAAAAAAATAATTATGTTATCCCTCTGGCAAAGGATTTTCTCCCAGCCAGTAGCTCTTTCAAACTATGGGGCATCATTTGTTCACTGTGGCAAGCCGGGTCCATGCGTGGAAAGTTGATCTGAGAATCAATCTTTAGAAAGGGCGCTAAATTGCTAGGTAAGAGCACCTGCTAGAAAGTGAATCAGCCAAAACCGAAGGGGGCAAGAGAGGCCACGCACTTTCAAAGTCAAATACTTATGTGGTTCCAGAAGTCCTCAGGGCTACACATAAACTACAGGCCCTGTTAAGGGATTTTAAGTCAATCTAAGCTGAGCTTCCAGGGTGTTCGATCTCAACCCAACTGAGGTTTTCACTGTTAATCCCATCTTTCGGTTTCGATTTTTCCCTTAGGTCTGCCGGCCCTAAAAGCCTTCAACCTTCAGCACTAGTGTTCCAAACCAACCCCGTGGTCCACAGTCGTGTGTGGATAACTAGAGTGAAGTAAAATATGTAAGCTGCCAGCATACACATATAATAACGAGACTCTCAAAAAGGGTTTTTAACAACAGTTATGTCACGACGCTCATGGCTCCCTGAAGTCCCTGAAAGCCTTGTTAAATTAAAGATTCGCTGTGGGTTTTTTCCGCTTCGTTCCTACTTCCCATGTTGCTTCCTGCCTTTCTTTTTTCTCTTTCATTGTGTTGGAAAGATGGAACTGAATGACACAGGCCATCATTAATATCACCTAGAAAATGGAAGAGTTTCGTTAAAACTGCCAACATTCCCAGCACAGTTTTATGGACAGGGGAAGGTCGTCTTTCAGATTATAAAGTCACACATCTGATTCTGCAAGCTCAGGCAATAAAGGTACACAGTGCATTCACACTTGGATTCCCAAGAGTGAGGAATTCAACAGTAGCCTCAAGTCTACCTAGGTAGTGTCTCGTGAGGTCACTGCAATGTCATGATAATCCAGACCACAATTTCTGTGGACTTCAAACACCGACTGGCTAGAAGCTAAACCTGCTACCTTTTGGAAAGCATCTTCCAAATCAGAAGGCTTCCCATTTCACCCAATGCCAAGAACTCCACTCCACCCTCCTGGAGGTTGAAAATGCTAATTACAAGGTGATGATGTTTGCTTTTCCTTTCTAGTCGTGTGCCTTTATGTTTTAAGTATTTAAAAGGCGTAATCACCTAGTGTGTAGGTTAATTTCTTTCCGATATTGTAATTTATGCAACATTAATACTGGATGCCAGCTCCAATTTTCTTACTGCTTACACTCTGGGAGCCGACTTGCATATTCTGCCAACTCCATTACATCATCTGAAAACCCAAACATTTCCCATTTTCAAATCACTCTCAACTACCAGGCATACTTACACATTCTCTCTTTTTCTCCCTAGCTCACACACACAAAGATTGGTACCCCTGAGGAGCAGATGCTACATCTGAGGTTAAAGTCTGCAAATGCACATAATTTCTGGAAGCTATTACTACTGCTGTGTTAGCTAAAGGATGCCTCCATCTCTGACCTTCCTTTTTCCATTCAGACTGTTATATAACCCAGTGCCTGCGTGCAGAATGTGAGTTGAGTGTTTGGGCCTTACCACCCCCCTCCCATTAAATCTTCTAGGAGGGATAGACAGGGAGGGACTGGTTCAAAAAATGAGTTGGGGGGGCACAGGGTGGGGGTGAAGGGGATATGGGTCAGCAGGTCAGCTGTGCAAGATGTATCCCATTCCTACTATGTCCCTCTCCCTTTTTGCTGAGCCTAGGGGGCTGGTGGCACTGAATGCCCCAGCGTTACATAATTTGCAAGAACAGCAAGTTACGGATTTGCTAGTCGGTTCTGCAGCCTGCCACCCTGATCGCTTGCAAGAACACCTTCTGGCAAGAATGACACCTGAAGATGTTAATAACACACAGGGTGGGAGGTGGGGGTCAAAAAGGAGAAGGGTGGCAGCACAAACCAAAAATTAGTGCGGCTTCCTAAATACTATGTCCCCCCTTTTAAAAAAAAAAGCCCCAGAAACACATGAAGGGGATTTTCTCCAGTGTTTCTGATTAACCCTGTTACATAACCCGCTCGCATTCCAAATCCACCGTCTCAGGGTCTAAATATACTCTTTGCAGCCAAAAGCTCCCCGCACACAAACTCACCGAGCTTAGCGGCAGGTCCGGACCCCCAGCCCTCATCCCCTTCCCTTTCGTCCCAGCCCTGGCTGCCCCCCTCCCGCTGAAACGGCAGTTCGGCGTGGTCACTCTTTGAAAATCGCCTTTAATTAAATGTTTTTCGCGTGTGTCATCCTGATGGCTTTTACTGTACTCGAATTCCGTGAATGGGAAAGCGCCTGGACAGGGGGTGTGGCTAAGGTTGGGGGGGGAAATACTGTAAAACAGCCAGCACATGATCAGCCATATTCCTACCTCTAACTAAACATCGAAAGGAAGGCAGCAGCTCCCGGGGCCCCCATTCGCCTCTACCCAGCCCTCCCCAACCACTGCCGAAGCCGATTGCAGGAGGAGGGGGCGCGCTGGGCCGGTGCCCAAGCCGGGGCTGGAGAAATCCTCTCCGTCCCCAGCTCGCGCGAGTCCGCTTCCTCCGGAGTGACAGGCGTGATTTATACATTATTTACAACAGTAATTAAAGCTGTAGCTTCCTCCTGTTCTTTGCAAACTCCAGGCGGATTCAAATAAATAATCCCCTACCCCCGAGAAAAACCCACATCAGGTTCCAATACCTTTAAGAAAGAGTGAGCTTTCCTCAACAGCTTACTTTAGGAAAGGAGGCAGCAACTGAGCGCCCCCCATTCCCCCCCACCACACGCACACACAGACCAAACATCAAAATGAAGAGTAAAAATCGCCAGGGGAGGAGGAAACATCGCTTGCACTGTCCAACCAGCATGCAACCAGCACTGACCATCCCCAGGTTCCTGCAGAAACGCTTGGAACCTCCGAGAGGGAAGGATTCCCAGAGCAGAAATAAGTTTGGGTGCTTGCTTGCTTTTGTAGACGCTCCCTCCGAATGCGCGTGGAGCGTCCCACAGGACCGCCGCCCTCGGCGTGCTGGCGCGCACACGCCCCCCGCCAGCCTGGGCGCCGGGCTCCGAACCCCCGGTCTGCAAACTTGCGCATCTCCCCTCGCCGCGCCCGCCAGACAACTTGGCCAGCAGCTCCAGCGCCTGCACCCCTCTTCCTCCAGCCCTTCCTTCAAATCTCAAACGCACCGCCGTGCTCCAGAGAAGGTGTCCACACCGCCCCAGACCCCGGAGCGCCCCCTCTCCACCCCCTGGGCTTCCCAGGTCGCTCACTCTTCCCGCCCCGCGCCCAGATCTGAGAGGGACCGAACACACACCCCCGACTCGCGCAGCCGGGGCCGAAACTGTCAAGAGGAGAAAAGGTAAAGCAGGAGGAGGGTGGCCATAACAGATTTTTTTTTTTTTTTTTTTTTTTTTTTGCCCCTTCTTAAAAGGACACTGCCGCTTTAAAAGTTTCTTTCCCGGGCCCCCATTCCCCGCTTCTCCGTATTTTGGGGGAGCGTATTTAATTAAGGCAACGCAGCTTTCCTCCTGTGTTTGCAGAAAAATCAAAGCCGGGGGTGGGGGCGGTGAGCCGGCCGGCTGTCAACCTTCCCGCCGCCTCCCCCGCCCCCCTCTGCTCCCGCAAGCCGAGAACGGGCTGCAAAAGTTTGCAACATTTCTGGGGGGCGGAGGGGGGAGGGGAGGGGGATCCTCCGGGCTCGGGGCGCCGCCGCAGGCTCGCGCGCGGCCGCCGGACCCCGCGTCCCGGGCGCCCGCTCCCGGCCGCCCCCCGCTCCGCGCCCGGGCTCCCGCCGCCCCCTCCCCTGCCCCTCTCCAGCCTCCTACCTCTGCTGGTGCTGGAATAGCTCTGTCTGCGCACCGGGGCTGGCGGCTCGCTCTTGCGGGCGGATTCCTGGTTCAGCGGGGTCTCCCTGGAGCCGGCGGCCGCGTCCGCGCCGCTGCTGCCTGGCTCGCTGGCGGCGGGGTCGGGGGCTGCCGGAGCTGACTCCATGTTTTTTCCCAATGTAGAGATCGCTGGAGATGGCGAGCTCCGAGACTCCCTCTATCTTCTGTTTTCAGAGCAACTCTATGGTACCAAAAAAAAAAAAAAAAAAAAAACGGAGAAGGCGACCGGCGAGAGCAGGAGGGAGAGAGCAGGCGGCGGCGGCGGGCGGGCGAGCGAGAGCGCGAGCGAGCGCGCGGAGTGTGTCTGGGTGGACGTGTGTGTGCGCCCGAGAGGGGACAGGAGGCGGGTCTGGCCACAGGCAGCGCTAGCGAGAGCTTCTCCAGCCGTCCCCCACACCCACATTCCCCACCCTCCAGACCCCAGACCGAGAGCCACAGACTGGCTGCCAATTTTGGGAGGTGGGGAAAAGAGGGGAGGAGGAGAGCAGAGCCTCCCGCTCCCCAATCCTCCCCTCTCCCCAGCCCAGGGACAGAAATTAAAGTCAGTGAGATGATTCTGTGCCTACTTCTGAGACTCTCTTGAGAACAGAACTCGTTCCCATCCGCTGCCAGCCTGGGAAGAGACAAATCCGATTGTCCACGTTGGGAAATCGCAGGTAGCCCCCAGTCAGCCCTGCCCAGGGCTAAGGGGAAACTAAAAAGGGATTCGAATGGGGCTGACACCCCAAGGAAGGCGGAGGATGGGAGGACGTGGCACTTTTTACTTTGGGATGGGACAGCCAGTGGGTTTCCAATCTTGGTTAGTTGCGTCTGTGTCTAAAACAGATTTTGTGAGTCTAGAATCGCCATAGACAGTTTCTGGTATGGTTGAAAGAGGTCGCTTTCAGCTCCTTTGCTGTTTGTCCGCGAAGGATCCAGAAACCATTTGGCAGGGGACTTTCTACTGAAGGAAACTTTGGCCTGTTTGGTCGATGACTGTCTAAGCTGGATGAAATATGCCACGCTGCATCTAGCTCAAGCATGGCTGCTAATTGTCAATTCCCACTGGTACTTTTCCTATTAAATGTACGGTCTCATCCATAAAAGGTAGATATACTGGAAAGGCATTACTAATCCCAGATAACATTCAGATAATTAAAAACTCCTAATAATTCACATTATTATAGGCATCATTCTACACCCTCCTGCCATTGAAACACGCTCATCCCCTAGTAAGTACTTAAAACTCGAGGAAGGCAGAGAATTGCATCATTGTTACCTTGACCCCAAACTCCGGTATGAAGGAACAATACAAATTGAAAGAATGGGAAATATTCCAACGGTAGTAGCTTGATTTCTCTGCCTTCGTAATCAATCTACCACCTCCTTCTGCATGTGAAGACACTGTGGAAATCAGTCCATGTTTAACATACACCCCACCTTCCTTTCAAAAAGCTCCAAAATTTTGACAATAAATAATATTATTATAGACCAGAAGGTGGCATAAATATATGCGTTTAAGAGCGTTGGGTAGGCTGAGGGAATTGGGGGACATTTTTCTTTTGCTACCTTCTTGGTTTGGAAAAATGCTTTAAAAAAGGGGGGTGAAAACTCAGATAATCGCTTAAGAGGAACCTCCATATGCCAAATTTCACACGTGGTTTCTGTTGCTGTTACTGATCTTGATCTTCAAATACACAATGCCCTTTTGCCATGGTCTGTGTGTTAATCAGCAAAACCTGTGGTCCACTCTTCAGGGTGATGTAAATGAAATGTGAATAGTCCTGATACCTTAATCCTGTCTCTGCAAGGATCCCTGGCTTTAGCCTGTCTGTTGGCGCCTACAAACAATGCACAATTGTCTCCTCCATCCCAAATCAGATGTGTGGGTTTCCCCATACATCAAAGCACAGATTTCCAGAGCAGCCTTCACACCATTTACCATTGGTTAGCCTGTTAGTAATGTTCTTGATGCAATTGACCTAGCTTGTCACACTTGACTTTTCTAAGGAAACAAATATATCAAAGTGTACAGTTTAAGAAACAACTTCCTCTGGGACAGTGAGCATCTGTTGCCTCACATTTATTTTAGAATACTTTTTAACATACTTGTCATATTACATGTCACAATAGTTCTATTTGGGATGCAAGTGACTTAAAAAGTATCCCTGGTTTCCTTGTAGGTACCAGTAGCAACTTGTTAACATTTTTGGTCAAGTCTGTTCCCCTTGGACCTTTAATGAGTTTCTTACTGTGCTCCTTAAACTAAGGTGATATTTAGTCACCCAGAAAAGACCATCTAGAAAATGGTCTTAATGACCTGAATCAATTAAAATAGACCCTATATTCCCTTCAGAGAAAGATCCCAGCTCCAAAAAGCCACTTCTCATAACTCCCTAAGACAATTACTGCTTCTGCGACTTAAAACAATTGGGAACTCAAGTGCTTTCCCCAAGGGAAAAAATAAAAGTGAGTTAGATACGTTCCTTGACTGTCAATCACTGTTACTAAAGTGCAAATTACCTGGACTGGGGAAGCATTTGAAACCTGAAAAGCCCAGTGATTAGGTTTATATTTCTTTCCTTCCCTCCTGCTCCCTTCCGGATTGCTAATTAAGGCTTTCCAATTTTCCAAATATTTGGAGAGATGGGAGCCTTCCTTAGACTCTGCTCATTGACAAAGGGCAACAGTGTTTGCTTAAAAATGGTTATTTTACTTTGCACCACTGAGTTCTCTGCAAAAGACTTAGAAACGCTATGTTTGTGGGAGAGATCAGCATAAATTCAGTTTTGTTTTGTTTTGTTTTGCAACTCCTCTTTGCAACGCGATGAGGATCCCCCCTACCTCCTTGCTAATCCCGGGCTTCTCTCCTGATGGTAACATTACTTTTCTCCTACTCTACGGTAATTACTGGGAACCTCAAAGTTAAACTTTGACACCTCTCTTTCGCTCCTGCCCATAGCTCTCCACATCCTACTTGCCAAATGCTGTAAATTCTACCTACATGACATACGCCCCTCTTTTCCACAGCCATCCATGCAGTTCCAGACATTATTGCTCACCTAAACCATCTCAGCAACCTCTTAAATAACTGGCCTTCAGTCTTATAACCACTCTAATCCATTCCAGATAGTACTGCCAAGTTAATTACCCTGAACTATAGCTCTCATTTCCCACCATGTCACTCCCCTACTTACAAGACTTTAATGGCTCCCCGTTGCCCATGCAATTAACAACTAACTAGTCAACTCAGTATTGAAGGTTCTACCTCCCTATCATTGCACTCCTATACCCAGGATGGCAAGTCGATCTCGTCATGTGGAAAGGTGTGGGCTGTGATTGATTTATGCTATCTCCCATGGGTGGAGGATAGGGAGAGTGACACTCCTGGCAGGAGTTTGTCAAACTGCCCTACATCCTTATGTAATCTGAGTATGTGCAGTACTAAGGCCAGGCCACATGCTGCTGCCTGCTCCCCTTCCTCCTTCTAGTCCATGATACATATATAGTTGCCTGTGCCTCCCTAAAGGCCCTTCCTGCCTTCTCAGTTTACTGAAATCTACCTTCCTTTCCAAGTTCATTCTAAATGACAACTCCTCTGTGGAGCCTTCCCTGATTTACCCCAAACCAAAATATTTGAAGTGTCTTAGTGCTTTTCATCACTCCTAAGGCATTTGGTATGCTCCATCTACCTGGTATTGGGGTTGTTTGAACCTTTGCTTTATCTTCCCTGTTGGAAGATAGACTCCTTAAAAACAAGAACCGTGCCTTTGCACAGAGTAGACATTCATTAGAGTTAGTGGATTTGAGGAATGCGGTTGATGAAGTAATCATAAAGTAGCATGTCCACACGGTGATTCCATTACACGACGAGAATGAAAACCTAAGCATTTCAACTTTCAATCACTTGAAATAAGCCTTTCCTTCTTGGATAAAAGATTCATCGGCATGTATGTGCTGTTAAAATTTATATATGCAAAAAGAAAACGTTGACAGTTATTTTCTTGCATCTCTTGAGAGGGAGAGAAGGGAAATGATGGAAATATATAGTAGAATTTCTGTGGGAGTATGGAGCTTTCTACAACATGCACAAGAACAAAGAAGACAGAAAATTAAAACTGAGTGCCCAAACAACAAGTTCACTTTCTTTCAAGAAAGCATCCAGAAGCTGAAGCTGGGCCATGTGCTGAAAATAAAAGAAACACAAGTGAAAATGCAGCACGGCTCTTGGGCATGGGAGGAGCTCCATCTCGCTGCCTGTCATCAAGGTGTCCCCAGCTGGTAAAGGCCAGGGCAAGAAGGAGCCAGAGAATCAATGGTGTAAACCTGAAGTCCTCCTGGGGGGGTAACAGGTGAGCCAGACTTGCCAGACACTAGGAAATTAAGATGAAGACTGAAACACGCAGTGTCCACCCTGAATGATCCACTCCACCTGTCCCCATTTTATAGGTGAGGAAATGAAAATGCAGAGAAGAAAAGTGACTTCCTCAAGGCCACACAACTAATCAGTGGCAAGATGTGACAGCTTCAAACTGCCTGAATTCGCCACCCAACTCTGCCACGTGCTGGCAATGTGGCCAAAGGAAAGACACTAACCATTTCTATGCTTACATTTCCTCATCCATAGAGGAACATTGTTGGCGTTAGATGAGATGATCCTTCTGAAATGTTGGCACTCAAAATTCTGCTATTATCATTATGCATCTTGCAAGATGTTATAAAATTCTATATAGAACAGCCCTGTCCAATGCTAGTCATTAGCCAAATGTGTCTATTGAGTTCTTAAAAGGTGGTGAGTTCAAATTGAGATGTGTGATAATTGTTAAAATCCACACTGAATTTCAAAGACTTAGTACAAAACTGTAACGTGTCTCATTAATGCTTTTATATTGATTGCATGTCAAAATGATCATGGTTTGGATATATTGGGTTAAATGAAATATTTAAATTAATTTCATCTCTTTTAACTTTTAAAAATCTATCTACTAGAAAATTTAAAATTACTGTGTGGTTGACATTATTATCTACTGGACAGTGCTGGTATGGACCATCTCTGGCTCATAGTAGGTATTTTAACAATTTAATAAGAGGAATTTCTAGGGCTCAGCTGGGGGTCAAGGGGTAGCATCTAGCCAGAAACCGTGCTCTGCACCTATAATCCCAGGACTTCGGGGGACCAAGGCAAGCGGATCACTTGAGCCCAGGAGTTTGAGACCAGCCTGGGTAACATGGTAAAACCCCCTCTCTACCATACAAAAATTTAGCCCAGTGTGGTGGCACACACCTGTTGTCCCAGCTACTAGGGAGGCTAAGGTGGAAGGATCACTAAAGCCTGAGAAGTCAGGGTTGCAGTGAGCCATCGTGATTGTGCCACTGTATTCCAGCCTGGGCAACAAAGTGAGACCTTGTCTAAAAAAAAAAGAGTTAGCATCCGTCTTGCCATTTCACGACATTTTAATTGTGCTGCTGCTATTTGCAGGGCATTATGCTGGATGCTAAGGAAAACAGAGACAGAAGTACTGTGTCTTGTAGGAAGGGTAAGAGTGCACATCAAAACTCAGTGGAATTGTATGCCTCTGTTAAAAACCTTTGGGGATGAGGCCAACACGGCCCTAGAGACCTCATACAGCAGCTAATAATTTTTCCAGGGCATGAAGCAAGAAAGGCCCTGTCCTGGGCAGCTGATGTTCCTTTTGATAACTTCTAGAACCAGGGCTGAGGAATTTGAGAACAGAAAGGCATTTGACAAGCGGCAAATGCCAGGGGACATGAGGAACAGTTCTTCGGTAGCCCAGTGTTTCCAGCAGCTTCACCTGAACTTCACCTGGGTGAGATGAAGGGATGTTGTATTGGCCTTAGCGTCCTTCATAGAACCAAGACTGAGTTCACTAATATCTCTGGCTGGCTTTGGAAAATGCGAGGGTAAGGAAGTCTGGATTGTAAGCTCCTTGAGGGCAGGAACCTTGTCTCACTTGCTTACCTGTACATCCCCAGTGCCAAGCACTGTGTCTAACACATGATAAATGCAATATTTCTTGACGGATGGAGTGAATAATGAGGTAGGGTCAAAATTAAAAAAAAAAAGAAAACTGAATAAGTCAGCAAATAAAGGAGTATGATTTACTGAATACCTACGAAGTTCTAGATACTTTCTCATGTCTCATACATATTTTTATAGATTAAGTTCTTCCGCTTTGCCATCAAGCAATTTACTTATTTTCTCTACGATTACATTTTTTCCAACTATAAAATGGACAGGATGACTTTTTAAACCACTTACATCACAGCAGTGTTGGTGGGGGCAGATAAGATAACACAGATGAAAATGATCTGAAAAAATTCTAGGGTAGTCCACCCAATAGAACCATTTATGTGTTTGATGTGATTATCACCCCAATGTGGCTACTGAGTACTTGAGATACAACTAGTATGAGTGAGGAACTGGAATTTTTCCCCTTTAAATAGACTATTTTTAGAGCAGTTTTAGGCTCACAGAAAAAGTGAGCAGAAACTAGAGAAATATGCCATATATTGCCTATCCTGACACAGGCACAGGCCCTATCACTGCCAGCATCCCACATCAAAGGGTACCTTTGTTACAATGGGTGAACCTATATCATAATCAAAGTCTGTAGTTTACATTAGATCTCATTCTTGGTGTTGTTCATTCTCTGGGTTTTGATAAATGTAGAATGACATGCATTCACCATCATAGTACCATAGAAGGCAATTTTACTGCCCTGAAAGTCCTCTGTGCTCAGCCTGTTCCTCTCTCCCTTCCCCCAACCCTGGGCAACCATTGGTCTTTTTACTGTCTCCATAGTTTTGCCTTTTCCAAAATACGATGTAGTTGGAATCATACAGTTTATAGCCTTTTCAGATAGGCTTCTTCACTTAGTAATGTGCATTTAAGGTTTCTCCATATCTTTTTATGGTTTGGTAGCTCATCTCCTTTTAGTACTAAATAATATTCCATTATTTGGATGCAGGGAGCAGATAAGATAACATAACATTATTTGGATGTACAGTTTATACATTCACCTCCTGAAGGACATCTTGGTTGCCTCCAAGTTTTGGCAATAATGAATGAAGCTGCTATAAACATGCATGTGCAGGTTTTTGTTTGAACATAAGTTTTCAACATTTTTGGGTCATTACCAAGGGGCACAATTGTGGGATTGTATATAAGAGTACGTTTAGTTTTGCAGGAAACAGCCAAACTGTCCCACAAGGTGGCTGTACCATTCTTCAGTCCCACTAGCAATGAATGGGATTTCCTGTTGCTCCATATCCTCACCAGCATTTGGTGTTGTCAGTGTTCTGGATTTTTGCCATTCAAACATTCATGTGAACATATCTCATTGTTGTTTTAATTTACATTTCCCTAATGATATAAGATGTGCAGCATCTTATCCTATGCTTATTTGCCATCAGTATGTCATCTTTGGTGAGGTGTTCAAGTCTTTGGCCTTTTTTTTTTCTTGGGGTTGTTTATTCTCTTATTGTTGAGTTTTGAGAGTTCTTCAGCTGTGTTGGAGAGCAGTCATTATCAGATGTGTCTTTCTAAATATTTTCTCCCAGTCAGTGGCTGGGCTCTCACTCTTTTGACACTGTCTTTCACGGAGCAGAAGTTTTTTAATTTCAATGAAGACAAACTTAGCAATTATTTCTTTCATTGATTGTGCCTTTGGTGTATGTATGTAAAGGCATCTAGATTTTCTCCTATGCTGTCTTTTAAGAGTTTAATAATTTTGTATTTTACGTTTAAGTATACAATCCATTTTGAGTTAATTTTTGTGAAAAGTGTAAGGTCTGTGTCTAGATGCACTATTTTGCATTGGGATTTCCAGTTGTTCCAGCACCATTTGTTGAAATGACTATCTTTTCCCCAATGTATTGCCTTTGCTCTTTTGTCAAAGATCTGTTGACTATATGTATGTGTATCCATTTTGGAGCTGTCTATTCTGTTCCATCTATCTGTCCATTCTTTTAGAAATACCATACCATCTTGATTAGTATAGCTTGGAGCTGGATTTTGAATTTCATTTAACTTCAATTAACTTAACATTAAATTGCCACACGTGGCCACTGGTCACTGCATTTGACAATGCAGACTGTTAATTTTAAGTTTTACTCTTTTGACTTTCTAAGCTCATCTTCACATGAATACTCATTCATAGATTTTAGGGTCTATAAATATTTATTTTGTATCTGCTATGTGAAAGACTTGTAGCGGATTCTAAGATGTATCAGATAGATTGTACATCCTTTATGAGAAGCTAAAACAAGCTCATAAGCACCTGTACTTTAAGATACGAAGTATCAAATGCCATAGAATGGATTCAGGGTCTCAGAAATAGAAGCCAATATTTCTTTTTGGAGAAATCAAAGAAGGCTTCCTTGAAAAGGAGGCATTTCATGAGTTGTTTTTGCTGGATTCAGGCCTAATGATACAAATTTGGGAAGTGGTTATGGCAGTAGATGAACTTTTTGTGAAGAGAGTCGAGGTTGCTGACTTCATTCGTATTCTCCAGGTGGACCTATTCTTAGTGTTATACACAAACATATTTTTGTTAAGGAAATACCTAAGAATCTTCCCTGTCAAGGCAACATGCCAGATAAAATCTATCTCACACCTACGTAATTTTTCACCTTATATTGATGGTTTTCAAAGTGTGGTTTGCAGACCAGCAGTATCAGCATCACCTCGTGGACTAACTAGAGATGCAGATTCTCAGGCCGCAGCCAGACTTAGCTGAGTCAAAAACTCTGGGGGTGGGGTCCAGCAATCTGTGCTGTCACAAGTCATCCTGGTGATTCTGATGCACCCTCAAGTTTGAGAATACCTGTCCTACATTCAAGACCATCTGATTAATAAATGCACTTGTGTGAATGACATAAATCCTAACAGAGGGCTCTTCTGAGAGATGAGACCTATGCTTCTGTGGGCCTAACAGTCTTTTGATTTAGGATTGCCATATTATCACAAAATTCCCAGCACCATGTAAGGAACCCTATCATAACTAAGGCTATATATGTCTGATCATTTTGATAGTAGTTATATAGAGAGGGCTTTTTCTGTTCTTCCACAGAAACTTGGAGAGAGCTTAAATTCGAAAATAAAAAAAGAAAAGGAAAGGAAAAGGAAAAAAAAGCTGTCAAACTAGCCTGGGGCACTGATGATTCAGAATGCCAGTTCTGCCCTGGTGAAGACAGATATTTAGATGGAGGCCCTGTGTGAAACTGAGTAAGAAATCAGCAGGAAATATTTTCTGCTTAACAGATCAGAAGGGTGACAAAGACAGTAGCACTGTTCCAAAAGCTACATCATGGTAGGCATGATGGGTCAAACCTTCCTTTAGAAAAGGTTCTAAGTTGTCTCTTTCTCTCATGCAAGAAGAAATGTTCAGTTATCCAAAATGTTGGCCATCTCACTAAATAATCTTTTTCTGATTTTCGTGGTGTCAGTTACCTCTTACACAAAAATGCTGCCTAGCAAAGTACCCCCAAACTCAGGGGCTTACAGCAGTAACACTTCCTTCTCATTCTTATGTCTATGGGCAGGCTAGGGTTCAGCTAGGTTTGGCTCCAGGTTGGTAATTGGGTTTAATTCTGCTGTATGTGTCTCTTCCTAGGACAGTGGTTGACTGAAGCATGCTCTTCTCCTGGCAAAAAGCAGGTGCACATAAGAGCAAGCCCCTCCTCCAAGCAGATGTCAAACCTTAGCACACATCACATTTACAAACACTTGATTGGCCAAAACAAACCACATGGCCAAATCCACAAGTCAAAAGATGGTGAAATATCTTCTGCCCACCAAGACATTATGGCAAGGGTGTGACTGGGTAGCTCTACTACAGGAGAGTGAACAGTTGAGGCCAATCATTCAGTCACTCAGGTTGGCTTACCTCTAAATCAGAGGTTCTCAAGCTTGGCTGCACATTGTAATCACTTGCGGAGCTTTACAAAGTTTTGATGCCTGGGTCCCATCCCTAGAGACTTTGGCTTAATTGGTTTGGGGTGTAGCCCAGGCGGAGAGTCGTAAAAGCTCCCCAGGTAATTCAAATGAGCAGCCAAGTCTGAGACCCACTGGTGTTAAACCAAATGCTATTGATTAAACAAATGTAATTTTGACTACTGTTTTGGGGAGGACCCTTTCCCATTCATTTGGGAACTCCCCCATCTTTTAAAACCTTTTAGAATTAAAGCACATTACTGTGTCAGATGCAATTTCAGTTCCCTCCAGTGAGCAGCCTCGGGTCAGAGTCTTACAAAGGTATCATCAGAGATTTTCTTAGCGTTGAATTCTAATGAATTTCTGGTGATTCCGTTTGTTACTTATCTATCATTAAAGTGAAAACACTGGTGTGGGTGCTAATTGCCGTCTACATTTCCGAAGAAGCCTTGTACAGGAGTGGAGCATCTTGCTGTATCATTAGAAGTTACGATCTACCTTCTCAGGGCATAGGACACTTGCTCAGATGATGTACATTTTATTTTGCTTTTCATTTATTTCTGTATTTTCTATATGTACATACATTGAGAAAGATTTCCTTTTTCGGGTGACTTCTGGCATTCAAAATTCTATAAATACATGGAAGTTGTAAAGGAGCTTATAAGGGTTTTGAGGACCTTATGGAGATCTCTTCTAAGGCTTTATTTTATTTTTGCCATACATTTTGGAAAAGGGATGCATGGGGCTGATCACAATTGGCACCCTTCTCATTTATAAGCCATGTTTCTTCCCATAAGACATTTTGCCACTTAAGGGTCTCTGTGTATCTTTAGTCGTAAAAAGTTTCATGTCATTTATTCCATCACTAATTTTATTTCACAATTTTTAGTTTGGGATACTTTTAAGCCTCTTTATGACACTGTAAAAATAAAAATATTGCATCATACCCCCTTTTCTGACTTTTGTTCCATGTGTAAGGAAAATAATATTTTAAGGACCAATCTATGCTTTAGAAAATCCTTCATATCTTTCAGGGATCTTCTAGATACAGTGATCAAGCAAAACATCCTCCCACAATTTCCTAATATGTTGTCTGGCTCATAGAGAGCTCATTTGTTGGATAAAGAAGAGGATAAATCATCAGTCTGCATATTATTTCACCCCTCATTTGATTGCTGGCTGTCAGGATGCTTGAGATTTTGAATAACCAATCAAATTATTAATTTTTGGATGAAAGTCCATAATGCTTTGGCTAATCATTGATGCATATGCAGATTAGAGGGAGCTCTGTGTAGAGCAACAAAAATGTCAGTGTCTAAGGAGGAAAAAAAGATACATCTGCCCTGCACATGATTAACTGGAAACACATTGGATACATTTATCAGAATAGGAAGCACTATAGACTCAAGAACGTTTCACTTTGACACTCACTTCACATCCGAAAGTTAGATCCACAAATCTTTTCGTCCTGGGGACATGTTGCCATAATAAAGAAAATAAAGCCCTAGGACTACACAGCTGTTACCCTTCATTCATTCACATTTATTCCTTGATGACATGCCCCACCAAAGAATACATCATCAGGCACCAACCACCTTTTTATTGCAGGGGGCTGAAAGTAGGTGTCCTAGAACTGTTGCCAAAAAGCTGTGTGACTTTGGAGAAGTTGCTGCACATCTCCGGGTTGCAGCTTTTTTATTGTTTTTCATCTGATGGATTAAATGGTTTCCAACTGCTCCCACCCCCCCACCCCCCCGCAATTTCTTGTAATTGTCTAAAGAATACTTGGCACTACAAAAGACGCAGTGTTGGAGGGAGCTGTGTTTCAAGAGATGGATAAAAGCAGATGTTCAATATGGAAGATGTTATGGGTGGAATGTTCTGGTGCTCAGGACATTCATTAAACCAATACATAACACTAGATGCTCGGAGAATAGGCAGGGTCTTTAAGTGACAGGAGGAAACCAGTGAAGTCAGTGAGGACTTGGCCAAAGTCACTCACAGAATTGGTAACTGAATGAAAGAAGGCCCCAGAACTCCCAACTCCCCATTAGTGCCCTTTTCTCTGCCCCAGGCTGCTTCTTTGGCCCAAGTTCAGCAGCCTCGAGATTTACTGGCAGCTCTCACTGTTTGGCTGGCGAAAGGGAACTTTAAATTACCCTTTGCTTTAGTGTGAGCAAAGGGATCTCTGAGGGCAGACACAGCCTACCAGATTGGAGACAAAATCATTGCATTGAATGTGGATCAAATTATGGCCAAGCTTTTAAGTTCATTGTCAGTTACACTGTAACCAAATGATCATCCAAGATCAGCAATCAGTCCTGGTCTTAACCAAGTGTTCAGGCTGGATTTGAGTCAATTTGATTGTACTGCCTTGATCCCTTTGGGCAAATGGTGCCACTGTTCAATCTCAGGGGTGGCCCAACACTGCCTCCAGAGGAGATGTGGTTAAGGCTCGGAACCCCTGCCTTTGCACTGGGCTTGGGTCTCAGGGGGAAGTATCAGCATGTCTTGAAACATACTAGGGCTGTTACTTGCATTATCACATGGAATCCTCAGTGCTAGGGACTGAGTGGTGGAATCCTTGCTTGGCAAAGAAACAGCCCAGATGTTTTAAGGGGTTTGACCAAAGCTCTGTGGTTAGTATTCAGCAAACATAGGCTGTCAACCTAGGTCTGTCTAGTTCCAGTGCCCATGTTCTTTCCACAACACATTTTCTCTCTAATGCAAAAATAATAAAATGAAAAAATAAAAGATTAGGCTGAAATCTCAGGCTAGGGAAAAGGAAAAGGGAAAAAGAAGAGATGAGTTGGTGAAAATAAATAAGAAGTTAAAAATCAGGGTCCAAATTCCAGCTCTTTCTTCTTGATCATCAACCCATCCTCTTCAGCACATATTAGGTATTGCTGTACAACTAATGGCTATTGAGCACTCACCCTTAAAGTGCTTCACACTCATTTCCTGTACTTTACAACTATTTCCTACATGGCAATGCAGTGAGGTAGCTACTGCTATCACTTGTGGTGTGGTCGAGGAAACTGAAACACAGAGAGAAGATAAGTAGCATGACCAAAATTATGCAACTCATGGTGGCAGAGCTGATATATGCCATCACCTCCTCCCCATATCAAACTGACACCAGGTTTGTCCTTGACCACTCAATGCACCTGCCAAATTGTTTAGAGCTCCCAGATAAGTCACTTTTCCTCCCTGGACATCAGCTTCCTTGTCAATCAAATGAGGAGGCTAGGCTAGATCTATAAGGTCCTTTCCAAAACTAACGTTTGTTAAATTTGTGTAGGACAGAAAGACTAAGAAAGACACATGATTAGGAAGAAACTAGAGTAAGAAGAGAAGGAGGAGGAAGAACAGGAAAATCCTGGCCAGCAGAATTTTCTCAAAGCAAAGGGCCCTGGCTTTTCAGTGTTTTGAGAGATCTTACAGAGCCAGAAATTCAAGTCCTGTGTTCTAGGGACAGAAAAACCTGAATTCAAGTTTAGGTTTTGCTCCGATCAGCTCTGTGACATCAGGTGAGTCATTGCTTTTCCTGGGTCTTAGATCCCTCTTTACTAAGATAATGGCCTCAGTTACCACAAAGTCCCTTTCTGTTCTTATAGACAGTGATTCTGTGGAAAGTATAAATACTTCCCCCATGGAACTCCCAAGCGTTTACAGTAAGGGCTTTTCTGGGTTAAGGCACAGAAGATTATCACTAAACTGTGACTTTTATGCAAGAGGAAGTATATTGAATCTATATATCTCATTAACCCCTCACTAGTCATTTGTTTTGCTTATTCATATGATTATATCATCATTCCTTCCACTAACAATCATTTTTTAGGGCATTATAACGTAAAAGCAATACTGGTTACCATTTATTGTGGGGCAAGTAAGTGCAAGGCATTTTACCAGCTGATGAAGATGAAACTGTGACAGCCTAGAGTCTCAGCTCAAGATGCTAGTTGAGAAGGCAGTGGTGGGAGTGAGGTGGGAATGTGATATGAGGTATGCATGAGAAATCGTGTATTCATTTGACCCCATTCATCAGCACCATCATCAGCCATCGTCCATTAGCAAGTTATGCTATGCAAAGAGCAGGGGTTTGGAATCTCAGGACATGTGTTCAGACGGCAAGCTCTTGTACCCTGACAAGTCTTTCTCCACATGGAACGTATCAAGTTGTGTTCCATTTCAAGGAACAAAAAGGAAGCAAGAAGGAAAATATGTCGTAATGTAAAAGACACTATGTTAAGATGGGCCTGGACTTGGCTAATTTTGTAGCTCAGTGATATCCACAAGGGTTTTTCCATCTCTGTTTTCTGCAGCCTCTGAATGTCAGCTGAATTCCTCATGCTGACAGAATAGCTGCCACTGCTCTAGGTATTGTGTCCGGCAGAAGAACAGCGCTATATTGTCCTTGCGTTCTTTTTTTTTTTTTCTTATTTTTAAGAGATGAGACAATTCCCAGAAGCCCCTCAACAGACTTTCAGTCTTGTCTGTTGGCAAGAACTTATTCATAAGCCTACCCCTAAACCACACTTAAAAAGGAATTAGGAGGACCAGAATTGGCTTAGGCTAATTGAGATTTATTCTTAAATTGTTGGACGTTCACCTTTGCTGGAGGAGTGGGTGCCCGAACACAAACGAGTCCTCTTAGTAAACCAGGACCTTCAGTTCCTCTGTTGAAAGGGAAATAGCCATTCCTCTTCTGCAAGACTGTTGTATTAAAATCATGTAGCAACATTTTAAACATTTTAAATCACTCACAGATATAAGGTACTATTATCCCTCTACTATAAAGCAGAGATTCTCAAATTGAGTGAGGGTCAGAGTCCTTTACATGGCTTGTTAAAACAGATTTCTGGGCCCCAGAGTTTCTCATTCAGAACGTCTGGGTGGCGTCAGAGAATTCCTTTGTCCAACAAGTTCCCAGGTGCTGCTGCTGATGGTGGTTCGGGATGACACTTAGAGAATTCATGTTCTAGACTATGAACTTCTGGTGCATAAGGACCATGTCTTATTTCTGTTGATATCTCTAGCACTTCAGTGCCTGGTGTGCACAGTAGATAGTGAATTATTCTGTGCTCAGTGCATTATTAATTCCTTTACATGGATTATTTCCTTTAATCCTTACTGTAACATCATGAAGGAGGTACCATTATTACAGATGGGCAAAGTGAGGCATAGATGCAGAAGACTAGTAAATGTGGAGCCAAGATTCGAACTCAGATATATGTCATTCAAGAACCTGTACAATTAAGTAAAACTTTCTTGTGAATAGAAGTGGTTGCTGATTATTGAATGAATGGATATAAGGTTCTAAAGGAAGGACAAATAACAGTTGTATGCCGATGAGATAAAAAAAAGACAAGGCAGAGCTAAAGCATGGGCCAATTCCCTGGGAATGTAATCCAGGAAAAGCCATTGACATTTGGGATCCTGGGCAGAAAAGTAGCAGGCAGCACAGCGGGCCCCCTAGAGAGGGAAGATCCCCAGAGAGGTGACTCTAACCAGCGGGAAATGGCTTACGCACAGGAGCTCCAGTTCACCTCCCTTACTCATTGGCCTTGGCTTATCTTTCACTGACACAGCAGCCCTGCATGAGGTGTGATGAGAACAAAAGAGCACCAAGGGGCTTGGCTCTCCCCATTTTCCACCCTCGGCCGTCCATGCATTGCAGGGAGAATTCTGAGCATGCATCCCTTGATGTGAAGGAAGCCTCTTTACAGATGTGCACTCACTTTCTAAGTCACCAGGGTACCGTTCGGTAAATTGCTGCTGCAAAGCAGTGAATGGTACCCTGGTGGCCTCACAGACTGACTGTATCCCTAAAAGTGTTTAATTTATCTCTGGGGGGAGTTTACACCCTGGGAAAATCTGCTTAAATGTATAAATGAATCTTCTAACCAGCCAAGATTGAAGATATCATAAAATCATAAAGCCAGAAGGCACTCCCTGAAAGCAACAGTTTCATTAGCCTCCTGGCACACAATCACTACACGGTCTCAGGCAGGTGGATGTCCCTGACAATTTCAGGAGAGCAGAGGAAGGAGGTTCCAGGATGTCATTCCACCACTCTGACCCTCAGAATATTTTTGCTCACCTCACCTAAATTCCTTCAGCAGTAGCATGGGCTCATTTCAGTCTTCTCAGACCCCAGTGGAGATGGAGGACAGGTGGTCAGCAGCACCCTCTGAGTAAAAACTTTCTTAAGCATGATAACAGCCAGTTAAACTTCTAGTGGCTCTAAACCTTTTAGGGTTAAGCCCCAGTTTAATGCCTTTTCTTCTCATTCTTTGATGTAAAATTAAAATGCCAAGACTCGCTCACTCACTGGACAATTTCAACAGTGTCTCAGTCAGGATAGATGACGTCAAACGGTGGTAACCACCAACCACCATCTCTTCCTAGTTTATAGGAACCAAGGTTTGTGTCTTGCTCACACCAGTGTTCACTGCAGGCCAGCAGTGTGGGTGCTGCTCCTCACAGTCATATTTGAAACACTATTGGCCACTGGACCAGTGGGAAAACATGCATGGACTCTTGCAGTTTTTGCCTGGAGGTGACACTTGTCACTTTTATTCACATTGCATGAGCCAAAGCAAATCATGTGGGCTCACCTAATTCAAGAAGGCAGGAAAGGGAAATCCTAACATGTTTGCAGAAGGGAGCGTGGGAAATGCTTGTTAAATCAGCACTAATGACAATCACAAGGAACATCCCTGTGTGGGAACTTCTTTGAAAAGGTATTTTTCATCACATACCTGGAAATACCTGGAAAAAGGTTCAGTGAAGTTGTGAATATGTATATGCAACAGGAAAATGAATCTACAGTTCTGTGTTTTTGCTAGTATGTGCACTTTTGGGGGAACTATATCTATTTCAAAACATTATTTCCAGCTCATGTAGTAGTAGCACATTCAAGGGGCAGTAGAGGAGGAGAGAGATGTAAATTCAAATGAGCTAGTATCTGATTCTATACTACACGTCGAGAGTAAAAAATGAATCAAGAAACTGTCCCTAGTCCTAAAGAGCGTAGAGTCTGTGATGGAGATAGTCAAATTAATACTTAAATTCACTGTAATGCGTTATACCACAATGGGTAAATGTACAAGTTTTGGGATCAAAAAGACCCGAATAGGCATCTCAGGTTCTAGCTACTCAAGTGTCCTCCTCACAGATTGTCCATAATCACAGTGGCCTCCTTCAGAAGCCTTCTGAGAATTAAAGTAGGCAATCTATGTAATGCATTTATAGCACACAGGAAATGAAATGCTCAAAAGAACACTTCATTGGAATGAAGATTCAGGCTGTTACAGGAACACAAAGGGGGCTCAGTCTGGGGCACGAGGGATAGTTTCCTGAAGAAAGTGGCTCCTGCATTGTGTTTTGAAAGGTGAAGAGGGTTTAGTTAAGGAAAAAAGGAAGTCGGAGGCCTTCATAGCAGTAGAGATAATACAGCCATGGTCCAGGATCTAAATCAGAACCAAGACCTAGCTGGGTTCAAACCCTCGTTTCGCTATTTGTTAGCTGTGCGACCATAGGTAAGTGACGTCAACTCTCCAATGCTCCGTTTTCTGACATATTCCTCATGGGGTTGTTATGAGTATTACAGTTCAAGCTGGTATGTGATTAACTGCAGATGCAATAAATAAAGGCTTGTTTGAGAATGGGAGCATGAGATGCCAGTGCTTTTTCCTGCCCTACATTTTTACCAGGGCCTTGGTTTTATAACAAAGAGCATGAGCTCACTGCCATTATTCCATGCACAGAAAATGTAAGGGAAAAGCAGTTTCATTGACCAGGGTTGAGGGCAAGAGTGAGGAGCAGAACTTTGTGCTTGTTTTTTGTTACAAGCGGTAGGCTTCTTGTTAGCAAAGGAAGATAATTGACTTAAAGTTCCCACTAAACTTAAGAGGCATCACTTTGTGCCAGATGAAAATTAAATAATTAGCAAGGAATGCTCAATTCCAACATCCTCAGCCAACTGTCTGTTTCTTCATAAAGACGGGCCTCCAGGGAATAAAGATGGATGTAACTGCAATTAAATAGGTGCATAAACCTTGCAGAGAGCTGTCACCACAGTGCCAGAGCTTGACTGTGATCTATGCTGGAGCACTCATCACCCCCATTCATGGTTTGCTCCAAGGGAAAGTGCATCAAAATGGTGGTGAGCATTCCCAGATCTGCCCATTCTTAACACTACAAGTCCAAAGAAAACGTCATTCTAAAATGTTGTCCATGAGAGATGGCTATTTCAGAAAATATAGTTGAGAGGATCTGATGTTTCTTTTCTTTTTTTTTTTTTTGAGATGGAGTTTCGCTCTTGTTACCCAGGCTGGAGTGCAATGGCGCGATCTCGGCTCACCACAACCTCCGCCTCCTGGGTTCAGGCAATTCTCCTGCCTCAGCCTCCCGAGTAGCTGGGATTGCAGGCACGCGCCACCATGCCCAGCTAATTTTTTGTATTTTTAGTAGAGACGGGGTTTCACCATGTTGACCAGGATGGTCTCGATCTCTTGACCTCGTGATCCACCCGCCTCGGCCTCCCAAAGTGCTGGGATTACAGGCATGAGCCACCGCGCCCGGCCTGATGTTTCTTTTAAGGTTTCAAAGTCATAGGCCCCAACAAAAGATGTGAAATATATATTTACCTGAAATTCTCAGTCACTACTATCTTGCCTATAAATAGAAATGTATGCCTCCTATGCACACTTATTGAGTATTTACTATGTTCTATACCCAGTGTCAAGTTCCATGAATGTAATGCTGAGTAAAACATAAGCCTTCCCTGTGGCTCTACAGAATTTCAGATTAGATTCAACAACTCTATATAAAAGAAATCTAACTCAAAACAATGTTTTAAACTACCTAGAAGTTATTCCTGTTTCTTGGATAAAACACGAGAAGGAACATGAAGTTGAGGACTGACACGCCAGCTCCGTGAAGTCAGGGGCCCTGACTACTCCTGCCTTGTTGGTCTGGTCTCTTTGACATGATACCATATAGTACAATATGGCTGCTTTAGCTCCAGCCATCACATTCACATCTCAGTAATCAAAAAAGAAGCAAAAACAAGAATATTATGCTTCTTCCCTTTAAAGACATTTCACAGATACTTCTGAGTTTCAAAGAAAGCTAGTAATTATATAGTCTTTATTCTGGGTTGTCATGTACTCAGCTAAGAATTGAGAGTTTTGTTACTTAGGAAGAAGGCAAGAACTGATATTGAAGAACAACTAACAGCTTTGCCACAGGATTAAAAAGCTTACTTGCTTTCTTTTCTGCACTGTCTCATTTATAGCGAAATCACTGAAGTAGCACCGTTCTCCTCCAAGAGGAAGAAAAAGCCCTAGGCACAAGCGTGTTACAGGAAAAACATTGTCTTGATTGTTACTACCTTTCAGATTAATAAGAGCTGAAAGTTTTGTATGACAACCAGGATGGGAAAATATAAAAATATCAGAGGTATTTTAAGGATGTCCCTCAGGGAGATTATTGTTTAACCTCTTGGAGAAAAATAAGTGTAGATGTTTACTTCATGCTGTAAATGAAAACACATTCCATAAAGGTAAAAAATTCAAATATGAAAAACATGAAAGTATTCTATAATTAAATTTAGGGTGTTACATCTTTAATCTAGTGGTGAGAAGGGTAATAAACAGATCACACACACACTATCACTAAACTGTGACAACACGCATATATCACACACACATACACACAAATATATACATATCACATCATACACAGAGATGGCATTTTAGAAAACATATTCAAAATGGCAATAATAGCCTTAATGTAAGAAAATGATGAAAACTCCAAGTGTAAAAATGACAAAGACAATTACAAAATAATATTTAATTTACATGCGTTTAAACATAATTTTGGCAAAAACAAATAAAAAAAAGGAAAGAAAAATCCCATTGAAAATAACTGGAGTTATTCTGCCTGCTATTCCACTCAATAAGCCTCAACTCCAGATCACCCCTGCAATAAGAGATGAGGACCTATCTCTGGTGTCTGTACTTCATGGACGATGTATTCAAGAGCCATTTGGACTGTATCTGATCTTTTGCTTTAAGTGCTGTCTTTAAAATCTAAACATTATTTGGAATGCAACATCTCTTTACCCAGAGCTGGTAAGGAACTGGGGAGAGGAACTTTCTCGCTCACAGCTGGTGGGAAATAGAAGTTGATAGAAGCTTTCTTGATGATAATTTGGCAATGCAATGCGTGAAGTTCAACAGCCTGGGAAGTGTTTGAGAACTGTAGCTTGTTCAACAGGCACGGGGACAGACTGTTGGCAGAGTTGAATAACAACTTAGTGAAGCATTTCAAGAAATTAGGCTTGCTAGTTGGCCACATTTAACCATTTTTGATTACGCATCTCCATAGAGATATGGGTCTATAAACCAGCATTTCTCCAGGGAGTCTTGAGAACCTGGGTGGTCTTTGATTGTCTTTAAAGTGTTCTTCAGGTCTTTTCATGGTTTCAGAGGGAAAAGTCATTCTGTTTATATATGTTTGAGATGGGAACTTAATTATGATCTTCTAGAAATCTAGTTAGAGTGCTAATAACCATTACATTCTTAAATGTTGGTTATGCACCAGTAGAATTGCATTTGTTATGCTGTCTTGACTAAGTGCAGATAATCAGTGTACTTAATATTGGTCAAAACTTTTGTACGTCTCTTTTGGGTTATCATTTTGTTACATTTGAATTTATTGTTGTTACTATATTGTTGTATCACATTCTCAATGAACTGAAAGGGTCAATAATTCAGAAGTCACTGACTGAAATATGTGAGTAGTGATAACACGATTCAAAATAATGTGTAAAACATGAATTGTGGGCTGCTCCAGGGGACTGCTCCAGTGCAGACTGTGGGCTGCTCTGCAAATTCACACTCAAAAGGACGTGAATCTCTGTGTGCTGGGACACCTGTATTTGCAAGTGTGATGGTTTTTCATACACAGTCAAGAAAGAAAAAAGGGAGTAGGAAGAACTATGATGAATCTGAAAATTAGATTTTATTGAGCCAGCCAGCCATTCATTCTCAATTCTAAGTGTTTTGTCTGATATGAAACTGCTAAATTGTGGCATGAAACCACCACATTAAAAAAAAATTCTCTCTAAACACAGCCACTTCTCTAGCAAATAAATTTATATTTTCCGTAATAAGCACAAAATAATGTTTTCCAGCATGAAATGGATGAACAGTGTTGCTAAAGGCAAACAAGAGATCAAAACTACAGAAGCATCCTTCAAAGTCACACTCCTTATAGCATAAAAAGGACTGTCCCTCCCGAGAAGCTTAGGAAACGATCCTCAATATAACAAACATTACACTCAGAGAGAAAGAAGACAAGCTATTGATGAAATTCCTTTATCAAATGAGACAGATGGATATAGCATAACAACAGTGGCTTACAATGTGGGAGAGCAATTACTCTGCCATATACAGGCTCACAACTGGAAAAAACCAACGATATAGAGTGCACAGATCGGGTCCTGGAATATTATGGTACTTGTATAAGGCAGAAGTGATGACTGGCTTTTGTTTTGATGATCAAAGAAAAAAAATAATGTGCAGGAATTTAGGTAATGGCATTTTGTGAACTAAGATAAAAAAGGCATGTTATGGTACATACTGATGGAGCACCAGGCAGGTATTCACCAAGAAAAGGAATTTCCACATACACACAAAGATGTCTTATCTGGACACCAATCAAAAAGGGCACTTGGGAGTGAGCCATGTTGCTTCTGGTCATGACTTAGTGCTGAAGAAAATATTGACCTCTGTGAATATAAGCAAATTATACCATGTGTGTATTTTTTCACTTTGCTATGCTAACAAGGCAGTAAGGTACAAGAATGCTTGTATACATTGGCATATGCTTCCTCCGGAAGAGAAGGCATGCACCAAAGTTTTTGAAGGCCAGGGGTATAACTTAAAATATTCAAAGCTATGTTAGAAAAGAACCGTGCAGTCAGAAGACTTACTCTACCTGACTTTGAAGCTTACAATAAAGCTTCAGTAATCAAGACAGCGTGGTGCTGGTGTAAGAAACAAATAGATAAGTGGGACAGACTAGAAAGCTCAGAAATAATAGGCCCAAACTTATGCCATCAATTAATTGTTTAACTTAATTGTATTGTAATAAAAAGCCTCATGATATAAAGTCACTATTATAAAGTGTACAGTTTTATAAAGGATATGGTTTTTGTAGCATATGGGCAACGTTGTGCCATCATCACCATTACCTAATTCCATAACGTTGAGAACACTCCAGAACGAAACTCATAACTGTTAGCAGTCACTCCCCTACTCCTTCCTCCCCTATCCCTTAGCAACCACTAATCTAGCTTTTAATCTATATGGATTTGTCTATTCTGCATACTTCATATCAACTAAATCATACAATATGTAGATGTTTGTGTCTGGCTTCTTTTATTAGTGTAATGTTTACAAGGTTCATTCATGTTGTGCATGTATCAGTATTTCTTATTTCCCTTTTCATGGCTGAATACTATTCCATGGAATGGCTATATTATACGATATTTTGTTAATCCATTCATCTATCAATGAACATTTGGGAGGCTTCTATTGTTTCACTATTATGAATAATGATGCTATGAACATTTGTGTACAAGTTCTATGTCAACGTATGTTTTCAATTATCTTGGATATATAACTAGTAGAGGAATTTTTAGGTCGTATAGGTAACCCAATGCTTAACTTTTTGAGGAACTGCCAAACTATTTTTCACAGTAGCTGCACCATTTTACATTCCCAGTGGCAATGTATGAGCATTCCAATTGCTCTAGATCCTTGCTGATAATTATAATTGGCAATTCCTCAAAGATCTAGAGGCAGAAATACCATTTGACCCAGTGATTCTATTACTGGATATATAACCAAAGAAATATAGATAATTCTATTATAAAGATACATGAACATATATATTTATTGCAGCGTTATTCACAATAGTAAAGACATGGAATCAACCCAAATACCCACCAATGATAGACTGGATAAAGAAGATGTGGGACATGTACACCATGGAATACTATGCAGCCATAAAAAGGAATGAGATCATGTTCTTTGCAGGGACATGGATGGAGCTGGAAGCTGTTGTCCTCAGCAAACTAATTCAGGAGCAGAAAACTAAACACCATGTGTTCTCCCTTCTAAGTGGGAGGTGAATGATGGGAACACATGGATATGTGGGGGTGAAAAACACACACTGGGGCCTGTTGGGGGCTGGGGTGGAGGTAGGGGTGGGGAGAGGGAGAGCATTAGGAAGAACAGCTAAAGAATGCTGTGCTTAATACCTACATGTTGGGTCGATCTGTGCATCAAACCGCCAAGGAACATGTTTACCTATGTGACAAACCTGCACATCTGCATATGTACCCTGGAACTTAAAGTAAAATTTGAAAGAAAAAAAACTATTATTGTTAGAGTAATCCTGGTGGGTGTGAAGTAGTAGTGTGGTTTTAATACCCATTTTCCTAATGGCTAATGATGTTGAGCATCTTTTCATCTGCCTATTGGTGATTTTGTTGATCTATTCAAAGAGCCAACTTTTGGTTTTATTGATTTTCTCTATTGTTTTTCTATTCTCTATTGTGTTTACCTTTAATCTTTCATTTCTTCCTCTTGCTTTGGGTTTAGTTTGCTCTTCTTTTTCTATTTCCTCAAGGCGGAAGATTAGATTATTGATTTGAGATTTTTCTAATTTTAATGTAGGTTTTTATAGCTACAGATTTCCCTCTGAGCACTGTTTTCGCTGCATCCCATATGTTTTGGTATGTTGTGTTTTTGTTTTCATTTATCCCAAAGTGTTCTTTAACTTTTCTTGTGGTTTCTTCTCTGATCCACTAGTTATTTAGAACAATGGTGTTTAATTTCTGCATTTGTGAATTCTCCAATTTTTCTAATTATATTCCATTATGATTAGAGAGCATACGTTGTATTTCAACGATTTAAATCTATTGAGACTAGTTTTGTGGCCTAACATATGTTCTACTCTGGAAAATGATCCTCGTGCACTAGAGAAAAATGTGTATTCTGCTGTTGTTGGATAAAGTGTTCTATAGATGTTCAATTGATTTTTGACCCAATAGAGAGAGCAAAGTCTTTTCAACAAATAATGGTGGAACAACTATATATATCCATATGGGAAAAAAATGAACTTTTACCTCTCCCTTGTACTAAGCATAAAAATTAATTCAAGGTGGATCATAAGCTTAATACAAAAACTAAGACCTCCAGATATGTAGTAGATAATATATTTACAAATTGGGGGTAGAAAAATTTTTCTAAGGTAAGGCAGTATGCAATAAACACAAAAGAAAATAATGATATATTAGAATTCACTGCGATCAAGAACTTTTGCTCATCAGGAGACACTGGTAAGAAAATGAATAGACAAAACGTAGGCTAGGAGGAAATATTTATAAAATATATATCTAACAGAAAATGCATAATCAAGATATATAAACAATTCCTTCAGCCCAAAAATAAAAGGACAAATCACTCAATATAAATCAAGTAAAATATTTGACAAATATTCTTCATAAGAGAGATATATATATAGGTACACACACACACACACACACACACACACACACACATAGCTAATGAGCACATGCAAAGGTGCTCAACATCAACAGGTAAATGCAAATTAGAGCCATAATGACATACTCATAGAACACTACATACCCACTAAAGTGGCTAAAATGTTTTTAAAAATACACAATACCAAATGTTAGCAAGGATGTGAAGCCATCAAAACTCTCATATTGCTGATGACCTTTAAAGTGCTTCAATCATTTGGGGGAAAATGTCTACCAGTTTCTTATACAAGCAAATATATGCTGACTTTATGATTCAGAAATTTCAATCATAGGTATTTAACCAGGAAAAAATATATATCCACAAAAATAGTTACATAAGAATATTTGTTTTTTTTAGTTTTGTTTTTTTAAAATATATTTTATTGTACTTTAGGTTCTGGGGTACATGTGCAGAACATGCAGGATTGTTGCATAGGTACATACATGGCAATGTGGTTTGCTGCCTCCATCCCCGTCACCTATATCTGGTATTTCTCCCCATGTTATCCCTCCCCAACTCCCTATCCCCCGCTGTCCCTCCCCTAGTCCCCTCAAAAGACCCCAGTGTGTGATGCTCCCCTCCCTGTGTCCATGTGTTCTCATTGTTCAACACCCACCTATGAGTGGGAACATGCGGTGTCTGATTTTCTGTTCTACACAAGAATATTTGTAACAGCATTATTTATAATAGCCCAAACTGGAAATGGCTCAGATATCCACCAACAGGAGAGTAATTAATTAAATAAACTATAATATATTTATACAAAGTAATACAGCACAGAAATATTAAAGAATGGATTACTGACACAACCAATGGGTTGGGCAAATATTTAAAATGTTCTGCTATGTGAAAAGGCCTTACAAAAAATAATGCATACTGCATGCTCTATGATTTCACTCATAGGAAGTTCTAAAACAGGCAAAATTAATCTATGGCAAAAAAAAAAAAATCAGAACCTGATTGTCTCTAGGAGACAGATGTGGGGATTGTCTGGAATAAGGTATGAGAGAACTTCAGGCAATGATGGTACTTCTCTCTATATTAGTAGGAGCTTGGGTAACATAAGTGTTTGTTTAGATTTGTCAAAACTCATAGAACAGTACATTTGAGATTTATGCATTTATCGTATGTACATTCTGTTTTTCACAAGGAACTACAAAAAATTTTGAACTCTAGTTAATGACATGCATGCTTCAGTTTACTTTAAAATGTATCAAAATAAAATGAATTGGTGGATGGATGAATAGAAGTATGGAAAAACTGATAAATATGTAAGACAAATATAGTAAATATTAACTATACAATCTAGGTAGCTATGAGTGTTCACAGTGCAGTTCTTTCAAATTTTCTGTGTGTTTGAAAATTTCATAGTAACGTGTTGAAAAACAGGGGTCTGATAAAAAGAAATAAAATCACGGCTCTCATAATTTTTGTGAAGACCATTTCCATGATTTTAGGAGTTTAATCATCTGTTGTTTCTTAGGGTAAGTGTTTTAAATAATTTAAGACTATTATTTCAATTTTTAAAATTTTTTTTTAGCATCAAGGATAAAGTATTAGGATGCCTAACAAAGACCAAAGTTTGGTGCAAATGACATAACTACCAAGAATATTATGTTTTGTGTCATGTGATTTTATACATTCATCAGAAAATGAGAACCATAATGACATGCAGAAATACTTTTCAAAATCAAATGCAATAATATAATAAGAGCAAAATTGAGAATCCATTTGCTGCTATCTCTCAAGTTGAAATATTCAACCTTCTGGCCTTTGAATGTGATACGCTCATTGATTTAGCATCTGACTGAATGATGAAAGTAGTCTTCAGTGGAAAATCCTTTCATAATTTCGATGTCCGTATTCAATCCAGAACCATTCGTCAGAGCCACCAAAAATGTGCTGCCATTCCTGACAGCTGTGACTGTAAATTTGTATTTTCTAATATAGTGACTATAAAGAGTAAAGAGAGAAATTGACTGGATACAGAATATGACCTATGGCTCAAGTTATCTGTCAGATGGTAATACAGCCTTAGCTCAGGTTCCCTAGAAGGCAGAGTCTAAGGCAAAGATTATCTGTTAACACTTTATTGGTAGGTGCAATCTCAGGGAATGAAGAGTTAGGGAAAAGGAGAATTGATTAAGGGAAGGAGAGAGATCAAATGCAAGAGAGCACATTATTGAGGTGGCCAAATTCCATACCAAATACAGCTCAGTCACTCATTCTTTCAGAGATGTCATCACTGAGACCATACGTTATGTGTTCCAGAATAACCCTTGGCAAGGGTTGAGTGGGTGAGAGGGATAGAAGAGGGAGAAAGGTTGACACATTTATCTTCTGGTTTTCTTTGCCTCTGCTCTTCCAGTGTTTGACATCCACCTGAAGCCCTGCTCTCTGTTCATCACCCAGCCCTTCCCAGCACCCAGGGAGACTCCAGAACACCTAGGCATCCACTTCAGTCAGTGCACAGGTGTGGAGTCCTCTCCTTGTCAGCTGACACCACAGACAGGTGCTGCTTAATGTAGACTTGGTGGCAGTAGCTAACTTTTAGAATCTTGGGAACAGAGTAAGCCGTGGCTAGAGCAGCTTTGGCCAGGAGATAAGACATATAGGGCCATGACGAGAGGGACTGGGTAGAGCTGGGGAAAGTTTACAGTAGGCCTGGTATGGATAAGTTGATAGATTGCAAATAATAAAAACTTGACATAAAATTGACACATGAAATCATCATCAATGTTTTAGTTAAAATTTTAAATAGTTTATTATAAATTTTTAAAATAAACCTTTATAGTTTTTTTTGAGATGGAGTTTCGCTCTTGTTACCCAGGCTGGAGTGCAATGGCGCGATCTCGGCTCACCGCAACCTCCGCCTCCTGGGTTCAGGCAATTCTCCTGCCTCAGCCTCCTGAGTAGCTGGGATTACAGGCACGCGCCACCATGCCCAGCTAATTTTTTGTATATTTAGTAGAGACGGGGTTTCACCATGTTGACCGGGATGGTCTCGATTTCTTGACCTCGTGATCCACCCACCTCGGCCTCCCAAAGTGCTGGGATTACAGGTGTGAGCCACTGCACCCAGCCATATCTTTACAAATTTAACCTTCAATTGTCTTTATGTATGAAGAATAGCATTTAAAGGGTACTTGGTGGCCACAGATTGGAGACATTTAGGTATATATTGAAGTTCTTACAGGTTCAGGTGAAAAAAATTCAACAAGTTATATAATTTATTATATTGAGAGCAGGACAAGGCATTGTTCCATTATTTAGCCATGTGTATTTTAGAACTGTTTCAAGAAGAACAAAGCCAATAATAGTGACGAAAGTATTAAAATGAAGCAAGTAATCTTGTCAATATACCATAACAGGAAACTTCATATCCATCAGTTTCACTCTAGTATGTCCAGGAGTTAATTTTTACTTACCCTGAGTGCAATTCAGCAGTTGTTGCTTTTTTGTTTGTCTCTATTTGGTAATTAAAGTCTTTCTTTAATTGTGTTAAAATCTCAGTTAACATCTTTTCAACACTACCTTTCTGCCCTTCCAATTCTTATTATTTCTTGAGCTTTATACCTATATTTCCCAATCTGTTACCTGTGACTTCTAAATTCCTGCTTATATTTTCCTTCGCTTTATCTTTCATTCTACAATTTGGGTACATTTTTTAGTATTATCTTTGTAGCCATTAATTCTCTTTTCAACTGTGTCAGTCTGGTGTTTATTCTGTCTTCTGTGTTCTTCTTCTTGAAAGGAATGTATTTGTCATTTTCAGGATTTCTAGCTGATTGCTTTACTAGTCCTCTAGAACTTCTTAACTATTTTTATTTCTTGTTTCCTTTATCTATTTAAAATGATCAATATATTTATTTTGAAATGTTTTTTAGATCCTCTATCATATCTATTTCCTTGAAGTTAAACTCCTTTGGACAGGAAGGTATCTTTCATATCTGTTTTCCTCACGAACTTGGACATTTTACATGCAAGCTCATTCTGTGTGGGGGTTTTGTTATGTTTTTCTCTTTGCACTCAACCTTCTCTATCTAGATGTCATTTGGTTGACTTCATCAGGGCCCCTGTGTTAGGCTCCCTAGTTCAGAAATAGGTCTGGTATTTGGAGTCTCTGAGCTCTTGTACCATGGTACTGTATCTTTAATCACCCAACCATTCAGCTTGATGCCATCCACAGACTGAGGCAGTAATTTAAATGTTTTCAGTCAGGTCAAATGGAATTTCTATTTCTAGGTCCCTGAGAAATCGCCACACTGTCTTCCACAATGGTTGAACTAATTTACACTCCCACAAATAGTGTAAAAGTGTTCCTATTTCTCCACATCCTCACCAGCATCTGTTGTCTCCAGATTTTTTAATGATCGCCATTCTAACTGGCGTGAGATGGTATCTCGATGTAGTTTTGATTTGCATTTCTCTAATGACCAGTGATGATGAGCATTTTTTCATATGTTTGTTGGCCTCATGTATGTCTTCTTTTGTAAAGTGGCCCAGCAATCTCATTACTGGGTATATTGCCAAAGGATTATAAATTGTTCTACTATAAGGACACATGCACACGAATGTTCATTGCAGCACAGTTTACAATAGCAAAAACCTGGAACCAACCCAAATGCCCATCGATGATAGACTGGACAGGGAAAATGTGGCACATATACACCATGGAATATTATGCAGCCATCAAAAACGATGAGTTCGCGTCCTTTGTAGGGACATGGATGAACCTGGAAACCATCATTCTCAACGAACTGACACAAGAACAGAAAATCAAACACCGCATGTTCTCACTCATAGGCGGGTGTTGAACAATGAGAACACATGGACACAGGGAGGGGAGCACTACACACTGGGGTCTGTTGAGGGGAAACGGGGAGGGACAGTGGGGGATGGGGAGTTGGGGAGAGATAGCATGGGGAGAAATGCCAGATATAGGTGATGGGGATGAAGGCAGCAAATCACACTGCCACGTGTGTACCTATGCAACAATCTTGCATGTTCTTCACATGTACCCCAAAACCTAAAATACAATTAAAAAAATTTTTTTTTCAGCCTCTGTTTACTGAAAAAGCCTTATCCCAGAATGTTTTCCATAGTGTGAATCATGAGTAGGGATGGCTGATCCTTGTTTCTTGGGAATGAACCCTGGGCTGCCTTGGCTTCCATTCTGGAAGTTCAGTAGGACCAAAGTTTTAAGTCCTTGGATATTTCTGCTCTACAGAAATATTGGCCATACTTTCAGTGATAAATGTTTATAAATTATTTGAATAGAAATATATTATTAATCACTTTTTAGCATTTAAAATATGAGTGTGTATATTTGCATGGAGTTTTGTGACTAAACATCTCAATATATTAAGTTCAAAAATATAACAAAGTGACATTATTCTGATCAGAAATATGCTAGATTATTAGAAATGTAATTTTTGTTAACTTTTTAATTTTATTTTAGGATGGAGTCTCACTCACTCTGTCACCTAGGCTGGAGTGCAGTGGCATGATGTTGGCTTACTGCAATCTTTGCCTCCTGGGTTCAAGCCATCCTCCTGCCTCAGCCTTCTGAGTAGCTGGGGTTACAGGTGCCCACCATCACACCTGGCTAATTTTTGTATTTTTAATAGAGGTTTGGTTTCACCATGTTGGCCAGGCTGGTCTTGAACTCTTGAGCTCAAGTGATCCACCTGCCTTGGCCTCCCAAAGTGCTGGGATTATAGGCGTGAGCCATTGCCCCTGGCTGTTAGCTTTTAAAATATGCATATTTTTAAAATAAGAGGTTAACTTTTAGGATTAAACCCAAAGGCAGTTAGTTATTAAGGCATGTGAAAAAAAAATTGGCCTTTGGGAAATTTATCATAACATTACTTATAAACAAACAAAAAATAAATAACTAAATGATCAAAAATAGAGGATTAATTAAATAGATGGTGCTACATGTACAAGAGGAATCTTCATAGTCATTAAATATAATTATATAGATGTATATTTTGACAAGGAAATACTTTTACCATGTATTAAGTGGAAAAACAGTTTATAAAACAATTGATTTAGCATAATCTCACGTGTATTTACTGAAACGGGATAGAGTAAAATATTGACAGTAGTAACCACAAGATGGTGGATATGTAGGTGATTTAAAATTTTCCTTTTCTTAATTTGCCTGTATCTTTTCTTAGTTATTTTCTGTTTAGCTAACATTCAAGTTTTCCTTGTTAGATATTTTATTCTCTAAATTTCTATTCTTTATCTCATAAATAGAAATAACCACAGTAAGTTCTCCATAAGATTGTAATGGGGATTGAATGAGATAATTTATACCCAGTAAGCCTTCTAGCACATCATCCAACCAACAGATAAATGCTTTGCAAATGGACTGATGATAAGTATTTCGTATGTTTAACTATAGAATAGAGTACATAAGGGGTTGAAAAAAATTACATATTCTGACAGAGTATAAAGAATGCAACTAAAAAGTGACAGAACAGAAGAAAAAGGGAGAGTGTAGAATAAGATCACTGACTGCTATATAAGTGATACATGGGAGTGAAATGGTACATTTAAACTGAGGGAGAGATTAAGCAAGTAAAGAGGAAATTAAGGATGGTATAAAAATATTAATATAAATGTAACCACTAGAACAGAAATACAGACCTTCTAAAATATTAAAATAAAATTTTTGAAAAGAGGACATGTCAAATTCAGAAATAAAATCAGTAAATAAACATAACACACTCAATAATTACAAATAACATGATATGACAAAACCGAGACTAAGGATCATATTTATGTTAATCAATATGAATCCCAGCATTAAAGAGGCCAAAGCAAGTGGATCACTTGAGCTCAGGAGTTCAAGACCTGCATGGGCAACATGGTGAAACCCCATTTCTACAAAAAATTTAGCTAGGCATGGTGCCATGCACCTACAGTCACAGCTATTAAGGGGCTGAGGCTGGAGGATCACTTGAGCCTGGAGGTCGAGGCTGCAGTAAACCATGATTCTACCACTGCACTCCAGCCTGGGCAACAGAGTGAGACCCTGTCTATATAATAAAATAGCTTTCAAATCTGCATATAAGGTAAAATTCAACTGCATACTGTGTAAAATACACACTCAAAATTAAGAGATGTAACAAGGTGAACATAAAGGGATGGACAGAGACTAACAGACAGATGGAAACAATAAGAAATCAGGTGATGCAATCTCAATACCAAAGTAGGCTTCAAGGCAAAAAGCAGTAAATGAGGTAAAGGCTCTATATTAAAGCCACATTACACAATGAAGATACAATGGGTTTGAATATCTATTTTGTTATAAAACAAAAAGTACAGGAATGTGAGGAGAAATAGACAGAAACACACCAAGTATTGAAAACTTCATAACAGTACCTTCAGTATAAGCTAGGTCAAGTGGATAAAATATAGGTGTGACACAAAATATCTAATCTACCAATAGCATAGATAAGCTAGGCCAAGTGGATAAAATATAGGTAGGACACAAAATATCTAATCTACCAATAGCATAGATCTTTTGGAGATATTTGTAATATTGTACCCTGATAACAGAAGATATGCTTTCTTCTCAAGTACGGATGGGAATGTCAATACAAGTGATTGTACACTAGGGCACAAAATAGATTCCATAAAATAGAAATATTGCAAACCACACTTACTAATCATAATGCAATTAAGTAAGAAATTTTAAAAAATTCCTTTGACTACAAGCATAAATTACAGAAATACTAAATAAAATTGAAAACACTACATATCATAATAGTATACATTTAAAGCAGTGATCAGAGGAAAATTCACAGCCCTAAACATGTATATCAGTGAACATGTAACAGAATAAAAATAGGTATTACATTCCCAATTCTAAAAACCAGAAACAACAACAAAATAAATCAAAAGCAAGCACAAGAAAGGAGATCATAATGATAAAAGCAGAGAAGAACATCAGAACAGAAAATCAGTAGATCAAATTAAGAAATTAAAACCCTCTCACGCCTGTAATTCTAGCACTTTGGGAGGCCGAGGCGGGTGGATCACGAGGTCAAGAGATCGAGACCATCCTGGTCAACATGGTGAAACCCCGTCTCTACTAAAAATACAAAAAATTAGCTGGGCATGGTGGCGCGTGCCTGTAATCCCAGCTACTCAGGAGGCTGAGGCAGGAGAATTGCCTGAACCCAGGAGGCGGAGGTTGCGGTGAGCCGAGATCATGCCATTGCACTCCAGCCTGGGTAACAAGAGCGAAACTCCGTCTCAAAAAAAAAAAAAAAAAGAAAGAAAGAAATTAAAATCCTGATTCTTTGAAAAAAGTTAGCAAAACAGCAAAATTACTAGACAATCAGATGAAGGAAACAGAGAGAAAATGAAAATATGTAAAGAAATGACAAGACGACTTTACTGATATAGAGGACTTTAAAAAAAAATCATGAGACTGCCTTGCACACCTTTATGCAAGTAAATGTGACGAACTAGAGGAAGCATATACTAGGCCAGTATAATTCAGCAAACTGACCTCAGTGATCATGTAAAGCTTAAAAAGACCAATTTCCACAGAAGCAAGAAAGAAAAAGTTATCAAAGAATTGTTTCCTAAAGAAGCACAAGTCCAGATTATTTCTGCAGGTAATTCTACCAAACTTTTAGAAACTAGATAGCCTCAAAGTCCCCTAGATTATTTCAGACTGTAGAAAATGAAGAACAGTTTCAAATGGTTTTTGTGAAGCAAGTACAATATTGATAGCTAAGTGTGATAAAGATAACACAAATACATTACAGACAGTATCACCTGTAAATATTGATTAAAAACTTTTGAACAAAATATCTGCAAAAGATTCCTACATTACATTAAGAAAATAATATAGTGTCTTCGTTCTCATTGGTTTCGAAGAACATCTTTATTTCTGCCTTCATTTCATTGTTTATCCAGTCAACATTCAGGAGAAAGTTGTTCATTTTCCATGAAGCTGTGTGGTTCTGGGTTGGTTTCTGAATTCTGAGTTCTAACTTGATTGCACTGTGGTCTTAAAGACTGTTTGTTATGGTTTCCGTTCTTTTGCTTTTGGTGAGGAGTGATTTACTTCCAATTATGGTGGTCAATTTTAGAGTAGGTGTGATGAGGTGCTGAGAAGAATGTATATTCTGTGGATTTGGGGTGGAGAGTTCTGTAAATGTCTATTAGGTTTGCTTGTTCCAGGTCTGAGTTCAAGTCCTGGATATCCTTGTTAATTTTCTGTCTTGTTGATCTGTCTAATATTGACAATGGTGTGAAGGAAACGTAGGCAAAACCATTCAGGACATAGGCATAGGCAAGGACTTTATGACCAAAACACCAAAAGCATTGGCAACAAAAGCCAAAATAGACAAATGGGACCTAATCAAACTCCACAGCTTCTGCACAGCAAAAGAAACAGTCATTAGAGTGAATCGGCAACCAACAAAATGGGAAAAAATTTTTGCAGCCTACCCATCTGACAAAGGGCTGATATCCAGAATTTACAACGAACTAAAACAGATTTACAAGAAAAAAACAAACAAGCCCATTCAAAAATGGGTGAAGGATATGAAGAGATACTTTACAAAAGAAGACATACATGAGGCCAACAAGCATATGAAAAAATGCTCATCATCACTGGTCATTAGAGAAATGCAAATCAAAACTACATTGAGATACCATCTCGCGCCAGTTAGAATGGCGATCATTAAAAAATCTGGAGACAACAGATGCTGGAGAGGATGTGGAGAAATAGGAACACTTTTACACTGTTGGTGGGAGTGTAAATTAGTTCAACTATTGTGGAAGACAGTGTGGCGATTCTTCAAGGACCTAGAAATAGAAATTCCATTTGACCCAGCAATCCCATTACTGGGTATATATCCAAAGGATTATAAATCGTTCTACTATAAGGACACATACACACGAATGTTCATTGCAGCACAGTTTACAATAGCAAAGACCTGGAACCAACCCAAATGCCCATTGATGATAGACTGGACAGGGAAAATGTGGCACATATACACCATGGAATATTATGCAGCCATCAAAAACGATGAGTTCACGTCCTTTGTAGGGACATGGACAAACCTGGAAACCATCATTCTCAGCAAACTGACACAAGAATACAAAATCAAACACCGCATGTTCTCACTCATAGACGGGTATTGAACAATGGGAACACATGGACATAGGGAGGGGAGCATCACACACTGGGGTCTGTTGGGGGGAAATGGGGGGGACAGCAGGGGGTGGGGAGTCGGGGAGAGATAGCATGGGGAGAAATGCCACATATAGGTGAAGGGGAGGAAGGCAGCAAATCACACTGCCACGTATGCACCTATGCAACAACCTTGCATGTTTTTCACATGTACCCCAAAACCTAAAATGCAATAAAAAAAAGAAAAGAAAATAATATAACTTATTGTAGTTAATACCAGGAATGCAAGGATGGTTCAATACTAGATAATCTATTAATATAATTCACCATATTAATAGCTCTAAAAAGAAAAGCAGTATAATTATCTCCATAGATTTTTTTTTTTAATTTTAGAGACAGGGTCTCACTGTGTTGCTCAAGCTAGAGTGCAGTGGCTATTCACAGGCATGATCATTGTTCATTATAATCTTAAACTCTTGGCCTTAAGTGATACTCCTGCCTCAGCCTTCTGAGTATCTGAGATTGCAGGCATGTACTACTGAACCTGGCCTTCCATAGATTTTGAAAAGCATTTGATATAATTAAACACATATGTCCAATAAAAAGCATCTTGAGAGAATAAGAATGAGTAGATAGTTCCTCAACATGTGTGTATGTGTGTATGTGTGTGTGTGTTTACTTAGAGTGACTTTGCACATTTCACTACTAAAATATCAATGGGGTTGATTATGAGGTGTTGCTTCAGACACTCCTGAGAGTTTCACATGATAAACAGCATACTTATCATATGACCTTTCTAAGATCAAAATTCCAAGTTATAATTGGCCCAAGCATTCTGGATAATGTATTGTGGATTTCTTTTTCTGCTGCTTTCAACATTACTAATAGTTCTACTATGTAACCCCCCAAATAGCACCAGGCAGAGAAAGGGAGAATAATACATTACAACGTATTTAATAATAAAGAATTGGAGACAACTAAAATTTGTAATATAAAATGGATGGAATAAAGGAAATATGTGTTATCATTTGTGATAACTCTGTAACAACATGAAAAAAATGACTTCTACCATACTGTTAAACAGAAGAAAAAACAGAAAATAAAAAATTTAATTAGGTTAGAATTTAAAACACACTACTATTTTAATAATATGAATGATATGGACTGAGGTGGCATATAGAAAAGTAAAAATGAGTGACTTCTGGAAATGGTAAGATTTTATGTAATTATTTTCCTAATTCAATTTTCTGCATGTTATAAAACTGTTTAGGAATTAGTTAGAATGATACTGAATTCAAGTTTGTCTAAGTATCACCAAAGACATTGTCCTTGATTTGTTCTTTACACATGATATGAATGTATCCAATTATCACATGTACCCCCCAAATATGTATATCTATTATGTATCAATAAAAATAATATTTTTTAGTTACATATAACTTAGTAATCTGAGAACCTTGTCCATTTGATACATAGCAGACTGATTTGTTATAAAATTGTAAAAGAAGAGATTACCTTGTCAAAACTTCCCTGTCTTCCTGGTCAGTCTTACACTTGCCCTCTCAGCAAAACGGATTCAAGCACCAGGATTAGGCCCACCCCCACCTTTGTTAGATCTGAGGCAAGAATGTCAACTGAGGTCCATGTGTAACACATCTAAATATTTAAAAAGATTATTTCACAAACAGTTAAACGTGTTTTGACAGATAATGCAGAACTTAGAAGCATATGGAAATTAATGGTTTATATATGACCGATAATAAGAAAATTGCTGAAGACAACTTAATTTAATTATTGCACATGTCTCGGTGATCTGTTGATGGGATTTCAGTGCTTGGAAGAGTAATAAAATACTGACACATATATATGTTTTACAAATTTTTATATATCAATTCCAAAAAATTTATTTTTCTGGCCAAATCATTAATTATGGGTTATAATCAAGATTTTGATTTAAATTGTATTCTATGACAGGGATGATCTAAATGATTTAAAAATAAATGTATATTCAATCATACAAAATGTGAAAATATTTTATCAAAACAAAAATGAAATTGATGTAAAAATGGAAAAAACTAGCATCCAAACAAATCCTTCCCCAAAGCAGACCTGAGTCGCAATGCCTGTGGTGGTGGGCATCCTGACCTGCAGTGACTGGATAACATGAGCTTGCTCCTCCCAGTCTGTCAGAGGCACTGGGAGCCCAGTAATGTGGGCTGTAGACTTCCCTACTTAGTTTACATCAGCTGTCTTTGAAGTGTTTCTTACCAGCCCAAGAAAAGCATGAAATCAGTTTAGCAGAGAGAAATAAACAGATGGACAGAGTCATTTATTTTGAGGGGAACTCTGTGCTGTTTGAATTAAAGTAATGAGCACTTTAAGATGCAGTGAAGCTGTTTTTACATTTCATTTGAGTAATTCAAGATGTAAACAGAGCCTCATGGCGGATGAGCAATACCACACTTCTTCAGCTTCTGAATATTCTAATAAAGGATCGGGAAAGGAAACATCCTTCCTCTCAGAGGAGGTAATAATAATAATGATGGTGATGCTGTCACCAACAGCATCTCCTTTTTGAGCACTGTCACGTGCAAGCCTTATGCAAGGCACTTTTATGTACATCATCTTTAATTCTCACCATAATTCTGCAAATCCCTACTTAAAGATGAGGAAACTGAGCCTGAGAAGTCAAAAAAACTTATTAAGGGCAAAGAGCTTGTAAGCGATCGAACTGGGATCTGAACCCACTCCCCTATGATTCTAAAACACTTTCTCACTCTTTCTGCTATTCCACAGACTGAGGAAGTTTCCTGTCTTCCATTCATCCACTGAAGCTTGGTTGCTTTGCTTGTATTTGAATTTAATTGCTGTCGTACTGATGCTCTGTAGTTAAAGGAAAAAGCAAAGCAGTGGACTGTATTCTGGCCCAGACTTCAACAGCTATTAGATTGGATATTCAGCAGGTTACTAAATGTCTCTGAGATTGACTTTCGCCGTACATAAAAGGAGGATAATGATACGTTACCTACCAAGGGTAGCAAATAGAAAGGCATTTTTTGTGGGGGTAGAGTGGTTGCTAGGACAAAAGTATGCCAACTATGTAACAAGCTATTCACATAGTAGTAATTACAGAATTGCACAGTTGAGAATAGTACAATATGGTATACCACAGAATAGAATATAGTAGTACAGGTTTTTATTGACTAGACTAATACAGTGTAGTATAAATAATAGCAAGGTAACCTCTGTGCAATGCTCTTTGCCTGTAACATTAAATTGCTGGGAAGCAAGTTGTTTTAAAATGTGTATTTTTAAAAATAGATTCATATATCAGATAACAATACTTGTCATTTGATCTCTAAGAATTTGCATATATAGTATGTATTAGACTCTATAGTAAGAACAGGATCAGAAAGCAAGAGGAGGGGCGATAAGAGAAAGTATCACATTCCCTAAAAACCAGTTCTAAAGATCTCCTTGCTTTAAGTAACTGTATCCTTGTCCTACTATCATAGCATTTTGGGTACCAGCTATCACCCCAGCTACACAGGCCTAAGAGGCCAATCTTCAGAACCTTGACTGGTGCCGTGATACAACTCTGTGAGGTGACATCACTGGGCTGCTGACTCTCTTATTCACCTCTGTGTCCCTGGTACCTAGCATAGTGCTAAGGGCAAAGAGTCACTCAATAAATGTTTGCTAAATTAATTGAATGCATAATGAAATGCTCTGCATCCATCAAACAAGTTATCAAAGGGCATTTGTGACATGGGAATAAATTTGTTATTTATAATTGAAAAATTATTACACAGAAAATGTAGTATTATCTTTTTTTGGTAAGCGAATTATGCTTAAGTACAGAGAAACATACATATTCATATATTATCTATAGAAAAATACCTAGGAAGAGAGACAAAATATTGACAGTGATTATCTTTGGATGGTGAGATTTTAGATGTTTTTACATTTTATTTCATCATCCTCATTTTCTTCTTTTAGACAATAACCATGTCTGACTTCTAATAAAATGTGTGGCATTAGAAGGAAAGTACCTCTTCTTTCCATTATCAATGTCACACATGTCAATAGCCTTGGGTGCCTGGCAGTGGGAGAGTCTGCACTGTTATAAACTGCTGAAGTGTTGCTGCTCTTTCCAGTATTCAGTCATGAGGGGAAAGAGGGTGACTCTGTTCAACAACAATAAACTTTTACTCAACCTTTGAGTCAGTTAGTTGGATTTTCAAATCTGCACAGGAGTGTGTATAGGGGATTCATAGTTTTAGGTTCTTGCTCAGGGTGAAGCTCCAATAAAGAATAACTGGATTTGAAGACTCAAATTTGCTTGGCTCCTCAGTTACCATTGACTTAATGGGAGAATCCAGTTAGCAGACTGATGTGGAGAACAGAATGCAGATTAGGTTTAAGGATAACTGGTTATATGAACTTGAGCATGCTTTTTAACTTCTCTGAACCTGTTTCTTTACTGGCATAATGAGGAGATTGGAGCATGTGATCAAAGATTTTCTGGGAATATTTGTTTTGGGATTCTCTTTCCACCATGATATTCCCTTGGGGCCTGACTTCTTCAAACAAAAAGTCAAAAGTGATTGTTTTTTGAGGACATGTGACTGTTTTCACCCAAAGTCATTGGCTCTCTACGATCAAAAGGTTGCTCCTACCTTGGGAACAGGCTTCTATACCTCCAGCCTGGGCTCAGCCAGAGGCCAGCATCTTCACATAAAAATTCCTGAAAAGATTCTCAATGTAAAGTGTCATAAAGGGAAAGAAAGATACAAAGCAAATGGTGACAGAGATCCACTTTGGGAGGTGGGATAATAAAGATATCCACAGAAAGAGGCTGTGGAAAGTTGATTTCTTAAGACTCAAAGACCTCTATTCTATTAATAGCTGCTAAGGTAGACCTCAGGGACAGTGGGGACAACGGGCATTATGCAACTTCTCCAAATCCTTTGTGTGTATGTGTGAGTACTAAATAAGCTAACACATATTAAGTGCTTAGCATAGGGACTGACAACTAGAAGGCACCAGTAAATGATGGCTCTGACTATTGTAACTTGTAAATGTGGTCTGCACTCTTCTTTTTTCCTTCATTTACGATTTTATTTCTGCTTCCTGTGCTGCTGTACAGACTTTCAACCTTTTCCCCTATTATTTTCCTATATCAAATACCCGACCTTCATCTCTGTATGTAGTTTTTGCTTCAGAGACAGCATTATACTTGGAGGCCAGTGGGCTCTACCTGGTTAACCTGGAGCAGAAAGTATACAGTGTCAATATTTAGAGTGGCACTATTTGACCGACGGTGCTTTTTCCCTTCTCAGAGTAATTACTCTTTGTTTGGATTCTCGGTTTTCATAAAAGAAACTTGGCTTGCTAGCTATTACATATACCAAATGAAGCCTAAGCTTGTGTAAATGTTGAATAATGAATTAAAATAAAATTGCTGCTAGTGACAGGCCTTCCATGACTTAGTGTGGTTTTGGAGGCAAAAAGCCCCCTATGTCAGCTTCCATGCCGGAGAACATTAGAGTTGCCACATAGCAACAACCTCATCAGAGTTTCATTTGGCTGAATGATAGAGACAGCTTTAGAGATAAGCAGGGGTTTTTGAGTCCTTCCTTCCTGAAAACACAGGTGGTCCAAATGTTGACTTGGGTTCCAGTGACTCTCATGAAGATAGGGTCCTTGGAGTGGTACTCAGATCTGTGAAGCTCAACTGCTGAGTATTGAAAGCACATTTGGAAATAATTATATCTTTCAGAAGAAAAGTCATATGGAGAAATGGGGCAATTTATTTCAGGACACAATCAAAGACTCTTTAGAATTTAGCAAAGAAGCTTTCAAACATACATTTGGGGAGGGATTTGTGAAAGCCACTTTGGCCGACATCAATCAGAAGGCATTTAAAGGCCCTATATCCTTAAATTTGGTTCTATTCTGTAAGACCCATCCAATCTCCATTGCAGATCACTAAGGAAGAAAAAGTGTCACATGATGTTAATCCAAGTGAATGTGATTTTAGTCCTTAGGCAAGTAAAGAGAAGGTTAGGAGATGAACCTACAGAAGAAAAGTCATATGGGGAAATGGGGCAATTTATTTAGGCATAGTAGAATATATACTTATTCTAGTTGAAATTAAGAAAGAGTTTGATGCTAATATGTAGACAAATTTATTCCTTGACTGGATTAATTAGTTGTTTTTTTAAAGAACAAAGACGTTTGCTAAAAAGATTAATATGTTTCTTTTTGACCCCAGACCTACCCCTGTTTCCAAAGCCTCGAAGTCCTTCAGCCTCTTCCAAAGCCATTTTCTACCATCAACCAAAGCAGCTGAATCAGGAACTGAACTAATTCAGCTCAGTTCAACTTGGCAAATATTTATTGTGCATATTTTACTCTACCAGAAATGGGGGAGACACAGGTGAAGATGTAGTACCTACTCCCAAGTAGCTCACAGTCCAACAGGGAAAAGACCTGTCATCAACAATAAGTTTATCTCTGTGAAGTTCCTGAAAAGTTAGAAGTAGCCCCCAAGTTACCACAGTGGCATAAACAGGGGCCTGTGCGGCAGTGCCTGCCCTGGAATTGCGGTTAAAAGAGGTTAAGGTACAGCAATTTAATTGCATGTGCTAGAAATGGGGCAGGATGGGTGGGTGGCAGGTAGGGTTGACAGACTTAGCAAATAAAACTACAGAACACCAAGGTAAATTTGCAGTTCTTAAAAACAGCAGATAGATTTTTAGCATAAGCATGTCCCATGCAATAGTCCAAATTATTTTTTTTCTGAAACTCAAATTTACTGGGAATTCTGTATTTTATATGGTGGGACTAGGAGTTGGATTGCAGTTTTACCAGCTTAGCATTTTACAAAAGACTGAGACAACGTCAAGGTTAGGAAAAGCTCTCTAAAGGGAAGAACTCAGGGGCTGGGTTTTGAAGACTGAAAATGAGGATCTAGGCCCTTCGAATCAACGTGTGATCTACAGACAAGCAACACCAGCATCACCTGAGAGCTTGCTGGAAATGCAGACTCCCAGGCATCGCCCCAGACCTACAAACCCAAAATCTGCATTTTTACAAGATGTCCAGATGATTCATATGCACATTAGTGTTTGAGAAGCCCTGGTCTAGGTGGAAAAGAAAGAGGAGTAAATAAAAGAAATGGCATGTGCACATGTATGCATACCCAAAACAGTGCAGTAGTCTCGTGAAAAATCACACTTATTTTTATCTTATTTTTTATTTTTTTGAGACAGAGTCTCACACTGTCACCCAGGATGGAGGGCGGTGGTGCCGTCTCAGCTCACTGTAACCTCTGCCTCATGGGTTCAAGTGATTCTCCTGTGTCAGCCTCCTAAGTAGCTGGGACTACAGGCGCCCCCCACCATACCCAGGTAATTTTTGTATTTTAGTAGAGATGGGGTTTCACCATGTTGGCCAGGATGGTCTCGATCTGTTGACCTTGTGATCTGCCGACCTTGTGATCTGCCCACCTCCACATCCCGAAGTGCTGGGATTATAGGCATGAGCCACCACGACTGGCCCTCAATCAATTTTATCCTTTATCACACACAGCACAACCAGCACTATCTCATACTTCATTATTATTATTTCTTGTTTAGATATTCTTCTTCTTTCCATTATAGGAAGAAAAAAGGCCAACATTACTCTTATTTAGCAGGAGTTATATCCTGGCGAATGGTCAGAAATTTAAAGACATAAAACTTAGTTACAACCTACTAGGTTGTTTTCATTCATGTTCAATTAAGGGTTTAGTGTACAGTGGGCTACACTTTTCATGTACATAATTCTGATGTGCATTAGTGATTCCTCCACATTTTTATGGTTCCTCTTCATGTGCATAATTCAACCATGCATTAATGGTTCCTCTGCATTCTACAAATGGAGAAATGAATGCCTTGAGGGTTGAGTGACTTCTAAGTTTCAAAGGCAGAATTCTAGTTCAAAAATGTCTGCCTCAAACTCTACATTTTTTGCCCATTGCCTTTAAGAGGTAACTGTGAACAAAATGAGAAATGTTTAATGTTTTAAAAAACTTTTAGAAAATTCAGGTTAAACAAATGTTGCTACAGATTTCTAGACATTTTAGGCAGCATTTTGTTGTTGTTTCGGTCTGGTTTTATGGGTGGGAGGCAGCATTAACTTGCTAATTGCCTCAACTGTACATTCTTGCATGTATATAAAATGGTGGGTCTTATTATTGGCCTAACGTCTTCTCTTCTCTTATCTAAATTTTTGCCCAACCTCAAGGCTCACCTAAGACTGTTTCTCTTTGTTCTTCCTTAAAAGGAAACAAACAAGCCCATTCAAAAATGGGCGAAGGATATGAACAGATACTTTACAAAAGAAGACATACATGAGGCCAACAAGCATATGAAAAAATGCTCATCATCACTGGTCATTAGAGAAATGCAAATCAAAACTACATTGAGATACCATCTCATGCCAGTTAGAATGGCGATCGTTAAAAAATCTGGAGACAACAGATGCTGGAGAGGATGTGGAGAAACAGGAACACTTTTACACTGTTGGTGGGAGTGTAAATTAGTTCAACCATTGTGGAAGACAGTGTGGCGATTCCTCAAGGATCTAGAAATAGAAATTCCATTTGACCCAGCAATCCCATTACTGGGTATATATCCAAAGGATTATAAATCGTTCTACTATAAGGACACATACACACGAATGTTCATTGCAGCACAGTTTACAATAGCAAAGACCTGGAACCAACCCAAATGCCCATCAATGATAGACTGGACAGGGAGAATGTGGCACATATACACCATGGAATATTATGCAGCCATCAAAAACGATGAGTTCGTGTCCTTTGTAGGGACATGGATGAACCTGGAAACCATCACTCTCAGCGAACTGACACAAGAACACAAAATCAAACACCGCATGTTCTCACTCATAGGCGGGTGTTGAACAATGAGAACACATGGACACAGGGAGGGGAGCACTACACACTGGGGTCTGTTGGGGGGAAATGGGGGAGGGACAGCAGGGGGTGGGGAGTTGGGGAGAGATAGCATAGGGAGAAATGCCAGATATAGGTTAAGGGGAGGAAGGCGGCAAATCACACTGCCACGTGTGTACCTATGCAACAACCTTGCATGTTCTTCACATGTACCCCAAAACCTAAAATGCAATTAAAAAAAAGGCTTTCCCACAGTACCTTAACTCACTGGGATCCCCATTCCAGGCCCTTCTTCCAATTCTTTCTTATTGATCCTGCCTGTGGTTCTCAACTTTCCCTCAAGCAGTGAGTGGGCTCTTAAAAAACAAAAACAAAAACAAAAAACAAAGAAAAAACTGAAATCATATATAAGCCCAATTTGAAGAGAACTAGAGCTCTAGAATGTCCTATCTACCCCAGACTCACCTCCTCTCTCCTCTCCCAAAGCTCCCTTAGGCACATGGGGAACACTGGGAGGAGACTGATCTGTGCCACTTGTATTGCTGTCTTAAGTTGTTCTTGTATCTTTGTCTATCTTCCTAAGTAAATGAAAGTACTTTGAGGGTGGAGAATGTTGATTATCATGGCTACCACCTCATCCAAATCCCAAAATGGGGCTCCTGTACTTCTGCACTCAAGAGGGAAGAATTATTTGAAGGCAAACCCTGAAAAACCTAGAATTATGGTCATTTTCTACTTTGGTGTCTTCCCTCATGATTCCTAGCACAGTGCCTTCCACATAAAATATGCTTAATCAATTCTGTACATGCTGATTAACTGACCGCTCTTGGAGTTAAGTGGATCATTTTAATCGTGTTGGCTGAAATATATTTATTTAAATTGTATAAATTGACTGTACTCTTTATAATAGTGTGTTAGTGAGTCGTGTTTTTAAAATTTATAAATAGTGGAAATAAGAACAACGTACAGGCAGACAGCAAAAGGGCTACTATCTGATTTATAGGCTGTCGTGCTTCTTTGGAAATTAACATATGCAGTCAGATAAAATGTATTACAAAGATTTAAATTCTAGGAAGAACTTTTTGTTTGGATATTCTCCTTCCTTCAGCATTCAGAAGTTTATTCCACTACCTTAAGGATTAAATCCATAAAGCAGGTAATCATTTAAATTAAAACATTGCCAGAAATTCAGATGGGCATATGGAATGGTTTCTTCACTGCAAATGGAGTCTCTGTCACATAGAAAATTATGGCTTCTTCAAAGTCCAAGTGAGATGACTAGAATGCTCATTCCATCATTCGTCCATTCAACCACCAAATATTTATTGATCAACTTATACATGCCAGGCACTATGCTAAATACAAGTGGTTATACACTAAGACACTGTATGCCCTACTCCAAAACCTTATGTTCTGCAAAATCACACACTTAAAAAATAACAGGACTTGGAAGAAAAATAAGAAAAATAAGATCACTCAAAACCTGAGCTGTTTTAGAACCAGAGCACTAACATGAGCAACAAAAGACAATAATGGTTCTAAAACTTTTAACATAGTTAAAAAGACCTGTTAAATTTTTAAATGATAAATACTATAGTAAATATTTATCAGATAATGTAAATATTTATTAGATAAGTAGTTGTTAAAAGGAGATTGGTTGCTTGGTAGAAGTGGATGTGAGATGCAAGGGAGGGTGGGGGCCAGAGGTCACTGAGACATGGAGGGGGTGCCATAGATGGGGAGGACTGTGTTCCAGCACTTCCAAGACAGCGTGGAGACACAGGCAAGAGGAAGAGCAAGGTGTATCAGCGTAGGTTTCTTTCAAATGAACCTTAAGAGCAGGATTTTGGTGCAAGTAGTTTACTGGGAGGTAATCTAGAGGAAGCTCAGTGAGAGAGTGGAAAAACGAGCAGGGCAGGGAGGAAAGTCTCTTCACTTTATTACCTGGCATCAATGAACATGTTACTACTGGGAGCAACTGGGACTGAGCCCAAGTGGGATGTGTCTGGCTGCAGATCACCCCGGGGCCTTAATTCCTTAGCAGTTCCTTTCCTATGTACAGGCCATGCAATTTCTCTTGGATGTCAAAGATACATTCTCAGAGAGATGCAAACAGTGACTTGTAGGTTCTGGAACCTTCTACAAGTGACCTTGGAGAAGTAGGTAGGCTGGGAGGATCCAGCAAGGAAACTTAGAAGGTCTGTTAGTGGGCAAATGAGGACTGTATACAGTGAGGTAAATGGGCATTGGGTTCAGTATTGTATTTGTTCATGGCTTACTGGCATCAGCTTTGTTTGTTTGCATCGGCTGCTGTTTGGTGGAACAAAACTCTGGAGTGTTAGCACATACTGCCTGGGAACCAGGGGAACTTCCAAGTTGTGCTTGTATCTTATCCCTATTTATGACTGTGTATGGGCATACCACCTTTTTTCTCTTTTTCCTTTTCTTTTAGAGACAGGGTCTCATTCTGTCACCCATACTAGAGTGCAGTGGCACACTAACGGCTCACTACAGTCTTGAAATCTTGGACTCAAGTAATCCTCCCGCTTTAGCCTCCAGAGTAGCTGGGACTACAGGCATGCACCACCATGCCCAGCCATTTTTTTTTTTAATGTATTTGTAGAGACAACGTCTCACTCTGTTGCCCAGGCTGGTCTCGAACTCCTGGCCTGAAGTAATCCTTCTTACTTGGCCTCCCAAAGTGCTGGGATTATACATTTGAGCCACCATAACCAGCAGGAATACTACCCTTGAATAATCTACTGAATGGCCCCTGATTGCAGGAAACTTCCAGTCTAGTGCAAGAAACAGGAGTTTAGATTTCAGTGAGGTGCTATGGCCGAATATGTTACAAAATGCACCACATCCCCAATCCAGTTCTGGGCATCAGAGAAGAGACACTGAAATCCTGAAGGTATGAGCAACAGGTAAGTGCGTAGGTGAGAGGAGAAGCCTTGGGAAATAAATGTGTAAGAATACAGGTGAACTTCTGATGGTAAAGTCATTGCCCTACTCCCTACAAATCAGCAAAGACCCCTGGATTCTAAGAGTTTAGTGTAAGAAAAGGGGGAACGTGAGGACTCAAATTTGGGTCCTCAGAGAAACAAATTTAAGCCCTAAGGTAGGTGCTCAAATTGATCCTTGCCTCATGCAGAGCCTGGCTGGCTGCAAGCATTGGATAAATAATAAATGCCAGCCCCTTCTGTCTCTAGGATCAGCGTCCTGCCTTGACCTTGCTTATCAGATCAGGTAGGAAACCGAGGTCCTCCTTACCACATGTGGTCATTACATTTCCCATGGCGTTTTTCACAAGAGGCCCGGGCTGCTTCCCTGGCTGTTCTCCAGGTAGGTAATTATCTTGCCTCCTGTTCTAACTCCCTTGTGGTTTCAGTTGTAGGAGAGAGCCTTCTTCATTCCCACGTGATTGGCTGCTGGTACTGAAAGGTTTCATTCCGGAAATCTGTTACCTTCTGCCCTGGAGCTTGGCTGGCATTCAGGGGTGGGAGAGGATGTTTGAGGACAACTTGGCTAGGTCTATACTTACTAAGAGAAGTGGAGAATTGGGACTAATTTCCTGATACATTGAGCACCAAATGTAATTATTTATCATATGACCTCATTTTCAAAAAATATGAAAACCTGGAGTGTTCAGGGAAACGAAAAACTTTCTAATTCAAGATTACCGACATAAAACATGTATTCTTTAGCCTCACCACCAGAGTATGCTGTTTTGGCAAAGTGGCCGGTCATCATGATGGTCAAATTTGCTGAAGATGACACACCTGAGGACAGACTATCTGTACTGAGGCTGTTCCAGAACATCTGTCTATCTGAATCTATCTATCTATCATAATTGCATTTGTAATCATTTTCCACCTTCTACATGCATTATTAGTGAGTAGCTGTCAGCATGCAGACCTTGGTGATGCTGTTCCAGGCAGTTTCGTCAGGCAACCAATAGTTTCTGAGTTGGTTTTGCAGTTGCATGGTCCTGACACAGGAGATATACAATGACAGTCCCACCCCTCTGCCCTCGGTTCACTTCCAAGCTGTGACGCAGCTTAAGAGGACCAGTTCTTAAAACACACCTAACTTTAAATTCTAGCACCACTACTGCTGTATTCCTGAGCAAGTTAATCTTGCGAACCCACAGTTTCTTCATTTGTAAAATGGGGATAAGAATATTGATACCTAACTATTACTAATTTAATAGGATAATAAATTCCATGAGATATTGAAGTGAAAGTGCACAGTGTCTGGTGCATAACAGATTCAACATGGTTCAATACGTGTTTGTGATTATTAATAAAAGAAAACACCCAACACAAACACCAAACATGACTGCACTGCTAAGTGAAGAAATGCCCAATCTTGCCGTTCTGTTCTCCCCAGCAGCTCAGAGAAGAGCTGGTGCTCTGTGGAAATGTAAGATGGTTATTGGCAGGTGCGGTGGCTCACCCCTGTAATCCCAGCACTTTGGGAGGCCGAGGTGGGTGAATCATGAGGTCAGGAGTTTAAAACCAGCCTGGCCAACATGGTGAAACCCCAACTCTACTAAAAATACAAAAGTTAGCTGGGTATAGTGGTGGTCACCTGTAATCCCAGCTACTCAGGAGACTGAGGCAGGAGAATCATTTAAACCTGGGAGGCGGAGGTAGCAGTGAGCAGAGATCACGCCACTGCTTCAGCCCCGACAACAGAGTAAGACTTTGTCTCAAAAAAAAAAAAAAAAAAAAAAAAAAAAAAATATATATATATATATATATATATATATATATATATATATATGATGGTTGTTAAGAAGAGTGGCTTTGTGGTTAGCCAAACTGGGTTAGAATCTCAACTTTGTTACTTATCAGCTCGGTGACACTAGGTAAGTTAAATGACCTCTCCAGTCCTTGTTTCCTCATGGTAAAATAGGATAGTCGTAGGATAAAATGCAGTCACTATAGGGTCACATAGAACTTGCCACATAGAAAGCACTGAATGAATAACAGGCATTACTATTAGGAGCCACTCAAAATGCAGCTATTTTTAATCTTTATCACCTGAAAATGTCAGTTATTCAATATTTATCAAAGGCTCAGTTGAAAGATACTGTCCATGGAGGTCTCGTGAAGGGTGACAGTCCCTCCCTCTCAGCCAGGGAACAAGCTGGTTCATCTTGATGCAGAAGGAGGCTTTTACTGACTTTGGCCCTGTGCTCCTGGTGAGCATTGGAACTCACACAAGTTATCATATGCATGAAAATCACCATTGGGTTTAAGCAGGGATATTGTTGAAATCAAGACCACTCCTTCAAACAGTGTTCCTGTTTGAAAACCTGAAGACAGAAAGTCCCTCATACTTAAATTCCTTGAAAGCCCAGACTACTTCAAGTTCAACTTGTAATGTAAAAACTTTTAATTTTGAAATAATTATAGATTCACAGTAAGTTGCAAAGATTGAACAGAGAGGTCCCATGTACCTGTCACCATTTCCCCCTATGGTTATATTTTAGATAACTATACCACAATATCAGAACCAGAAATTTTAAATTATTCTTAGTGGCTTTAATGAAACGTATAGCATACCTAACTGATATTAACCCTGACTTTTTTTTTCCTTTTTTTTTTTTTTACAATCTTCTCTTCATTTTCTCTTTATTTTGTTTTTGCTTCAAATCCTTTTAGGAACAAGATTAGGAATAAATTAAGAAATCAAATGAAATATTCTTGTCATACTAACATTATGCTTTATAGAGTTTGGAATATTGTTCGAATTAGAATTGTGAATTCATAACCAGAAAGATGTATAAATTCGAAATATCTTCTCTCTGTACTGCAGACTCTTACCAGAGCATTTTGGCATAAAGAAATTGGATAGCCCAATTTAGTTACTTAATGGACTAAAACTTGAGATTTTTAATGATCAAATTAGAATACTACTATGACTGTACTATGATAATAATAGGTAACCGCTTTGAACATCTATCACCTGCCAGACACTGTGCAGAGCAATTCACGAGCATATTTAATTCAATGTCTTATAATTCAGTCCTATCAGTTAATACTTTCCCAGAAGATTTACGTTACACATGAGGAGACTGAGGCTCAGAGAGGCTATGTACCCAGAGCTTACACAGCTAACAGATGACAGGCTGGCCAGGAGACCTCTACTATGGCACATGGAACTATATTCATATTTATATTGGTGTTTTAGTTTCAGCAAAATGATGTATCTGTCATAATTAATTTCAGCCAAATGACATTATCTGTGACATGCTGTGAACTTGATTTTGGTTATGAGGATTTATTTAATCTATAACTTTTATATGAAATAAAATGGTTATGGATCTGTACTTTATTTTATGTTTGCATATTTTAGGCATCATTCTGAAAATAGTTGAAGTTAATATTAGGGAGTTTTTTTTTTTCCCCACTAGGAAGGTGTTTCTCAGGTTTGGGAAATATTGATGCAAAGAAGTTTTATCTTTTATCTGTTTTATCTTTTAATCTTAAGTCTACAAGATTTATAACCACTGAGAGGAAAAAGAGATCCCATTGGGATGGGCTAGAAAAAGTGGGATTTGAACTAGCTTTGAAAGGGTGTAAAATTCAGAATAACATCTAGCTGCAACACCCACCACCTAAGTGATTTTAGATAGATTTGTCTCACCTGGGTGGCTAGAAGGGTGCTCTTCCTTCCTCAAGATTCCAAGTGGAGCCATTCAAAAACTGAGAACTCGGTTAAAAGAGGACAGCTTTCCAAATAAAGAATAATCTGTCTTCGGTAAGAAAAATAAGTTTCAGATAAGGGGAGGTGAGAGAAAAACCCCTTTTGCTAGAGGAGTCCCAGGCACTCAACAGGAAATGAGAAGAACACATTGAAGTCCTATATACACCAGGCTGATAGAGCCAGGGCCCATAGTGAGAGTCAATGAAGATGAACTAGAATTAGAACCAAAACCAGAACCACACAGTGGAGGGCTCTGAACATGGAATAAGGAGGAAGAAGCCAAACAGAGGGGAGCCACTGTAAATCTCTGAGTAGGAGATTGGTATCAGATAGGTTGTGTTTAATACCAATGCAGAGAAAGACTAGAAGGGAAAGCTTGCTGGACTAGAAAGAACATGAGTTGTATTCACCAGAGTGGAGCTTAAACAAGTGGAATAAGGCATGTGGTAACAAGCCTCCTTCATTCCCAGGGAATGGGGGCTCTGACATCAAGGAGTAACTGAAGGGCACTAGTGAACTCAGACCAACTATGGCTAGAGTCTCAACTTCCCTGATGGCTTCCTACATTTTGGTTAGATCTATACACATAATGGAGAGACCTTAATATTTTTCCCTTGTCCTGCTGGCAAAGCTTGTGCATACGATATCCCACTGGGACCAAAAACCGCATTGAGATTCCACAAGTACATTTTTGACAATACTGGGCAATAGCACATTCAGAAAGACTCTTCCCAGGATAGTTACTGCAATCAACTTTCTCACTTTGGGTTTCCGTAGTAAAGAACTTGTCTGAAGGTCTCATGCAGAGAATTCAATTTATATCATCCAAATAGGTGAAACATGAACTGTACCTTGCTAGCTCCTGGGGTTGGTAGCAGTCCCATGTTTATCTTCACTGTTTTCTGGTTTCTGGGAGCAAATGAATTGAAATTCATGTTACGATTAAAAACCATTAACAGCAAACATCAGAAATAAGCAATTAGTTAATGTATTATTTAAGGCTTTACTACACTTCAGCTATCAAGGGCAATCATTCATTTGCAGTAAAATTTGTTTTACCCATTATTAAAAGCTTAAGTGTCTACCAATAATTGAACATACGTTTGGATTTGCTTGAATTCTACTTTAGAAAACAATACTATGACAATATTTCCTGACCAAATACCTAAAATTATGACATGGGGTCTAAAGCTAAATATATTAACTTTCCATTCCCCCAAAATGCTACTCTATAAAGTTTGCTATGGATTCTTTACATTAATCCATCCATAATTTTAAAAAAATCTGTTCTGTTCAGGGCACTATGTTCAAAGCTATAGCATAGCTGAAATGCAGTTATTATCCTCCATAAGCTTCACTTCTTCTCAATGGATGTAGTTAACTAGTCATTAATAATGACAACAATATGGCTAGACATTCATCCCAGCACCATTTATTGAATAGGGAATCCTTTCCCCATTGCTTGTTTTTGTAAGGGTTGTCAAAAATCAGATAATTTTAGGTGTTCAGCTTTATTTCTGGGTTCTTTGCTCTGTTCCATTGGCTTATGCATCTGTTTTTCTACCAGTAACATACTGTTTTGGTTACTGTAGCCCTGTAGTATAGTTTGAAGTTGAGTAGTGTGATGTTTCCAACTTTGTTCTTTTTGCTTAGTATTGCCTTGACTATTCAGGCTATGTTTTGGCTCCATATGAATTTTAAAATAGTTTTCTCTAGTTCTGTGAAGAATATCAGTGGTAGTTTAATAGGAATAGCACTGAATCTGTAAATTGCTTTGGGCAGTGTAGCCATTTTAACGGTATTGATTCTTCCTATCTATGAGCATGGATGTTTTTCCATATGTTTGTGTTATCTCTGGTTTCTCTGAGCAGTGGTTTGTAGTTCTCCTTGTAGAGATTTTTCACCTCCCTAGTTAGCTGTATTCCTAGGTATTTTATTCTTTTTGTGGCAGTTGTGAATGGGAATTCATTCCTGACTTGGCTCTCAGCTTGACTGTTGTCCTTTGCAGAGACATGGATAGAGTTGGAGGCCATTAACCTTAAAAAACTGACACAGGAACAGAAAACCAAATACTGCATGCTGTCACTTACAGGTGGGAGCTAAATGAAGAGAACACATGGAAATGCAGAGGGGAACAACACACACTGGGGCATTTCAGAGGGTGGAGGGTGGGAGGAGGGAGAGGATCAGGAAAAATAACTAATGGGTACTAGGCTTAATACCTGGGTGATGAAAGAATCTGTACAACAAATTCTCATGACACAAGTTTACCTATATAACAAACCTGAACTTCTACCCTTAAACTTAAAATAAAAGTTAAAAAAACGACAATAGTAATAATACCTGTCTATAGATACTTTTTTTTTTTAAGAAACAGCTTTTGCATATAAAATTGTATCTTTTAATCTTCCATTTAATATTCAAGGAAATTCTTTGAAATAATAGGTTGGTAGAGGCATGACTAGCTACATTAAATAAGAAATAAGAGTTTAGCCAGGGAGACTTAATAACTTACTCAAAGTCACAAAGTTAGTGATGGAAGTAGAACTAATATTGAATTTCCAGACATGTGATCAAGTACTCCATTTACCTACTGACTGGATTTTTAGTTATATGACACTAGCATGTCTCCCATATACTATGGAAGAAGCACTCTGTAATGGTAAGGCAATTTGTTTGTAGGGATCTTTGAAGCAGAAATAGCAAATCTCTGTTTTAGAAAATTTCTGGCATTATATCAAATTCAGATGGGTATATTGAGCTAACCCTGGATACTATCTTTCCATCCCAAACAAGATAAATTATGGATAGAATGTTTAAAACTTTAAACAATATATACCTAACTATGAAAGTAAGAAATGAAAATGCCTAGATGCCATAAATGAGGAGGAAACTAAAACCTAAAGTCATGAGAAGTTGAAGATGGAGAGGCATGATCTATCAGGAACTGCTAGGTGCCCTGTTCCTGTTCCTGAACTCAGGCAGCTGGCTCTGGGAAACTGGTTCCTGCCCTGAGAAACTCCTATCTGTGGCCTGAGAACCTGCATGGTGGCACACAGTCATCCCAGACTGTGAATGAAAAGCATTTGCTCCAGGAAGAAACTGGAATCCCATGCTCAGTACTGGGTGCTGTATGCCGGTGGGGGCTAAATTCATATTTCCTGAGAGGCACAAGGGTTTAACTTCAAAACTCCTTGAGGGTATCTCTTCTAAGAAACCATAATTAATATGTTCTAGTGCTACAATTTTAAAAGAATCATGAGAATACAGAACATAGTATTTTCCAACCAGAAGAGGGAAAAATGGGAGAGAAAAAGACCTTTCAAAACCAAAAACTAAAAATTAAAAAATCTTAAAAGGAGAAATAAGACCTTAAAAGTTAGCTAGAAAACATACAATATTATAAATAAGTCTAAATATATGAGTTACAAGTGGCCTAAATACAGTGGTTAAACACAAAGATTGTCAAATTAGTCAAAAAAAATAAAATTTGAATATATCTAAAACCTAAGAGCACTAAAAGATTGAAAATAAAAGAATAAATGAACAAATATGAATACATAATTATATGTTACATATATCATATATACATATATATATATATATATATCAAAAAAGTTCTAATCCAATAAAGGCTAGAGAGCTTTATTAAAAACTGACAGAAGAGATTTTAAGACCAAAAGCAATATTAGTGATAAATATGTTGCACATATGATAAAAATATAATTTACTAGAGAGTTAACAATAATTTTAAATTTGAACACCAAAAATAACAAGGTAAAAATTAACAGGAGTACAAGAAATTGTAATTTTCATAATCTAATAGATTTCAGTATGTAACTTACTTTAATGATACTTCTAGAATCTAGAATTTAGTAAGAATATAGAATGTTTGAATAATACTCAACATGCTTGATAGAATGGATGGAAATAGAATGTTATATCCAACAATTGAAGAATATACATTCTTCTAATACATCCCATAAACTCCTAATAAATTCCAAATTTCTAATAAATCCCGAAGAAATACTATCATACAGATCATATTTCTGAACAAAGTGCAAATAACTTAAAAATCACTAAGAAAAAGAAAAATTAATCCCAAATATTTTATAAATGAAAATTTCATTTCTAAATAATTCATATGTCAAGGAATAAATCATACTAAACAATTAAAAATCTTTAGAACCCAATACTAATGGAACCATAATATACAAAAACTCATAGGATGAAGCTACAGGGCTGTATGTACAAGAATTTTGTAACTTAAATGCTTTTGTTAAAAACATTGAAAATCAATAAGCCAAAACTCACTCTCAAAAAAATTCAAAAATAGAATGAAATAAAATAATGTGTAATATGATTTCCATTCCTGTCTATGAAGGAAAAGATCATCCAGCCTTATTCCTAACACTAAGAATAACTAAACAACCTGGGCAAAACTCAAAACTGAACTGTTTTAAGGCAGTAGAGATCAACCAAGGTCGCTAGGACTTGAGAGCTCAAGATCCCAAAAGGAAGGGAAGCACATTGCAGGGAACCTCACATTTGTTCCCATTTGTTACTCTGAGGGGTTTTGCTGTTTGTGGAATAAGGAAAAGAAGTAGAAATAATCAGCACGAGGCTTGTGACAGTCTCATTTAGGTGAAGAGACAGAAGTTAAGAGTTTGGAAGGCCAACACAGGCAGAACTCGAGAAGCCCAGATCTCAAAGAGGTAGGAACTGCAGAGGAGTCGGCCTGAAATTCTCCATGCAATTTTCCCTATAGCTATTTGTCAAGTCTTCAGCTGCATGTGAACAGGGCAAGGTGCCAAGAAACTAAGTAGAAAGAAGCTACTGTAAAGCAAAAGAACTTGAATAGAGTCTTTGGTTGGAGAAAAAGAATTTGGAGCTGGGCAGCTACCAATGTGGAGCAGCCCCAGGAAACACCCCAGGCTTTCGGCTGAGACACCTGAAGGGTATGCTCTAGGAATCACAGCTTGCCCTACAAGCAAAAGCAAATTGAAATTAAAGACTCCTTTCTGCCAAAACTATCTGAAAGCCAGCCTCACCTGGATCAAGGTGACCTCCCTATATTATATTCACCTGCCAGAAAAAGAATTAAGTATTCTCTGTAGAAAGATAACATCATCTAGATCCTTCACAATTTTTATTGTTATGTGCAATGTCGAACATTCGTTCAATTAAAAATCACCATGCAAGTATAGAAATAAGACCATATGACCAAAACCAATGTTAAAAATAAAACAGGCAACAGAAATAGTCCCACAGGTGGTTACAATATGATTTCATGCTCCAGAAAATAGAGAAAAAGACAAAGCCTTTTATCAGATAATGTATCAGGGTTTATAAAAAAGGATCAAATAGAAATTTTAGAAATAAAAATATAATAATTGATATTAACAATTTAATATTGGCTTAATAGTGGGTTAGACACAGTAAAAGAAAGCATTAATGAAGATCAGTAAAACAAATCTCATAGAAGTTCAATATACAAAAATACACTGCATTCCTACACATCTGTAGTACCTAGAGGATATAAAGCATATCATTGACAATGGCAAAAAAAGTATCTAGCAAGAAATCTAAAACAAATAAGTACATGACCTTTATGGAGATATTTATAAAGAATTAAATAATTTGAGAGCTTTTTGGTATTTATGGATTACGTCAGGGCTTCCCAAACTATAATATGCATATGAAACACATAACATCTGAGGCTCAAGATTTTGCATTTCTAACAAACTTTCAGCTGATGTCCATGTTGCTCATCTATAAACCAACTTTGAGTATGAAGAATTTAGAATCCTCAATATCATAAAGATGTAGGTTCTACATAATTTACACTAATATTTCAACGAGATTTCAATGAAAACTGACAAATTCTTTCACAGAACTTTACAAGCTGGTTCTAAAATTTGTATGACAGAGGCTGAGTGCCAAGGTTCACACCTGTAATCCCTGCACTTCAGGAGGCTGAGGCAGGTGGATCACTTGAAGCCAGGAGTTCGAACACGGTGAAACTCAGTCTCTACTAAAAATACAAAAATTAGCTGGGCATTGTAGCACACGCCTATAATCCCAGCTACTCTGGAAGCTGAGGCATAACAACAATCGCTTGAACCCGGGAGGCAGAGGTTGCAGTGAACCAAGATGGTACCACTGCACTTCAGCCTGGGCAACAGAGCAACACTCTGTCTCCCAAAAATACCCAAAAAAACACAATACAAATAATAGGCCAGGCACAATGGCTCAGGCCTGTAATCCTAACACTTTGGGAGGCTGAGGTATGTGGATCATGAGGTCAAGAGAGCGAGACCATACTGGCCAACATGGTGAAACTTTGTCTCTACTAAAAATACAAAAATTAGCTGGGCGTGGTGGAGCACCTGTAGTCCTAGCTACTCGGGAGGCTGAGGCAGGACAATTGCTTGAACCCAGGAGGAGGAGGCTGCAGTGAGCCGAGGTCACGCCATTGCACTCCAGCCTGGTAACAGAGCGAGACTCTGTCTCAAAAAACAAACAAATGAACAAACAAATAAAAAAAAATGGAAGATGGCCAAATAGAAGCAGCTCTGGAGTGCAGTTCCCAGTGAGAATGCAGAGGGTGAGTGATTACCACATTTCCAAATGAGTTTTTACTGCCCACAGACCAGGAGATTCCTGGGCAGAAAAGCACTACAAGTTTCCAGCATGGCTGTTTCAGCTGGCACAGCAGGTCTCTACACAAAAACTCACACAAATCTGGGTGGCTGTTTCAACTGGCGCCTGAAATGCCTCAGAGACAGTCATCCATTCAACTGAAAAAAAGGGGGCTGAAACAGTGAGCCAGGTGATCTGGCTCAGCAGGTCCCACCCCTCAAAAGACCAGCAATCTGAAATGTTCTGGATTGAGAGTTTCACAGCAAGCACAGCTGGACCCAGGATGGTCCAGCTCTGTAGGGGGAAGGGCGTCTGCCATTACTGAGGCAGTCCGCCATTACTGAGGCAGTCCGCCATTACTGAGGCAGTCTGCCATTACTGAGGCAGTCCGCCATTACAGAGACAGTCCACCATTACTGAGGCAGACCGCCATTACTGAGGCAGTTCTAACTATACTTCTATAAACAAAACCACAAGGAAGTTCACAAAGCAGCTGGGCAGAGGCCACGGCAACTCAGCAATGCCTCTGCTGGCAGACTGTGACTAGACTACCTCCTTGTTGGGCAGGGCATCTCTGAAAAAAGGCAGCAGCATGTCAGGAACTTATAAATAAAGCCCCACCTTCCCAGGACAGAGCACCTGGGGAAAAAAGGCGGTTATGAGTTCCGCTGCAGCAGACTTAAACGTACCTGCCCAGCAGCTCTGAATGGAACAACAGAGCTCGCAGCTCAGCATTTGAGCTCCTATAAGGGATGGACTGTCTTCTCAAGCAGCTGCCCAACCCAGTATATCCAAAGAGACACCTCATAAAGGAGAGCTCAGGCTAACATCTTCCAGGTATCCTTCTGGGACAAAGATAACAGAAGAAGAAACTGGCAGCAACCCTTACTGTTCTGCAGCCAATGCAGGTGATCCCAGGCAAGGAGGGTCTGGAGTGGACCTCCAGCAGTCCTATAGCAGAGGGGCCTGTTAGAAGGAAAACTAAAAAACAGAAAGAAATTACTTCATCATTAACAAAAAGGACGTCCACTCAGAGAACCCATCCGGAAGTCACTAACTACAAAGACCACAGGTAGATAAATTCGTGAAGATGGGAAGAAACCAGTGCAAAAAGGATGAAAACACCCAAAACCAGAACGCCTCTCCTCCTCCAGGGGATCAAAACTCCTCACCAGCAAGGGAACAAGGCTGGATGGAGAATGAGTCTGATGAATTGACAGAAACAGGCTTCAGAAAGTGGGTAATAACAAACTTCTCGGAGCTAAAAGAACATGTTCTAACCCAATGCAAAGAAACTAAGAACCTTGAAAAAAGGTCTGATGAAATGCTAACAAGAATAAACAGCTTAGAGAAGAATACAAATGAACTGATGGAGCTGAAAAACACAACATGAGAACTTTGCAAAGCATACACAAGCTTCACTAGCTGAATTGACCAAGCAGAAGAAAGGATATCAGAGATTGAAGATCAACTCAATGAAATAAAATGAGAAGGCAAGATTAGAGAAAAAAGAGTAAAAAGAAATGAACAAAGCCTTCAAGAAGTATGGGATTATGTGAAAAGACCTAATCTATGTTTGACAGTTGTATCTGAATGGACAGAGAGAATGAATCCAAGCTGGAAAATACTCTTCAGGATGTTATCCAGGAGAACTTCACCAACCTAGCAAGGCAGGCCAATATTCAACTCCAGGAAATACAGAGAACACCACAAGGGTACTCCTCAAGAAGAGCAACCCCAAGGCACATAATCATCAGATTCACCAGGGTTGAAATGAAGGAAAAAATGCTAAGGGCAGCCGGAGAGAAAGTTAGGGTTACCCACAAAGGGAAGCCCATCAGACTCACAGTGGATCTCTTGGCAGAAACCCCACAAGCCAGAAGAGAGCGGGGACCAATATTCAACATCCTTAAAGAAAAGAACTTTCAACTTAGAATTTCATATCCAGCCAAATTAAGCTTCATAAGTGAAGGAGAAATAAAATCCTTTACAAACAAGCAATTGTTCAGAGATTTCATCACCACTGGGCCTGCCTTACAAGAACTCCTGAAAGAAGCACTAAACATAGAAAAGAACAACCAGTATCAGCCACTCCAAAAACATACCAAATGGTAAAAAGCATCAACATAATGAAGAAACTGCATCAACTAATGGGCAAAACAACCAGCTAGCATCAAAATGGCAGGATCAAATTCACACATAACAATATTAACCTTAAATGTAAATGGGCTAAATGCCTCAATCAAAAGACACAGACTGGAAAATTGGATAAAAAGTCAAAACCCATTGGTGCGCTATATCCAGGAAACAAATCTCATGTGCAAGGACACACATAGGCTCAAAATAAAGGGATGGAGGGAGATTTACCAAGCAAATGGAGAGCAAAAAAAAAAAAAAAAAAAAGCAGGAGATGCAATCCTAGTCTCTGATAAAATTGATTTTAAACCTTCAAAGATCAAAAGAGACAAAGAAGGGTATTACATAATGGTAAAAGGATCAATGCAACAATAAGAGCTAACGATCCTATAGATACATACACACACCAATACAGGAGCACCCAGATACATAAAGCAAGTTCTTAATGACCTACAAAGAGACTTAGACTCCCACACAATAATAGTGGAAGACTTTAACACTCCACTGTCAATATTAGACAGATCAAGGAAACAGAAAATTAACAAGGATATCCAGGACTTGAACTCAGATCTGGACCAAGCAAACCTAATAGACATTTACAGAACTCTCTACCCCAAATCCAAAGAATATACATTCTCCTCAGCACCACATCAAACCTACTCTAAAATTGACCACATAATTGGAAGTAAATCACTCCTCAGCAAATGCAAAAGAACGGAAATCATAACAAACAGTCTCTCAGACCACAGTGCAAACAAATTAGAACTCAGGGTTAAGAAACTAACTCACAACCACACAACTTCATGGAAACTGAACAAATGACTCTTGAATGTTGACTGGATAAACAATGAAATGAAGGCAGAAATAAAGATGCTCTTCAAAACCAATGAGAATGAAGACACAATGTACCAGAATCCCTGGGACACATTTAAAGCAGTGTCTAGAGGAAAATATATAGCAATAAATGCCCATAGGAGAAGCAAGGAAAGATCTAAAATTGACACCCTATCATCAAAATTGAAAGAGCTAGAAGAGCAAGATAAAAAAAAACAACTCAAAAGCTAGCAGAAGACAAGAAATAACTAAGATCAGAGCAGAACTGAAGGAGATAGAGATACAAAAAAACTCTTCAAAAAATCAATAAATCCAGGAGCTGTTTTTTTGAAAATATCAACGAAATAGACCACTAGCCAGATTAATAAAAAAGAAAAGAGAAGAATCAAAAAGATGCAACAAAAAACGATAAAGGGGATATCACCACTGATTCCACAGAAATATAAACCACCATCAGAGATTACTACACATAACTCTATGCACATAAACCAGTAAACTTGGAAGAAATGGATAAATTCCTGGACAGTTGCATCCTCCCAAGCCTAAACCAGGAAGAAGTCAAAACCCTGAACAGACCAATAACAAGGGCTGAAGTTGAGGCAGCAATTCATAGCCTACCAATCAAAAAAACCCCAGGTCCAGTTGGGTTCACAGCTGAATTCTACCAGACATACAAAGAGGAGCTGGTACCACTCCTTCTGAAACTATTCCAAACAACCCAAAAAGAGAGAATCCTTCCCAAATCATTTTACGAGACCAGCATCATCCTGATATCAAAACCTGGCAGAGGCTCAACAAGAAAAGAAAACTTCAGGCCAACATCTGTGATGAACATAGATGCAAAAATTTTCAATAAAACATTGGCAAACTGATTACAACAGCATATCAAAAAGCTTATCCATCATGATCAAGTAGGCTTCATCCCGAGGATGCAAGGCTGGTTCAACATATGCAAGTCTATAAACGTAAATCACCACATAAACAGAACCAAAGACAAAAACCACATGATTATCTCAATAGATGCAGAGAAGGCCTTTGACAAAATTCAACAGCTCTTTATGCTAAAAACTCTCAATAAAGGTATCGATGGAATGTATCTCAAAATAATAAAAGCTATTTATGACAAACCCACAGCCAGTATCATACTGAGTGGGCAAAAACTGGAAGCATTCCCTTTGAAATCTGGCACGACAAGGATGCCCTCTCTCACCACTCCTATTCAATATAGTATTGGAAGTTCTAGCCAGAGCAATCAGGCAAGAAAAAAAAATAAAGGGTATTCAATTAGGAAAGGAGGAAGTTAAATTGTCTCTATTTGCAGACTATATGATGGTATGTTTAGAAGACCCCATTGTCTCAGCCCAAAATCTCCTGAAACTGAGAAGCAACTTCAGCAAAGACTCAGGAAACAAAATCAATGTGCAGAAATCAAAAAATCAATTCCTATACACCAATAACAAACTTAAAGAGAGCCAAAATCAAGAATGAACTAACATTCACAATTGCTACAAAGAGAATAAAATATCTAGGAATACAACTAACAAGGAACATAAAGGACCTCTTCAAGGAGAACTACAAACCACTGCTCAAGGAAATAAGAGAGGACACAAACAGATGGAAAAACATGCTGTGCTCATGGTTAGGAAGAATCAGTATCATGAAAATGGCCATACTGCCCAAAGTAATTTATAGATGCAATGCTATTCCCATCAAGCTACCCATGACCTTCTTCACAGAACTGGAAAAAACCACCTTGAACTTCATATGGAACCAAAAGAGAGCCTGCATAGCCAAGTCAATTCTAAGCAAAAAGAACAAAGCTGGAGGCATCACACTACTGGACATCAAACTCTACTAGAAGGCTACAGTAATCAAAATACCATGGTACTGGTACCAAAACGGAGATATGGACCAATGGAACAGAACAGAGGCCTCAGAGGCAATCCACACATCTACAACCATCTGATCTTTGACAAACCTGACAAAAACAAGCAATGGGGAAAGGATTCCCTGTTTAATAAATGGTGTTGGGAAAACAGGCTAGCCACGTGCAGAAAGCAGAAACTGGACCCCTTCCTGACACCTTACACTAAAATTAACTCCAGATGGATTAAAGACTTAGACATAAGACCTAACACCATAAAGACCCTAGAAGGAAACCTAGGCAAAACCATTCAGGACATAGGCGTAGGCAAGGACTTCATGACTAAAACACCAAAAGCACTGGCAACAAAATCCAAAATAGACAAATGGGATCTAATTAAACTGCACAGCTTCTGCACAGCAAAAGAAACAATCATTAGAGTGAACTGGCAACCAACGGAATGGGAAAAAATTTTTGCAATCTACCCATCTGACAAAGGGCTAATATCCAGAATCTACAAAGAACTAAAACAGATTTACGAGAAAAACAAACAAACAAACAAATCCTTTCAAAAGTGGGTGGAGGACATGAAAAGACGCTTTTCAAAAGAAGGCATATATGAGGCCAACAAACATATGAAAAAATGCTCATCACTGGTCATGAGAGAAATGCAAATCAAAACTACATTGAGATACCATCTCACGCCAGTTAGAATGGCGATCATTAAAAAATCTGGAGACAACAGATACTGGAGAGGATGTGGAGAAATAGGAACACTTTTACACTGTTGGTGGGAGTGTAAATTAGTTCAACCATTGTGGAAGATAGTGTGGTGATTCCTCAAGGATCTAGAAATAGAAATTCCATTTGACCCAGCAATCCCATTACTGGGTATATATCCAAAGGATTATAAATCATTTTATTATAAAGACACATGCATACGCATGTTCACTGCGGCACTGTTTACAATACCAAAGACCTGGAACCAACCCAAATGCCCATTGATGATAGACTGGACAAGGAAAATGTGGCACATATACCCATGGAATACTATGCAGCCATAAAAAAAAACGATGACTTTGTGTCCTTTGTAGGGACATGGATGAATCTGGAAACCATGATTCTCAGCAAACTGACACAAAAACAGAAAATCAAACACTTCATGTTCTCACTCATAGGCGGGTGTTGAACAATGAGAACACATGGATAGAGGGAGGGGAGCATGCATCACACACTGCAGTCTGTTTGGGGAGACTAGGGGAGGGACAGTGGGGGGCAGGAAGTTGGGGAGGGATAACATGGGGAGAAATGCTAGATATAGATGATGGGGAGATGGAGGCAGTAAACCACATTATCATGTTTTTACCTATGCAACAGTCCTGCATGTTTTGCACATGTACCCCAGAACCTAAAGTGCAATAATAGATATATATATATATAATTTAAAATAATAATAAGTAAATAATAAAACAAAATGTATATTGTTAAATTTATAATGTGTCACAAATAGCCAAAGCAATTTTGAAGCAGACATTTAATGGAGTTTATTTTTATCAAATAATAAATCTATTCATAAAGCTAGAGCAAATAAAATTGTGTGAAATTGGCACAGAGAAGACAGATAAACCAATGGAATAGAATAAAAGAAAGAAGCAGACCTATACATGAATACAAACTTGATATATGAAAGAGGTGGAACTGTAGAGCAGTTAGAAAAAAATTTAATGTTGTTATTGGTACGATAATTTATATGCAAAAATAAAAATAAAATTGAATCTCCATCTCATACCATACTCAAAATAAATTGCAGGTAGGTGTAAGTATTAAATTTCAATAGCAAGACTTTTAAATCAAAAAAGAATAAGATGAGGAGGGGTTCAGTAAAACTGACTACAGGCATCTGGTACTTGCCTTCTCTACAAGGAGGTACCAAAATAGTGAGTCGATAATCACACTTTGATTAGATTATTTAAAAGAGAACATTGGAATTCAACAGAGAAGTGACAGGAAACACCTAAATCAAGGAAGGAAAGAAAGTGAGGCTGCCCGCTAAGCTAGGATCAGCTGGAAGCCTGGAGAGGCTACCCAGCATGGGGAAAGGATAAATGAGAGACCCTCAGTGGTCCACTTTCTCACTATGAACTCCTGCAATCCTAGCCATAGGAGAGCTCCTCAATGCTCACAGACCCTGAGACAAACACAGGGAGCTTCCTGGAGACCACGTGATGGCATTGCTTCGGAGAGGGAGCTAACACTGAGTCTCACATATCCCCTGAATCCTAAGCAGCTATAGCAAGGTGCTACTTAGAAAGCCCAGCCCCCACCAGACTGTGTCCTGCTCTGAGATCCACCAGGCCTGCATCTATCCGCATATCCCTGGATCCCCACGGACATGACCCTCCCACAGTCACCACCACTGCAGGCTGATGCCACTGGAGACAAAGTGCAAGCCACTGGCAGCAACCCCACTGCCATAAGAAGTGGAGGAGCCACATATTTATAAGGGTCTTGAGGACAGGCTACCCCACCCACAGCTGCCACTAGGGGTTGAAGCACATCCTCCCCAGCCACCTGTCTATGACTGCTGCAACTGAAAGCACCCTCACCTTCCCTAGTAGCAGGGCCACAGTGCAGCCACTGCCAGTCCCACCTGTATATTCTTCCAGGAGACTGGGATAACCCACTTTTGCCTACCACAAACAGCACACAGCACCTGCAGGCATCACTGGATGCCTTGAGGACAGGCCCACCTGGCCAAGCTCTGCCCTTATCAGTGCCAACTATGCTTTCTGGGGGCCTGGGGATTGCCCAGTCCAACACCATTGGCACCTCAATACTCCTCCTGAGGGACTAAGGCCAGGCCCATCTAACCAACAACTACCACCCACAGCTAGTACCCTCCCCCACATGCCAGCTGAGTGCCTGGAGTCTGACCCACCAAGCCTGTTGTAGTCATTGCCAACATAAGTGAAGACTGCTTGGGAACCAGAGGGTTGTCCCACTGCTGCTACTGCCATTACCCATGCCACATCCACTACCCAAGGGCTCAATAACCCATCTACCTAGCTGGACCAACACTGCCACTACTGGCACCCAAGAAAGCTGCCTAGAGGTCCAATAATTGTCCTGTCCAAACCCACTAACAGAGTGCCAACATATGCCATGCTGGGGCTAAAGGACAGACATGCTCAGCTTACCACTGCCATGATTGGAGCCTAAGGACTGGTCCACCTGGTGTCCCAGTCCCCAGAAAAACTTGACCACAGTTTCCACTAACAACTGCATCCTAAGCCACTGAGTAAATTATGGTCACTACCAACACTGCTTACAGATGAAGAAATTATATAGAAACTACACTACTGCACACAACAGGAATGAAAACCAAAGTGCTCTATCCAACCAACACTGAAGATAAATCTTCAGGAAAACATCCTCTTCTACAAAAGCAATCCCCCAAATTATAAGAAGCAACCGTTACACCAAATATGCAGATATCAATGTAAGTACACAAGGAACATTGGCTGGACATGGTGGCTTATGCCTGTAATCCTAGCATTTTGGGAGGCCAAGGAAGGTAGATCACTTGAGGCCAGGAGTTTGAGACCAGCTTGGCCAACATGGCGAAACCTGGTCCTTACTAAAAATACAAAAAAAAAAAAAAAAAAAAAAAAAAAAAAATAGCTGGGCACAGTTACTCATGTCTGTAATCCCAGCTACTTGGGAGGCTAAGGCACGAGAATCACTTGAACCCAGGAGGTGGAGGTTGCAGTGAACCAAAAATGTACCACTGCTCTCCAGCCTGGGTGACAGAGTGAGACTCTGTCCCAAAAATAAATGAAAAAAGAAACATGAAAAAGCAGAGAAATATGACACCTCCAAAAAAAAAAAAAAAACAATAATTCTCTAGCAATAGATTCCAATGAAAAATAAATTTATGAAATCCTGGAAAAAGAACTAAGAATGATATTAAAGAAGCTCAGTGAGATATAAGAGAGCAAAGAAAAACAATACAAAGAAATCAGGAAAACAATTCAGGTTTTACATGAAAAATTTACTAAGGAAATTGATCTAATAAAAATAACTAAACAGAAATTCTCATACTAAAGAATTCATTGAATAAATAACAAAATACATTCAAAAGCTTCAATAATAGACTAGATCAAGCAGAAGGAAAAATCTCAGAATATGAAGACAGTATCTTTTGAGAATATGAAGACAATATCTTTTGAGATAACCCAGTCAGACAAAAATAAAATAAAATAAAATGAGCAAAGCTTACATGACTTATGGGACATAAAAAAGTGACCAAATATTTGAATTTTTTAGTGTCCCAGAAGGTGAAGTGAAAATGAAAAATATAGAAAATCTATTCAATGAAATAATGACTGAAAACTTCCCAAGTCTAGCAAGAGATTTAGACATCCAGATATAGGAAGCTCAGAGATACCCAAAGATAAAGAGAGTATTCTATAAACAGTAAGAGAAAAGTATCTTTTCCTTTATAAGGGAGTCCTCATCAGACTGACAGTGGATTTTTCAGCAGGACAGGAGAAAATGAGATGATATATTCAAAGTGCTAAAACAACAACAACAAACCTGTCAGTCAAAGATACTATACCCAGAAAATTTACTCTTCATGAATGAAGAAGAAATGGAGACTTTCTCAGACAAGCAGAAGTAGAGGAAATTTATCACTACTAAACCAACCCTACAAGAAATGCTTAGGGAAGTATTATTTTGTAGAAATAAAAGGGTTATATCTACCTCATGAAAACACACTAAAATATAAAATACACTGGTAGAGAAGACACACAAATAAGGAAGAGAAAGGACTCATATGTTATCACTATAGAAAACCATCAAACCACAATGATAAACAATGAGAGAGAATGAAAGGAACAAAGGATGTATAAAACAACCAGAAATCAATTAATAAAATGAAAGGAAAAAACCCTCATATATCAATAATAACCTTTAATGTAGGTGGATTTAACTTTTCACTTAAAAGATATAGCCTGGCTAAATGGATTTAAAAAATATGATCCAACTATATGCTGTCTACAGGAAACTCATCTCACCTGTAGACAGAAAATATCGGGATGGAAATAGACATCCCATGCAATGGAAACCAAAGTAAGCAGAAGCAGCTCAGTCAAAAACAGTAAAAACAGACAAAGAAGGTCATTACATAATGATAAGGGGATCAATTCACCAAGAGGATATAACAATTCTGAGCATGTGTATGCATCCAACACTTGAGTACATATATATATATATATATATATATATATATATATATATATATATAAAGCAAATATTACTATGTCACAGGGGAGAGAGAGACTCCAGTACAATAATGTTTGGAGACTTCAACACTTTACTCTTAGCATTAGACAGATGATGTGGACAGAAAATTTACTATGAACATTGTATTTAAACAGCAGTTTAGTCCAAAAGGACTTAACAGATACTTCTAGAATATTTCATTTAAAAGCTACGGAATATACCTTCTTCTCATCACCACAAGGCACATTCTCCAGGATAGATTACATGTGAGGACATGAAAAAGTCTCAAATTTTATTTATTTTTAATTTTTGTGGATACATAGTAGGTGTATATATTTATGGATTACACAAGATATTTTGATAGAGACATGCAATGCTTCATAATCACATCAGGATAAACGGTATCTGTCACCTAAAGCATTTAACCTTTGTGTTACAAACAATTCAATTACACATTTTAGTTATTTTAAAATGTTTAATTGTTTCCTAGTATGATCATTCTGTTGTGCCAGCAAATACTAGGTCTTATTCTAAGTATTTCTTTTTACCTGTTAATCTTCTTCACTCCCACTTACCCCGACTCCTTTTCCCAGCCTCTGGTAACCATCCTTCCACTTTCTACCTCCAGTTCAATTATTTAATTTTTAGCTCCTACAAATAAATGAGAACATGTTGATATTGTTTGTCTGTGTCCCCACCCAAATCTCATCTTGAATTGTAACTCTCACAATTCCCAAATGTCATGGGAGGAACCCAGTGGGAGTTGATTGAATTATGGGGGCGGGTCTTTCCTGGGCTCTTCTCGTGATAGTGAATGAGTCTCATGAGACCTGATAACTTTAAAAATGGGAGGTTTTCTGCACAAGCTCTCTTTGCCTGCCATCATCCATGTCAGATTGTGACTTGCTCCTTCTTGCTTTCTGCTATGATTGTGAAGCCTCCCCAGCCATGTGGAACTGTAAGTCCAATTTACTCTTTCTTTTGTAAATTGCCCAGTCTTGGGTATGTCTTTATTGGCAACATGAAAACAGACTAATACACATGTGAAGTTTGTTTTTCTGTGCCTGGCTTATTTCTTTTAACATAATTACCTCCAGTACCATCCATGTTTTTGCAAATGACAGAATTTCATTCTTTTTTATGAATGAATAGTACTCCATTGTATATACGTACCACATTTTCTTTATCCATTCATCTGATAATGAACACTTAGGTTGCTTCCAAATATTAGGTATTGTGAATAGTACTGCAATAAATGTGGTAGTGCAGATATCTCTTCAATATACTGATGTCCTTTCTTTTTGGTATATACCTCTTGGAGTGGTATTTCTGGATTGGAACCTCCAAGCTGTTCTCCATAATGACCATACTAATTTATATTTCCACCCACAGTGTACAAGGGTTCCCTTTTCTCCACATCCTCACCAGTGTTTTTACTGCCTGTCTTTTGGATAAAAGCCATTTTAACTGGACTGAGATAATGTCTCATTGTAGTTTTGATTTGCATTTCTCTGATGATCAATGATGTTGAACACCTTTTCATATACCCATTTTCCATTTGAGTGTCTTCTTTTGAGAAATGTCTATTTAGATCTTTCAGCCATTTTAAAATTAGATTATTAGATTTTTTTTCCTATAGAGTTGCTTCAGCTCCTTATGTATTCAGGTTATTAATTTCCTGTCAAATGGGCAGTTTGCAAATACTTTTCTCCCATTCTGTGGTTTGTCTTTTTTTTTTTTTTTTGAGATGGAGTCTCACTCTGTCACCAGGCTGGAGTGCAGTAGCACAATCCTGGCTCACTGCAACCTCTGCCTCCCAGGTTCAAGCGATTCTCTTGCCTCAGCCTCTGAAGTAGCTGGGACTACAGGTGTGTGCCACCACATCTGGCTAATTTTTAATATTTTTAGTAGAGACAGGGTTTCACATATTGGCAAGGATGGTCTCAGTCTCCTGACCTTGTGATCCTCCTGCCTCAACCTCCCAAAGTGCTGGGATTATAGACCTGAGCCACTCCACCTGTCCTGGTTTGTCTCTTTACTTTGTTGAATGTTTCCTTTGTGGTGCAGGAGCTTTTCAAGAAATTTTAAAAACTAAAATCATATAAGTATATTCTCAGACCACAGTGGAATAAAACTGGAAATTAATAATGAGGAAGTTCAGAAACTTTATAAATACGTGGAAATTAAACAATATGCCCCAAACTGACCATTGGGTCAAGGAAGACATTAAAAAATAAATTTAAAAATTTCTTAAAACAAATGTAAATCAAAACGCAACATACTAAAGCTTATGGGATACAGCAAAAGCAGTGCTAAGAGAGAAATTTATAGCTGTAAACACCTACATCAAAAAAGTAGAAAGATTTCAAATAAACAATCTTCTGGTCCACCTCAAGTAACTAGATCAAGAACAAATCAAACCTAAAATTCGTAGAAGAAAAGATATAATAAGAGTTAGTGCAGAACTAAATGAAATGGGGATAAAAAAGACAAAGGATCAATGAAATGAAAAGTTGATTTTTGAAAAGATTAACAAAATCAATAAACCGCTAGCTAGACTAACCAAGAAAAAAAGAAAGAAGACTCAAATAAACAAAATCAGAAATGAAAAAGGAGCCATTACAACTGATACCACAGAAATATAAAAGATCACCAGAGATTATTATTGACAACTATACACTACCAAACTGAAAACCTAGAGGAAATGATAACTCCTGGGCACACGCAACCTACCAAAGTTGAATCAGTTAAGAAACAGAAAATCTGAACAGACCAATAATTAGTAATGAGATTGAATCAGTAATAAAAAATCTCCCCAAAAGAAAAGTCCAAAAAATCCAGGACTGAATAGCTTCACTGCTGAATTCTTCCAAACTTGCAAAGAACAAACTCTAATTAATTCTCCTCAAAGTATCCCAAAAAACTAGTGAAGAGATAATTCTCTCTAACATATTCTACAAGGTCAATATTACCTTAATACCAAAACCAAAGAAAGGTGGAAGAGAAAGAAAATTACAGGCCAATATTTCTGATGAATGTAAACACAGAAATCCTCAACAAAATGCTAGCAAACTGAATCTAACAGCATATTAAAAAGATAATACATCACGATCAAGTGGGATCTATCCCAGGGATGTATGGATGATTTGATGTATGCAAATCAATAAATATGATACTCCAATATAACAAAGTACAAAAACCATATAATCATCTCAATAGATGAAGAAAAAGCATTTGCTAAAATTCAACAACCGGTCATGAGAAAAACTCTCAACAAAATAGGCATAGAGGGAAATATCTCCACACAATAAAGGTCATATATAATAAACCCACAGTTCATATCATACTGAATGGAGAAAAGCTGAAAGCCTTTTCTTCATGAACGGGAACAACAACTTCTATTCAACATAGCACTGGATGTCTTAGCCCAGGCAATTGGGTAAGAAAAAGAAATAAAGGACACCTAAACTGGAAAAGAGGAAGTCAAATTATCCATCTTTTCAAACTATATAATATTATATCTAGAAAAACATATAGATCCTCCAAGAAACTCTGAGGTCTGATAAATAAATTCAGTAAAATTGCAGGATACCAAAGCAACATATAAAAAATTAGTAGCATTTCTATGCAACAATAGTCAAAGAGCTGAGAAAGAAATCAAGAAGGCAATCCCATTTAAAACAGCTATAAAAATACACAGGAATAAATTTAATCAAGGAGGAAGACTTCTATAAGGAAATAACGATACTACCCAGAGCAATCTACAGATTCAATATAATTCTTATCAAAATACCAATGTCATTTTTTACAGAAATAGAAAAACAATCCTAATTTTTTTGTGGAACCCAAAAAGAGCTTGACTAGCCAAAGCAATCCTGAGCAAAAAGAACAAAGTTGGAGACATTATACTACCCAACTTCAAAATATACTACATGGCTGTAATAACCAAAACGGCATGATATTGGTATTAAAAATAGACAGATAAACCAATGAATAAAATACAGAAACTGAAAATAAATTCATACATTGACAACCAACTGAATTTTACAAAGATGCCAAGAACATACACTGGGGAAAGGACACCCTCTTCCATAAATTGTGCTGGGAAATCAGATATCTATATGCAGAAGAATGAAGCTGAACCTCTCTCTCTCACTATATATGAAAATCAACTCAAGATGATTTAAGACTTAAATGTGAAACCTGGGACTATAAAACTACTAGAAGAAAACAGGGGAAATGCTTCAGGGCACTGGCGGGGATTTTTATGGCTAAGACCTTCGAAGTGCAAGCAACAAAATAAAAAATAAACAAATGAGACTATATTTAACGAAAAGGCTTCTCCACAGCACAGGAACCAGTTAACAGGGTGAAGAGACAATCTGTTGAATGGAAGAGTATATTTGCAAACTGGTCATTGGACAAAGGACTAATCTCCAGATTATATAAGGAATTCAAACAACAGAAAAAAAAACCCAAATAATCCCGTTAAAAGTGGACAAAGGACATTAATAGACATTTCTCAAAAGAAGGCATTCAGATCAACAAGAATATGAAAAAATGCTTGACATCAGTAATCACCAGAGAACTGCAAATCAAAACCACAACAAGATATCATCTTACCCCAGTTACAATGGCTATTATCAAAAAGACAAAAATAACAGATGCTAACAAGGTTGTGGAGAAAAGGGACTCATATATGTCTAGTGAGATTATTAATTAGTGCAGCCACTATGGAAAAAGTGTGAAGTTTTCTCAAAAACCTAAAAATAGAACTACCACATGATCTAGCAATGTCATTACTAGATATTTATTCAAAGGAAAAGAAATTGGTACATCAAAGGGATACCTGCAGTCCCATGTTTATGCAACTCTATTCACAATTGCAAGGATATGGAATTGACCTAAGCATCCATCAGCAGATGAGTGGATAAAAAACATATGGTACATTTACATGATGGAACAATATTTGGCCATGAAAAATAATGAAATTGTATCTTTGCAGCAACATGAATGGAACTACAAGTCCTAATGTTAAGTGAAACAAGCCAGGCACAGAAAGACAAATTTTACATGTTCTCACTCATATGTGGAAGCTACAGCATTTTATCTCATGGAAGTAGAGAGTTAAATGAGAGATACCGAAGGGTGGGAAGAACATGTGGGTGCTGGGGGAGGGATGAAGAGAGGTTGATTAAAGGTACCAAACATTCAGTTAGATAGAAGGAATACGTTCTAATGTTTGATGGCAGAGTAGGGTAACTATAGCTAACAACAATGCATTTTTTTTTTTAAATACTGTATGCTTTAAAATAGCCAGAAGAGTATAAATTAGTACAGGTAATCATCTGTGAAAAATGTGAACATACATCCACCATGGTTCTTACTGTACTTTGTTCAGTCTGAGTTGGCAACTGTAGCCTGCCATCTTTTTCTTTCATTGTCACACTTTATGTCCTGCTTTTTACACTTATGAATATGTTAGGTTTATCATTTCATACTGTCAATGCAAGATCTACCTCATAATTTTGTGTGGCTGCAGAATACTGTGCTTATGTTCAAAGTTTGGGTTGCTTAAGATTTTTCACAAATACAGACAACCCTGCCATAGATATCCTTTTATACCTTTATTTGGATGCTTATCTGGTTTTTTTTTTTTTTTTCAAGAAATTCCTAGAGATAGTATTGCCAGCTCCAAAGTAGTGTGTGTGAGTGAGTGTGTGTGTGTGTGTGTGTGTGTGTGTGTGTGTGTAGTTTTTCTTTGCTTGCTTCTAATTTTGTGGAGTTCTCTTTAGTCCTTTTAATTTTTTAACATGCTAGCAGGTATAAAATTCTGTACTGTTTCAATTAACATTTCTTTAATTATAAAGGACATTAAATTATTTTTTACTTCTCCATTGACCATTGTATTTTTTTTTAACTGCCAAAAAAATACTACTTGAAGTATTCCCAACACATAGAAATGATAAATACTCAAGGTGATGGATACCCCAAATACCCTAACTTGATCATTACACATTCCACCCATGCAATAAAATATCACATGTACTCCATAAATATGTACAAATATTACATACCAAAAAAACTTTTAAAAATCTACAAGAAAGGAATATGACAGTGTTTTTATGACTCATTGTATGGAAGGATTTCCTAACAATGCAAATAAGCATAAATGTTAAATTAAGAGATTGAGAGCTTTGACTATATTAAGGTAAAAATTTCTGTAAACCAAGGTCACCAATAAAAAAAAGTAAAAGATAAATCTCAGACTGGGAAAAGACATTTTCAGTGCATACTACTAGAAATTAATTAGCATTCTCCTAATTGTAAAGCATCCTATAAATGAAGAAGACAAGGAATTTAAAAAATAACAGGAATAACAGGTAGAAACTCAAATGATGAAAGTAAAAGCATAAAAAGATGCTACATCTTGCTGGGGACTATAGAAGTAAAACACAAATGAAAATCACAAGGAGATATGATGTCCAGCCCATCAGAATGGCAAATATTAACATGCTGATAATTCCTAGAATTGAAGATAAGGAGCAAGGTGAAATGATCTTTATAACAGGTGGGAGTGTAAATTATTAAACAGAGTCTTGTTCTGTTACCCAGGCTGGAGTGCAGTGGTGCAATCTTGGCTCACTGCAACCTCTGCTTCCCAGGTTGAGGCAATTCTCCTGCCTCAGCCTCCTCAGTAGCTGGGATTACAGGTGTGCGCCACCACACCCAGCTAATTTTTGTATTTTCAGGAGAGACAGGGTTTTGCCATGTTGGTCCAGCTGGGCTCGAACTCCTGACCTCGTGATCCTCCCACCTCAGCCTCCCAAAGTGCTGGGATTACAGGCGTGAGCCACCGTGCCCAACAGGCAATTATTTTTAACTTTGGAGAGCAGTTTGACAAAATCTATTAAATTGACAATAGCAAGTTCCTGTTATTCAACAATTCCTCTCCTAGGTATTCACTAAAAATTTTCATGCACATGTGTGCAAGTTGGTATGTACCAGAAAGTTGATAGCAGTATTTTGGTAATAGTGAAAAGTTGGGAGAAACCAAAATATACGTAAACAGTAGATTGAATAATTGCATGACAGAATATCATGCCATGGAATATAATATAGAATTAAAACTAGATAAACTAGAAATCTATGTATCAACATGACAAACTAAAATTTTGACTAAAAAATGAAAGTAGTAGAAGAACACCATGTAATACCATTTTATAAAGTTTAAATACATTAAGCAAAACTGAATATTATTTGGAGGAATATATGCACATGGAAGGGACCAAAAACTACTCAATTCAGCAGTACTTATCTTGGAGGTGAGGCAGAGAGGTGACAGCAATTGAAAAGAACTACGTGGGGGCTTCAAAAGTATTTGTAATATTTTATTTCTTAAGCTGGCTAATGGCTACACAGGTTTATGTTATACTACTTTTAGACCTTTTTGTATGTCTGAAGTATTTTATTACAGAATGATTTTTTAAATGGTCCAGAATTGTTAAATCTGTGGGGTCTTGTTAGAAGCAAAGGCTAAACTGCTAGATGAGATCATTCCCACAATCCAGGCACCACTGAGAAGGTGGAAGACAACTGTTGAAAATAAGCTAACGGTAAAAAAGAGATGAAGTTCATCAGAAAATCCTCCCCCATAAGAGAGACCCAGCAGACACAACAAATGAAAGAATTCACAGTTGAGAAAGTAAATAGAGCAGTTTCTAAAGGATTTCAAAATAAATATGTTTAAAAATGTTCAAAGAGATAAAAGAATCAACTGATCTCCTAATGTTAGAAGATGTTATGAAAACAGAATAAGCAGACTTGAAAATAAACACATATTCTAGAAATGAAAAATATTGCTACCATAAATGTAAGACTCCACAGAACATGTCAAAGTAGACCAAAGCAAAAATTAATAAGCTGGAAGATGAATCTAAGAATGCAACTTAAAGACTCTAAAGATTTATGACAAGAAGGAAGCAATGAGAGACGTGAAGAATAGATTACAAAACTCCTGTACATGTATCCACAAAAGTTTCAGAAGGGGAGTGAAGTGAAGGGGAATGGTAACACATAAATATGGTTGTGTGGAGAATTTCCTAGTAAGACATGACTTCTCAAACAGAAAAGTCACACAGCAGCTTCTAAACTGAAGAAAATTGGCAGAGAGAAAGCCAGAGAGAGAAAATGAGAGAGAGAGAGACAGAGAGAGAGTCAGAAACTGCAGCATATCAAATATAAAGAAGAAACCTTTAAAACTCCAGAAGAGATAAGGCAGATAACCTATGAGGAACAACAGCCAGGTTGACGGCAGATTTTTCATGAGCCACAAACTAATCTGGAAGAAAATGAAATAATGCCTTCAAAGGCAGTAATATAGCAGCCAATCTAGAATCCTACACTTACCTAAACTATAACTCAAGAATGAACGTGAAATAAGGATATTTGAACACATATTAAGAGAATTTATTAATCATTGAAATAACTTTTTGAGGAGAGAAATAGAATTTAGAAGGAAGGAGTAAAATCCAAGTGGCGATGGTGATTAAAAACATTAGTAGGCATGCACATAAATAAAATAAAGGCTGGTCATAAAAAATAACGAATGTAAGAATTTAAAAATAAAACTTTATAAAACATCAAATATTTTGGGGGGAAGTTCAGATGGATTGGAATGTTCTCTTCGTATCTTTATTCAAGATGTTGATTAACTTTAGACTTTGAAAGAAAAATACAAAGTTAGACATACACCTTATAAAATTCAAGAGCAATCACCTGGGAATAAAAAAGAAATTTGTATCTTGCAAACTAGTACATAGCAAAAAGATAATTGAAAATCTCTCAGTTCAACAGGAGGCAGGAAATTAAAGTAGAGGAGGATGAGGGGAAGGAGAAGAGGGCCAGGAGGAAGGGAAGGGGAAGGGGAGAAGCAGCAGCACTAAAAAATGTGGTAAATAAAAATCCAAATAACAGGAATTCATCCAAATACAGATGCTCCTCAACTTATGATCGACTTATGTATGTCTCAATAAATCCATGAGTTGAAAATGCATTCAATACACCTAACCCACCAAATATCATAGCTTAGCCTAGCCTACCTTAAACATGCTTAGAACATTTACATTAGCCACAGCTGGGCGAAATCTTCTAATACAAAGCCTATTTTAGAATAAAGTGTTGAAAAACTCATGTAATTTATTGAATGCTGTACTGAAAGAGAAAATCAGATTGATTGTATGGGCCCTTGAAGTACAGTTCCCACTGAATGCATATCCCCTGCATACCAACGGAAAATGGAAAAATTGTAAGTCAGGGACCAACTGTATATTAATGTAACAATATACTATTTGTGATAGTTTTACTTATCAAATTGACTAACCTAGAGTCCCTATTCATTTGAACGCTAATCTAGACATTGCCGTAGAGGTATTTTGAAGATATGATTAAAGTCCATCATTGGTTGACTTTAAGTAAAAGAGATTATCCTAGATAATCTGGAAGGCCTTGGTTCATCAATTGAAAGGCCTTAAGAGCAGAGTTAAGGATTCCTTGAAGGAGAAGATATTTAGTCTGGGTGCCGCTGCTTGAGCCCATTCCTGAGAGTCCAGCCAGCCCTTTCTGACAGCGTGCACTATGGTTTCAGACTTGCCTAGCCAGCCCCACAACTGTATAATTCAATTCCTTGCGATACGTCTCCTATATGTATCTCCTACTGGTTTTGTTTCTGTAGTTGAACTCTGACTGATGCACTCCGTAAATTAATAAAACTCACATCTTCATATGCAAAGATTCTTGAATTGCACTAAGAATAAATAAAAACGTTCTTGAAGAGAAACACACCTAAAGAATTAAGAAGGTCGAAAATTAAGGATCAAGAGAATGTGTACAGCAGGCCGATGTGCACTAAAAGAAAGCAGTGATAGGGTAAAGAGTGAGATTACATGACGACAAGAGTGCCTCTGATGAGCAGTGACATCAGGACCAACTCAGGACCAACAAGAGAGTGGCCGAGAAGTCACCCATACTTCCAATGAAATCCTAGCCCTTCCGAGTTTCTGGAGTACTCGATCATTCCCTTCAACCTCTCAAAAAAAGCCCAGACCACTTCCCAAGGTAAACCTATATATTTTTTAACTTTTAATTCTGAAATAATTATAGATTCACCTCAAGTTGCAAAGATTGTACAGAGAGGTCTTGTGTACCTCTCTGGAGTTTCCCCCAGTGGTTACACTTAGGTCACTAAAGCACAATATCTAAACCAGAATACTGATGTTACTACATGGGTGTGTAGTTCTGTCATTTTATCATGGATGTAGATTCCCTTGCCCATCAGCAGAATCAAGATCCAGAACTAGTCCATCATGATACAGATCTCTCCTGGACGATCCCTTTACAGTCACACATATCCTTCCTCCCTCAACATCTCTAACTCCTGGCAACCACAAAGCTCTTCCTCATCTCTGTCAGTTTGGGAATGTTATATAAATGGAATCACAGCACGCTACCTATCGAGAGTGGATTTTTCACTCAGCATAATGCCCTTGACAGCTGTTCAGGTCGCTGCATGTATCATTAGTTCATACCTCTGTACCAATGAGTAGTATTCCGTAAACCTGTGCCTGTTTTTAAATTCTAATAAAAGCTAGGAATTTTGTTAAATGCTGCAGTGAGCTGAGATCGCACCACTGCACTCCAGCCTGGGTGAAAAGAAAAAAACTGGGATTAAGAAGAAGCATGTAGATATTGTAGATATTAGACATGGGAAAACCGGTAACATCCATACAGGTAAGAGTTAAGAGGGCAACTGTGAGAATGAAGATGATGGGACTGTTGAGAGATGGTGTGAAAATGGACAGTTTAGGACCCAACAGCTGGCTGAAATGACTGGGGGTGGTTGGTAAACAGGGAGGGGGAGGTTTCAAGGAGCCTTAGATGTTTCTTGTCTGCATACCTGGATAGATAACGGTGGAAATGGAGAAGGAGGAATGTTTCAAGGGGAAAAAGAAACTTCAGCTTCAGATATTTTGGATGAGAGATTCCAGGAGTATTTTCAGGCTGCAGGTAAAAATGTGGAAAGACTGAAACTCCGGAGAAAGTCTAGAGGGACTGCAAAATTAGCCCTGAGAATGGATGAGCTTACTGCATACAAGATTTTTTAACAGCTCAGTTTTTAAAGGATTTCTAACCAGTAAAGAGACGTGACACTGAATAAACCAAGTTTGTCTTTAATTATGAAGTTCACATACCACTGAACCAAGATTTTGCTCAGTGTGTTTCTTATTTATTAATTTATTTTGAAGGGATTAACATTGAAGAGTTACATTAAAAAATGAAAAAAGAAATGTTTAAATTCAAGGCTTAAAGGAGTGGCTGTGGGAATTTGTACCTGTTGTGGGAAAAACCATAATTATAGTGCATTCTAAACTTGTCATGATTTCAATTTGGAAACATGAGAATAAATGATTCTTGTTAGTAGTTGATGACCTTTTTTTTTTTTTTGAGACAGAGTTTCGCTCTTGTTACCCAGGCTGGAGTGCAATGGCGCAATCTTGGCTCACCGCAACCTCCGCCTCCTGGGTTCAGGCAATTCTCCTGCCTCAGCCTCCCGAGTAGCTGGGATTACAGGCACGCGCCACCATGCCTGGCTATTTTTTGTATTTTTAGTAGAGACAGGGTTTCACCATGTTGACCAGGATGGTCTCAATCTCTTGACCTCGTGATCCACCCGCCTCGGCCTCCCAAAGTGCTGGGATTACAGGTGTGAGCCACCACGCCCGGCCAGTTGATGACCTTTTAAACTACAAGCTAACATTTCCCTGAGCAAAAAGTTTTGAAAATTCCAATATTTTGCATTCAGCTTTTCTATCTGCTATTACATAGATAAAATCTTAGGTGTGGGGAGAAAGAGTGACTACAATTGCAGAAATGGTAGTAATAATAAAAATAATAACAGGAATAGCAGCAGCAATTCCTAAAATCAATAACCTATTGAGTCGATTTGAAGTCTTTAAAAAATTGTATGTGTATCTGTAAAGTTTTGGCAGTTTTGGAAGAAGAGGCTGCTTAGATTAATGTCTACTTTTTTTCTCCTGTTTCCATACTCAGTTCGTTTTTGAAACACGGGTTAGTTGAGATATATTTTTGTGGGAGAAAAAACCAAAATGAGTCCATTATGTGTTGGCTACCCCCTAAACAGTAATATTTTGCCTGTTTGCTTAGAACACACCTCAAAGTGTACTCTAGGAGAGAGAGTCTTAACCCCCAATCCTTAAATTGGCTTAAAGCAGGCCCTTGAACGTGTATACATAATTGTGAGTGAGGTGCATGCATTTTTCTGGAAGCTGGTCTTAGCTTTCCAAGTTGTCTATGAAGACTCAAGAAACTCAGACCCTGTCTCTTGAGATCTTTTTAGGATACAGGACTACGGTCCTGAGGTATACTCACTCTTGCTTGATTCTGAGCATGGTGTGCTGTATTGGAAAAAGCTGCAGGCTAGTATTTAGGAGACATTCATTTCAGACCTGGCTGTACTCTAAGCTTGCATTAACTTCCAGCAAGTCACTTTTTCTCTTTTGGCCTCATTTGTTCATCATTCAAATGGGAACAGAATGTCTATTCTACTCAGACAGACTAGACCATATTGTGAGACTAAAAGAAGGGAGAAAATATACTCTGAATAATGCAATATATCCTAATGAGGCCAGATATTACCTGCTGCTTGGGACCTTTGCTTTGTAATCATGGTTCCTTCATATTCTTTCTCTGCTTCCTTCTTTTCCTGAAGGCGGCTGGTCCCCTCAATTCTGCATTCTCTACATTTTTACCCATGTTTTTTAGATGCCGCAGTAGAGACAGACAAAAAGAAAGGATGTTTATTAAGCAAGGGGTCACTTTAAGAACTTGCTTCTGGCCGAGCTCGGTGGCTCATACCTGTAACCCCAGCATTTTGAGAGGCCAAGGCGGTAGATCACCTGAGATCAGGAGTTCAAGACCAGCCTGACCAACATGGCAAAACCCTGTCTCTACTAAAAATACAAAAATTAGCTGGGCATGGTGGTGCATACCTGTAATCCCAGCTCTTGGGAGTCTGAGGCATGAGAATCACTTGAACCTGGGAGGTAGAGGTTGCAGTGAGCTGAGATCATACCACTGCATTCCAACCTGGGAGACAGAGAGGGATTCCATCTCAAAACAAAACAAAACAAAAATAACAACAAAAAAAACTTGCTTCTAAGAGGAAAATATTAATAATTTGCTCTCATTAGAGTGTTTCACCTTTTCAAGGCATTTCATATTAGCTGCCATGCTTTTTCATCATAGCAGACCAGAAGGAAGTTTTCACTACACTCATTTAATTTGGAAACTGAGACACAGAGAAATCAGGAATCCAAGGTTACTCAAGTCATCAAGGGTGGTGCTAGGGCTGGAAACTGAACTTTGGAATCCTGGGTGCCAGGGTTTTGCCACCATTCCCTTGAGACTGATCTTGGGTGGCAGACACAGAAACAATTATGAGAGTATTTTCTAGTCAAACAGTGAGCAGATATGCAGCAGCAATCCCCATGTTGATCCATCCCTTTCCTTTATATGATGATCCAGGAGGAACTGTCTGTCTTCCATCGTGTCTGTTTTCAGATGGATTTTGACCTTGCAGCTAAGTCTTTCTCTCACTGCTGACTCTGCTCACTTTCCTTCAACTTGATTCATTTGGGCCCCAATGGTTCCTGCTTGGGAAAGGCCCACCTGGGAGTGCTCAATACATTCCCCTGTCAAGCAGGGGAAAGAGCTGCACTTGCAAAATGAGGAAACTTCCAAGAGGGCTCTGGCCAGAAGTCAGTTTGCAATTTTGAGAGCAGCACTTGATCTGGAAACTGACATAACATGCCTGTTGCTTATGCTTCAGAGTGCTGCTACACAGCTTTTTACTCTTGCCGATAGCAATGAGTGATCTAAACCAGTATACTGCTTAAGTCTGCAGCCAGTCTTTCAATGTGCAGGCATCTCACATACATTTTTTGACCATCTACCTATGCCAAGTTCTCTGGGTAATAAGAAAATGAAAATTGAAGGGGCCCACTCAGTTGCCTCCAGCCTTCAGGAGATAGCAATGATGTATAGTGACTCACAGGTGCTTCTGGAGAAAGCTGTACTCAGTGGCTTAGGGCTGCAGAGAGAGAGGAGACTAAATTGCCAGGCTTAAAACATCAGCTCCAATAAAAACATGTTCCACATTTTATGTCATCAGGCAAATGCAAACTAAAACAACAATGAGATAACACCACACATGTATTACAATGGCCAAAATCCAGAAAACTGACACCAACAAATGCTGGTAAGGATACAGAGTAACAGGGATTCTGGTTTCTTTATTTTTTTTTGAGACGGAGTTTCTCTCTTGTTGCCCAGGCTGGAGTGCAATGGTGCGATCACGGCTCACCACAACCTTCACCTCCCGGGTTCAAGCGATTCTCTTGCCTCAGCCCCCATAAGGAACTCTTATTCCTTGTTGGTGGGAATGCAAAATGGTAATGCCACTTTGGAGGACATTTGGCTATTTGTTACAAAACTACACATACTCTTACCATATGATCCAGCAATCACACTCCTTGAAGTTATCCAAAGGAGCTGAAAACTATATCCACAGAAAAACCTGCACACATCTTTCTAATAGCAGTTTTATTGATAACCGCCAAAAACTCAGAGATAACTAATATGTCCTGATATCCTTCAGTAGGTAAATGGGTAAATAAACTGTGGTTCATCAGAGAATGGAATACTATTCAGTGATAAAAAGAAATGACTTACCAAGCCGAAAGACGTGGAGGAAAGAAATGCATATAGTAATTGAAAGAAACTCACATGAAAGGGCAACATACAGTATGATTCGAACTCTATGACATTCTGGAAAAGGCAACACTATGGATACAGTAAAAGATCAGTGGTCACCAGGGCTTAGGGACAGAGAGGGATGAATAGGTAGGGCAAAGAAAAATTTTAGGGCCATAAAACTGCTCTATATGATACCGTCATGGTGGATACACATCATTATACATTTGCCTAAACCCATAGAATGCGCAGCACCGAGAGTGAATCCCAAAACTCTGGACTTTGTGGGATTATGATGTCAATGCAAGTTCATCAGTTGCAACAAATATACCTCCCCTGGCAGGGGGATGTTGCTAATGGGGAAGGCTATGCACATGTGGGGAGAGGGTGCACGTAGTAAATCTCTGTACCTTTTGCTAAATTTTGCTGTGAACCCAAAACTGCTCCAAAAAATAAAGTCTATTTTAAACGTTTAAAAGCTCCACAAGAGCAAGGATCTTGTCTGTCTTGTTCACTGCTAGATTTCCAGCTCCTAGCTTAGTGTGATGCTCAATAAATATTTCTTGATTGAATGACTAAATAATCTCTGCCTGAATTAAGGAGAAGGTTTCCTGGAGAATGTGAGATTTGAGTAAGCTTGATGATGAGTTGTGCCTCCCTAGGCATGGAAGTACAGGCACAGTGTGACTATTACAGGCAAAGAGAATAATTCAGTAAAAGCACAAAAGCATGGAAACGAATGAACTGCTTGGGGAACTTCAAATGATCCACTGTCACTGGAGTTTCAGAAGAAGAGTGGAAGGAGATCAGGACAAAAACATTGACTAATGTCAGGATGTGAAGTCATCATTATGACCCTCATGTTACAGAGGAGGAACCTGAGGCTCAAAGAAGACAGTGACTCATCAAAGGTTATGTGTTAACAGTATCTCTGTCCCTTCTATGTATGGGCGTGATACTAAGCACTTTTGTGCACTCTCTCATTTAAATTCATACAGTAAGTTTAGGAGATAGTTAGTATTGTTTTTCTAATTTTATAGATAAAAATAATAAGGCTTAGGGAAGTTAAATAATTTTTCCTGGGACTTAGTGTCCAAGACGGCAGATTGAGTACACATTATGGCCTCTTCTTCCTGACCTAAATCCCTAAAAAGGAATGAAAACAACTTTTTTCAAAGAGAAAAAGAAATCACATCAACAATGGAAAATAAGGAGAGAAATCCTGGTAGACTAGAAGAAATTTTAAGACAGTTCTGGAAATAAGCATCAGGATATAGACTGAAGAATAAGCCTCTTTTGGTAGAGTTCTTTGATGAAAGCTGGGAAACATACTAAGAGGGCTCCACTTGTGGGAGTGGTGGGTGCCCCACAGAGGGGACCAGTGATGATGATGAGCTGATGAGTGGGAGCAGCTGGGCTGCTGAGCCCCTGCACACCGTTCCTCCCTCCTAGCAAGCAGTCATGGCTGATGATGAGGGGTGGGCAGTGTCTGCCTCCAGACTTGTGCACGGGCTCGAGGGGAATGCAGTCAGAGACCCACAGGAAGGGACACCTCATGGCAGGGAGAGAACTCTTCAGTCATCCATAGCTGCAGAGGTTCCATGCCCAGAGGTGTGCTATCTCACTCCACCATTATTTCACCAAAAAAAATCTGCAATTTCAGTCTCAGCAGCACATCCTAGCCCTCCCTTTGCCCAAGAGTCACAAACTCTATCTGTGCACACAGATAGAGCCAACAGGTAACAAGGGATCTGAGCACAGAATGGGCCCCCGATTAAAAACTACCAGCCAGGGTGGAAGTTACTTGCCCTTGGTCATCCCTAATTTATTTAAGAACCCTAGTTGGTAGCAAAGGCTTGGGATCTCCATCTTAGGTCTCTCAGTGATGCCTCTTTCTGTTGTGCCAAACTACCTCCTAAATTGAATGTGTGTTATATCAGGGATCACCAACCTTTAGGCTAAGGACTGGTAGCAGTCCATGGCCTGTTAGGAACTGGGGCACACACAGGAGGTGAGCGGCAGTGAGTGTTACTGCCTGAGCTCTACCTCCTGTCAGGTCAGCAGTGGCATTAGATTCTTCTAGGAGCAAACACCCTATTGTGAACTGTGCTTATGAAGGATCTAGGTTGTGTGCTCCTTATGAGAATCTAATTCCCGATGATCTGTCACTGTCTCCCATCACCCCCAAATGGGACCATCTAGTTGCAGGAAAACAATCTCAGGGCTCCCACTGATTCGACATTATGGTGGGTTGTTAAACGTAATGTACTTGAATCATCCCAAACATACTCCCAACCCCATCTCCACCCACAGCTCCATCTATGGAAAAATTGTCTTCCTTGAAACCAGGTCCTGGTGCCTAAAATGTTGGATACCGCTGTGTTATAGCATTGTGTGGATCTGCACCCAGCACTGGGGCAAGCCCTGGGCACTACATGAAAAGCTGTACAATCTTTGTTGGGCTATTGACCCAGCTGGCAGGTAACACATACTCAACACACATTCAGTGAGTGTCTCTTGTGGGTGCAGGAGCAGGTGGTGTAAGGAGGAAAGACAGGAACATGGGATTCGGAAGGAGTTCAAAGCTGACAGTCACGGGCCCAATCAATGGGTCTACACAAATAATGGAGTAGTGAAAAGGACACCCAAAACTACTTAGTTTGAGCCTCATGAGATCTGAGACCTTGAAGGAACTAAGCTTCATCAAGGGTAAGGAAAACAGCAATGCCAAGAGTCTGAACCTGAGCCTGAAGATGAGGATATTCAGAGAAGGCACTTATGTGACTCAAGGGAGCATCTTTGTCTGGGGCAGTAGCAAGACAGTCTATTTTCCCCACTTGTGAAAATGGGTAGTGTGGGGTATTATATTCCCAGGGCTGCTGTCTCAAATTATCAGAAACTCAGGAGCTTAAAACAACAGAGATTTATTGTCTTACATGTCTGGAGGCCAAAAGTCCAAGATCAAAATATCAGCAGGGCCATGCTCCCTCTGCAGGGTCTGGGGAAGAATCCTTCCTTACCCTTGCCAGCTTCTGGTGGCTGCCAGAAACCCTTGGTGTTTCTTGGTTTGTAGCTGTGTCGCTCCAATCTCTGCCTCCATCATCACACGGCCTTCTTCTGAGGACATCAGTCATGGGATTTAGGGCCTACCCCGCTCCGGCATGACCTCATCTTAACTGATTAAATCTGCAAGGATCCCTTCCAAATAAGGTCACATGCTAAGGTTCCAGGTGGACATGAATTTTTAGGGGACATCATTCAACTCAATACAGTTAGTATCATCTAATCCTGCCTATAGGTGGTATGATTTATAAAGTGACTACCAAGACTCTGCTTCTGTACACAGGTTCAGATTTTCCTGACTCAAAAACAGCTTGGCCCCTCAAGATGATGGAAACCCTTCCTGTAACTTCCGAAACTCTCCTAAATGATGGTTTTCCATCATCCTTTCTCCTAGGTCATTCTGAGATGCCCAACAGGGCAGCTGGCCCCTCCCCTTATTTGTTAATTTCATATTTGTGGATAAATGAGAGTGTTATCCTCCCTCAAATAGTTTGCTTCTGCAGACAATGTACCGCTTTCCCATTTCTATTTTAAAGCTGCGCACGCATCTGTAAGAAGACGGGAGTGTTATGTAATACCTACCATTTTTGTCAAAACCTCATCTCACCCCATTGCCTGATACAGGAGGAAGTTACTGGTGTGAAATTTGCTGCTTTTTTTTTTTAAGGTGAAGAGTATATTCAGATGGATTTCATACCTCACATTCATAAGCTGGTCCCTTTTTAAAAGACTATAGGTACTGTGTTAATGAAAGATGAAATTCACATCCGTCTCCTGTATAGCACGCCAGCAATGATGGTACAGATATAGCTGAATACTCTGCTTTTGCCTTTGTAGGTATTTTAAAGAGGAGCTCTGAGGGGAAGCATGCAGACTGATCAACAGAAAACATCTTAAAGGGAGGAAGACAACCGAGAGTATTTTCCTTTCTGAAAGGTTATGATGTTAAAGTATTAGTCCATTTGGAGCCTGTCATCTGGACTATTTCAGTTTATAAACGAGAGCTACAGCAGCCCCAGGGGGCCTCAGGAAGGGAAAAATTACTTCAGGAAAATGGTATTTCTTTGTTAGAATCAGAGTTTTGTGAGGGGTGAGACGGGCCAGCCCAGAGAGAGCCAGGACTTGGAAACCAGTCGGAGCTGCAGGCTTGGGTCAGGTGTTAGCAGATGGGAGACAAGGTGGGGCTTGGGAAGCACAGACACAGGGAGATGTAAGTCTGAAGTTGCTCTGAATACGGGGGCCAATATGTGAGAGGGACATCAGCAACATGCAAAGTTCTATTAGACCAAAGTCCAGAGTGAGGCCACTCTAGTTTAGAGTATTATCCATCGTAGGGAGTGAGAAACTGACTGGGGTCCAGAAAAAGGGGGTCAATAACATGAGGGTCTGGCATTTGTATTGGGATCCTAGTCATGACAAAACTGGGTGGTCAAGGGGAAGACATCCAGTCCAGCCAAATTCTCAGACATTCCAACCTGGAGTTGGGAAGGAGGCAAAGAAGGCCTTGGTAGCCACTTTGTAAATTGTACTATCAATAGACTGGATTGAGTGATACCACCTCTACTGGATTGAGTGGTATTTCTTCCAAATTCAGGTCTGCTGGAACCTCAGAATGTGACTTTATTTGGAAATAATGTTATTGCAGATGTAATTAACTAAGATGAGGGCACACTGGGTTATGATACGCCCTAGATCCAATGACTGATGTCATTATAAGAAGAGGGCTGTGTGAGGATGGAGGCAGAGACTGAAAAGACACAGCTACAAGCCAAGGAACACCAAGGATAGCTGGAATCTACAAGAAGCTAGGAAGAGGCAAGGGAAGGATTCTTTTCTAGAGCCTTCAGTGGGAGCAGTGCTGCAAGGAATCCCGGGGCACTTCACGCAGCACCATTTGGTGGTATTCTCTTCCAGTTGTGGGTCTGGGTGTCCCATGGCCATTGGGTCTGTGAGCACCATGAGCTCACAGCTTGGGGAAACCTGAGGAGCTTACAATTTTTTTTTTTTTTGAGACAGTATCACTCTGTCTCTCGAGCTGAAGTGCAGTGGTGCGATCTCTGCTCACTGCAACCTCCACCTCGCGGGTTCAAGCAATTTTCCTGCCTCAGCCTCTCGAGTAGCTAGGATTACAGGTGTCCGCCATTACACCCAGCTAACTTTCCGTATTTTTAGTAGAGATGGGGTTTCACCATGTTGACCAGGCTGGTCTTGAACTCCTGACCTCGTGATTCACCTGCCTCAGCCTCCCAACATGCTGGGATTACAGGTGTGAGCCACTGCGCCTGGCCAGAGCTTGCTATTTTTCTGAGGCCTGGGAGCTTTCTGTCCTATGTTGGTCAGCTTTAATATTGAAAAGAAAACTAGACCTAAATTTAAGAGCCCTGGGCTGTGTTTTATTACTTATCTAGGTATGCATTTATCCACATAGGGAATATTTACAGATCACCTAATGTAGATCAGGCACTGAGCTAGGTCCTGGAGAGATAAATAAGCATAACAGAGTCTCTGACATCAAGGAGCCACTGACTGGTGACATGTCCAGTCAATTACATTCCTGTGAAATGATGCATAAAGGTGATAACAGAGGGTTACAAAAGCCCTGGGGGAGGCGCAGCAAAGCTAGCTGAGGGGAGATGGGAGATGGTGGAAGGCAGGAAAGGGTCCATGAAGCGAAACCCAAACAGAATTTTTGAAGAGTAAACAGGAGTGAGCTAGGTGAAGAGGGCAGAGAATGCATTTTAGAGAGAAGAGACAGCATGGGCAAGTGAGAGGAGGTGGCGTATGTAGCATTTACAGAGACCCACAATCAGATTGTGTGGCTGGAATTAAAACCTGCAGAGCAGGGAGGAGTGAAAGGAAGAGTAGAGGCACATGCAAAGATGCAGGTGATGGAGAGTCTTGAATGCATGTTACAGAATTTGGACTTTATCTACTGGTAATGAGAAGCCACTGATGGTTTTGAGCAGAGAGTGGCAGGGTCAGATTTGTGATGGATGGACTGGAACAAGGCTGGAGGTAGAGGCAGGAAGAGGAGGCTGTTGTAATGGTTGAGGTGAGAGATACTACTGAGCTGAACAAGGGAAGTGGAAGAAGAAGTGGGGAGCAGTTTATCTTAAGAAATATTTAGGAGGTCGCCCCAGAATTACAGCCTTGTGAGCTTGTATAAATTCAGGCTCAGTTTTTGGGCCTTAATTTTCTCATCTGTAGAATGAGAGAGAATGATATGCCAGTCCAGAGTTGTGGAAGGATTAAATTAGGTCACCAATGTGCAAATGCTTTGCAACTTCTCTAACGCTTTGCAATTTCAACTCAGCCTCCAGGTGTGGCAATTAGTAGATTTTCTATAATATTTGAGGAACGACCCACCTTGTGCCTAAAAGATGGCCAACCTGGAGAAATACGTAAATACCAAATAGTTTCATAAGCTAACTTAGAAATTTTAAATGTGATTTTTAAAGCCCAGGTTTATAAGTACACACTTACTTCCATGCTCTTTCTAAAATATATAATTATGTTCTCTGCTCACATAATTTTATCCATTATAAAAACTGAGCATATCACTGTCACTTTTATTGCAGGATACTGGCAGAATTTGCTTTACCTAGCAGATGTGTTTCTGAAAATTTTACTTGTAAATTGATTTTAAAATGAGTCAAATCATACTTTATTTACACTAGGGAGACGCATTTCAAAGAACTCTCTGGTTGTGACTCCTTTGGTAAAATTAATACTTATCCTGAATTTTTGCAGGGATTAAATGTGAGCCTCTACATTCTTAAATTGTTGGTAGTGGTCCTTATGAAATATATTTTAATATATAGACGATGTATAATATCTGTTCAAATCTATGAAGCAAAGTTTCTTTCTCAATCTGTTGTTGTGTGGTTCCACTTTTTAACACCCATTCATTGCAATTTAAGTCATTCTCCCACCAAACATGTCAAATTAACATCCACATTAATCTTCTTCATACTTGACACAAACCCAGTCTCAACACTTCCATTACTGACATGAGATCAATTCATTTTCACAATATGATCTTCTAGAAGACAATAAATTACACACTTTCTATTTAGCATCTAGTCAGCATCTAATTGCATTTTGATTTGTTTCTTGATGTGTGGCTGGAGTGCTAAGAATCGGACATGGAAAGTCAGATGAGTCATATTTGCCTAATTATGTAAAACATAACGGCATTCATATGAGAAGTGCTGCAAATCGGTACTAAAAATGTTCAGATTGGAAAGACTTATGGCAACATGGATTTATAATAGTGGTCATTTATGAAGCACCTACTATGCTCCAGAAACTGTACTTGTTACTGTATTTTTACTTCTCCCCTAGCCCTAGCTGATATTATTATTTCTCAATTTGCAGATGAGAAAATGGAAACCTAGCTATAGGAAGTCATTCACGCTAAATGACCCAGCTAGGACCTAGTAGAGCTGAAATGTAATCCCTGAACTAATATCATGTCATGTCCTCTCACTTGGAGACCTGGGTTCCAGCACGGTGTGGGTTTCTAACTTACCTTTGTACCTGAGTTCCTCATCTGTCACAGAGGAGTTTGTTTATTTTTAACTCTGAGACCCCTTCTGCTTCCTGATGTGTTCAATGAAGTTTCAAGAAGGCCTTGAGCTACTTTTAAACAGCCTGGCATTCCACCGTACCTCCCCATAGTCAATGAAATCCAACTTGAAATCCAAGAATAGCTAAACCTCTACTTCAGTCCCAAGAGCCATTTCACTTACTGAAATACTTACCACACTACCATCCAATTACTATGTAAAACACCTTGGGAAACCATTAATACAAAAGGTTATATATTCTAAAACCCAAATGTCATTTTGTGTTAGACATTTTCTTAAGGGCTACTTATCTCAGGATGAATTCCAAGAATGAGTGCTTAATAATTATTTTGCATTTAAACAACCTACTTATGAATTCCAGGGATACACTGTGCCACAGTACGGTTTCTGCAGGATACAGCAATTATTATAAATGCTGCTGGATTAACTACTACAGTATTGCAGCCTGACAAAAATGACACATCTGTATTAGATCAGTGGTAGGTCATCAGACAAAATCTTTCCTTCTTCTCCACCCCCCGGTCCTCATCCCAGAAAACAGGACTTGAGGAATATTTCTCAATCCAGTAAGAAATAATAGAAACCTTCAGCAACCTATATAATACATGCAGAACTCCAAATACTGGACCTTCTCATAGACATTTTTATTATTTGGTGAATTGCAATACAAACACATTCCTCTTAAAAGATGCTGGGAAGAAGATTTTTTAAAGCCAAGGTATTTTTTACATAGACTCCTCATGAATTTGACTTAAAAGCCAACTCAGCCACAGAAATCTGGGGTTTAGGTCTGTTTGGATTTATAAAGTTTTTAGTTAAAAGAATAGGATATGATTTGGAAGACAATAGAGCTTGGATCAAAACATGTGGATTGGTTCTTGTGTACACATGTGTGTGAGTGTGTGTGGTGGTGGGGGAGGGCTGGTGTAGGGAAAAAGTTCAGTTAACCTCTTATGAACCCAGACAGCCAAGCTCCATGCAGCTTTAATAAGTAACCACTTGGTGATGAACATTTAACAGTCTCATTAAATCATAATTTAAAAGATTGCTTTTTTTGCCCCAAACAAATAAAATTCTGTTAAATTCTAATAAGGATCTTTGGAACAGCTGTTTTGTGCTACAGAATGTGTAATGACCTTATAATTGTATTAGATGTGGCATGCAAATGTTTATGTTTCTCCTCTAGTATGAAATGTGCTAAATAACAGAAGCCAAAGAAAAGGGATTCGTTATGAATTCCAAGGGCGCAAGGGCTGCATTTCCAGCGGTGGGGGGTTCTTAGTCAATTTCCGACTTGGATCCTGAACTGGGCTGGATCAGGCTGAGGCAGGCTCATTGGTTTCCGTGCAGTTGTATTCCCTTCTCTGACTGCCGTTGCATCCTTCCCTTGACCTCAAACACCTAAACAGCCACCAGAACTCTTAGATCTTAGAAAAATCTACCCTCTGATCACAGACTCTCAGGTTGCAAGCGCTCAAAATTTTCAGGGCCAGCTCCTGTTTTCTTTGGATATATATATATATTTTTTGACAGAGTCTCACTCTGTCACCAGGCTGGAGTACAGTGACATGATCTTGGCTCACTGCCACCTCCGCCTCCCAGTTCCAAGCGATTCTCCTGCCTCAGCCTCCCAAGTAGCTGGGACTACAGGTGTGCGCCACCACACCCAGCTAATTTTTTGTATTTTTAGTACAGATGGGGTTTCACCATCTTGGCCAGGATGGTCTCTGTCTCTTGACCTGTGATCTGTCTGCCTCAGCCTCCCAAAGTGCTGGGATTACAGGTGTGAGCCACCGTGCCCAGCCTTCTTTGAATTTTTTTACATTAGAAAAATAAATCTGATTGTATATGTTTGAGGTTTACAACATGATGCTCTATTTTGAATTTCCCCCTAGCACGGGCATTGCATGGCTGCTGTTGGTGCTTTAGCTCTGCTCTCCCATGCAACCCTCCAGGCCTGGGAGGCTCACCTGTGTGAACTCTAACTACTGGCTTCCTGGCCTTCTGCCCCTGGGTGAGGCCAATGGGGAGCCCTGCAGGAGGGCACAAAGTGACATTTAGTAAATAGTTCCCTGGCTCATTCTCTGTCGGGTTACCATGGATTATGTCTCTTTATATAGATTTCCTTTTGCTCAACTTTTATTTTACAATTGAGGGCACATGTGCAAGTTTCTTACAAAGGTATATTATGTGATGTTGAAGTCTGGGGTATGACTGAACCTGGCACCCAGGTAGTGATCATAGCACCCAATAGGTAGTTTCCAGCCCTTATTCCCTTTTCTCTCTCCCCACTCGAGTAGTCTCCAGTGTGTCTATTGCTTACCTCTTTACGTGCATGTGTGCCCAATGTTCAGCTCCCACTTATAAGTGTGAACATTCAGTATTTGGTTTTCTGTTTCTGCATTAGTTTGCTTGGGATGATGGCCTCCAGCCGCATAGACATTGCTCATGAATGTAAAGCATTCATGTAAAGACACGATTTCATTCTGTTTTTATGGCTGCATGGTATTCCATGGTGGAGATATATATATATATATATATCTCATTTTCTGGGTTTGTTTTTTTTTTTGAGGTGGAGTCTTGCTCTGTCACCAGGCTGGAGTGCAGTGGTGGGAACTCGGCTCGCTGCAGCCTCCACCTCTTGGGTTCACGTGATTTTCCTGCCTCAGCTTCCCAAGTAACTGGGACTACAGGTGTGCCGCACCACGCCCAGGTAATTTTTGTAATTTTAGTACAGACAGGGTTTTACCATGTTGGCTAGTATTGTCTCGATCTCTTGACCTCGTGATCCGCCCGATTACAGGCGTGAGCCACCACTCCCGACCTATATATACCATGTTTTCTTTATTCAATCCACTGTTGATAGGCACCTGGGTTGATTCTATGTTTTTGCTATTGTGAATAGTGCCATGATAAACATACAGGTGCATCTGTCCTTTTGGTAGAATGACTTATTTTACTTTGGGGCTATCCATATCCAGAAGAATGAAACTGGACCCCTACCTACGTATACAAAAATTAAATCAAGATGGATTAAAGACATAAGTATCTGTCTCTCTACCAGAGCCCCATCTCCTATACGGAGGCCTTGCTCCAAAGGCTCTTTACCTGGAGGTTCTGCTAACCGCTGCCTCCTCTAGCTCCTTCAAGCCTCTGAGCAGAAACAGATCCTACCTGATAACATCCCTGGGATGCTCCTCAAAGAGTGATGTCCTGGCCATCTAGTTGTCCAGAAACAAAAATGAAAAAAAAAAAAAAAAAAAAACAGAAACAAAAGCCAGATATGTAGTGTTTGCTGATTTCCAGGATGTAAGTGTTCCTGCCATGACTGATTTCAAACTACCAACATGGCATCACTCAAGGCAGAGATGGGAAGGATCTCCCACAATCAACGGTCACAGCCCTGGTGTGCTGGCTCCAGCACCCCGCCGCTTCCCCACAGCCCGCTCACACCTTTCTAGTCTCTTTATTAAACTCTGCACGTATTACCCATTTTGACCTTATCCTCTGTTGTCCGAGTGACACAGCCTTCTTCTGAAATGGTGGGCCTTGTGTGCTCATTCACATGTAGCGATGTAGAAATACCTCCGCAGAGGCACGATTTCTCTTGGAGCAATTCCTACTGTTAGAAGTTCTTCCACAAGCCACAGGGGGATTTGCTCCTCTGGGTGCCCTACTCAAAGTATAATGATGCTCCCAGTCTGTTTCCAAACTGCAGGTACTGGAGCTCTTCTCTCTCCCATTAAGGGTCTACATACAAGTGACCAAGAGTGCTGTGGCTGAGTTCACACTGCTGTTGAACCAGGGTGGGCAAATCCCATCCCAGGACGCAGAGACAGCTGCCCAGAGAAACCTTGCTTGCCTGGGTCTGAGATGACACCTCTCAGGCAGCCGCTGTGTCTTTTTGTAGGTTCTCTTCAGCAACCTTGAATCCACCCTTCAGTTTCAGCAGTTGCTGGGCCTCATGCTACTGACGCACTCCATGTCAGGGTGGGTGCTCCTGTCTGAGGCTTTCCACTCTGAGCTGTCCTTTTTCTCCCTTCTGGATCACCTCCCTCTTTTTTCTAGTCCTTTCAAATCAAGTAAGTGCTTTCCAGCTAATTTGCTCCCACAAGAGATCTCAGTGGTTCATCAGGCAGAGTGTAATGCCCTGGGATGTCTCAGACAATGGAAATTTTAAAAAAAGCTTATTTACTTCCCTTGGGGCTAATTCAACTGTTATTACCACTGCGAGTGCTGCTGTTGGTCATAATAATCTGTAACATTTATTGAGCACTTATTACATGTCGGGTGCTGTCTAAGCACATTAACTTATTACAAACTTGTATCAATCAGAGTCCCTGCCAGATGGCACACTCATATAATTGAAGAGAGTTTAATGAAGGAGTTATTTATCCCTGTAAATGTGTAGTCAGGATTAAGAGAACCAATTAGGAACAGTGCCGCGCCATAGACTACCAACAATGGGAATCAGTACTACTCATCGTGACAGAGAGAGAGCAAGGGGAGGTCATGGTGTTTGCAGAATTTAGAGTTGCAAGCTATGAAGGGAAGCAGCTCCAAAATTAAGATCTCAGTGAGTATGGAGTGGATGGACATATTGGGAGGTGATAAAGATCTTGGCCCCTTTCTTTCCACCTGATGTTGTCTAAGCCTTGTGGAAGTCAGAGGGCCTAGAGCCAGGTGATGCAATCCGTAAACCTTAGCCTCTTGGATATTGAGTACAGCAGAGAGGGCTGAAAGTGGACCTCAGTGGGAATTGATATATAGAGAAAAATCACTACCAACCCCGAGAAGTAAGTAGGACCATCCATCACCCTCAGCAGGCAAAGCAGCTGGATTTGAACCCAGGGAATTCAGTGGCAGAGCTCACACCCTCAACACTGTGTTATACTGCATTCCCAGGCTCGTGATGGAGATTGCAGAAGAGGAACGTACTTCTGTTTCCTCCAAATTAGTGTCCTCTTCCCCATTCCACCTCCAATGCCTAGAGATGTCATAGCCATGAAAATCAGAATGCAAATTGGCTTTTCAGAAGGTTACCCAAGAGGTCCATCCTGGGCAGGATAACTGCTAGGTGTGTTGTGATAAAATCAGTCCGTCACCACTCATTTGGTACAAACGGTAGTTGCCATTTGTTCATCTTAGTTCCGTTCCTTGGGGCTACAGAAATCAAGTCTGTGCCTCTTCTACCCAGAATCCCTTTGCGTGTGGACAGGCAGCGACTCTGCTTCCTTGCAAGCTCCTCTGCCTCATTGAGCCTTACTTTCTGCAGTTATCTCTCTGCTGATGTTATGGTTGCCGTCACTGAACAGATCCCTTTCCCTGGCACATGGTTTGATATGCACCTCTCTTAAAGAAGACAATCTTCTTGTAGAAGTCCTCCTCTATTTGCATACAGGGAAGCAGAAGGAAGGATAGATTTAGAGAAATTTTGAACCTATGTTTTCAAAGGAAAAGGCTCTATATTTAAAATCTTTCCATGTTGCTGAGAGCAAATATAAACTCTTCTTCAAATAGATTCCATTTCTCTATTAAGGTAGCAGAAAGCTACACATACATTGACTGAATTATTTTAACATCAAAACACCTTCCTAAAATGAAAAGGAAGCTCTCAATTGTTACTTATTTATTGAGACAGAGTCTCTCTCTGTTTTCCAGACTGAGTTCAGTGGAGCCACCATGCCTCACTGCAGCCTCGACCTTCCAGACTCAAGTGATCCTCCCCTCTCGGCCTCTTAAGTAGCTAGGACCACAAGCATTCTCCATCATGCCTGGATAATTTTTAAATTTTTTGTAGAGATGGGTCTTCCTATGTTGCCAAGGCTAGTTTCGAACTCTTGGGGTCAAGTAATGCTCCAGCCTCAGCCTCCCAAAGTGCTGGGATTACAAATGTGAGCCACCATCCCTGGCCTCTCTCAACTTTTATAAGAAAGATCACTCACAAACCTTCTGCAAAATTTGATACAACCACTACCATAGGCAACCTTTGTGGTGTGATCTTTCCTGATAATGTGCCATTTCCCCTTCGATAAGCTAGTGAGAGCTGTAAAGATAGCTTCTCTTTTTGACTTGACTTATAAGAAGTTTCAAGTTGTTGATGGAACAGTTGTAGCAACTTACTTTACCTCAGGCCTTCTGGTACTAGTCTTCTTGCTGCATCCTCACTTTAATTGCGCCACACAAAGTGTGTCCTTCATTCTTTGTATAAGTAAGCTAGCAATAATAGCAATTATTTCTGTCTAGTAAGTTAATAAAGTAATTTTTATATTCTTTTCCAATCCTTACATCAACCCTGTGAGGCCTACTGGACTACTGACATTTGGATGTTTTTAGATGGCATTCAGGGAGGTGAACTAATTTGGCTCAAGTCAGTCAGCTTGCAAGAAGTTTTCCCTATAGACAGAATGGCAAAGTGACAAAAGTGATTTTGAGCTCCGCAGTCTGTATGGTGCACGTATTGGTTCATACCAAGTCCACCTGACCTTGGGCAAATCACTTACCTGAGCATCCCCTATGTAAGTTTCAGTGTTCTCATCTTTGAAGTGCAGGTCACACCTGTAATCCCAGCACTTTGAGAGGCTGAGGTGGGCGGATCACGAGGTCAAGAGATCGAGACCATCCTGGCCAACATGGTGAAACCCTGTCTCTACTAAAAACACAAAAATTAACTAGGCGTGGTGGCACGTGCCTGTAGTCCCAGCTACTTGGGAGGCTGAGGCAGGAGAATCGCTTGAACCCAGGAGGCGGAGGTTGCAGTGAGCCGAGATGGCACCACTACACTCCAGCCTGGCACCTGGTGACGGAGCAAGACTTTCTCTCAAAAAAAAAATAAATAAATAAAAATAAATAAAGTGGGGATAATGCTTGTATCTACCTCATAGGACTCTTTGAAAAACAGAAATGAGATAATCCGTGAGAGCACTCAGCATACCTGATGCTTCATAAGAACCCAGTAAATGCTAATTATGATGATGATGAACAGTATTTAATTTAATTCCAGCTGTCTTCATTTTGCCTAAGGCTAGCCTTCTTTGTACCACCAGGCTACCTTTCAGAGGTTATAAATAAATGGTAAGCATACCGCATTCAAAAATTGCTTTTTTCTGAATGTATGTATACGTTCCTCCCCAGATCCCATGTCAACTTGCAATCCAGCAGACCCTTGAGTTTTACAATATAATTCGAGAAAGCTGCTGGCCAGGAGCAGGTTTTAGTCAGACACCAATGCCACAGAGGAATGGCCTGCATAGCACCCAGGGGAGGGGTGGGGCTGATGTTCCCGCCAGGACCTGTGCTCTCACCTCACACCAGCACCTTCCCCAAGGACAGCTCCCTCTGTCATTTTGGCAGCTACTGTTCTCTCTGTGCCTTCTGCAGGGCCCATAACTTTACTGGAAGACACTCCAGTTCAGAATTTACAAATAAAGACGTAGGCTACTTTGATGGGCCCTTCCCTTTCTGGGCTCTGTTTTCTGACAAGGGGATGGGTGGTGGTGAGAATGGACACTAGGATTTCAAAGTGCCACCATCTGATCCCAAAACCAATGTGACTTCTCTGTAGGGAAACTGGCTAAAAGGCTCCCAGAACTAACACATCTCCTCCACCTGCTGGCCTGTGCCAGCACTCTCTAGCATATTCTATGTAAGGACATGGGTTTACCTGGGAGGGACAAGAGAATATGAGGATTCATTGCTAAGATTAACACCCATTGCCAATTGCTGACTCTAAAGAGAGGGGAAATTTGAAGGAACAAAGCACGTATTTGTAGAGGTTGAAGGTTGAGGGTAGGGAAGTGGCATTAAAATAATAATAACATAGGATGTTACATTTTACATTGCCTCATGTATTATCTTTCATGCCTCTGACAAATTCAAGATATAGGTGTTGTTATGTGAGTTGCTTAAGAACACATAAGTAATAGTCTGAGAGTTAAATCAGAATTTATAGCTCAAAAGCGAAGAGACACTCCATTACACCACCCACTTCTTTATAGCTCAGCCCAGAGTTCAGGTTTCCTGAGCTATATATGTGTTGTATTTAAAAATTTGACAGATCTACTTCCCCCATTTTACAAGACAGTCTATAGATATGACAAAACACAAAGTTCAGGGCAGACAACCGGGTTCAATGACAGATACCGCAGAGATGGCCTGGAGGCGGGGTGATGTTGGAACCAGCTGGCTACAGTTTCAACACTGTTGCCTTGACTTTCAAACTGGCTATCATCACATCGACTCACTCCCCAGCCATGGGATCCCATCAGTCCTTCTGCAATTTGGGGTTATATCTCATTTCACAGCTGTGTGACTGAATTGTGTGTCTCTGAAAGTTTTGCTCATTCAGACACCTCAAGCTGTCAAGTGGCATGCATCTTTCCGGCAATGAGTCACAGACCTATCAAACCTGAAGTGCTGCGCAGGCTTTCTGAGAGGCACCATAGTGGCAATCAATGGTCCTCAAACTTTAGTGTGCATCAGGATCCCCTGGAAGGCCTATTAAAGTACAGGTGCTGTCCCCTTCACCTCCAAGAGTTTCTGGCTCAGAAGGTCTGGGAGGGGACTGAGAGTCTGTGTCTCTAACAAGTTCCCAGGTGAGGCCAACGCTGCTGGCCCAAGAACCATTAATACCAAAGTGAAGTCAGGTAAAGCTTTAGCATTGCCAAGATTTTGGTGCAATCTTGGTTCAGCTTCTTAGACAAATTACCAGACCTCCTGGAGGTTCTGGCTCCTCACTTACAAGTGATGATCATAGCATGTACTCCACAAAATAGCTGAAAATATTAAATGAGATGGTCTGTGTGTAAACCAGGGGGCAGTTTTTCCCTGAATCATCAGGCTGTGTCCACGCAAATGGCAAGACTCAGCTTCTTTCCTAAAGCACATCCAATAATAATTCACTTGCAGAAAAGTATCCATAAGCACCTAGAGTCTGAAGAAGACTTGAGGAGGAAGTTTACATCACACTCCACCACCAACGGCTGGAAGTCCCTCCTTCAACATTCTGGTTCTCCCAACATCCCTCCTTGGCATCTTGGCCATGACCCTTTATCCCTGACCCAGATTGATGGAGGTCCCCAGTGTCATTGGATGTCTTCTCTCCATTGTTCACAACTTTAATTTCTCTCACATTGAAGGAGACAAAGTAATTGACCTCTCTGCTAGCCTTTCCCCTCCTCCTCTTGCCATGACATTTGTACAACAAGCGGCCTCCAATTAGGAGCACATACTTTCCTGCAGGAAGATCCTGGCCATCTTTTATGTCTTGAGTTTGCCTTTAAGCTCTTAGTAGAGCATCTGCCCCTTCCTCATTTCCCTTTTATTGGTCTTCACCCAATAAAATGAATAAAATATCTCCCCATCCCTGAAAGTTATTATAGGGCTGTTTTCTCAAAGCAGCAATGGTTTAGGGAAGAGGCAAAATGAGTAATATCCGGTGGCACTTGGGCCTCCCCGACACAGGTCCAGCTTCCCGCATCTCCTCCTAAGGGGTGTCAAAGGACTTTTTTCTGACATGCCATTAGAATATTTCTCCCTGGATCTGATGGCTCATAGGGGAGGGGTGGTCCTCACCCTCTGTCTGCTGGCTGACACTTTCAGCCCCTCCAAGCAGTTATCTGTCAGCAGGATCTCTGAGAGTGAACTGGAACAGTGTGGCATTACAGCCCTCCAGGCAGATTAAACCCACAGCCTGAGGCTGCCCTCTTCCTCCTTCACTGAGCCAAGGCCCACCCATTGGCCTCTCACCCCCACAGCCGGATGATACTGATGCTTCTCTGTGGTGTCTCAGTCACCATCAAGAAAATGAGACTCTCCTGCCTCCCAAGCTATTCCCCTCCCTTAAAAAATCTCACTCTGCATTCTCTCACGTATTTCCGATAGGAAGCTCTGGTTCCAAAATACCTGCTCTTGCCCTCCATGGTCTTTAATTATCACCCCCACTCACTTTTCTCTCCAATTTAGAATTAGCTTCATGAAAAGCAAGACCTAGGAAATCCCAGTCTCTGCCCCACTGGGAAGTGGGCTATGTCCTCCAATCACGATTGCCCTAAATGGCTCTCACTCTAACTTGTTCCACCAAGCTTCATTTTTCAAACCATATCCAAAATCTTCACGTCTCTTAGATTGTTGCCACTGTCTTGTAAATCTCAAAATGGAAGCTACAGTGTTTTCACTTTTCCCTCTTGGGGCACATTGGCTACTAAGGTCTAGAGGGTCTCCACATACCACATACCCCTATGAGCACTCAGCCTTAGCAATTGAGGAGCTGTTGACTTTGGGGCCATGTTTGATGCCCAAGGTTACATACAGTGAGCTTTTCATTAATCTTCTTTGATTACACACCCATATGTCCCTTTGCCTCTCCTGAAGAGTCAAATTTATTTAATTATCTTACTCTTGTGGTTGGAGGAGCTTAGGATCTGATTTCAGAAAATGTATGAGTTCACATGTGATAAGCTGCTAGCCAGTTCATTTTTGTTTTGTTTTGTTTTGGAAATAGGGTCTCCCTCTGTCACCCAGGCGGGAGTGCAGTGGCATAATCTTGGCTCACAGCAACCTCTGCCTTCTGGGTTCAAATGATTCTCATGCCTCAGCCTCCCAAGCAGCTGGGATTACAGGTGCCCAGAATGACGCCTTGCTGATTGTTGTATTTTTAGTAGAGATGGGGTTTCATCATGTTGGTCAGGCTGATCTCAAACTCCTGACCTCAAGTGATCCACTCACCTCTGCCTCCCAAAGTGCTGGGATTATAGGCACGAGCCACTGTATCTGGCCACTACTAACCAGTTTGTCTGGAAAGCTGTTTCACCAGTCAGCCTAAGTCCTTATCAAAAAGGGATCATAAAATAGGGCTCGTGCTAACATCTGCTTTAGAAAAAGATTGAGTGAATTAAAGTATATGTGAGGCCTTTTGCAAATATTTGGTACTTTTAACAGGTTCTTTTATTTCTAGGTGCACCCCCCTATTCTTTCTTCCTAGGTTTCTTCTCCAGCCAATACATAACTGAGCGTTTGGGCATATAAATAAAGTAGGATACTCTTTTGTCAATTTTACTCCAAGTGACTAGGCTGCCCTGCTCCCATGGAGGGAAACTCGTCCAAGTTGTTGTCACGTTAATCACTAGCCAACTGGGAGAAGGCTATTAACACTTGTGTCACTTCCTCCAAGATTCGATTACTGTAATTGCCTATTGACTATGTGGTCGGCCGCCTTCCACACCAGCTCCAGCTGTCAGGGTTGGGAGCAGTGGGCAGTCTGTGTCATGATGAAAGAAGATGCTTCCATACCTACACCAAACCAGCTTCTGAGCCTGCCTGTCCCTCATCCCCAAGCCCTTGTTCAATGTGCTGGTCCTCAAATTGCTCCCTTTCCCTTTGTTGGTCTGTTATAATGCATCCCTGGCCAACAATATCTCTCTGGATTTTGCCATGGATTCTGGAATCAAATCCTGCCCAATAGAATTATCCAAGGTTATACAGAATCTTGTTTAAAGATATTTGTTTTCATTTGGACTTGTCTGATGTCCTCGCAAAATTCTTTTTAAATTTAAGCTTTCCGCTTATCTCATGCTGCTTAAATTGATTTTTATGAATCATTTGGCTTCTCTACTGATTTTTCCATTTCATTAGTGGGGTTTTTTTTGGGGTGGGGGAGGGTGCTACTGATCATTCATTGTTTGCTTTTTCAGTCAACCAAGTCGTGGGCTATCAGACTTCACCCTCAGCTGGGGAGCCAGGTGCAGACGTTCATTTTCTTCAATATATAAATTGGTTTGAAAGAGGATTCATGAATGAATTTAATTCCTGCCATTTCAGGCATGAGTGGACTGTTCAACCTCCCTGCTGATGTTTCAGCCTAACTTTACACAAGTTGTCCTATAGCCCAGTTGTCATCCAGAGCAGAATATAGCTTAAATCACTGCCATCTACTGCGATTGCCCCTGACAAATCTTTCCAGTCATCTAGCTCTGAGATGAAAAGCGATTCCTCACTGCCCATTTGATGGAGGGTAATGAGGTGCTGTTTCTATAAGATTACTTACCCGATGAGACAGGAGGGCTTGTTTGGAAAGACCTAGACAGGACCCCAGATGGCTCTGGCTGAGCACTTCTGGAGAATCGAGCTAGCATTTTGGCACAGAGAAGTTAGTGCTTTTTTTCTCTCTTTTAGCCCCAATAAATTAATGCAGCTGTTTGTCCTTATAAAATCCTCTTCAGCATTTTCATTCTCCCTGGTGCCTAGAACAGCGATTCTCTAACTTGAGCACCCATCAGGATCACCAGCAGGTCTCGTTAAAACAGATGCCTGGGTCCCCCGCACTGAGTTATTTATTCAGTGGGTCTGCCTTGGGACCTGATGGTTTGCATTTCTAACAATTTCCCAGGCGATGCTGCTGCTGCGGGTGGTGGTCTAGATGCCACACATTAAGAACCGTTGGCCTGGAGTGTGTAAAGCCAGTAAGCCACTGTTGCAGCCCTCAATCATGCAGCTGCTTTCTCCCATTCCAATCGCCATCTTCCATCGCTATTACACACTGACCATCCACTCAATCTTTTATTCATTCACTTGCTTAGCACATATGTATCTGTGGATAATAAATCCCTTAGAGTTGTTGAAAGCAGCAAAGCACCGCATACTTTCTTGCCTTTGCTGGATGTTGTTGACTATCCTTCATCCCCTCCTCGCCTGTCTGGCTCATCCCAACTCACTTAAGTTGTATGTCAAGCACTAACTTCTCTGTGAATCAATTCCTTCCCCAGTGGAATTTGCATGATTCCCCATCGTAGCTCTTGTTACACCGTATTTTGGTTGTTTCTTTATAAGTTTTTGCCCTTGCTACACTGACTTTCTGAGGGCAGAGTTTGTAATTTAATTATCTTAACTCCAGACCTCATACGATGCCTAGCCCATGTTTGCTGCTCTGTATATGTTTGTGGGTGTATTAGTCCTTTTTCATGCTGCTGATAAACACATACCAGAGACTGGGAAGAAAAAGAGGTTTAATGGACTTACAGTTCCACATGGCTAGGGAGGCCTCACCACCATGGCAGAAGGCAAGGAGGAGCAAGCCATGTCTTGCATGGATGTCGGCAGGCAAAGAGAGAGAGCTTGTGTAGGGGAACTGCTCTTTTTAAAACCATCAGATCTCGTGAGACTTATTCACTATCATGAGAACAGCGTGGGAAAGACCTGCCTCCATGATTCAATTACCTCCCCCTGGGTCCCTCCCTCAACTTGTGGGAATTCAAGATGAGATTTGGGTGGGGACAGAGCCACACCACATCAGTGGGCTTGGTTATTTAATGGCAGGGACATCCACTTGACTTAATTAGGAACTTGGGTTTAGATGTATTTCCCTCTGATGGATGGGCACACTGTTCATTTGGTCGGTTGGAGTCCCGTGTGAGTGAAGCTCAAGGAAGGGTGCTCGTCCCCTTATAGGTCTGGTTGCTTCACCTTATTCCATGATCTCAATCTACATCTCTAATAATCACTCAGCAGCTGAACCAGAAAGTAGAGATGTCTGACATTGCTGTATGTTTGAATAGTATTCTATAACATTAAAACATGTTCACATCCATTATCTTAGTAAATCCTGAAAAATGGTCCTATGATGTACTATGATGCTCAAGTAGACACAACTCATCATTTTGTTTGGAAAAATTACTCTGTGCAAAGCACCTCCCACGCAGTGATCAGGATGGATGTAAATAGCAGTCCAGGTCAGAGATGGAAAACACAGGAGGAGAGTGGGCACTGCTTTGGGCAAAGAAAATGTCCAGAACTGGACTAAGGAGGTATGAGTTCCTTGGTCATGATCCACTTATGACTGGGCATGCAACTCTCAGCCTCAGTTGCTTCAACTGTAAAATAACTGAGCTGACTTCTCAAGTCTCTTCCAGACTTAAAATCCTGTGGTAAGATCTTTAGACTGAAAAAACAGGTTCGTTTACAAATTCCCAAATGAACCCTTCAAAGGCAATGCTGGCTTCAGATTGTCATTCTCAAGAACTGCCATGGCTTATTCTCCAGTGTGCACCGGGCCACACCTCCAAGGGAAGAGGCTGAGAGAGTACAGGTTAGTACCTAGGTGGAGTGCTCACTGCGGATGTCCTTAAAAACAGACTGGGGGGGAAATAGGGGAGGGACAGTGCGGGCTGGGGAGTTGGGGAGGGATAACATGGGGAGAAATGCCAGATATAGGTGATGGGGAGGAAGGCAGCAAACCACACTGCCATGTGTGTACCTATGCAACAATCTTACATGTTCTTCACATGTACCCCAAAACCTAAAATGCAATTTAAAAAAATAGACTTTGGAATGGAACTGAGCTGAGGTTCCTCCCAGTCTTTGTTCCGCCCACTGCTGGTATTGGTCTTGGTTTCCCAAAGGCCAAGAATCTTATAGCGTTGGGGACCTCCATACATGAACACAAAGCTCAATTGCTCTCTGGAAGTTTCTCCTTACTCATGGCTTCAATGAAGAACTCAGTGCTATGGCTGTCTAAGCAAGATTTCCAGCCCTGATTCCTGCTGGAGCTGCTCAGCATTCATGCTGTGCGCTCTGTTACTGCAGAAGCAATATCCCCAAGGTAAACCTATCTTACCTGTCAAATAAACTCGACTTTCTAGGGTTCTCCAAATGTTTTAAAAAGAATCCTGTTACCTATGTTCAATATGATAGATTCTTCTTTGACTCCCACTTCTCCTCGCTCCGTATTCTAAAGGTCCCATCCATTGTTTCTGGGTTATTTCTGCTCCCCTTTGCTGCCTTTATCTCGCTCCACTGTCCTAGTACAGGTCTCTACAATAGCTTGCCTAGAGTTTTGTAGCTGGCTTCCTTTAACATTTATTTCTCTGGCTCCCACTCGCCTGTCCTTTGGAAGATGACTCTGAGGATCCATGAACAGGTAATATATTACAGAAGGGCTTCTGAGAGAAACTGGTAAGGAAGTGCAAGAAGCAAGATAGGTAACGGGAGGAAACTACACGGGATGGACTTTCACGTGGTCTCAGCCTCAGCCTCATCCTGTGGGGAGCTCTAGAGTGTAAATTACACTTTAGAGTTTGTGACAACTGAAGGGAAGAAAGCTGGGCCTTCATAGCTCCACAATGTCAATCATTGGCAAACGGCCACCCCAAGGGATGCTAATTCCCCACATTTTCAGCACTCTGCTCTTTTGTCAAAGTACCTCCTGTAGCCCAAGGCAGGCATCTGAATAAAGTCACAGGTGTGAGCTGTTAGAAGCAAAAATACAAATCTTGGCGTGGGCCTGTGGTGGGGTGGGGGTGGAGGGATCAGAGGGATGGCAAAAGCGATCTCAGTGGACCTGGGCACTTGGTAGACCACTGACAGGGTCCACGACACTGACCTTCACGATATGGCCAGCTCAACATTGCTCAGTCATTGCTTTACTTAGCAACCATTAATGCCTCCCTAAACTCTCTAAGCTCCTTAACTACATCAAAGTTTCAATAATTTAGCACCAACAACTTATGTATGCTTGCCTTTCTTTCTTCACAAATCTTACATTTCTGACAGATTGGTTTAGTATTTTACATACAGATGAGAGCTTTGCAGCCTCTAGGCCTTAGCCCACTCAGTTCCCTCTGCCTGGAATGCTCTTTAATCCACATCTGCAAATCTTACTCATCCTTCAAAGACCAGGAAGACTTTTCTGATTATATCCCAAAAGATGAGGTCTTTCCTTCTTTGGTGGTTCCCTAGCACTCCATCTGTTCCTCTACACATGTATTATGCATGCAAGTGGTTGTCTCTTCTCTCCACTGGACCAGTGGCCAGACTCAGCATCTTATTTCTCTTTGCAGCCTTCCAGCACCAATCACAGTGTCCAGGGTTTGGAAAATAAATGATGCTATCAACACTCATTGAATAAATGGTTGAAACTCCTCAGGTGCTTATGTCAGGCAAGAAGGTGAATTGGGAAGTGACACCCCCCTACCTCCAACTGAGGTATTGAAATCAGCTTTCTAGATGAGATGTTTAAGTCTTCAGAAAAAATGGATCCCTTCTCACCCTTTTCATGCCTCCCATGTCAATCCCTGCTATAAAGGGGTTAGTGATGCAATGGTGAAGCTGGTGTTAAAAAAGAATTCCAAATCACCATGCCTTAAAACAACTGTTTCTTTCAAGGAAATTATAGAAAATAGCTTAAGAAACCACTTAATAAGTGTAGCATATGTAACACTCAGGAGTTTTTTTGTTTTGTTTTATTTTGTTTCGTTTTTTGAGATGGAGTCTCACTCTGTCACCCAGGCTGAAGTGTATTGGCACAATCTTGGCTCACCGCAACTTCTACCTCTCGGGTTCAAGCGATTCTCCTGCCTCAGCCTCCTGAGTAACTGGGATTACAAGCATGCACCACCACATCCAGCTAATGTTTTTGTATTTTTAGTAGAGACAGTGTCTCAACATTTTGCCCAGGCTGGTCTTGAACCCCTGATCTCAAGTGATCCACCTGCCTTGGCCGCCCAAAGTACTGGGATTATAGACCTGAGCCATTATGCCCAGCTTCAAGAGTATTTTTGCTTTTTTTTTTGTTGTTTGTTTGTAGAAAGTGATTTATTTAGAGAAAGAAAGAGCAACGGGAGAAGGAGAGAGAAAGAAACAGCTAGCTCTCACACTAAGTGAGAGAATCCAGAAAGTAGAACCCAGGAGAGGAAAGCAGCTTCCGCACTGAGTGGAAGGGAATAGAGAGAGAGATGGAGTTTAGGAGGGGAAGACAGGCTTCCACGAGAGAGTGTGGAAGGGACTCCAGAGGGGAAATCCAGGAGAGAGAAAGATGGCTTCCACGAAGGGAGTGATCATGGAAGGGGACCCAAACATGGAGTCCCTCAAGAGTGTTTTTATGACAATAAATGTGGAGTGGTTTCCTATTGGGAATACTGCTGGGATGGCATTTAAAGATCTGGGGTCTAGTACCGTCCCCGCCATTTTGTAGTGTGAGACATTGATCCAGTCAGTTAACCTTTGTTGGGTTCCTTTTCTCATAAGTTAGCGACATGGTTGGGTGAGATGCTACCAAAGAGCCTATCACTAATGATTATGATTTCACCAGGAGACTCTGCATGCTAGCAACTGCACTAAGCACTGGAGATACGAAGGCCATAGCTCCCTTGACCACAAAACTCTTGGAAATATGGCTGTCTAAGATGCCCTCGAATATCATCAAGCTACCCTAGAAGAAAGCTTGTTCTGGTGTTTAAATTTGCTTCATGCATCTTTTTCCCTTTGGTTCCAATTGAACTTTTCATTGAAAAGCACCAAAGATACTGCCTTCCTCTTCCATTGAGCAAGTCTTTAACTACAGGAGACTCTCAGGAACTTTGAGACTTCAAATTTGTTCACACAATTTCTCCCATAAGACACAAACATAGAGATAAGTAGAGGGTGGAAGAAAAAAACCACGTCAAGTACAGATCCCAGCAGTCTGCTAGGCTCACTCTGTAGCCGTTTGATAGGATTACACACACTTACTCACCAGCACATGTAATTCAAATTAATGCCTGAGTCTAATGAAAATTCCCTACACCATAGACCACAGGGCTCCCTCTTACATAGTTGAAACTGACCTATCAGATCATGAATACTGCAGGTCTTTTCTCCTATAGACTAAATAAACATAACCACAGCCCCAGTGACCCTCTTGATTCTTCCGCCTCTCAATCTTCTGACTGACTCTGTTCAGATTGTCTGAGATGTCAGTGTACGGTTTTGCCCACTTATTAACTACTTAGTACTGTAGAAGTCTTTACAGGGACTAAAGACTGACAAAAGTTCCAAGGACTGGAGGAGATTCCAGTCTAGTACGCTGCAGGTGCTCTAACCAGTTCAGAATTATTTCTCCTGCTTTGCCTGCTCAACCTGCACGTGTGGTCTAACACCATGCTTGTATTTCGTTCTCCTTGCATATAAAACTCTTTGGCCTATAATAAGAAAAGCTAATAGTGTCTTCATTTTTACTGTTGGCTTGATTGTGTTTTCTTTCTGGGCCAATTACCAGTGCATTATATGATGCCACCAGATTCCCAAGGAGGAGGCAATGGTTGCCATGCATTTGTGCAGAATGATTTTGTTCTACTTAAAAGCCCCTTGTCAGAATCTGGCATTTTAGTGGGGGAAGGAACACTGCTTAAAAGATACCCTTTTTGAAAGTTAAGAGCTTCAGTTTTTGGACAGAAAATCTCCCCTTCTAGAGAGTTTCTTCTCTTCCCCATACCCTTTCCTACAAAGCATGGAAGCTGTAGACCGGTTTAGAAGGAAGAGGTTCTATGGTGAACAAGTTCAAGGGCAATCCACGTGACTTGGCTGGAGAGCAAGTCTACTCAGAGGCCTTACTGTTGGTGAGGGTGACAAGCCTCAAGATTTGTGATTCGACTGGAAACGCAACAGGGTGATGTTATGCAGGTGCTGCAAAGCCCCATTTGGACATGAAGAATCATTCCCTGGTTTACCATAAAGCAAACCTCTGGCTCAATTTTTAGGGCACCAACAGGAGAAGTGTTCCCCTCCTTCGCTGTACCATTTCTTCTCCTTGCATGCTTCTAGTTGTTTTTGGTTTTCACTCAAGATCCTTACTCAACATGACATAACCAATTAAAGGAAAGTGGTGGCAGGGGGAGTACACTTTGAAGGAAGCTCAGATTATTTTGTTTGTTGGAGAAGGTTCTCTCTCAGATAATTTCTTTACCTTTTACCTGGAGATGTGGTGAAGAGATTATAAAATAATGCTAAGAATAATTCTATAAGAGAATATAAGACTGATTCTAAGCGCCACCTGGCCCATAACTTCAAGTAAAGGATGACAAAGATTTCAGATAGATTTCATAGGAAAATGTGTGTTCACTAAGCAGCTGACAATAAATGGGCATCACTGATGAACATGTGTCTGTTCCCTGTATGCTCACCTGGGTCAGATCCCACAGAAGCACCATCCTGAGGAACGGCTACCAGGGACCAGGTTAAGGTGGGAGGGGCTTTTACCAGAATGTCCAGAGGCTGCTCGGCTAGAGAAAGATTCCTATTGTCCATATAAGGGGGAAGAATCTGTTCTGTTGAGTAAAAGAAAAGTCATAACTGAGGGAAGAAATAACATGGACAGAAACTGGGGCATTTACTAGTTGGTTGGAAAAGCAACGAACAAAGTCAGCGCAGGTGCACACTCCAGAAGCGGAGCCGCAAAGAACGGGAGGTGCCCAAATCCCATGTTTAAGGGCTGCCTTACTGTTGCCTACCACGCCAAGTTTACACCATCTGTCTCTTCCCTCACATGGTTCTTCTAAAATGGTCTTGCCATGTCACTATTCTCCTTGTCTATATTTTGCTGAACCTCCAAGGCCTAGTTCAAGTTCTACGTTCTCTGTGAGGCCTTCTTCTCATTTCCACTGCTCTCAGGGTTAACTCTTTGAGAACCACGTGACTTAAATGGCAGGGCAGATGCAATCCTCTTTCCCAATCATCTGCACCATTCCATCTAGAAATTTACCTCAGCATATGCTGCTGAAAAAGAACATGTTTTGTGCACTAATTATCTCAGATAAATGCTACTTGTCTCTTTCAATTACATAACTTTGAAGGAAGCAGCAATGTAGGGTAATGTCTTTTATCCCCAAAAGGGTGGCAAAGTGCTAAGTAATCATAGTAGCCAACATGTATTGAATACTGGCCATGTGCTTGGCATCGTTCTAAGCACTTTGCAAGTAGTAACTCATTTAGTTACCACAACAACCCTATGAAGTAGCTACTGGTATTATCCTCATTTTATAGGCAAAGAAACTGATGCTTAGAGGAGTTCCATAAATTGTCCAACACCACACACCTAGGAAGTGGACAGGGTTCAAATGCAGACTGTCCACACCATTGGCTGCTTGGTGGCTGCTAGGTAATCTGTAAATGTTTTAATACTTGTTAATGGATCAATTTTGCCTTAAAGAGAAAAAAATTTAACTCTAAAGCATCCTTTGTACAGAAAGAGAGCTCATGCTTCCCAGTGAGTATTACTAATTTCCTGTTACTTGAATTTGATTTGAAAATTGAATAGAAAAAAAAAATCACTCTTTTCAGGCTGCCCTTGGGCTTTTATTAAAAACTACAGGAAACACAGAATCTGATCAGGGCTTTCAATTGGGTTCCTCCTCATCTAAAGGTGAAGTGGAAACCGGGCAAGTATCCAAATGCTTTACCAAACCAGCTCATGCTACTGGAAGCTCCCTAGAAACCATTTAGGGGCTCACAAAGCCCACAGTACACAGGGAAACCTGGGCTGCTCATGAAAAAGGGAAACAGGAAACAAGCATCAAAGAACAAGCTCTTTGGATGATGTGCTCATGTTACATATATGAATCATCTCTCAATAGAAAGGACAAAGGCTGCTCTTTGCTTCCAGGCTTGTTAGGACCACGCTGCATCCAAAGTGGTAACATGGTATTTGTTAAGGCTGCCCTTTGAAAAGCTCTCCAGGTCTCCCAGAAATGCAAGCCAGCAACAGAGTTGACGGGGAGTGCTATGAGCAGTCCCTGTGGAGCACGAGGATTATCTCCCCTCCCCCATCATCTATTTGGATGTTTATAAATAAGTAAGGAGGTCAATTTGGGACAGGCAGGTTTTGTGCCATGATTTGGACAGATGTTCTGAGGCTCTGGGAAGCACAGCTGCCTGGTCCAAGCGGTGGTGCTCGCCAAAAGTACTAAGTGTTCAAAGGCGATGTGTCACCAGGGACGCTCAGAGGAGTCCACTGATTATCAGGGAGTCTGGTGGTATTGATTCTTTCCAACCAGATTTATACCTGTACAATCTGTAGCTTTCATAAAGTACAAACACATAAAATCAGGAGACATTTTTAGAATTCACAAATATTCTGTTAACATAGTTATCAATCTCTGCTTGTTCATATCCAAAAAGATTACATTTGTATTCTCTATAATTGGTTGAAATTCAACTTTGAACCGGTCACTACTAAGGTGTCTGAGCTCTGTTCTAATTGATGATATGATTTGGTCATTTTGATAACAGGCACAGAACTGTGAAATGGAATAGAAAGATATTTTTTCGGGTACATAAGTTGATATGATATTGGATATGAAACGGCTGGCTGTAAAACACCAGAGCTGCTGTGGAGATATCTAACACAGCCACACCGGATATGCCACGCCATTAAGGTTTATGCCCAAAGGACACTGTATTCATTGTTAGGTAAGATCATATTTCTGTTTTTTGCTGTTACAAACCACGCTGGAATGTACAGTTTCTGCATGGCTCTTTGTGCACATTTGTTGTTTCCCTAGCGTTCATACTAAAACTGGAAGACCTGGTCCGTAAAGCAGACACATTGTCAACCATTCTAGGTATGTTCAAATTGCCCTCTAAAAAGGCAGTACCCATTTGAACTATTAGCAGAAGTTCTTACAAGTCCTCATTTCTCCACATCTTTGCTAACATTTGATGTCAGATCCTTTAATGTTTGCCTATCTAGTTGGCATAATATGGTTTTTAATTGTCTTATCTTACATTGCTCTGATTTCTAGTAGGAATAAATCTTGTTACATTTTTTGGGCAGGGGATTACTCTTCCCTGGAAGGTCTGTTATTTCCATTGCCATTTTCCCCATGGGAAAATGGAGTTGTTTCTCTTATTATTTCAAGAGTTCTTTATACATTCTGGATATCAGTTCTTTGTAAGTTATGTGCATTGTAAATTGTCTCCCAGCCTGAAGGAATGCAATTTTGTCTTTTTCCATAGATGGCCAATTGTCCCCATATCCTGTTCTCTAACAGTTTATTTGTTTTCCTGTGATTTATAATACGATTTCTGTTTTTTATCAATTTTCAATTTTTGGTACCTCTATTTCTGGTAGCTCTATTTGTCCAGTTTGTCTATCTGCCTGTCTTTCTGTCATTAAATGCTTTATCTTCTTTAGCACATGTCTATAAAGCATCTTAATAGCTGATAGGGCAAGTACCACTGTCAACCAACCTTGTTCTTTTTTCCAAAATTTTATTAGCTACTTTGGGCCTTTTTCTCATCTAAATCAACTTTAGGATGAGTTTGTAAAGTTCTAAGAACTTCCCCTGTATTTTCTTTGACAATCTTTGCAGCTACAGATTAATTTGGTGATAACTGACATTTAACATTCAGTTTCCTAACCAATGAACATGGTATAACTTTCTATTAAATCAGACAATCTTTTATGTGCTTCAATAAAGTTTTGAATTTTCTCCAGAGAGATCACAGACACATTTGTTGGTTTTAGTAGTAATTATCTTAGAAATTTGTTACTATTGTGAATAAAATATTTCCATTTTATTTTAAAATGGTTTATTCTTGGTATATATAAAAATATTGGTTTTTGATTAGTAAAACATCTAGCTATCATGCTGAACTTTCTTATTATGAAAGGCTTTTGTAAATTTTGATGGACTTTCTATACAAATAATCACTATAAGCAAAAATGTTTCTCCTTCCTCTCCAATTCTTATACTTTAAAAAAATTTTAGTTCATTGGTTAAAAACCTAAAAGTGGTGATGAGTATTCTTGTTACGCTTTTTAATGTAATGAAATTGCTTTTAAAGTGTCACATTAACTATGTGATGTGAGTTTTGAATACATATCATCAGATGAAGGAAATTGTCTCCAAAATTTAGGTTGCTAAGGGTCTATTTCGTGAATAAAGATTGAATTTTATCAAATGATTTTCCTAAACCTATTAAAATGGTCACATTTTTTACTTTAGTTTGTTAATTTGGTATGTTACATTATTAATGTTTATTTATTCTTTAATTTCAGGGACCAAACATATTTGGGTGGCATTTAAGAAAATGCTAATAAATCAGATATGCTAATATTTTTACAAAATTTATGCATCTATATTTATAGTTGAGATTGATCAATAAATTAGTTTTCATATATAACCAGATTATAATAACCTTATGAAATGAGCTCTAAAACTTTTCCTCATTTTTCTTTCTGTTAATTTTCTTAGAGTTTTTGTTTTGAATCAAAATTGTAAAGGCACAAACTTTAAAGAGTAAAATAGTTTCTCATAGGTTTGCTACAATAACAAAAAGCTTCCTTTAAAGCCTAACACTCTTGGCCTCCACTACAATTTTTCTTTTTCCAGGGGCAAAAACTTTTAGCTGATTATTTTGAAATTTACCTCAATATTACTGGAAAAATATGCTTGCACTGCTCTTGATTTTTCAGTTTGATTAATAAGTATAATTTCCTCATATAAAGAATGAGGATTTATCTTTCTTTCCTTCCCTGGTTCTTGCACACATGTATACTTTACCTGCCTTTTTACCCTTCCAATAGAGTCATATTATGCTGTAGGTTAGATATGACTACATCACTGTTTAATTATAAAGACTATGTAACTGCTATTCAAAATGAAGACAGTTTTTCCTCTCTGCACCTTATTTGCTTAAAGTAAATAATAACGGTGTTTTCATTTTTTGCTAAGTTTCTATATTTTATCACTAATTCCATCCCAAACAAAACTCCTCACCAATTATCTAATAATCTCCTCTTGGGACATTCAGGTATCATAGGTATTCTAGTCAATTATATCTTCTGAAAAAGTCTCTGACCTGCTCCAAAGTAGACTGGCTGCTCTCTATACTGAGTGGACAGCTGCCATTCTGAGATTTTCCTTCATTATCATCTTGGAGATTCTCTTTGCTCCCTTCTTGTATGGATGTTTCCTGTATCCCATGTTTTCCACTGTCTTGGAATGGGTACCTGTTTTGAGATGTTATGTGACTGAAAATGTTTATTATAACTGTCCTTGAAAGCTAATTTGGCTGATTATAGAATTTTAGATCGGAGATAGTATTCCTGTAGAATTTTGAAGGAAGCTATTGCTCAATAGCCTCATACTTTCCAGTGTTAATTCTCAGGAGTCTGAAGCTATTCTGACTCCTGATCCTTGCTATGTGACCTATTTTCTCCCTCCTGGAAGTTCATATGTTTTCCTCTCTGAGCTGAGCATTCTGGCATTTCAGAATGATAGTCTTTGTGTAGGTCTATTTCTACCCACTTTTCTGGGCACTTGGTAAGCTTTCTCAAACTGGGAACTCAGATTCATTTCTGAGAAATTGTCTTGAATTATTTTACTGTTTATTTATTTATTCATTCATTTATTTTGAGATGGAATCTTGCTCTGTCACCAGGCTGGAGTGCAGTGGTGCGATGTCAGCTCACTGCAACCTATGCCTCCTGAGTTCAAGCAGTTTTCCTGCCTCAGCTTCCTATGTAGCTGGGAATACAGGGGCACACTACCATGCCAAGCTACTTTTTGTATTTTTAGTAGAGATGGGGTTTCACCACGCTGGCCAGGCTGATCTCAAACTCCTGACCTCATGATCTGCCTGCCTGAGACTCCCAGAGTGCTGGGATTACAGGCATGAGCCACCATACCTGGCCGAATTATTTTTATTAATTTTTCTTTCAATGCATTTTTACTATTCTAGGATTTTTAGAGGTTTGACCTCTTGGATGGGCTAATTTTCTTATTTTTTCCCTTTTCTTTGTTTTTGTCTATCTTTCTGGCAATTTTCCTTCACTTATCTTTGACAAATGCTATCAATTATTGTGCTCCTTCAATTTAATTGTAATTTACAAGAGGTGATAATGATGGTTGCTCTTTCAGTGATCCTTTTTTGTTCTGGTTTTATGGTAGAAGTATTTTCTAATCTTTCTCTCTTAAAACCTTGATCATGGTATTTTGACATTGTCTCCTCTCTGCTCAGTTTCCATTTCTTCCAAGTTGCTCATTTCTGTTTATTTTGGTCTTTACCTTTCATTTTATAGGCTTTCTCTCGGTGTCTTGTGTCTAAGCTGTCACCTTGCTTTTCTGTTTAGATCTTTCCTCTTGGACAGTTTAGATCCCAAGAATAGACTTTTCCAATCATACATGCCTGAGTGCCCTGCTACTGTTTTGGAAAAAGACTGGCATAGGCCTGTGGAAACTGGAGATCTCAGCACTGAATATGACCATGTTTTCTTAATCGCCTCCGTTTCAGTGCGGTGCCCCTATCCTCAGTTGTGCCAACCTCCTCCAAATCACAGCCTCTGTTGACCCCTTTTGGATTTTTGTTGGGGGTGAGGGAGGGGAGTTTCTGGGCTGTCAGGAGTAGGGAAGGGGATGTGGAGAGCTAAATGCTCTTTAGACTTTAAACCCCACATCTCTCCACCCCCTTTCCCGAGGTAATTGGTGTGGACAATTCCTGAGTCATTTGGGGATTCTGGGAAATCTAATGAGTTTTTGGCAATTTCCTTTGCAAGTTTAAAATCAGTTTTCTCAAGTCTGCTAAGTTTTTGTGCCTTACCCCAGTGCTTTCCGGCTTCCAGAGCTCTACTGCTTTCTGATTATTCCTGTATTTGTCTCCAGTTTACTTCTGATCTCAATCCCACTTTACTCTGAGCATTCTTTTTTTAGATATCTCAATATTCAAGTACTAATATATTTCTTCAAAGTCACCTTCAAATTATTTTGTATGTGATAAGGTAGTTTTTTTCTTCCAATTTGATTATGAGCCCCCAAAGTCTTCTCATTTTTACTTTGATCATTTTCCCAGAGTATCTACTGGAATGTCCCCTCGTATCCATGGGGGTACATTCCAAGACACCTAGTGGATGCCTGAAACTGTGGATAGTATGGAACTCTATATAAACTATGTTTTTTCCTCTACATACACACCTGTGATAAGGTTTAACTTATAAATTCTATACAATAATATGGTTAACAACAATAATAATAAAATAGAGCAACTATAACAATATAGTATAATAAAAGTTATGTGAACGTGGTCTCTCTCCCTGTCTCAAAATATCTTAGTGTACTGTACTTACTTATTTTTTTTTGCTGCAGTTGGCCACAGTTAAGTGCAGTTAAATAAAGCCACAAATCATGGATAACAGGACTACTGAACACTCTGCATTTCTAGGCCTTGATGCCCATGGCTAACCAGTAAGTCATATTCAAGCAACACATTCAATGTATCACCATAAGCTGCTCCATGTCTAGACAAAATATTTGTGTAGTATCGTGTCACTTTTTTCTGATCTCCAATGTGTTGTAACCTGCAGCCAACTGGATATGTATTAAATAATGATGGTGATGATGTCAAGAAAGGTGGAGATAGGACATTATGGATGTCTTAATATTTTTTAAAGTAGTTCCATGCAACTCCAGTACTATGGTATATGTGAACAGGTGTTAAGAAACAAAGGAGTCTTGATCAAATTAATGTGGCAAATACTGGGTTAGGCAGAGTTAAATATGCTTCTTTATCATAGGATTTCTCAGAGCCTTCAATATGCTTTCATGTGTGTTACAGCATTTTCCACATTTTCTGCCCACAAAATACTTTTGTTTATAGGACACATTTTCACATCTTTTATGGTTTACTTTACATGTAATGAACTTTACAACAAAGAGTTCTAAGTTTTATTCAGGAATTTTTAGTTCTGTTTTTTGGTTTGCCTTGCTTTTAGGTTGTTATTGTTGCCTATGTTTTGAAAATCTAGCCAGTCTCCAAGTTAGGGCAGCTGTGAAATATTAAATGTAATATTGCCTTAATTTTTTTCTGACCACACTTTGAAGAATAAGATTAAATGGAATATTTCTTAATCAGAAAGAAAAGAAGAAACAAGGCCACCTCCTGTGGTATACCAATATGCTCTCTGACTAAATGCAGGGCTCTGAATGAAATCACCGAGCATTAAGAAATCATTGTCCAATTCTCACTGAAAGCCAGAGAGATGCCATGAAGATAGCATCAGGGAGGGTTTGGTGAGCCAGACTGTTACAATGGGTGAGTCTAGAAGAAGGCCAAGTCTAAGAGGACAATGTATGGGGAAGGGGCAGACTGGAGTCTGATCTTAGGCTTCTTCTCCAAGGGGCTCATCTCATCATTTATGAGAGACAAGATGGTTGGAGCCAAGAAGATGTGAGCTGTGAGCAGCTAGGAAGAAAGTCTAAACAGGATGAAATAAGGGGCTTAGGGATCATTATTGTTGAATTCTGGCCGGGGAACCTACGATGGGTTGGTTGGTTTAGAGTAACAGGGCTGGCCAGGTGTGGTGGCTCACTCCTGTAATCCTAGCACATTGAGAGACTGAGGTGGGTGGATTGCCTGAGCTCAGGAGTTTGATACCAGACTGGGCAACACGGTGAAACCCCATCTCTACTATATAAAAAAAAGTAGTGAGGTGTGGCAGTGTGCACCTGTAATCTCAGCTATTTCTAAGGCTGAGGCAGGAGAATCACTTGAACCCAGGAGGCAGATGTTGAGTGAGCCAAGATCGTGTCATTGCACTCCAGACTGCGTGACAGAGTGAGACTCTGTCTCAAACAAAATAAAAAATAAAATATAATAAAAATAAAGTGGCTGGGCGCGGTGACTCACACCTGTAATCCCAGCACTTTGGGAGGCCAAGGCAGGCACATCACAAGGTCAAGAGATTGAGACCATCCTGGCCAACATGGTGAAACCCTGTCTCTACTAAAAATACAAAAATTAGCCGGGCATGGTGGCATGTGCCTGTGGTCCCAGCTACTCAGGAGGCTGAGGTGGAGGAATTGCTTGAACCCAGTAGGCAGAGGTGGCAGTGAGCCAAGATTGCACCACTGCACTCCAGCCTGGCGACAGAGCAAGACCCCGTCTCAAAAAATAAATAAATAAATAAATAAAGTAATAGGGCTGCACCAGAGTATAAACTTTGACCAAGATGACCTTAAGTAGACTAAACTTTAGATAGTCTTATTCCTAATTCTAGGCCCCTCCCATCCTTTTTAGAAATGCTTTTAGAGCATTTATTTTAGAAAATTTTCTATTGTAAATTATTTCTTTGCCTCTTTAAGATGTAAACCTTTTCACAGCCTCTAGCCAGTTATACCACCCAGGAATGTTTCTTTCAAGAACTTGGGTACTATCCTTTCAGAATGTAATCATAAAGAAAGATAGTGCCCTGTTTCCTGGTCTCTGTAGGAGGGCAGATGCCCAACTTTGGTAAGTACCAATCATCAAATATAGATGCCCTATTCTCATTGATCAATATCCCCACCATTTGTTTCAGCAAAGCTAAGTTCAGTCTCTCTCCCCTACTGCAATAGGCTTGAATAAAATCTTCCTTACTGTTTTTTAAAAAGTAAAGTAAAAGTTTTTAAAGTAGTAGGGCCGAATCAGGTGATAATCACATAACTTGAAACAAGTTTCAAGTAGTTCTGTTCTCATATGAAAGAGGAGGAACTCGGATCCTCAAAGGCTTGTATGACTTGCTGAAGGTATATGAGTGAGCTGCAGGACTGCTTAGAGAATACAGTTCCTGGACTTTTAGCTCAACATCCTTGCCAAGCTACCATCTTGCTTTTCATCCATGCTACTTTAGTATCTATGGGGCAATTGAACTCAGTGAGATATACTAACACTGTCATCCTAAGAGCCACTGTCTGTCACTTATCCAGTTGCCAAAGCAAGGGGGTTACAGTTAAAGGCCACAATTCTCTACCCGAAATCCATGATAATGAAAACATGTTTTCTAGGATTATGGCATATGAGCTTCAACAGAAGACCTGCCCATGCCTACATGGAAAATCTACCTAAGGAGATACATATATATATATATATGCGTGCGTGTGTGCGCACACACGGAGAGAGAGAGAGAGAGAGAGGTTAAGTTTAGTATGCAGCACAGAAACAAGTACGTTTTCCTTGTGTTAACTGCTATTCTGAGTAATGCAGCCAGACCACAGGAAGCCTTAGCACCCCGCTAGAAAGTTGATGTTCAGACATGACTCCAGTAATGAAGTTTGAGGCGATTAACCGTGGTGCCCAACACAGCTGGCTGAGTCTAGTTTAATAACTCTGATAGTTGGATAGGCTTTAGCTCAAAAGAGCTGAATTCCCTACCCCATTGCCCACCATCCCTTAGTCATCTGGGCTATGCAATCCTGGCTAACATGCAGGTCTCTGGACTCCAAACACATCACCCTGGGAGGCTGTCTGCTTCATCCTGTTGGTGCTTCCTGCCTGAAAATGCTCAGAAAGCTTATGTGTTTTAAATCCAAGCCCCCAGTCCAGCCCCAAGCCTTCAAGTAGGCTCCCTGCCCCCCACCCCTGTCTCCATCCCAAGTCCATGCTTCTGGCTAGCACTCTCCACCCTTAGTTTGGCAAAGCAGACTTGAAAGGAAAGTTAATAACCACTTTTGGTAAAGCACCTGGAAACATTTCTGTTGCTATTCAAGAGGAAGCTATGGGGTAACTTTGCCTGTCTAACAATACTTGGCTAATTAGAAAGAACTTCTGTCTCCATTGCTTGTTCTTTAGGCTCATGCTATTTTCACTCCCTGTCTCCAGCTTTTCTTTTCTTTTCTTTTTTTTTTTTTACAAAATGTGAAAACAATATAGCAACCAAATTTTTAATTTAAGAATTAAAAAAACAAAACCACAGAGCAAACACCCCAGGTCTCATACCTCAGAACAATTCTTATTTCTTTAAATTTATTCCTTGTCTCTCTTAAATATCTCATATTTCACCCAGTAATATCCACTGTGTACGAACAATTCCATGTGTTTTACTTAATACTCTATCTTAAAATTTTTCTGCACATATATTTTTTCTTGATGCTCATGACTACTTGATATACCACAAAGTTGTGGTCACAGTCCCATTATTTCTCCAAGACTCCATCTATTTTTATGAGCATCACTTCACTAACTATCCTTGTGCTAACTGCCCATTATTAAGGCAACACTTTAGCATCTTAATCATGTTAAATTTTCAAAATGAGAAAATGAAAGGGAAAACAAGCTATATAAGAAAGCAAGCATCAGAGTCTAGGAATTTCAGATCACAACTCTATCACTAAGACTTCTGGGCTGGGGTCTATGGAGACAGAGGGAAAGATTAACCATAAGCAGAGAATGTCAGGAAGTCAGAAAGACATAGACCTGGAGGGTCAAACAGAGAGGGGCTTGGAGTCCCCAGGTGATTCAGCCAAGACAGTGTTGTAAAAAAGGAGGCATCCCTCCATAGGGCTTTGCTGTCTGGCCTCTCATTCATTCTTCTTGCTGTTACTGGTTGTATCTCAGGTCACCAGGGATGGGGGCATTTAACATGTAGTATTTGTGACTGAAGTAACTTGGTGCATATTTGCTTTCCCTGTGACTAAAGCAACGTTCATAAAACCAAAATTCCAAGGTTGTGCCCTAGAATGGCAAATTCATGCCCTGCCCAGGAAATCTCCCAAGAGGATGTGCCCCACTCATGGTCCCTACTGAAGCTGGAAGACAAGGGAGCTATCCTCAGCCTGGATCGGGGTGGGCACCCAGCTCAAAAGCAGCCTAATGCCTGATCTGTGAAAACAAACTGGGCTAATCTGGTTTCTTTTTAAGGGATTTTGCTGTTTGGAGACTGAGGGGTTGTGGCCAGTTAGTCAGGGTGTGAACGAATATGCATGGCGTAGAGGCACCTGTCAGCCACAGTGCAGCGGGTGGCATGAAGTTAGGAGGAAATGGCATCAAATGTGGTGGAAATGAAAACAAAGCAGGCATCCTCGCGAAAGAATAATCAACAGAGGAGAAAAGCAGTTCCCCAAAGATATTCCAGTTCAAGCCTTTGCTAGTGCCCATTTCTTCATTTCCTGGGTTAGCATACACATGTCCCTTTTCGTTAAATCTTTTCGTTTTCTCTCCCAGAGGCACCTGAGTGAATCTCTGTTCCAACTAAAAGATCACTGTGTCAAGGACTCTAACAATGAAGTCTCAATAAAGAAGAAATTCCCCAGAAATCCCCAAATGAGGTTGCCTTGAAGTCACATCTTCAACATATAGGAGATTTGGCAAGAAAAACCAAAAGAGCTCACTGCCTACCTTTACAGGCAGACAATTAAACTAATTAAAAAGTGAGGTACTGTACGCCTTTTGCCTTCAAGGTCAGGGCTTGACTTACTAGAACCTTGGCAAAGTCTTACAGTCTGAAGAGAGTAAGAAATCATCCCTGTTGATGACAGACTTCTGAGCAGATGGTTAGTAAATCAAGGTCCTGATGTGAAATGTTGATGCTATTTAGCCCAGGATGATGCAGGTGAAATATTACCAAGTTAATCACAGAGGGAGGACTCCAGGAAGCCACCGGTCACTGTCCTTAAGGAAAAAGACCCTTCAGTGTGGATGAAATCCTGATTGCAAGGAGCAAGACTATAAAACCAATTTAGAGCCCCAAGGCCAGTGGGACAGAAGGGAGAAATCATCCGGGAGATAGTATTTGTATTTGAAAAAGTGAACAAGAGGCTCCTTATTTTGGCAAATGGTCTATGTATTCTGAATGGATAAGAAAGAGGAGGGTAGCCTACTCCAGGAATGCTTTTATTATTATTATTATTATTATTATTATTATTATTTTGAGATGGAGTCTTGTTCTGTCACCAGACTGGAGTGCAGTGGTGTGATCTGGGCTCACTGAAACCTCCATCTCCCAGGTTCAAGTGATTCCCTTGCCTCAGCCTCCTGAGTAGCTGGGACTACAAGCACATGCCACCACGCCCAGCTAACTTTTTGCATTTTAGTGGAGACCAGGTTTCACCATGGCCAGGATGGTCTCGATCTCCTGACCGCATGATCTGCCTGCCTCAGCCTCCCAAAGTGCTGGGATTAGAGGCGTGAACCACCACCCCTGGCCCAGGATTGTTATTATTAAACTCCCAATTGCAACGATGGGTTCCTCAATATATTCAGAATAATTATAATAATAAGTATACAGTAGGAAGAGCACAGGGCTGAAACAGCTGTGTCCAAACACCAAATGTGTGGATTTTAGCTTTGGGTTATGGGTCAATCAATTTCCCTTTTTTATTAAATGGAATTCATATTCCTACTTTTTAAGTGGGCCTATTCTTGCCCAGGTGCTTCTCCCTTGGGATAGAATGAAGTAAGAAGTTCCTGGCTGACTTTTGCTTGAAAAGACAAAGGGCAGATGCCCAGAGTCCAGACTCCCACAGACAACGCCTGCTGTAGCCTAAAGATGTCCCACAACCCCCACTGTCCTTAGGTGAAAACTGCAGCCAGGCTCCAAAGGAAATTGTTTGGAAACTGTCATACGTGCACTTTTCAATTTCCTCGTGGGGCATTTTAACATGAATTATTACATACCATCCTCACAGCTACTTTGCAAGGGAAGTGTTGTTTCTATTTAACAGATGAAGAAATTGAGGCTCTGAGAAGTGAAGCAAATTGTCCAAGGTTGCAGAACATGCAGGCAACAGAACTAGGATCTGAGCCACTCATCACATTTCAGTGTGCATGCTCATTCCATATCCCATGGAAACTGTCTAGCAGGCTGTCATCATGGCACTTCATCGGCTAATTGCAGGCTGCTACCACTGCCTTTTTCACAGTTTGTCCTAGTTCAGTGCTTCCCAATACGATAGTGCGTGTAAATCACCTGGGCTCTTGTTAAACAGCAGATACAAGTTCAGTAGGTCTGGAGCGGGGCCTGAGCGGCAGGGGCCCAGGTGGTCCCAATGCTGTTAGTTTGCTGACCACACACTGAGTAGCAAAACGCTAGCCAACACCCATTCACTTTCAAACTATTCACTGGATTATGAATAGAACCCCTTTTTGAAGCTCAGTATCTTCTCTCTCACTAAGCAGTTAGTGGCCAGATCTGTGAAGCAGTCCCAAATAGCTCTTAATGAAATTAAAACCAGACTGACATCCCTAATACTCTCCAGCTGTTATCCAGTATGTGTCATTAGGGTAATTGTGTGGGAGAGCTGAGAGTTGAAGCTAAAACAATAATCTAACCAGAATCTATTTGAAGCTGCAGGCAACACTTGATTAGTAAGGTAAGGAAATTTAAGGTGGAAATCATGGATTGGAGACAGCAGTGGTAGCTGTACCAGGATCATTAATTGAATGCCATCTATATTTTAAATTGGACATATATTTTATGGGTAATTCTTATAGCAGTTCAGCAATATAGACATTATTATTAATTTTTAGTTACTCATAGTCTACTTTCATTGATAAAGTAATCTAGAGCAACATCTGAGAATTTTAAATATTTACATATGTTAATATTTAACATAGAACACAAGAATACAAGTTTAAATGTGGAAACCAGAAGAAATAATCTGGGTACATAGTAGAGCCAAGAAGGTGGCTCTCGGTGACTGCAGAGGGACTGAACACATTTTTGGCTCCCGATGAGCCACACTTGGTTCTCAACTTTCCAGCAGCCAACAAGAATAGAGGAATCTAGCCAGCAGAACATTTCATAGTGATCATGGAATTTTAAAAAACCAAAGCCTTTTCAAAGACAGAAAACTGTTCTTCAGACCAGATCATAAAAGATAACTGCTCTCCTACCAAGGATATCGTGTGCTGTAATGAATGATGTTCTCAACAGCTACTTATAATAGTCTCAAGGATGGCTTTCATTAGGTTATGTTTACTGTGAGCTGAAACCAGGCACCATTCAGAAATGCAGTCCCTCTGAAACAAATGTAACAACTCACATTTGGTGGCTCTGGTTTGATTCAGAACTATATCTGGGACAATTTGAAGAAATGGAAAGGCTGTGTGTCCTTCCAGGAATCTCCCTTTCCATTGCCATCCTCCCAGTGCCATTTCCTTGAAGATGATAACAAATGATGCACAAATAAATTGATTAAATAAGGTGCTAAATGCTAGAAGGAAAACAATAGAGTATATTTCTGAGAAAGATTAAGGGCGGTGGGCTGGGGATGGTGTACAAGGGGGTAGTCAGGGAAGGTGTCTCTAAGGAGGCGGTGCTCAAATGAGATCTGTCGAATGAGAAGCATCAGGGAAAAAGCATTCTGGATGCAAACCTCCTGGTGCTGAAAGAGCATGCTAGTTAGAGGAACAAGCAGAAAGCACCTAAATGGTCACATCTTTTCGGGTATTTACCATGAAACTATGACTGGAGATGTCAACCAAAATAATTGATTTTAGGATAGTTGATCAATTTCTCTTCCTCTTGCAATAATTATTCAGCAAAGACAGTTGGACATTCCCTGTTACTAAACAGAAGCCCTATCGTTTATGTGTAAGGATGCGTGACTTTCTTTTCTCTATAGTGGGACATATACAGTTTGCTTTTTCAAAAGCCTGAAGGTTCTGTTCACAAGTATGTGACCCTATTCTCCTAAATGCCACCCAGCAAAAGCAATACTATTGTACCATAACGTGCTATTCAAATGCCCACTTTTCCTGGAGTCTCCTAATTCCTGGGGCGGAGAGGGTTCCTGTCTATGGATCCCACTGCTTTTTTACTTGGCTGCTCCTTTTCCTCTAGGAGGCAGTGTGGATTCCAGTGTGCCCTCATCATCATGTTGCTTTTGCAGAAACCTCTGCTTCTCACTTTCTCCATCTTATTCATCAGAAAAGACCCCAGTTCTGAGTGAGTTCTCCCTTTCTTCTCTGAGCTTATACCCAACCTGCTCAATGTGGATAGAAAAGATGAAAGACAGCAGTCTAATTCACTTTAACTTCATGATCTCCAGCCTCAAATGGGCACTCAAAACTGCCCAGCACGTCTTTTATTTTTCTCTTGTTGGCTTACTTTCTTACTCCCTGAGAAGACTGTTTTCTATCTTCTCTTCTCTCCTGAAACCTCCTACATTCCTTTCTCTACACTCAGATGATGACTTCTCTTTTCACGGACAAAATTGAAAAATCATCTTCCCTTCACCAAACCTGCAATCTTCATCAGGGCCCATTTTCTCCTTCTTTGCTCTGGTTAAAATGGAAAAAGTAGCCTTTAGCCTATCAAAGTCTAATTTCTTCATGTATACCCTGGATTTTATCCACTCAAATACTGTCCTACTTTGGTTATTCCTTGTTTCTACATTCTTAATCCTTCTCTCTCCTACTGAATCAGCCCCAACAATAAACAAACATGCTCTCCTCTCTCCTGTATTTATTTAAAGCAAAACAAAACAAACCAAACAGTCTCTACTGACCCGTATAATCCTAGCACTTTGGGAGACCGAGGTGGGTGGATCGCTCCATGTACCACCCCATTTCTTGAGTTTGCAGCCCAAGTCTTCTTTACAAATAGAGCTGTCTACATACTGTCTTCACACTCAGTCTGCCTTTTGCCCCCTCCCACCCTCCCATCCAGTTACCTCACTGGAAATATGCAGCCCACAGTTTCCAAAGACCTTCAACATGCCAAGTCAAAGGGACAACTTTTAATCCTCACCTTATTCAACATCTCAGCAGCAGACCGCTCCCTTTCCCTTAGGCTTACTTCTGATTCCCATGACATCTGTCTTTCTCTTTTATCTGACTTCCAAATCAGAAGGTTCTCAGGACTCAGTGTGAGCTGCTTTTCTCTCCCCCTGAGCAATCTCATCCAGTCCACTGGCTTGTGCGTTTTCAAAAAATTGATTTTCATTTTCTATCACAGAAGCATGTGTACAGAGTTTAAAAAACAAACAATATTGATACAAAGTCTATTGATATTCTCCAAACATCAAACACACTAGATAATCTGACAGCATCATTTCTTTTCCTGTTCTCTTTACTCTAATAGGCTGCTGCCCTCTGCCTCATTCAACCTGGCTCTTTTGTACAGCTGACATCTTGTGACTTCCCTTCACCAACTCTTCTGTGTTAAGTAAAATATTTCCCGGATCTCTTTCTCTTTCTTGGTTTACAACTTTATTTTGCTGAAGAACATCCTTCAGTAGCTTCCTAAGAAAGAGTTCATACATTTGAATTCTTGAAATTACTAAAATAGATTATTGTATCTTCATTTTCTGGTTAATAATTCATCTAAAAATATAATGCTATGTTAAAAATAATGACCACCAAGAATTCTGAAATACTGTTCTGTTTTCTTCTAATTTTCAGTGTTACTATTGAGAAGTCCAATGTCATCCTGATTCCTTCTACTTTATATGTGGTTATTTTCTTTCTGTCTAAAAGCTTTAGTAAGATCATCTATCTCTGGGTTCTAAAATTTCTCAAAAAATTTCATGTTGTATGCCTTCACTCACGGTGCTTGGCAGTTAGTGGTCCCTTTTTGATTGGATGTGTTTTTTAATTTGGAAAATTTGTATTAAATCACATTAGTTGGCTGTTGGGCTTCTTGTATCAATCTTCTAATTATCTTCTCGTTTTGCTTATTATCTATTCTTTTTTTTCTTGTTCTATGATTTATGAGACTGCTTCTATTTGTTTTCAATCTTTCTACTGATTTTAAAAATGTAATTGTCAGATTATAATCTTCAAGAATTCTTATTTTCTGTTTCTTTTTCATAGTATCTTATTCTTGTTTGCTAGACATCATGTCATCCCTCACTCATTCTAACAATATTAATTTTCATTCAGTTGTGACTCTGTTGTCTTCTCCCTTTTAAAAATTGTTTGGTTTCTCTTTTATTTTGGAGATGTTCCTAAAATGTCTATTCTTCTGGTATGCTTATTTGTATTTAAAGGAGAATTAATAAAAGCTGCTTGCAAGCTCTGTGAGCTTAGTGGGCTTGACAGCTGGTATATTACATTGTAGATTATACCAGTCAAAATGGGGATTTTAAAATTCCTGAAACCTGGCTTTTGACATTATGATGTATCTGGAATCTACCTTTCATATCACTTTCTGTCTCTGTCTCAGACACACACACACACACACACACACACACACACACACAAATTTTTTCTCCCTCTCTTGCCGGAAGCCTAATTTTCCTTTAGATCTGTACATATGAATCACTACTCCAGCGGAGCTTTGTCTAGCCATCCTATCTAAATAAAATAGCTCCCATTATTCTCTCCCTCTTTCCTTCCTCTAGAATATTTACCTCAACCTAATTTATGTAATTGATGGACTTTTTTATTATGTAATTTATTACTTTCCTGTATGCTTCCCATCACCTAACAACAAACTTTGTGTGGACAAAAATCATTTCTATTTTGTCCAGTGCTCTGAACTCAGGACTTTGCATTGAAATACAGCATGCTTAACAAAGATTTATTCAATAAATGAATGGATGGATGGATGAGTGGATGAATAATAATTCTAAACTTTTCATCAGTCTCAACTGTATCTCTATAACATTAGGCAAGTCAATTAACCTCCCCAAGCTCTGTTTTATTTAGTTTCTTCAGATAAAGAGAAACATTGCTCATTCTACTGCAGAGGTATTTATGAGACACAAATGAAATAACAGATGTAAAGGTGTTGAGTAAAGAGGTTTTATATAAATATGAGAGATTATAAAGACACATGAAAGAATGTGGATCATTCTTTTTAATTTTTCTTGTTTTAATTTTGAAACCACAACTAACACTTTAGAGATGATACCTTGGTAGTACTTTTTAAGTGGTGTGGTTAAGAATTCTTTTCAGAACCAAATTAACTAAACTCTTAGATGTGATTTAAATCAGACATGCCTTATTTTGACTCTTGAGTAAGTAATGTCATAAGAAGACTCTGATTTCTGGTTCTAGCTCAATGAAGGGAATTGGTAATGTCAACTCATGTTCTACTCTCAATTACAAAAAAAGAAAAGAGTCTAGAAATTCTGGTTCAAGAATGAAAATTAAGCTACCTCTACATTTGTAGCATAATTGCACTTTAATATTTGCCCCAAACTAAACAAAAATGATGATTCCCAACTCTGGTATGTGTGGTCAAACTAGCACATTTATTCACTGCTGATAGAAATGTCAATTGATATAATTCTTCTAGAAAGCAATTTAGAAATATCTATAACATGCTTTAAAGGTATTTATATCTTTTGATACCATAACTATTTTGAGAAATTATCCTAATAGTCCAAAATATAGAAAAAGGTATATATTAAAAATGATTATTTCAAGTATTTAAAAGTTTAAACTATTATATTAAGTCCTATATTTCCAATATATTATTTTATAATATATATTTCCAATAATATATTATCTTAGCTATTTCCATTAATGTATTATTTTATAATGTATATTTCCAATGATATATTAAAGGTTTAATAAATTTAAGGAGCATATTTGGTAGAACATTGTGCAGCCACAAAAATCAGGATAATGAAAGCTACACAGCCACATAGAGAAACGTTTATGATATAGATTAGAATATCAAGTTGTACATACACTATTATTACTGATTTTAAAATGTTTAAATTTTTGAAGAGTTTAAATAATCATAACAAAATACATCCTGTTTAAATGGTAAAATAATGGAAAAATTACTTTTCCACAGCTGCCTAGGGATTGGCCAACTGGTTAATTGTATGGTGTGTTTAACCTTTAGGAAAAGGATATAAAGAAAAACCATGAAGGGGAAGGGAAAATTACCATCAACCAGATGTTGAGCTTTTTCAAATTGAGACATTGTTCTCGCTTTTAAAATACTCCTTGCATAGGTATACAAGCAAACCACCACAGCACATGTATACCTATGCTGGAAGTGAGAACAAGCCGGGCGCGGTGGCTCACGCCTGTAATCCCAGCACTTTGGGAGGCTGAGGTGGGCGGATTGCCTGAGCTCAGGAGTTCGACACCAGCCTGCACAACACGGTGAAACCCCATCTCTACTAAAATACTAAAAAATTATCTGGGCGTGGTGGCATACACCTGTAGTCCCAGCTACTCGGGAGGCTGAGGCAGGAGAATTGCAAGAACCCGGGAGGCGGAGGTTGCAATAAGCCGAGATCACTCTATTGCACTCCAGCCTGGGTGACAGAGCGAGACTCCATCTCAAAAAAGAAATTTTTAAAATGATAACAATGTCTCAATTTGAAGCTCAACATCTGGTTGAAGGTGATTTTCCCTTCCCCTTCATGTTTTTTCTTTCTGCACACGTATCCCAGAACTTAAAGTATAATAATGATAAACAAAGTTATATGAAAAAAAGAGGCTTCATGCGGTAGTGTTTGCCTTTTGCCCTTCCCCTTCCACCAAGTCCACCACGTCCACCACGTGAGGACACAGCCAGAAAGCCCTCACCAGACACCAAATGCCAGTGCCTTAATCGTGGACTTCCTGACTTCTCCAGAACTGTGAAAAATAAATTTCTGTTCTTTATTTAGAAAAAAAAAATACTCCCTGCAGAGCTTAACTTGTACCTGGGCACATATTAAACAGAGAGGCATGATTATAAAATGTGCAGCCTATTAGTACTCCTCGGCTCTGGTTCCAGTTCTGAGACAGGCTTCCTTTTAAGAGTATTTTATACTACAGGGAAGATGGGCAAAGTTCGAGGTGATTCATATGCACAGTACAGTCTAAGAGGCAAAACCACAGTTGTCCCTGTAGAGCTGTCTATAACACTACGATACTACGTGGTTCTTTAAAGAAGTTAGAGGAGCAAGTCAGTGTGTTATCACCTGGTCTCCCTCCTGGATGACTCCTCAACTCCTCTTCATTTCTGTTAAGGTTGACCGAGGGTCTACTGACATAGGACAGTGACGGGTCTTTTCATTTCTTTCCCAGTACAGGGTCCAGCCTTCCATCTAGTCAGGATTTAAACTCAGCTAAATAACAGTCGTTCACATTCTCTTCACATGGCTCTCCTGCAAGGCACTGGGCCCCTGAAGTAACCTAACAACCTAGAGTAGCCAATAATTCCCTGAGGTAAAGGTATAGATCCGCTAGCCACAATCCTGTTCTTGAGGCCATGAGGTAGTTTTTAGAGAGATGTATTAGAGCTTACTATGCTCACGCCCGAACTGTGAGTAGAGATATTAGGTTGAACCATATAAAACAGCATCTTGGTAGGTCGAGAATTAGTTGGATATCATCCATCTCAATGGTTCAACCTAATGGTAATACAATCACTCACATCATGGCTTAACTGCTGTCATTTGTTGTTACTTACTATTTGCCCTCTTGGGCAAATTTCACATACCATTATTCTACTTAGTTCTTAAAACAACCTTGTAAAATAAATGTCTGTGTTTCCTATGTTATAGATAGAGAAACAGAAGCTCAGAGAAGTTGCCTGCATTACCAAAGATTAAGTTGCAAACTGAGGTTTCAGTTTCAGAATCTGGGTTCATTCCACTGAATCACACTGCTTTTCTAAAAATCGCTTTTTTAAGTTCAAGTCCAAACTCTAGGCCTACAAAAACACTCATGGCTTACATTTGAGCCAGATACTGAGGAAGGCAAAAGCACCTTAGGTATTCTCTGTCCCTGGTTCCCCTTTTCCTTCCGACACCTGGCTAGGTAACCAGTACCACCATATTGCTTAGGGGCGTCCACTAAAGTGCCTTGTTGATCCCTGACCCTCCTTTGCTCTACATCACTCTTTCTTGGTGGTTTACAACCTTTAGGGTGCATCAGAATCATCTGGAGGACTTGGTAAACACAAATTATTGGCTCTAATCTCTAGAATTTCTGATTCAGTAAATTTGGACCTAGGCCCAATAATTTGCATTTCTCCTACTTCTCAGGTGTACTGGTGTTTCTGGCCCAGGTGACCATAGTTTGAGAACCACTGTTCCAGATCTTAACCTTCCAAACTTCTAGTTCCTTGTTGAAGTTAAGCTCCCCTGGACCTCTGACCCTCCCATTCTTGTTCACTGCTAAAGTAATGTGAGAACCTATTCTGACTTAATTAATTCATGGGATGATAACGATAGGTAATAGTAGAGTGCTTGCTAAATGCCAAGAACATTTGGCACACATTTAGATACATACAATTGCTGTGTTGTTTCATATGCAACCCACTGTGAGAGTAGATTGTACCCTTCTCAGGGGGGCAATTCTTATGTTGGAGATGCCCGGTTACGTTTTTCACTTTTTGGTGGGAGGGTCTTATCTTGGGTCCTGTTCCAGTGTTCAAGATTCTTCCTCTTGCTGCCCTAGCCTTACTCATAAAAATCCTCAAAATAGCATTTGAGCCGGGAGCTGAATGAAAAGAAAACAATGGTCTGCAAACATGGTAGGTTAAATGTGTGTACAGTGACTGAAAGTCTTCCAGTATGTGAGTAACTGGGAGTCCTCTAATGGGTAGTGAATGTACTCATACACTCATGCATCACTAGAGAGAGGCTGGGTATTTTCGGTTTCTGTCCGCTGGGGCCTTTGGAGTGGTTCTCTGCCATATGCCTCTCTCCTAGATTCTTCTACCTTGGAACTCTCTTTTGATTTCTTACAAGTGGGAGCCCTTCAAGCTGGTGACACTTACTTGGACAGCCCTCATCTCAGTACCTCTAGAAATTCCCGATCACTTCCTTGGCTTTAGCCTCTCCATGCCTCTTTTTTGTTGCTTTGATGCTCTAAGCTTGTGTCTTATGTAGGCTTCTATATCTCTGGACAATAGATACAAATCTTGCCAAAGCATGATTTTTTTTTTCTCTAGTTTCTTGTTTCTCAGGTATACCTGTACATCACACTTTCAAACCACATTTTGCATCCTAGGATGGCAAAAGTTTTCATCCACTCCACACACATGTGTTGAATAACTTTTAGATGCCAGGCACTGTGTTAAGAACTGGGAGGGCAGATGTATTCAACATGCAATATTTTCCCTAAATAACATCTTGTATTTCATGAAAATCCTGAGTATACTGAGACTGAATATCAGGCCATTGAGAACACTTGAATTTTTTGGTATGTGACATAAAAAGAAGGTAAATGACTACATTTATCACTGTCTGACTCAAGATAGCCCTACCCATAAATGAAGTAGGAACGCTCTAGGTGACATGTTTTTAGGGACTCCTTCCTCAAGGTTGCACAGATTCTTCCATTCTTTGCTGCTTTGGTTGTGGTACAGGTAATACAAATATAAGAGAATTTGTCTCATATTAATTAAAATTCTGTTTTTCATTTGAGTTATCCAAAGCAATAGGATATAGGTCAAAATGGCTTTTATGTGGGAGAGAAGGTTGAGGGGTGGGGATCATAAGACTTGGGTGTATGAATCACGACTCAAGGGGCCAGAAATCACAAGGAGTTTCCTGAAGATTTCTAGCCAGCCAGGAATAATCTCAGGAGTGTTGGGTGTCTGACAGGAGATGGGAATGAAGATACTGATGATCAAAACTCTAGAGTTGAACTTCACTTACGAAATTTTTGACAAGATAGTTTTCTTTAATGGAATGAGATAAGTCTTATACACTAGGTTCAACTGCACCTGTTGTCCCCTCCCCTTTGGCTGAGGGCTGTCATTCAGTATCTCAAGCTAGTTTCAAAGAAGAATTCTAAAATCTTAGTGTAGGTCTAGATGAATGGCCTCTAAATCAGAAATTAGGAGTCTCTGAGAAATCTAGCTATAAGCTGAGAGGTTGACAATTAGGTTCATAATTATCAACATTCTCAAATATCTTTTTAAACACAATGGCAAAAAGCTCAAGTCATAAAAGTAATGATTGACAGGTCTCACTGTGTAAAACAGTTATTTAAGGCATTCAAAATGCCATAAAGACAATTTTAAATGCAAACAAGCTGGGATTTGTTTTTTGAAAAATGTATGGTAAAAATTTTATATTACATATTTAATAATAAACACAGAGCTCTTTCAAATAAATAATAAAAAAGCCATGTGCAGAAAGCTGAAACTGGACCCCTTCCTTACACCTTACACTAAAATTAACTTCAGATGGATTAAAGATTTAAACATAAGATCTAACACCATAAAAACCCAGGAAGAAAACCTAGGCAAAACCATTCAGGACATAGACATAGGCAAGGACTTCATGACTAAAACACCAAAAGCATCGGCAACAAAAGCCAAAATAGACAAATGGTATCTAATTAAACTCTAGAGCTTCTGCACAGCAAAAGAAACAATCATCAGAGTGAACTGGCAACCAACAGAATGGGAAAAAATTTTTGCAAAATTTTACTCATCTGACAAAGGGCTAATATCCAGGTTCTACAAAGAACTAAAGCAGATTTTACAAGAAAAAAAAAACAAATCCATTCAATAGTAGGCAAAAGATATGAACAGACACTTTTCAAAAGAGGACATTTATGGGGCCAACAAACATATGAAAAAATTCTCATCATCACAGGTCATTAGAGAAATGCAAATCAAAACCACATTGAGATACCATCTCACACCAGTTAGAATGGCAATCATTAGAAAATCTGGAGACAACATGCTGGAGAGAATGTGGAGAAATAGGAACACTTTTATGCTGTTGGTGGGAGTTCAACCATTGTGGAAGACAGTGTGGTGATTCCTCAAGGATCTAAAAATAGAAATTCCATTTGACCCAGCAATTTCATTACTAGGTAAATACCCAAAGGATTATAAATCATTCTATTATAAAGATACATGCAGACATATGTTCACTGCAGCACTGCTTGCAATAGCAAAGATCTGGAACCAACCCAAATGCCCATCGATGACAGACTGGACAAAGAAAATGTGGCACATATACACCATGGAATACTATGCAGCCATAAAAACGGATGAGTTCATGTCTTTTGTAGGGAATCTGGAAACCATCATTCTCAGCAAACTGACACAAGAACAGAAAACCAAACACTGCATGTTCTCACTCATAGGTAGGTGTTGAACAATGAGAACACACAGTCACAGGGAGGGGAACGTCACACATTGAGGTCTGTTGGAGAATGGGGGGCTAGAGGAGGGACAAAGGGCAGTGGGGAGGTTGGGGAGGGATAACATTGGGAGAAATGCCTGATGTAGGTGACGTGGCGATGGAGACAGCAAACCACCATGGAATGTGTGTACCTATGCAACAATCCTGCAAGATCTGCACATGCATCCCAGAACTTAAAGTACAATAAAAAAAAAAAAAACTCAATACCCCAGCATAAAAAAGGTGTATTAATTAGGATCACAATTGAAATAGCAAAATCTCAGTAAATTATTACAATATACATTCATTCTCACTCTCATAAAGTTTAATATAAATATTGTGGTGTGAATGTTTGTGTCCCTCCTAAATTCAGATGTTAAAATCTAATCCTTAATGTGTTGGTATAAATAGGTGGGGCGTTTGGGAGCTAAGTAAGTCATAAGGGCCAAGCCCTTGTGAATAGGATTATTGTCCTTATAAAGGTGGCTCAAGAGAGCTTGTTAGCTCCTGCCCCTTTGCCATGTCAGAACACATAGTAGGCACCATCTGTGAGACACCAGCCCTCATCAGACACCAAATCTGCTGACACCTTGATCTTGGGCTTCTCTGCCTCCATAACTGTGAGCAGTAAGTATCTGCTGTTTACCTAGTCTAAGATATTTTGTTACAGAAGCACAAAAAGACTAGGACAACAAGTAAGTGTTCATTGCTGGCAGAGGGATTTTGTACCTAGAAAGATTTAGGGTCCCAGCTTTTTCCAATTATGGCCCTACCATTTTCAACATGCAGCCTCCAAGAATGAAGAATGGCCTCTTCCACGGTATAAGCTGATTGGAGAGAAAAAATTGGGGATTGTGCATGAGAGATTTTTTACAGGCCAGTAGCTCATGTCTTATCCTATTGCATAGCACTGGATCCCAGTCACATGGAAGTGTATAAGTGCAAAGGAAGATGAGAAATATTGTATAACTATGTCTCCAGGAAGAAGAAATGGTTGGTTAATAACTTTCTATTCTGTGCCACAGCAGGCTGCCAAATTTTATGCATTCTAGAAACCTAATGTTTGTATATCCACTTATACATAAACACCTAAAGCTCTGTGAGTCTTTATCTAAACTGAGATCCTAAGATAATAGATGTGAGAGCAGCACAGAGGAGCTGAAAGAAGGTGTTCACAAAACAGTCTTGTAACTGAACCTCTCACTGACTGAAAGAGCATAAAAAGAATATAAAGTTACAGATGGGAAGAGGATTTATTTAGAGAGAGAGACAGTTATTGGTGTTTATGAGTCCCATACTTCAGTGTGATCACTTGGAGAACTTAATATATGTCTTATGGCTGAGAAGTCTAAAGAGAGAGAAACTGAGGTAAATAGCTGAAAGTAAGGAATTAGAGGTTGCAGTTTGGGAAGTAACTTCACTCCTGCCATGGATCAGAGGTTTGTGTTTTGTGCAGGCCAGACTTGAGAACCACATGCCAGGAAGAGTTGGTGAGCAGTTGCTTAAAATCCTATCCAACAGGCGCCACTTAGAGAGGCATGGAAATCTCAGCAGAGCAAGCTGGAGATGCACTGCCAGATGCTTAGAGGCTCAGAAAACCATCTTAAGTGACCATCCAAAAGGAACACATCTACTTGTGTCAAGAGATTTACATGTGAGAAATTCTCAGAAATGGGATGAGGGATCTTCAACGAACCCCCTAAAATGCTCCAGGAGAGAAAGCATAAGTTAAGTCCTTGTTAGGTCCAGATAGTATTGAGGCCAACTCATGATGGCATCAATCAAGTAAGAATTCTGCTGTGTTTTCTTCCTTTTTCTCCCTCCCCATCTTCCAATTTCACAGCATCAGAAAGTAAGTAGAAAGGTCAGAGAAGAAGAAGGGCTGGGTGAAGAAAGAAGGCGCCCTCCTCTCCCACTGCAGGTAGCCACCACACACGGGCCCATGCTGAAGGTCAGGGAAGGTAGCAGGGGTTGGGGAGCTTTCTTTAATTAAAGATAGAAGCTTAGATTACTACTCTGGGCTGGACATTACTGAACCAAATTGGTTTATGCCCAAAAGTGACTGAAGAACTTGTATCTGAAGAGACCTGGTTTTCATCCAAGTGGAGGATGGGAGGGTTTTGACGTACAGCACAAGACTGCACATGTGACTTCCATATAACCATTTCACACACACATGTACAGTTGAGAAAAGATAATGACAACATGCTAACAAGCATACTGCCTGGATGGTGGGATTATAGCCAAATTAGTTTTCTTTTTTAAAAAGTGTATTTATGTATTTCAAAGTTCCCACAGTACACCCTGCATTTACCATACAATCAGTATGATATACATACTGTACAGTGTGCAGTAAATAATACATAATTGTAAAATATTCTGGCACATTCTATATTGCAAGATGACTATTTTCTTGATACTTCACCCCAAAATCATTAAATGTAAAATCCCTAATTATTTGATTTATGAACGTTACACTGGACATTAAATCCCTTTTTAAGTGGCCATATTGGTATCAGTTCATGTTTTAAAGTGTCATGTTTATAGCAATTGAGTGTTCATTTCACAGTGCCGCCGTCTCTACCCTTTTGCCCTCCAAACATCTGTCTGCTATTTCTGTATTTCTTCTTTCTCGGAGTCCTCATTAAAGTTATCTGTCTTAAAAGAGAAAATGTTTGGCATCCACCTCAAATCCCACATTCTTCAAAAAGTTTTCCATCATCCTCTGTAAATCTCTTCCCCCTCCAAACTCTCGCAGTGAAAGAATTTGGACATATAGCTGAGCAACTGAGGAAGTACTGTCTTGCGTAGATAGATTCCTGCATGTTAGGTTTATTTTCTTAACTAGATCGAAGTTTCTTGATGCTGAAGAATGCTTGTACTCTTGCCAAATGCCTTGAGTCCCTAACAACCTTATACATCTTATTAGGTGCAGAGACAAATTTTTTTAAATTAAATAGATTTAGGTAAGGGGACATGCCTTGTTCATTCTCTTCATCTTGTCTGATAACCTTTATCTTGTCTGATCTTGAGCCACTCAGGAAGGTTTTTCTAGCCACAGTTATAAGACTATTATTGTTTTTCTGGTTTGTATTCTCTTGCCTTTTGGTGTCTTGTCTATCGACACCTTTATTTGATGGTCTGCATTTGAAGGGTTTTGCTGATCCATATTCCAGGTGAGGTCCAGAAAAGGAGGAGGAATAAGAATAAATATCGGCAAACACTTCAAACCACATACACTTGTTTTTTGACCTGGCTGTGAGTTTGGGAATGATTGGTAGACTATCTGCTTGTGCTAACTATATTTCCCAAAAAATAAAGTATTTAAGGCATTATCTAATTTTATTATTATCCTTAGCTCTGTTTTATTAAGCTCGTTCCCTTTATATTTTACAAGGCACTTCATAAATATTATCTCAATACTGATAAAATATAGAATTTTCTCTTTTGCAGATGAGAAAACAGAGAGGTTAAATGACTTTTCCAGGGTCATTCATCAGCTAAATAGCAGCATTGACATGTCAGTTCAGGTTGACTTGCTTCTCAAAGCTATTAATACAAATGTTAATAGCTGCTTGATTGTAATATCCTAACCCTGCAAACAATCTGAATGTCTATTGTCAGACGAATAGATAAATAAAATGCCACATATCCATGTAATGGAATACTACTCAGCCATAAAAAGATAGAAACTACCAATACATAGAACATGCATGAACCTCAAAAACATTATTCTGAAACAAGTCACAAACAAAAGACTACCTATGATTTTATTTACATGAAATTTCACAGAAGTCTAGTGATGAAAATCTGATCAACAATTGCTTAGGACTGGGATGTCAGTGAGGACTTAGTACAAATGAAAAAGAGGGAAGTTATGGGAGATGGAATTGTTCCCACTGCAGCATGATGGTTGTACAGCTGTTTAATTCAGTAAAAATTATCAAACAAAAGGAGAACCATATGGTATTTTGAGTTTAATAAAGCTATTTAAAATGAGTATACTGGCTGGGCGTGGTGTCTCATGCCTGTAAACCCAGCACTTTGGGAGGCCGAGGCAGGTGGCACCTGAAGTCAGGAATTTGAGACCAGCCTGACCAACATGAAGAAACCCCATCTCTACTAAAAAACACAAAATTAGCCAGGCGTGGTGGATTACATGCCTGTAAACCCAGCTACTTGGGAGGCTGAGGAAGGAGAATCAGTCGAACCCGGGTGGCAGAGATTGCAGCGAACCAAGATCGTGCCATTGCACTGAAGGCCTGGGCAACAAGAGGTGAAAGTCTGTCTCAAAAAAGGAAGAAAAAAACCAACCAATCAAACAGCAACAACAAAAAACAACAACAAAAAAATGAGTTTGCCCATTTTAATGTATAGATGAATATGCATCACTCCATTCATGACACAGGACATTTCTATCACTTTCAAAATTTCCCGTGTACTCCTTCCCAGTCAATCCCTGTTTGTCCTGTCCTCTGGTTTGGGCAGACACTGATAGATTAGTTTTACTGATTCTAAATTTTATATAAATGAAATCATATTTTCTGTTGTGTTTGGCTCTTATCATTCAGTATAATGTTTTTGAGAATTATCTATATTACTGTATATATCAGTAGTTCATTCTATACTCTATTATATGAATATAACGCTGTTCACCTGTTGATGGAAATTTATGGTTTTTTAGTTTTTGATGATTATCAACAAAGATACTATGAACATTCATTTACAAGTCTAAGTAATACCTTTTGACTTCACTGATTTCCTCTATTAGTTGTTTCCTATTTCACTTACTTCTGCTGCTAATTTCATTATTTACTTTCTTCTACTAATTTTGAGCATAAATTGCTTTTTATTTTCTAGCTTCTTAAGAAGGAAAATTAGATCATTGATTTTATACCTCTATTTAGTTCTAATATATCCATTGAAATTAATTTTCCTCTAAGTGTGCTACAGGTTTTTATATATCGTACTTTCATTATGCTTTAGTTTGAAATTCTGCCTAATTTCCTTTATGCTATCTTCTTTAATCCATAGGGTGTTTAAAAGAGTGTTGCTTTATTACCAAATATTGGGCCATTTTTAAATAGCTTATTTTTTTGAATTTTAATTTAATACTCTCATGATCAGAAAACATGTATTACAGTTTATGTTCTTTGAAATACATTTAAAATTGTATTATGGCCCAACATGAAAAAGAATGTCTATTATACAGTTGTTGAATGTATTATTCTATAAATGTCATCTAGGTCAATTGGATGATTCAAATCATCTATAAACTTACTGATTATTTATTTATTCTACTAATTATTAAAAATGGAATGTTAAAATCTCCAGCTGTAAAAGAGGGTTTATCTATTTCTCTGGTCATATTAATTTTTGCTGTATGTACTTTGAAACACAGTATTAGTTGTCAACACATTTAGGATTATTATAGCTTCTCAATGACTTGATCCTTTTATCATTATGCTATTTCCCTTTTCATTTATAATGGTTCTCTTTATTTTGACTTCTATTGGCCTTACAGTTATGTAACCACTATAGCTTTCTGATGCACAGTTTTTCTTCATTTTATATCCAACCAATCTGTAAGTTTGATTTTAAAGTGTGTGTCATGTAAACAGCATCTGTTTATATCTTGCCTTTTAATATAGTATGTAAATCTCTACCTTTTACGTGAAGTATGTGTTACATTTATACTTAATGTAATTATTCCTAAGGTTACGTAGAGACTTTCATCCTGGTATTTGTTTTCTATTTGTTCTTCCCATTTCTTTTTTACTCTATTATGCCTTTCCTGCCATCTTTCAGTGAATTTAATTCCATTCTATTGAATACAAGTATTCCATTTTATCTTCTTTATCAACATTTTAAATATATTCCTTTGTGTTATTTTAAAATTATTGCTCTAGTGATTAAATATGCATCTTTCATTTATTACAATGTACCTTCACATTATATGCCTTCCCAATGTAAGAATCTTTAGTATAATTTATATTACCACCCTATTATTCCTTATGTTCTTAGGTATTTTACTTTTATCATATGATATATATTCTTATTTTTGCTTTAAACAGTCAATAATCTTTTACAGATATTAAAACACACACATATAAATAGTAAAGATAATAAAACATTTTATATTTACTGTTTCTAATGTTTTTCATTCTTTCCTGTAGATCTGGATTCCGTATGGCATAATCTCCCAATCAGCATGGTAAACTTCTTCTAGTACTTCTTGTAGTTTAGGTATGTTGGAATGAATTATTTCATATTTTGTATACCTGGAAATGTTTTTATTTTGGCTTCAGTTTTGAAGAATGTGCTCACAGAATATGAGATTGTCAGTTGACAGGGTTTTTTCTCCTTTCAGAATTTTAAAGATGTCTTTATATTGTTTTAGGCCCTATACTATTTCTGATGGGAAGTCAGCCATCATTGTACTCTGGTATGCAATATGCCTGTTTTTTTTTTTTCAACTTGGCTACTATAAAGATTTTCTTTTTAACTTTAGTGTATTTCAATATGATGTGTTTAGATTTGGTTTAATCTTTATGTTTCTTGCTTGTGGTTTATAAACATTTTGAATACACAGCTTGAAATCTATCAGTTTTGGAAAATTTTAACTCTTCAGTTATTACCTCTTCAAATATTTTTTCTTTAAAATTTATTCTTAAAGAAATGGAATACATGTGCACTGCATGCAGATTCATTAAATAGGTATATGTGTGTCATGGTGGCTTGCTGCACCTATTGACCTGTCCTCTAAGTTCCTGCCCTTCTTCCCTCACCCCAACAGGCCCTGGTGTGTGTTGTTCCCCTGTCTGTATCCATTTGTTCTCATTTGTTCTCATTCAACTCCCACTTATAAGTTAGAACACATAGTGTTTGCTTTTCTGTTTCTGTGTTAGTTTGCTAACACAGGATGATGGCTTCCAGCTTCATCCATGTCCCTGCAAAAGACATGATCTCATTCCTTTTTGTCGCAGCATAGTATTCCATAGTATATATGTACCACATTATGCCAGTGGTATATATTTATCCAGTCTGTCGCTGATAGACATTTGGGCTGGTTCCATGTCTTTGCTATTGTAAATAGTGCTGCAACAAACATATGTGTGCATGCATCTTTATAGCAGAATTATTTCTATTCCTTTGGGTGTATAACCAGTAATGGGATTGCTGGGTCAAATGGTATTTCTGGTTCCAGATCCTTGAGGAATCACCATACTGTCTTCCACTAATTTACATTCCCACCAACAATATAAAACTGTTTCTATTTCTCCACAACCTTGCCAGTACTGTTTCCTGGCATTTTAGTAATTGCCATTCTGAGATGGTATCTCATTGTTGTTTTGATTTGCATTTCTCTGATGATAAGTGATGTTGAGCTTTTTTAAATGTTTGTTGGCCATGTAAATACCTTCTTTTGAGAAGTGTCTGTTCATATCCTTTGCCCACTTTTTGATGGGGTTGTTTTTCTCTTATAAATTTGTTTAAGTTTCTTGTAAATTCTGGATATTAGACCTTTCTCAGATGCACAGATAACAAAAATTTTATCTATTCTATAGGTTGCCTGTTTGCTCTGATGATAGTTTCTTTTGCTGTGCAAAAGCTCTTTAGTTTAATTAGATCCCTTTTGTCAATTTTGACTTTTGTTGCAATTGCGTTTGGCATTTTTGTCACGAAGTCTTTGCCCATGCCTATATCCTGAATGGTATTGCCTAGGTTTTCTTCTAGGGTTTTTATGGTTTTGGGTTGTGCATTTAAGTCTTTAATCCATCTTGTGTTAATTTTTGTATAAGGTGTAAGGAAGGGATTCAGTTTCAGTTGTTTGCATATGGCTAGCCAGTCTTCCCAGCACCATTTACTGAATAGGAGATCCTTTCCCCATTGCTTGTTTTTGTCAGGTTTTCCAAGATAAGATCATTGTAGATGTGTTGTATTACTTCTGAGGTCTCTGTTCTGCTCCATTTGTGTATATGTCTGTTTTGGTACCAGTACTGTGCTGTTTTGGTTATCGCAGCCTTATAGTATAGTTTGAGTTCAAGTAGTGTGATGCCTCCAGTTTTGCTCTTTTTGCTTAGGATTATCTTGGCTATACAGGGTCTTCTTTGATTTCATATGAAATTTAAAATAGTATTTTCTAATTCTGTGAAGAATGTCAACGGTACTTTGATGGAAATAGCACTGAATCTATAAATTACTTTGGGCAGTATGGCATTTTCGTGATATTGATTCTTCCTATCCATGAGGATGGAATATTTTTCCATTTATTTGTGTCCTCTCTTATTTCCTTGAGTAGTGGTTGATAGTCTCTTTGAAGAGGCTAACATCCTCATTAGTTGTATTCTTAAGTATTTTATTCTCTTTATAGAGATTGTGAATGGGAGTTCATTCATGATTTGGCTTTCTGCTTGTCTATTGTTGGTGTAAAGGAATGCTTGTGATTTTTGCACATTAAATTTTGTATCCTGAGACTTTACTGAAGATGCTTATCCATTCAAAGAGTTTTTGGGCTGAGATGATGGAGTTTTCTCAATATGAAATCATGTCATCTGCAAACAGAGACAATTTAACTTTCTCTTCTTATTTGAATATCCTTTATTTCTTTCTCTTGCCTGATTGCCCCAGCCAGAACTTCTAATACTATGTTGAATAGGATGGTGAGAGAGAGCGTCCTTGTCTTGTACTGGTTTTTAGAGGGAATGCTGCTAGCTTTTGCCTATTCAATATGATATTGGCTGTGGGTTTGTCATAAATAGTTCTTATTATTTTGAGATACGTTCTGTATCTAGTTTATTGAGTTTTTAGCATGAAGAGATGTTAAATTTTATCAAAGGCGTTTTCTGCATCTATTGAGATAATCATGTGGTTTTTGTCTCTGGTTCTGTTTATGTGATGGATTATGTTTATTGATTTGCATATGTCAAACCAGCCTTGCATCCAAGGGATGAAGCTGACTTGATCGTGGTGGATAAGTTTTTTGACGTGCTTCTGGATTTGGTTTGCCAGTATTTTATTGAGGATTTTCACATAGATGTTCATCAGGGATATTAGCCTGAAGCTTTCTTTTTTTGTGTATTTCTTCCCTGTTTTGTTATCAGGATGATGCTGCCTTTATAAAACAAGTGAGGGATGCAGTCCTCCTTTTCAATTGTTTGGAATAGTTTCAGAAGGAATGGTACCAGCTCCTCTTTGAATTTCTGGTAGAATTCAGCTGTGAATCCATCTGGTCCTGGGCTTTTTTTGGTTGGTAGGCTATTAATTACTGCCTCAATTTCAGAACTTATTATTGGGCTATTCAGGGATTCAACTTCTTCCTGGTTTAGTTTTGGGAGGGTGTATGTGTCCAGGAATCTAACCTTTTCTAGATTATCTAGTTTATCTGCATAACAGGGTTTATAGTATTCTCTGATGTGAGTTTGTACTTCTGTGGGGTCAGTGGTCCTATCCCCTTTATCATTTTTCATTGTGCCTATCTGATTTTTCTCTTTCTTCTTCTTTATTAGTCCAGCTAGCAGTCTATTTTATTAATTTTTTTCAAAAAAACAGCTCTTGAATTCATTGACTTTTAGAAGGTTTCTCGTGTCTTTATCTCCTTAAATTCTTCTCTGATCTTAGTTATTTCTTGTCTCTGCTAACTTTTGAATTAATTTGCTCTTGTCTCTCTAGCTCTTTTAGTTGTGATGTTAGGGTATTCATTTGAGATGTTTCAAGCTTTCTAATGTGGGCATTTAGTGCTATAAATGTCCCTGTTAACACTGCTTTAGCTGTGTCCCAGAGATTCTGGTACGCTGCCTCTTTGTTCTGATTGGTTTCAAAGAACTTCTTGATTTCTGCCTTAATTTCATTACTTATCGAGGAGTCATTTAGGAGCAGGTTGTTTAATTTCCATGTAACTATGTGGTTTTGATTGATTTATTAATTTGATTATACTGTGATCTGAGAGACTGTTACAATTTTGATTCTTTTGCATTTGCTGAGGAGTGTTTTACTCCCAATTATGTGGTTGATTTTAGAATAAGTGCCATGTGACACTGAGAATAAGGTATATTTTGTTGACTAGGGGTAGAGAGTTCTGTAGAGGTCTACTAGGTCCACTTGATCCAGAGCTGAGTTCAAGCCCAGAATATCCGTGTTAATTTTTTGACTCATTGATCTGTCTAATACTGACAGTGGAGTGTTTAAATCTCCCACTATTATTGTATGGGAGTCTAAGTCTCTTTGGAGGTCTCTAAGAACTTGTTTTATGAATCTGTTCTCCTGTATTGGGTGCATATATATTTAGAATAGTTAGCTCTTCTTGTTGAATTGTTCCCTTTACCATTATATAATGCCCTTGTCTTTTTTTGATCTTTGTTGGCTTAAAGTCTGTTTTGTTAGAAACTAGAATTGCAACCTTCCTTTTTTTGCTTTCCATTTGCTTGGTAAATTATCCTCCATCCCTTTATTTTGAGCCTATGTGTGTCTTTGCATGTGAGATGGGTCTCCTGAATACAGCACACCAATGGGTCTTGACTCTTCATCACATTTGCCAGTCTATGCCTTTTAATTGGGGCATTTAGCCCATTTACATTTAAGGTTAGTATTCTTATGTGTGAATTTGATCCTGTCATCATGATGCTTTTTGGCTATTTTGCACACTAGTTGATGCAGTTTCTTCACAGTGTCATTGGTCCTTATATTTTGGTGGTTTTTTGCAGTGGCTGGTACTGGTTTTTCCTTTTCATATTTTGTGCTTCTTTCAGCAGCTCTTGCAGGGCAGGCCTTGTAGTAACAAAATCCCTCAGCATTTGCTTGTCTGGAAAGGATTTTATTTCTCTTTCACTTACAAAGCTTAATTTACCTGGATATGAAATTCTGGGTTGAAATTTCTCTTCTTTAAGAAGGTTGAATACTGGTCCCCAATCTCTTCTGGCTTGTAGAGTTTCTGCTGAGAGATCCACTGTTAGTCTGATGGGCTTCCCTTTGTAGGTGACCTGGCCTTTCTCTCTGGCTGCCTTAACAGTTTTTCCTTCATTACAACCTCAGAGAAGCTGATGATTATGTGTCTTGGGGTTGATCTTCTTGTGGAGTATCTTAATGGTGTTCTCTATATTCCCTGAATTTGCATATTGGCCTATCTTGCTAGGTTGGGGAAGTTCTCCTGGATAATATCCTGAAGTGTGTTTTCCAGCTTGTTTCCATTCTCCCTGTCTCCTCTGGTACTCCAATCAATTGTAGGTTTGGTCTTTCTGTGAAGTCCCCTATTTCTTGGAGGCTTTGGTCATTCCTCTTCATTGTTTTTTTCTCTAGTCTTATCTGCATGACTTATTTCAGCAAGGTGGTCTTCAAACTCTGATATCCTTTCTTCTGCTTGGTCCATTCATCTATTGATACTTGTATATGCTTCATGAAGTTGTTGTGCTGTGTTTTTCAGCTCCATCGGGTAGTTTATGTTCCTCTGCAAACTGGTTATTCTATTTAGCAATTCTTCTAACCTTTTATCAAGGTTCCTAGCTTCTTTACATTGGGTTAGAACATGCTCCATTAGCTCAGCGAAGTTTTTTGTTACCCATCTTCTGAAGCCTACTTCTGTCAATTCGTCCATCTGATCCTTGGTCCAGTTCTGTGCCCTTGATGGAGAGATGTTGCAAGCATTTGAAGAAGAGGCGCTCTGGCCTTTTGGGTTTTCAGGATTTTTTCATTGATTCTTTCTCATCTTTGTGAGTTTGTCTCGTTTTGGTCTTTGAGGCTGCTGACACTTGGATGGGGTTTTTATGGAGGCTTTTTTGTTGCTGTTGTTGATGCTGTTGTTGCTTTCTGCTTGTTTGTCTTTCAGTGGTCAGGTCCCTCTTCTGTAGGGCTGCTGCAGTTTGCTGGGGGTTCACTTCAGGTCCCATTCATCTGATTCGCTCCCATGCCTGGAGATATCACTTCAGGATGCTGGAGAACAGCAAAGATGAGTGCCTGCTCCTTCTTCTGGGACATTTGACCTCAAGGGACACCAATCTGATGCCAGTAGGATTGCTCCTGTATAGGGTGTCTGACAACCCCTGTTGGAGGGTCTCACCTAGTTGGGTGGCATGGGGAACAGGACCCGTTTAATGAAGAACTTTGTCCCTAGATAGAGGGCGTGTGCCTCGCTGGGTGGAAACCCACTCTTCTGGGCTGCCCGGATTCCTCAGAACTACCAGGAGGAGAGGCTAAGTCTGCTGGTCCACAGAGACTGCAGTCACACTTCCCCTAGGGGCTCAGGCCCAGGGAGATCCAAAGTCTGCCCCTGCGCCTCTGGCTGGAGTTACTGGAGATCCTGCAGGGAAGTTCCGCCTACTGAGGAAGGATGGGTCAGGGTCAGGCCTGAAGAAGCACTTTGGCCACAGACTGCCACAGCCTGTGTTTTAGGCCTTGGGGGACAAGTTTTGGAACTGAGCCCTCCAGCCTCCCTGGCTCCAGCAGGGGAAAAGTACTGCCTGGAGCTAGAGACATGGGTGCCGCCCTTTCCCCACCCAGGGAGCTTAGTGTGTCAGGCAGTAGGGAGTCCCAGCGCTGGCTACTGCCCCTCCCCCAAGGAGTAGCTCAAATGGCTTAGACAGCAGGCAGCCTCAGCTGCAGTACTGATCGCCGCTCCCCCTAGTAGGCTTAAGCAGATTCCAGTGGAGAGGCTGTTGAAAATCTTCGTGCTACGGGGTTTTGACCTGGTGGTGTGGGTTTACAACTGGGATCTTGCAATCTGTGGGTTGCACAGTTCTGTGGCAGAAGCACAGTTTCCCCGCTGGGTAGTGCACTCATTCATTGCCTCCCTTGGTTGTTGGGAGGGGGCTCCTCTGCCCAGTGTGGCTCCACACTGTTCTTCCTTCTCTCCATGGGTCACGCCAGCCTCCTAGTCAGTTCTGACGAAAGAATATGAAGACCTGGGTTGCTAGTGAAGGATTCACACACTTATTATGGTTTTTTTCAAAGGGAGCTTCCAAATGCCCCACTGCTTCTAGTTGGCCATCTTGGCCCTGCCCCTCCAAATAACTTTTCTACCCCTATTCTCTCTCTCATCTGCTTTTGGAATCTCAATAACAAATGTATTGGTTCATGTGATATTGTTCCTCAGTTTTAATCTGCTTTGTTTCTTTTTATTTTATTTTTCCCTCTCTGTGTTTCAGTTTGGTTGACTTTTACTAAACTTTCTTAAATTTTTCTGATGATTTTCTCTGATTTTTCTGTGGCTGTAAAACCTTTTGAATAAATTAGTCTTTTGTGGTATGTTTTTTATTCCTTATATTTCTACTTTGTTTCTTTGTATAGTTTTCATCTCTCTGCAAATATATCTTCTCTGTTAATAATGCTGTCTACCTTTTCCACTAGATTCTGGGATATATGTTTATAGTTGTTTTAAAGTACCTGTCTTAAAATTTCAGTATTTCCTATCTTCACCCTGGCTCACATGTTTTTGCTTCTTTGGTAGTATTATTTTAAAAATTATATGCAGAGATTGTCTATTAAAAACTTGTAGAGACTGAACTAAATAATATTTGCTCCCAGAAAAAAAATGCCTGTTTTCCTGTAAGGCCACTATGTGAGGAAACTTATTCTCTCTCTCATGTGGTTTATGTGGGTTTATAATTTAATTAGTTTAAGAGAGCAATATTTAGATTCTATTTACCACTTGCTTTAAATATTTTATAAATTTCATCACAAATAAGTTCATTTCAGCAAGACCTGGAATATCTGGTGACTTTATGATCAAGTTTCAGCTTTCCAAACTGTGAGAATTATTTCTTTGCCTAACAGCCCATGGCATACAGCTTTTTCAGTTAATAATAAGTTCTTTTTTTTTTTTTTTTTTTTTTTTTAAGAAATAGGGTCTCCCTCTGTTACCCAGGCTGGAAACTCCTGGGTTCAAGTGATCCTCCTGTCTCAGCCTCCTGAGTTGCTATGATTACAGGTACACACCACCACACTTAATTCTCTGAGAATTTCTTCTGCTTTTCAATTCTACCAGGGCCAAGATTAGGGTGAGGATAGCAAGGCAGGTAGGGCACAAAACTCCCAGGGTTGTGTAAGTGCAGTATTGGGGTGGCAGATTCAATGTGTTAGATTGAGGGGGTGAAGATGACTTTAACAGATGCTTAGTTTGTTGATTGAAATCTAGGCCTAAATATGTCCAGTACTATGTAAGGTCGGAATGCCAGACATGTCCTGATGTACTGAAAAGGAAGCTATCCAAAGTCTTAGAGAGAACTGGAACGCCAGAGTGGGTTTATCACGTAATATCTGCTCACATTCTCTTTATGTCCTCTGCAGCATTATAAACACAAATTTTTTTTCTATGCTGTGAAAAAAAAATTGCTAGGCGAGGCTCCAGCTTCCTTAATTTGTCATTGTCATTCTCTAAAGGCAATTAATGACAATGGGAATTGCTGTTATTAAACTAGGTTCCCTGAATTCAGTGGGGATAAGACTTCAGTGTGGTAGACACTTCATTGTGGCACTGAATTGCCAAAGATTGAGTGAGCATGGTTACTATAATGAGCAGCAGAGCAAAAGTTGTTATAAGAATAGTATGACTTACAGAGATCTTTGATGTTGGCTTGTTGTTATCATAATGTTTCCATAAATGAAATATATGGGCAACCTACTAAGGTCTTATTTGATTGGTTTAAGCAGAGAAACTCTAAGCCTGGTGAATAGAAATGTAATTTAAATCACTGTACTAGGTGTCATGGCCCCTCGTCAACTTCCCAGACTTGAGCCAGTTTACAGACTGAGAATCCTTTGAATGGCAGGGAGGTCAGTTTCCTTGAAGAAAAGCCCTGCTATACAACCAAAAGTCTATACTATCAATCTTATTTGCTATTCATACAGCAATCAGTGGATACTTTCCAAGATGATTGTGAATTGGGGAAATGAGGACTAATTGGGCTTGCTCTGAATTGATACTAATGCCTGGAGACCACAAATGCCACTGTACATCTATAGTCAGAACAGAGGATTGGGAAGGTCATGTGATCAGTGGAGTTTTCGTCCATCTTGCAGTGGGTCTGGTGGGTCCCTAAACTCAGTTTTGTTATGTACCCAGTCCTGGAAGGCATAATTGGACTAGAAATACTGAGAAACTTGGAGAATATCCACTTTGGCTACTTAGTCCATGGAATGAGTGCCATTGCAGAAGCAATGGCCAAGTGTAAGCCACTGAAATTGTCTGTCTGCTGAAATGGTAAGCCAAAAGCAATACCACATTTCTGGAGAGCAGAAATGAGGGATACCATCAAGGGACTTGAAATATGTAGGCATGATTATTCCTACGACATCTCCATTCAACAATGCAGAAGACACACAGATCTTGGAGAATGACCATGGATTACTATAACCTTAATCAGGTGGACAAGATGACTTCTCCTGTGGACATCAGTGAGTCGTTTTCATTAACCACTGCCATTCTTGCCCAATGGGCTCACAAAGTTGCCATGGTGACATGGATGAAGGTTATGCATGGACTTAGTAACATGGTCTTGAAGTCCAGCCTAGCTCCTGCCATTAAAGAATACCCAATCTGCCAACAACCTGCTGAGCCTGTGATATGACAACATGGCATCATTCCCCAAGAGTATCAGCTAGCCACCCGGTGGCAGGTTGTTGACATTGGAGTACATCCATCATGGAAGAAAAAGAGCTGTATTCTCACTGGAATGGATACTTACTCTGAATGCAGATTTGCCTTCCCTACCTACAATATTTCTACCAAAACCATCATCTACTGACTTGTGAATGCCTTATTCACATCTTAACATTCAACACAGCCTAGTATCCAAGGATCTTGTTCTGTAACAAATGCAGTGTGGCATGGGCACATGCTCATGGGCTGACCACATCTCTCAATCACTCACAGAGGGACTGGCCTGACAGAATAATGGAATGGCTTTTGAAGCTCAGATACAGTGCCTACTGGTAACAAAACCTTACAGGGCTGGGACAATGTCCTCTAGGAAGCAGTACATTCTCTAAACCAGTAAGTAACATACAGTTTATTTAATAGACAGGATTCACAGGACCTTGATGAGGGGTGGCGATGGCAGGGCCTCCTCTCCTTAATGCCTAGTGACCTGCTAGAAACCTTTCTGCATCCCTCCCCACACCTGTGTGAACTGCTGCTCCAGAGGTTTTACTCTCCCGAGGAAGAATGCTTACACCATTGGGCACAGCGATGCTTCTCTGGAAATGGAAGCTGAAACAGACACCTGGCCATTTTGGGATCTGCAAGATGGTGAATCAACAAGAAGAGAAGGGGGTTTTTATACTGACTGGGGTGACTGAACCTGACTACTAGGGTAAAATTGAGTTGCTACTACACAATGAAGGGATGGCAGAATATGTCTGGAATGTAAGAAAACTCCTCTGAAATCTCTTAATACTCCCCTGTCCTATGACTAAATTAAATAGAAAATAACAACCCAATATAGGACATTTATGGTCAAGACTCTTCAGGAATGAAGGTTTGGGTCACCCCATCAGGCAAGGAATCACAACCAGCCAAAACACCTGCTGAGCACAAATACACTGTAGAATGGGTAGTACAAGAAAATAGTTATAAATATCAGCGATGATCACCTGCCTGGATGCAAACACAGACATGAGGACTATCGTAGTTTTGAGTAGTTCTTTCTTATTTTGATATAAAATATTCATATATATATGAACCATTTTTTTCTCTTGTCTTTTCCAAATCTCCAACCATCTAACATACATAAGATATGCTAATAGTAGTTAAACTTCTAAGTCAGTATTTAAATTATAGGATATTAAACAGGCAATGTGACTCAGGTAGAAGAATGAAATTACTGAAGATGGGAGGGAGGATAATGGCCTCCCTATGATGTGCACATTCCAATCCCTGGAACTCGTGAATATATTAGGTTACATGATGAAGGAGAACTGAAGTGGAAGATGGAATCAAGATTGATAATCAGATGACCTTAAAACAGAGAGACTGTCTTGGATTATCCAGGTGGCCCAAAGTAATTGTAAGAAACCTTAAAAGTAAAAGGGGATGGTATCAGATAGGTCACTCCATGAAAAGGGCTTGCAGACTTTGAAGACAGAGAAATGACGTTATAAGACAAAGTTATAAGACAAAAATGTGGGCAGCCTCTAGAAACTGGGAGAAGCAAGGAAATAAATTCTTCCTTAGGGCTTCCAGAAGAAAGACAGCCCCACTGACACCTTGATTTTAGCCCAGTGAGATGCATTTTGGACTGCTGACCTCCAGAATTATAAGATAATACATTTGTGTCGTTTTAAGCCAAGAAGTTTACGATAATGTGTTACAGCATCAATAGGAACTAATACAGGAGGTCAGCGTGTTTTGAGTTGCAGGAGAAGCACCCGGTGCTGCTGCAGCTGGTGTACTTTATCACTTGGCTTTCCTCACCTGATTCTCCAGCTTGCACTGGACCCTCCTTCAGCTTCTCCAAGTGAAGAACACCCTCTTGGCTCAGATGGGTGTTGAGCTCTGTGACAAAGGGTACCACCTTCTCCTACAAGACACCTGCACCATCACACTGGAGGGTTAGATACACTGAGAGGTCCTGGTGCGTCCAGTCTATTTCCATGGATTTCAGTTTATCATGGATTCCAGTTTTTTTTTCCTCATTCTCCCCGACCTCCTACCCATTTTCCCTTCCTGATTGGCGGGCCTTCTGGCTTCAGGCTCAGGCCTCAGATACAAAGCTGTTAACAATGACCTAAGGTGGAATTCATACAATAAATCCCGATTATATCTACCACTCCTAGTGGCTCTTTTTCTCTGCTTGAACTCTGATGGATGCAGTTATGCATTTAAGCTACTTTCATCGCTGTCGTTAAGGGTTTTCCAGCATTTTGATGTGTTTAGGGCAGGAATTAGATCCTTCTGTGTCAGCTTATTCTGCTGTATTGAATGTAAGTCTTCTAAGTTTGTTTCTGTATTGTTAAATTTATAATTTCTCTACCCCTCCCAACATGCCCTGTGTTATTTAGTGGAGAAGCTTAGACTTGGGCACTGATTCATCTATCTTTGAATTTACCAGTCTCACTTTGTCTCCAAGAATTCTGAATAGAAGCATCACGAGAGTAAAATGCAAGTAAAACGACTTGTCTCTTCATATATTTTTTTTTTTCAGATCTTGTCAGACATGGGAAAAATCTGTTTACAACCACAGAAATTTGGCTCTGGCTCCCACCTGTTATTGTTCTGGAGGCTCCATTCCTTTCAGTCATGCTATTTGCTCCTCAGTGACAGATTCTCAGCCTCCTTGAATGGAACCAACTGAGCATCAGCTTTACTCTGCTGCAGCATTTCATCAATGCCCCATAGGAAGATGCAAGGCATTTGTAGGCTTAGATCCAGGACAGCCTGAACTCCTTTGTCCCATAATTTTCTTATCACTTCATACCCTTTATTACTACTGCCTTTGTACTGACCTTGACAACCAGCCCTCCCATTCAAAACAAGAGTTTTCTTGGGCTTGAACCTTAGCCCCCTCCAGTGCACATGTCTTCTTACTCTTCTCTGTGCCAGGTAAGCAGAGACGGAAGCTATGAGCAATTTTTGCCTCCCCTTCTCTGATCAAGAATCCTAATTATAATATCTTGGTGTCCAAGTTCCAGATTCACTGCATGAAAATAGGACTAAAGTTCCTGAAACAGGTAAACAAATTGGTCCCCACCAATGACTCTTTTTTTGTTTTTTTGAGATGGAGTCTCTCTCACCCAGGCTGGAGAGCAGTGGCGCGATCTCAGCTTACTGCAGCCTCTGCCTCCTGAGTTCAAGTGATTATCCTGCCTCAGCCTCCTGAGTATCTGGGATTGTAGGCACATGCCACCACACTGAGCTTAATTTGTTTTTTTGTATTTTAGTACACACAGGGTTTTACCATGTTGGTCAGACTGGTCTCAAACTCCTGACCTCAAATGATCTGTCCTCCTTGGCCTCTCAAAGTGCTGGGATTATAGGTGTGTGCCATCACACCCGGCCCACCACGATTTTTGATAGCTGCTTAAGGCATGACTTATTTGTAGTTGTCTTTGTCTGTTTACATTGCTATAAAGGTAATTTCCTTTTTGAAAGAGGTTTATTTGGCTCACAGTTCTGCAGTCTGGAGAAGAAGCATGGCCCCAGCATCTACTTCTGGTGAGGGTTTCAGATCAATTTTATTTGTGGCTGCAGGTGGAGGGAAGCAGGCATCACATGGAAAGAGGAAGCAAAGGAGAGGAGGAGGTGCCAGGCTCTTTTTAACAATCAGTTCTCGAGGGAACTAATGGAGCAAGAACTCACTTATTACCATGAGGATGGCACCAAGTCATTCATGAGGGATCTGCCCCTATGGCCCAAAAACTTCCCACTAGGCCCCACCTCCAACACTGGGGAATCAAATTTCAACATGAGATATGGAAGGGACAAATATCCAAACTATATCAGCAGTGCTAAGCAAACGCCAGATTGAGAGAGGTATAAATGCATTTCTACATATAAACTGGCCAACACATGGTAACCAAGGCAATTTCTGAATGCTGATCTAAAAGGACCAATGTTTCCTGATGGTCTGTGTGCTTGGGCCTGCAGGGTCTCTCGCCTCTCTCACAGGACAGGAGACTGTGGACCAAGGGTCACCCAGTTCTCCAGACTGTATGAATTTCTTTTACCTTTGCCTTCCTGATTTTGCACCAAAAATTTGCCTGGGAGAGTTTAGACACATTAGATATATACACATAAGGAGTATGGTGGCATATTGTTCAAGGAAACATGCAGTATGGTATAGTCATTGCTAATAACATATTGTATCACCTTGGGCAAGCCATTTTATCTTCCTGGGACTCTGTTTCCTCACTTGTGAAGTGAAGCAATTAGATTTCATATTTTAAAACACTTTCTAGCATGAATAGTCTGCTATTATCTAAATAATGGGAAAAACATGTCAGGGTAGGGATAAGAAGTTCTTAAACTATAGTTCCTTATGGGGAAAAATTGGCTCTGGGCAACCGTATTTGTGATATACTGATATAGGAACTCACAAAGAACAAAATATGAAGATAGAATCACAGCAGCTCTGGTCTACAGAAGGAAAGATAAATCTGGCTATATTCAGACACAAATCAATCAACTAAATAAAGTAGCAAAGGAGAAAGAGAGGAATTTAGCTTGCACTTACATATTTAACCAATATTTATAGTTTTAGCCACTGTGCTAGTCACGAGGGAGCTGATCGTGAGCAAAACAGCCATGGCCCTTACTCCAGTGAGCTTATATTCCAGCAGAGGAGAAAGACATTGATTCAGTAGATAATTATAAGCTGTGATAAGTGCTATGAAGGAAAAGCACAGAGGCGAAGTAAGGGGTCAGGGCAGGCTTTCCCAAAAGTGTCATTCGAACTGGAATCTGAATACATTACCTGGAGGCTTTCGCGTTGTATGATAAACATCGCTGGAGATCAGGGTTTATGGGGGTAGTGTTAGACAGGCTGGGGTTGAGATGCTTTTGAGATATCCAAGTGGAGATGGAGGCAGTTGGATCCATGGGTCTGAGGTGCAGAGGAGAGAATGGGACAGGATGTATGCATTGGGAGGTGCTGTGTCTACTCAGCAACTGAAGCCAAGGGTGAGGATGAGATCACCAAGGAATAAAACGCAGTGGGAGGACAAAGAAGGCTAGAAGTATACCTTGATGAACTACCTTATTCAAAAGTAAAGAAGGAGGAGGTTAAGAATGGTGATCAGGGAGACCGGAAATTGGCGGAGGGAGGTTTGTGGAAGCCAAGATTGCTTAGCGTTCTGTGGAAGACAAGGTTGATGGTGCCGAACACTGGCGAGGCCAGAGAAGAGAAGAGAACTAGGCCCATTGGATTCAATGACAGAAAAGTCATCGGTGGTCCCAATGAGGTCAGTTCAAGTGGAGGGAGTCATGCAGTAAACAGAAGGGGAATAAATACAAGCAGCGAGTTTATGTAATTCTTTTAAGTAATCTGATAACAAATATTCAAATGTTAGGTTGAAAGAGATGCAGGGAGGAAGGCTGAGGTTGGGAGTGTGCCAGTTCCTTCTGGTTATGTATTCATTGCCCACTTTCAGCAGTTCTGAGCATGTCCCTGACCTACTGACTTAGTCATTCATCTACCCATTCTCTTATTCATTAAGTAACATAAATAGAAAACCACCCCTACCTGTGAGGAGCTTACCATCTACTGGAGTTCAGGGTTTGCTTAAAATACTTCATTTGAGCATCTGCTCTGTGGGAACCACTTTGCAGAGATGGACACAGAGATGAATAGGACATGCCTGCTTCCTGCCTTCAAGAGTAGAGTCTGCTGGGACAATACAGGAATCAACAGCAAAGGCAAAATAGCATTTCAAGATTGTTACGTCTGTGCCCAGCTGTCAATGACAGTAATGCTGATTTCAAGTTTAGCTCCAGGAGCTACGAACTAAAGAAAGCCAAGCTTAATGTGATGCTCTTCCTTGGTCTTTCTGGAGAGAGGATTATAGAAGAGCGTTACATGTTCAGGGTGAATAGGACCTAGGGGTTGTGTTAGTTATCTATTGCTGCACAGCAAATTACCACAAACTTGGTGGCTTAAAATACAGAATATGTATTATTTCACAGTCAGGGATCCAGGCAGAGCTTCTTTTGCTCCTCCACTTTGTGTCCTTCACCAGGTTGCAATGAAGTTGTCATCCACGGGAAGGTTCCACTGGAAAGGGTTGCTTCCAAGCTTATGTGATTGTTGACAGAATTCAGCTCCTTTGGGACTATTGGACTGAGCACATCAGTTCCTTGTTGGCTGTCAGCCAGAGACTTTCCTCAATTTCTTCCTACATGGGCCTCTTACAACATGGCAAATCGCTTCCGCAAAGCCTGCAAGCCTGCCCACCACAGCTATCCAAAGCCACCATGAATTGCTGGCTGAGTACTGACTCTTGATTTTCATTCAAGGTACCTGGATGAACTATAATTTGTCTTCTAAGTCTTGTTAGTTCTCTTAGTCAGCTGGCTCTGATACCTTCGTAGCAAGAAACTCCCAATTCCAGTAGGCAGTAGGGACTGGACCCTATGTTGTCTTGATGAACTTCTCTGACTTGTGACACTGGTGCTAACCAGAAAACAAGAGTGATTGCCGTCTTTGTGCCATTTCCACCCCTTTGGTTTATAACCCTAAGCTAGACCATATCACCTTCAAGCTCCGGAATCTTGACTCTTCCTTGGGGATATCACACTTACTTTCTCCTAGTCAAGCCACATGAATGTTCTGAGACCCGCTAAGCCAACACTCTGGCTAGGAAACCCCTATCATAAATCTCATATTTCTTAAACAGCTTTACTGAGATATAATTAACATATCATAAAATTCATCATTTAAAGTGTATGATTCAGCGGCTTTTAGTTCTCAGAGTTGTGCAACCATCACCACAATCAATATTATAATTGATTTCTTAAACCAAAAAGGAACACTGTATTCATTCATAGTCACTCCCCATTTTCCCCAAACTCTAGATAATTATTAATCTACTTTCCGTGTCCATAGATTTTCATATTCTGGACATTTTAAGTAATTGGGATCAAATAATATGTGGCCTTTTTTCATCCGGCTTCTTTCACTTAATGTTTTCAAAGACCATCTATGTTTTACTTGCATCAGTACTTCATTCCTTTTTGTCAGAAAATATTTGATATGGAATATAGATCCAAGATGGCTGATTACTAGCAGCTCAGGATTGTAGCTCCCAGTGAAAGCGCAGAGAATGAGAGGACGCCACACTTTCAGACGAATTTTTGTTGCTCACAGACCAGGAGATTCCCAGCAGAGGAGCCCCATGGGTCGCCAGCGCAACTCTTGTGGCCAACACAGCGGTTTTGCCAGTGCCCCGGTGCGGCGGTTCTTGGTGCAGAGTAAACGGGACTGTGTCCCCTTTTGGTCGACATTTGGAGCTCTGGGAAGGCAGAGTCACCCATTCAGCTGATTGAAAAAGGGATTCAAGAGGGAAGCCAGACTGGAGATTCCCAGGCAGAAAAGCACCAAGAATCTTAATGCCGCTGTTTCAGCCAGCGCAGTGGGTTGCTCAGATTCCTGCACTGGGAATCAACAAGTTGGACATCCACCCAGAGACCTAATTTGAAAGTCGGTAATTACAAAGACGACAGGTGGATAAATTTACAATGAGTGGAAGAAACCAGCATAAAAAGGCTGAGAAAACTCAAAATCAGAATGTCTCTCCCTCTATAGGGGATCACAATTCCTCATCAACAAGGGAACAAGGCCTGATGGAGAACGAGTGCATTCCATTAACAGAATTAGGCTTCAGAAGGTGGATAATAAGAAACTTCGGTGAGTTAAAAGAATATGTTCTAGCCCAATGTAAAGAAACTAAGAACCTTGAAAAAAGGTTTAACAAAATCCTAATGAGAATAGACAATCTAGAGAGGAATATAAGTGAATTAATGGAACTGAAGAACACAATACGAGAACTCTGCGAAGTATGCACAGGTTTTAACAGTCGAATTGATCAAGCAGAAGAAAGGATATCAGAGGTCCAAGACTAACTTAATGAAATGAAACGAGAAGACAAGATTAGAGAAGAAAGAGTAAAAAGGAATGAGCAAAGTCTCCAAGAAATATAGGACTATGTGAAAAGACCTAATTTACGTTTGATAGGTATACCTGAATGTCATGAAGAGAATGAATCCAAGCTGGAAAATATTCTTCAGGATATTATTCAGGAAAACTTTCCTAACCTAATAAGGCAAGACAATACTCAACTCCAGGTAATACAGAGAACACCACAAAGATATTCCTCAAGTAGAGCAACCCCAAGACACATAATCATTAGATTCACCAGAGTTGAAATAAAGGAGAAAATTCTAAGGGCAGCTAGAGAGAAAGGTCAGGTTACCCATAAAGGGAAGCCTATCAGACTCACAGCAGATCTCTCAGCAGAAACCCTACAAACTTCGAGAGTGGGGGTCAATATTCAATATCCTCAAAGAAAAGAATTTTCAACCCAGAATCTCATATCTAGCCAAACTAAGCTTCATAAATGAAGGAAAAATAAAAATTTTCACGAACAAGCAAGCACTCAGAGATTTCATCACCACCAGGCCTGCTTTACAAGAGCTTCTGAAAGAAGCACTACACACAGAAAGGAACAACCAGTATCAGTCATCCCAAAAACTTACCAAAAGGTAAAGAGTATCTCCATAATGAAGACTCTATATCAACTAATGGGTAAAATAGCCAGCTAGCATTAAACGACAATATTAAACTCAAGAATATCAATATTAATCCTAAATTTAAATGGATTAAATGCCCCAATCAAAGACACAGACAGGCAAATTGAATAAAAAGTCAAAACCCATCAGTACGCTGTATCCAGATCCATCTCATAAGTAAGGACACACAAAGACTCAAAACAAAGGGTTGGAGGAAGATTCATCAATCAAATAGAGAGCAAAAAAAAAAAAAAAAAGAAAAAACAAACAAACAAACAAACAAAAACCGGAGTTGTAACTTTCGTCTCTGACAAAATAGACTTTAATAGTAACAAAGATGAAAAGAAACAAAGAAGGACATTACATAATGGTAAAAGGATCAATGTAACAACAGGAGTCAATAATTATAAATATATATGCACCCAATATAGGAGCACCCAGATACATAAGACAAGTTCTTAATGACTTATGAAGAGACTTGGACTCCCGCACAATAATAGCGGGAGACTTTGACACCACATTGTTAATATTCGACGGATCAACGCGATAGAAAATTAACGGGAACATCTATGATTAGAACTCAGACTTGGAACAAGTAAACTCAGTGAATATTTATAGAATTCTTCACCCCAGGTCCACAGAACATACATTTTTCTCAGTATCACATTACACCTATTTTGAAAGTGACCACATAATTGGAAGTAAACCACTCCTCAGCATTTGCATAGCATTTCACAGACTTAAATGAAATATTGGTTGGCTGTTTGTTATTTTCTTCCCTTATTCCTTCCTGTCTCCGCTGTTAAGCACAATTATCGGCATAAAAGAGGTTTTTAATACCTATTTTTAGATTGCATTCCAGTCTGGGCAATAGAGCAAGACTCCTGTTCTCTCTCCCCCTTTCTCTTTCTTTCTTTCTTCCATAAATAAATAAATAAATAAAATGAATATAGTGCTTATTCACACTGAAAAAAAATATTTGATACATATCACTAACCATACATATCGCCAATATCTATAAATATTATCAACATACAAGGTATGTTGATATACAAGGTATGGATATACCATATTTAACCATATTTTTGGCTGTTATGAATAGTAATGCTATGAATATTTGTATATAAGTTTTTTTTGTGTGGACATATATTTTCATTTGTCTAGGGTACGTACCTAGGAATGGATGGTTGGGTCACATGGTAACTTCATGTTTAGCAATTTGAGGAACTGCTGAACCATTTTCCAAAGCAACTGCACCATTTCACATTTCCAGCAGCAATGTATTAGGGCTACAAATGTCTCCATGTACTTATCAACACTTATTATTAATTATCTTTTTGATTATAGACACACTAGTGGGTGTGAAGTGGTAGCTCCTGTGGTTTTGACTTGCATTTCCCTGATGGCTAAATGATGCTGAGCATCTTTTTAGTACTTATTAAATATTGGTGTATCTTCTTTAGAGAAATATCAGCTCAAACCCATTGCTTGGCCTCATATTGTACCGGGCCCTTTCTGATCCTCCTCTGGCCCCCTTCCATAGGATAAGAATCCAGGATCCAAGATCCTATGCCAACCTGGAGCCTGTGCCTGCTCTGGGAGACGATACTTTGGGTAGTGGGGACACTGGAATTCCCTGCCCAAATGGGATCCTTTAGGTCTCTTAGATCTGTGGACCTGAGGGCACACCATACTGCCCATCCACACTCCCCAAGTCCTGAGGGACGGCCACCCACGGGGAAGCTGTTTGTGGAGACTATGGTAGAGTGTGGACATGGAGGCAGGGTTGTGACCTTTTGGTGTGGGCAGAACCAGGGTGGGAAGAAAAGGTGGAGGCCGGCCCGGGCCTAGAGATGAGCTCTCCTCGTGCTGACAAGTACTGGAGCAGAGCTCTTGGGAATGTGAGAACTCTAACTTCACACTTAGTCTTCCATGTCGTTGTGAATATGTAATTTTCAAAATTGGAGGACAGAACTTACTTAACATTTTGCAGGCATGATTTTTAACTTTTAAAAAATTGGACATAAATTAGGTGGACTTCCATGTGTTCTTTCGCTCTGACCTACAAATACAACAGCATGGTCAGAGACTGAAAGTGTCCCTATTGCATGTGCTTCCTTTGCTGGGAACTCAGTAACTGTGGGTTGGGGCTTGGTCAGGCCACCAAATACAAAGGGCAAATGGAAGTCAGCAATATGCATGAGCCCAGAAAGCTTAGCATTTAAGGGCAGAGGCTCCAGAACAAGACTGTCTGGATTTTGAGTCCTATCTCTACCGCACACTAGCCCTGTGAACTAGACTAAGCTCTTAAAAATTCTCTAGGTTTGTCTCTGCAAAATGAGAATAATTATACTATCTGCCTCAAAGGAGTTCTGTGAATTTTAAATGCATTCATACTTTTAGAGCACTCGGAATACTGCCTGGCCTGGAGGTAGCATTCAGTGCTGTCATTATTAGGAGATGCTGTGGGCCCGGGAGAGGGCCGACTTTCTCAGATCTAGTCCTCTCTTCTTCAGTGGAAACACCCTACGATCATCCCTAAATCCCAAAAGCCTGAAAGGAAAGGGACACATTCCCGGGGGTAAATTTCCTTGTTTCCATGGCCTTTTTGGAGAGCAACTCTCCCCAGCAAACGCCAAGAAGCCCTGCTTTCATACTCCAGCATTCTCTAGCATTTGCATGAGGGCACTCTGAGAATAGATTACGCTTGAGAAGGGGACTTAGGGGAAGGCTAAAAATGCTAAAATTCGACTAAGTCTCCAAATGAAAAATACAGCTTTAGGGAAAACCAGAGATATCGCCTTCTTTTTCTTTCTGTCTCAAAATGCATTGTGATGAATAATGCCCCAGGGCTGGTGCTTGCAAACTTCCACTATGCCCAGGGAGATAATTGAATCCCCTATAATGATGGGCCAAAAAAAACCTCCCAAAAAACAGAGAAGGCAGTAGATGAGCCTAGTTTGGCTTTTAGCTCACAGAATCTTCAATTATTCTGCAGTGATTTTTATTTACCTATTTAGTGTTTTCACTAGGCCAGGAAGGAGAGAGAGAGCCAGAGAGAGAGAATTTAGTCATGATTCGGCCCTCATGGTTAGGCAGCAAGTTCGAAATGGAAAAAGTTATGCAAATGGATAATGAAATGGGTTTGAGTTTCTAATGTCCTCCTCCATGGGAAAATGGCATAAATTGTGGGGCTTTGCAAATGCCTTACATGCTGTTTGTGATGAGATTATTTAAGAGTCAGCTCGGCCGGACATAGTGGCTCACACCTGTAATCCCAGCACTTTGGGAGGCCGAGGCAGGGGGATAACCTGAGGCAAGGAGTTTGTGACCAGCATGGTCAAACATGGTGAAACCCCGCGTCTACTAAAAATACAAAAATTAGCCAGGCATGGTGGCGGGCACCTTTAATCCCAGCTACTCAGGAGGCTGAGGCAGGAAAATCACTTGAACCTAGGATTTGAAGTTTGTGGTGAGCTGAGATTGCACCATTGCACTCCAGCTGGGTGACAGAGCGAGAATCCGCCTCAAAATAAAAAATCAAAAAACAAAAACCAACAAAAGTCAGCTCAGTGACGCTGCTGCATGAAGGCATTAACCCAGGGTGATCTTTGCACGTGCATCCAAAGGAAGAGTGGAGTCTCTGAATTTGGTCTTCAGAGAGTCCCTGTCAGCCAGGGAGTGAAACCAGGGCTGCTTCTGGGCTGCTGAGATCCTCATTGGTGAGACTATGGGTAACAACTGTCTTGCAAGGCTGTAGCCCCAGATGAAATGTTTGAAACATAGTCAGACAATCAGAGTATGTTCCTCAGTGCTGCTCAGTCTGGAGGAGCAGTTGATAATATAAAACACCTGTCAAAAATAGCATGCGGCCAATCCTAGAGGCTGGTGGAGCTGTGGCCGCTACCACACCTCTCCCCCCATCTATTGTTAGGGTCAGCCCCAAATAGTTTCCTCTGTCTTAAGAATAGCCAACAAGCACATGGTGATCACTTCTATTACATGGCCATCTGCAATCCCCAGTGAAATTCAATTTGAGTTTTGAATGCAATAAGAAGCACTTTTATATACAACAGCTCAGGGAAATAGGTCATCTACTTTATTGTCATTTTATAGATCTGGAGTAACTACAGTGCAGGAAGTAAAGTGATTTGCTCAAGTTCATATGGTTAGTGAGGCTACGGAGCCAAGGTGTAAACCTGCGGCTCCATAGCTTTTCATCATATTTAAGTCCGTATCCCTTTTATAGTTGGACTTCTGACACTCAGATTTTGAAATGTGACATTTCGTAATCCAGGGCAGCACTATGCAACAGAACTTTCTGCAGTGATGGAAATGTTCTATAATCTGTGCTGTCCAATATGGCAGCCCCCGTCTACAGGTAGCTTTTGAGCACTTGAGAAGTGGCTAATGTGATTGAAGAACTGAATTTCAAATTTTATTATAGTGAATTTAAACTTAAAAATCACATGTTGCTAGTAACTTACCTGCCATATTAGGCAACAGAAAACTATACATCTATCCAAAGGAAATCTGATCCTACTTTAGACAAACACAGTGGTTTAGAGCACATACTTTGTGGTCAGATTATTTCATACAATATTCAGTCAAATGAGAAACTAATGAGAAAGGAGTGAGGAGCTTTGAAGAAATATAATGAAATGGCTTAGAAATCAGAAAATTGAGGTCTAAGTGTCTTATATACATCATTGTTACTGCATTAATACGTGACCGAAAAAAGAAAAAGGATATTAAAAAGTAACTGGAAAGAAAGGGCAATCTTTTGTTTCCCTAGCAGAGCCTTCCCCCTGTTGAGCTGTGGAGAAATTGTGAAGTCTGGCAGCAAGAGGGACAGTCTCACTTGCAGAGAAAGGGGATCTGGCAGGCAGGGGATGCTCACTAGAGAGGTCACAGCAGCAGCTTCGAAGCAGACCAGGCAACTTGGACTTGAGGATGAATGTCACATCGGAGACACAAACATATTATAGGTATCCAGTAAGCCCCAGGATTTGAATTCCAAGTGGAACAGTTGAAAGAAAAGAGTCAAAATTTTGTCTTTTTGAAGTCATTAACCAGAATACAGTGTAAGAATCCAGGAGCCTGATATGTAAGAATTAGAAAGAAAAGTTCTAGATTCTACCAGATGTTTGTTGTCAGGACATAGAGAAATAAAGACAAGAGCTATGGATGGCCACTGTTGTAGCGAAGAGTTCTGAGATGCTACAGTGTAGGAGCAGTTGTTGTTTACGAGACAGGGTCTTTCTCTGTTGTCTAGGCTGGAGTGCAGTGGCACCATCATAGCTCACTATGAGCTATGAGAAGAGACAAGGCTGAAGCATCTACAGCCCTGGGGTGGACCACCCCAGCCCTGAACACCTGGGCTTAAGGCTGTAATCATTGAGGTATAAACCTCAGATGTGGGAACAGCATAATCAAACACGAAATACAGGTCAGGATGCATTTGCTTGCAAATCAAAGAATTCCCAGGTAGTGTATTTTAAACAATAAGGACATTTATTATTTCACACAAGAAGTCCAGAGTTAGATAAAGTGAGTTCAGAGTTTGATTACTTTTATTGCATTGTATTCTCTCGACAATTTCATTAGGGAAATTCATTTTGCAGCCATGAAGAATTTAAAGCTTTGGAAAGTTAAATTACTTGTCCAAAGTCACACATCTGGCAGAGCCACAGTGGAACCCATAAAGCCATGGATATGCCAAGCACCTAAAGACTACATTATGGTGAGGTTTACCTTATATAAAATATTTTTTGCATGTTTTACATCAGTATTAGAAAAAGGAAATAACCTTTATCCAATGAGATATATCCAAGAAGATATAATTTCCATTTTATGAAGGTCAGAATTCATAGCATAGAGAGATCATGGAGACAGTGTCCAAACCACACAGCAGATCAAATTGGTAATGAACCCTATGGCTCAAAACAGAGCTTCCTATCAGAATACCCGGGGTCATTTCATAGCTCCCACCCCAGTGAAAGAACAGTAAACAAACAAAAAATCAACAACACATCATGCCCCACAGTGCTGGCGGAGCGCTCTATGATGCTAGCCTCATTTCCCCCAACTCGATTCCCAATGGCGGCTGTTTCTAGAAAATGAAGAAACAGTGAGGGGCATGACACAGCCCAGGGGGTGGGCCACCCCAGGAGAAACTGACCCTGCACCTCATTCAAGGACAAAAGAGTGTCCTGGCCAAATCTAGGGAGGTGGAATCGAAACGCTGAGCCACGTGACCATCTGCCTCTGTTTAAAGTCTCAAAATGGATTTTGTATCAAAAAGTAGCCCATGAGCAAATGAGCCCCTAAGCACACCTGCATAAAAAGGGCTTTAAAAAATATGCAGCCTGTGTATAATCCGAGAAAAAGGTATTATTTTTGGTTGTAGAGAACGTCCACAATTGGAAGGTCTCAGATATATTCAATAGATAGATCTAAGCTTGGCTTAGTCTATGGGGAGTGCTATTATTTTTCAAAAGGTAATTATCCATGTATTACCTTATCTGTTGCCAATGTCACGTAACACTGAAAAATTGATCAACATACAGCCTTAAATGTCTAAGACTCCAGAATGGAAATAACTGCCAAATATGGATTAAATTGATAAAAATAATTCCAAACATGATTAGAGTCACTCTGTTGTATAGCCCGCACAGCAGGTGGGAAATCCTTGAGAAGAATTAGGGAAAGGTTTAGGGAAAGCAGATTAATGGAGAAAGATTAAATGTGTTTCAAAAGCAGTACAAAACATATTTTAAATAACAGTCCTTGCATGGGCAACGTTAAAAGGTACTTTGACATATGAAAAATTCAAGCACTTGGCTTAAATGTACATCGTGCAGTAAAAAAAACGATGTGAATATGCGGCATAAATTGTACACATGGGAGATGCTGGAGAGCGACAAATGTAAGCGGTGATTACGTTACTTTTATTTTTATCTTTGCACTTAATTACACAAGTGATATGGAAAACACGTTTTTTTTTTTTTTTTTGAGATGGAGTTTCGCTTCTGTTGCCCAGTCTGGAGTGCAATGGCATGATCTCCGCTAACTGCAACCTCCGCCTGCTGGGTTCAAGCTATTTTCCTGCCTCAGCCTCCCAAGCAGCTGTGCCACCAACATGCAGAAACCCTGCACCACACCTGGCTAATTTTGTAATTTTAGTAGAGACGGGGTTTTTCCATGTTGGTCAGGCTGGTCCTGAACTCCTGATCTCAGGTGATCTTCCTGCCTCGGCCTCCCAAAGTGCTGAAATTACAGATGTGAGCCACCATGCCCAGAGGGAAAACACATTCTTATTGTAAAAAATGCAAACAGTATAAAGCAAAATGTATAGATCCCCATGGATGCTGCAACCTCGTCGCCAGCCCCTCCTTCTCCATATGCTTACTTCCCAGAGTCATCTGGCGCTAACTAGGGTGTGAGGCTTCTGAGCTCCTTCTACTCATCTATCCACGTATACTCCCATGTGTACATACATTTTTGTTTCTTACATAAATGTGGACAACAACATAAATATTATTTCATTACTTGCTTTTTCTTCACATACTAATATATCGAAGCAATTTTTTTGTTAGTACATACATATCTATCTACGTTATTTTTAAATGTCTGACACAGTATCTCATGGCATGGGCATTTTGTCATCTATTTAGCTAATGTCTTGTTGATGATATTTGGTGTGTTTGCAATGCTTTACTCTAACAAAGGTTCCAAAGAAGGCTTGTTTACTGATTTTTTAAGAGATAGATCAGAGAAGGCATTATTTCTAGTGGACTCAGTTAAAACTCACTCATGACTATTACTATATAGGCAGCCTATGATGAACCAATTAATGCCACTTCTGCCCCAACAGCCGAGGCCAGGTAGCCACTTGCCATGATGCCTCCTCTTGATTTATTAGCATTCTAATCACTGAAATTTAGGGAGCGTGGCCCATCATCCTGCTGCATCCTTGAGAAGCAATGCCATCTGCTTTCTATGGGGTGTCAGAACCACTCTCCTTCTCTCTTTTTGGTCTGTAGAATCACACCTTCCACATGATACACAAATAGCAGTTATTTCTGAATGGTGGGTGACTATGAGATTATTTAGGCTTATCTATATTTTATGTTTCTATAATGTACATATATTACCTGTGTGATAAATAAATAATTTAAAAGTTTTTTTTAAAGGTACATGGCATTTTAAGAAAAATCAGAGAAGAAAGCAAGTGAGCAAGCATGAACCTGACATCACACAGACTCAACCATGAAACTTTATCATTAATAGTAAATACATAACAATGTATATTACATATAATGTAATGCTATATAACAATACATATATGATAAATATAATCTTTTTTTTGAGACAGAGTTTTGCTCTTGTTGCCCAGGCTAGAGTACAATGGCATGATCTCAGCTCATTGCAACCTCCATCTCCCCAGTTCAAGCGATTCTCCTGCCTTAGCCTCCCAAGTAGCTGGGATTACAGGTGTGCCCCACTACGCCCAGCTAATTTTTGTCTTTTTAGTAGAGATGGGATTTTGCCATGTTGGCCAGGCTGGTCTTGAACTCCTGACCTCAGGTGATTCACCTGCCTCAGCCTCCCAAAGTGCTGGAATTACAGGAGTGAGCCACTGCCCCTAACCATTGAAGATAATTATTACTTGTAATATGTACATTATCTATGTAAAACTGAGCAAATTGCTAAATTTCTCTAAAGCTCAGTTTTTGTTTTGTCTTAAATAAAAAATAAGGATGCTAATCCAACTTCATAGAGTGTGAAGATCAAATAAAATAATGTTCAGAAAATGTAACATAGTATATAAAAGGAACAAAATGGTCTACGGTGTAACACAGTGATAAAGAGCATATAGACCTAGGGTTAAATGCTTGTCTCATCACTTACTTAAAGAGAGATCTTGAGAAAATGTATTAACCCTCTGAATCTCAGCATCCTTATCCATAAAGTGAGGATAATGTCAACTCCATAATGTGATTGTGAAGACTAAATAAGAAATCATATCCCAGCATCTGACCTGGCATGTGGAGAGTTCCCACTAATTCTCCTACTACCAAAGGTCAATTCCCCTCCTGTTCCGTTTTCCTTTTTGTTGATTGCAAAATCGCAAATGAAACAAACAGTCTGACTCCACTAAGAAAATAGGGTGACGTGGTTACCAAGGCTTACTTCTTTATAGTTTTGCAGGCAATTTTGCATAAGTTGTATTGTTTGATTCTCATAAAATCCTCTGTGCCAGACAGAAAACCTCATGGTTTTTGTCATGGTTTTTCATTGCTGTGAAACTATTTCCCATGGATCTCTTGTTTCTGTACATCTTGTAAGCAAATGCACTGACAGCCTTCTTGGTGGACTGTCTTATTAAGGATGTTTGTATTGGGAGCATCACCTCTGGAATAAAGAGCAGATTTGTGCACTCTTCATTAAAATAAAGATTATGTCACCTTCTAGGGCAAAGGGCAGATTTTCATACAGCCCATTATAAAAGATTTGGGCTTCCTAAGCCTGGGGTTCCTCAGCTGTGACGCAAAGCCACTGTGTGTACGGCATGCACCTGAGCCACTCTGTGAACCCCCATGGGACTTGGGGGCAAGGGAAACTGATGCAAACATGAAGCTCATACTGCTTGCTCTGGCATGAGTAATAAAGTTATTTGTCTCTGAATCACAAGTCTCATGTCTTCTTCCAGCATCCATAAAACTGTGGCAGACTAACATGTTGGCTTCCAAGGAAGGTAAAAACTCAGACCCTTTGAGTTATTGACAGCTCCACAGTGCATGGAACTACCATTCATCTACCAGAAAGTATGGAGTGACCATTCTTAAAACCTTCATCTCCCTATCTTACTATATATTTCAAAACCAAGTCCTGTCAATTTACCATGTAAATATGGCCTTGATTTGCCTGGTTCTCTCTCCAGCATTACTAGCACCCCGGTTAAACTCCCACCACTGTATTCTGAGTGTAATAACTTCTGAATTTATCTACTTGCAGCCCCATGTGACTCCACTGTAACCCATGGTTTCTACAGCAGCCAGTACTCTGCAAAATGATCTGATAGTGTCACTTCCTAAAACTTGTAGAATAAAGACAAGATTCCTTCACATGACCACCACCTTTCTCTCCCAACTCATGTGGCATCATGCTTCCCTCACTCTCCCAGGAAGAGACACACAGGCCTTCTTACATTTCTTAAATTAGAGTTGTGTTACATCGTTTTGCAGGATTTGCAATGCACAACACTACAGGGCATCAATTAACAGCACACATCCTGTATTTCAGCGATCTTCTGACAGCTAGCAATAAAGTGACTGGGCGAAAAAGGGGGGTAATTTTCTGATTTTTCAAGGACATCACAAAGACCACCATATGTCTATGACCATGAGACCTTTGAATATGCTGTCCTATTTGCTTAGATTACCCCACTTCTTTTGGTTCCGTTTTCTTATATTTGTCCTTCAAACCCTAATTCAAGCTTCACTTCCTCAAGAAAAGTCAATCTTCCCTGATTCCATAACTCCATGAAGTCCTTCTATTACATGCCCAACATCCCTTTTTCACAGTGCCTGCCACAGTTAATATTTTATCTTTATTTGTAAGTCAAATTTATTATTTTATGTTTATTTACATTATTCAATTAATGCCTGAATCGCCCCTGGACTGTAAGCTCTGTATAGAGAAAGATCATTCCTAAATTTCATTCACTGTAGTGTCCTCATTACTTAGCATGCTGTCAATAAACCTGAGTTGAATGCTGAATAGATAGGGTAGGAAACATTATCCCCGTTTTACAGATGAGAAAAGTGAGGCTTAGAGACGATAAGAGAGCTTTTTAAGGTCATAGAGCTACCAAGAGGCAGTGCCTGGTCTCGCATTCAGGTTTCCCAAATGTGCAGGTTTCTTCCCATAAAGGTTGTTCCTTTGAGTTCAGGACAGACTAGAAAGGTCTGCATAAGGGGAGCGATATATAGTAGAAGGGTCTGGAGGATGGTTTACTCTAGGAAAGGTGCCATGTCTGTAAATTAAACAAAGAAACTAAAAGAAAAACAGGCAAGAAGAAAGAACCATGGAACCAGATTGTAGATCCAAATGAGAGGTGGGACGAGGGAGGGTTTACATGGGAGATGGGCAGCGGACTTGGTGGCCAGGAGGATTGGGCAGAACGAGGATTGAGGGTAGGTGTAAAAGCGGTTAAGAGACTGAGAACCCGACCCTCAAAGACTGTCTCTAGGCACTTGTTTTCTGAACAGACGCATCTGCTTAGGAAAATAAAAGTTACTTATAAGAACAAAAGTAATGCTAAATGTCATTTGTTAGCTGCCTGTGTGTGAGGCATTGTGTTAGATGCTCTACCGACGTAGATTTACTTGGTCCTCCAAGCAGACTGGGGAATATGTTGGAACCCTGGCTTGTCCTTTTCTTCTATTTGTTATCAGCATTCTAGTTATTAGGTATGTGAAATGTTTCTCACTTCTTGTGTTTTTCTCACTTCTACTTTGTCTCCTGGTCCCTAGCCTTCCTCCCATCCTTTTCACAGCCAGGCGCTGGGCCTCTGATACCCTCCATGAAATTCCACTAGGTCTGTCTATCCTCACCCTCTTTCTATGAAATTAATTGCCATTAAGGTTTAAATGTCTAGCAGGTTCCTACTGGATTCTTATCTCTCCCAAGGACAAATGTATAATAATATTCTTAGAGAAATATTTAAAGTATTCCTCTAACCAAGTAAATGGATCTTTAATGATATTACTTAAGGCAGAGACGCAAGATGTTTTTGAAGGGTGAAAAGATTTACCAGACATCTGAAGTTACATCCATACCTAGGTCTCTACTAATTCCACTTCTGGAAGATTGATTTGTTCTAGCTCTTCTAATCCTCCCCATCCCTTTCCCACCTCAGTGTTAAAATTCTATGACTACACATGGCCCATGGGCAGACAGGAACAATTTCTTCATGTATAGATAGCAATTCTCCCCACCGTCAACTACATCTCCCTGCACCCATGGGATCCCTGGGAAATGAGAAAGCTCAGCTGTCTCCAGGGAGTGGTTAATTAGGGCAGTTGTTCTGTTCCCATTTCTACTGTGGAATGATTGGGATAATTGGGAGAAAGGCAGTTACATGGGACTCACTTTTTGAATTTGTGTTATACACACAGCCCAGGACCTGTTAGAGATTTTCTAACAGTAACGATTAATCAGTTTGTAGTTCTTTGGAGGTGAATTTGGGGTTGGCATGTGACATGGAGGGCTTCTGCTCTAGCCACAGTTGAGCCCTTAGGAGCTCCATGAAGAGTTTAAAGAATTTCTCCAGGATCCATTTTCTTCTCCTGTAGAAATCTTTTCATTCTCATATGGACTGGGGTTCCTGGTTTCTGACCTGTTACTTCAACCCTAGATTCTGCCTCCTGGCCCATATCCCATGTATAAGCACTTCAGTTGGACTGTCCATTTGGCCTCTGATTTTGATTTCACTAATGAATGTTGCCTCCTGGGCCATTGTCTTTTCTATTCTTTATAGACCCAAAGATCAGTCTCCCTATAACTTCTGCCCATTGCAAGCTTCTGGGATTTTGCTGTTCTGTGCTCCCACCTACCTTGGAGGAGAATTTTGATATGACTATCAAATGCCCCTGCTTTGCCCTCGGATCACAGCTAAGAATTCTTTAGTCAAGTGATTTTAACAAAGGTTACAATGAGAATGCTGCTTAAACCATTATCATATTGGGTAATTCTTGCTCAGCCTTTCTTCATAGACAAATGAGAATTCAGAACTTGTATCCCAGAGCTTGAGCTGAATATGGGGATGTAGTACAATGAGCCCCCTGCACTGTTGGCACAAAGGTGAATACCATGAGACAGAGTGTGTCCAGCAGCAATCAAAGTAAAAAAGCAAGCTATTGGGATGATCAAGACGAAAGTCTGCATGGCTTGGCCAAGGGGAATAATACAGGTACTAAACAATGGAATTGTAATACAGGTACCTTGTCAGAGAAGGAGAGACTGGAGACCAACCTTCAGTTTGCTGAAAGGAATCTTCAATCACTTATTACAGCGTGCCTATAGCCTCAGTTATAGATATACAGAGAACTGAGTTAAGGGGCCAAACTGGTATAAATAGATATGTGGTTAAAAGATTTATACATTGTGGATTTTCAACTCTGGATCTTATTAGAAAATATCTTATTAGGTACCTATTATAAGTGTATCAGTTAGCTACTGCTGTGTAACAAACCAACTCAATGCTCAGTGATTTAACACAATTTGTTTTATAAATTTATAGGTAGCATTATTATAACCCATGTTTCTAGGGCTTTGTTGCAAATTGGCTAATGTATGCTAGGCTCATCTGGGTGGCTCTGGTCATCCTTGTTGAGCATACTCATGTGTCTGCGGATTGGCTTTGATAGGAAAGTGGTGGAGCCTCTGCCCTAAGCTAGGGCAACTTAGTCAGGAAAACTCCGCTCTTCATGTTATCTTCCTCCTGAGAATAGCAGGCCAGCCCAGCATGTTCTCACAGTGATGTCAGAGAAGCAGTGGCAGAAACACACAAGGTCTCTTGAGGCCTCTTCTAGGAACTGGCATAATGTTATAATCTGCCATGTTCTGTTGCCCAAGGTATACTTTGTGATCAAACCCAAGTCAAAAGGCAAGGAAGGACATCCTGCTCACAGCAACAAAGTACTGTAAAGATACATAGCAAAGAGGATAGATGCAGGAAGGGGAAACAATTGAAGAAAACAACTCATTTTATAAAGTGTGCTGGGCATTCATTGAAGAGTGGTATGCTCTTAGATGCTGTATCACCGTATGTGTAATGAGTATTTGGATACTGATTCTATAGAGAGTGCAAAATATGTACATCAGTCATTAAAGTAACATATCAATTAAGTGGCAAACAGATTTCAACCCAGGTTTGTATGGTTCTAAATTTGAGATCTTTTCAATATGGGATAAGAATTCACCAAGTTATCTGCCTGCATTCCAGTTAATTTTTATACAGAGCGTACAAACACCTATGTTATATCCGACATTTTAACAATTCAATAAATAAAATAAAAATGAAAGTTAAAAACAATGCTTATTTTATTGTATGTTCTTCCTGTTTGCCAGTGTATTAGCCCATTCTCATGCTGTTTACAAGGACATACCTGAGACTGGGTAATTTACAAAGAAAAAGAGGTTTAATGGACTCACAGTTCCACATGCCTGGGGAGGCCTCATACTCATGACAGAAGGCAAAAGGCACGTCTTACTTGGCAGAGGCAAAAAGACAGAATGAGAATCAAGTGAAAGGGGTTTTGCCTTACAAAACCATCAGATCCTGTGAGACTTATTCAATACCACGAGAACAGTATGGGGGAAACCGCCCCCGTGATTCAATTATCTCCCACCAGGTCCCTCCTATAACACATGGGAATTATGGGAGCTACAATTCAAGATGAGATTTGGATGAGGACACAGCCAAACCATATCAGCCAGCAATCTTCTTGAGTCTGTTAAATTTTTTTGTCATTTATTCTTTGCCCTTATAATATTCTAGAAAGTTTAACATTCTGTATTAATGACAATTTTTCCTGCCATTTATACTCACAGAGTTGGTATTTAATATATTATAACATGGAGCTCATTAGTAAGGCAATTCTTTCAAATCATAAAAAGTATTCCATTACTTAAAACAAAAATTTCTAACACCATAGCACTAAGCACAGCAATTTGCTGTCGTGATGTCCCTTTAAAACATGTTCAGAGGGTTCGTTTAAAGTTCTTGTGCCAGAGTCAGGCCTGTGCAATGTGTGATGACTAGAGTGGATGTAGAGAAATGATGGCCTGAATCATCAAGCTTTGGCCTCAAAGGAATTATTTCTATAGGCAAATGAGCTTTATTTTATACAAGTTCAAATAAACAATGTAGATTCTCATGATAATGCCCCAATCTCACTGTTGGAAAGGGATCTTGCTAGTTCTCAATTGCTTAACAGACATCTGCTGACAAGCAACAAGATGAGGAATCTTCACAGCCCCCATCTCACCATGTCAAGAAACTACAAAGAATCACTGCTGACCAGGCAACCAGCTAGTCTGTGAATTCTTCCCAGGTGAGAATCAGTACCATCCATTAGCTGCAGCAAGTCTGATCTCTGTCCTCTCCATCAGTCTGTTTTAAAGCCTGAGACCAGGACAAATCCATTCTCACTTTTGAATGTGGGAGAACTATTTATATAATGACAGTCCATGGGTCATTGCATAAAGAAGGCAATACGAAGAAGAACATAGCAAACTGAACGAGGAGTCAAGAGACCTGGGGTCTGGTTCTGGTTAACTACTAACTAGGAGTGAAACCCTGGGTGTACTGCATCCCCTTCTTTAGCCTTAGTTTTCTTATCTGGCAAGTTTGAGAATAAAAAGTTAACCTTTTAGAATGAGACAGTCCTAGGTTCCAGCTCCACATCAACAGAGAGCTGGTAGTTCTTGGGCATATTACTTAAGCTCTTAGAGCCTGAGTTGTCTCATCTCTTTAACAGAGATAATGATCGCCACTTTCCTTTCCCTGTAGCGCTGAGAAAAAGAGTTGCTGCTCAATCACTGTGAATTTGCTCCTCCACTTTGATCACCCTCTAGCTGTACAGTTCTGGAATTCCAAAAACTAGACTATTGATGATTTGAACAATTCTTTTTTCCTATGAGACGTGTCCTCCTAATAAGCTGCAGACAATAACACACCACTATACAGCTCTTTTCCAGACATTTTTCTGTCATACTCCACTGCATCAAATTGACAAGACTTACATTCTTATTGTCTTATTTCCCATCAAAATAGTCTCAAACCAATGGGAGGACAATGAAAGCTTTTTCAGTCCTGCGATCCCTCTATAGGTTCTTCATATGCTCACATTCTCATGCAACTGCACAAGATCACACACAACAGGTTTCACAGTCATGAAACTAAAAGCCACATTAAGCCACAATGTGGTCAGTCTTATCTGCTATTCACCCATCTCATCGCAAAAACAAGTAGAAAATGTCACATTTGGAGAAGAAAACTTTATCTTTCTGTTTCCTTTAATTATTAATTTTCCTGAAAGTTTTAATAGAAAGGATTTTTATTTTAATTCTGAAAAATGAAATACATTTAAGGGGTTTGGTTTGCCTGACTTTTGTCCCTTCAGTCAGTCTGGATCCCAGTGGTTTGGGGATCTATGGCAGAGAGCCGCAAAAGCAACAGAATATCCATCAGTCTGATTGGCAGGTTCATTAACCAGTTATCTTTAACATTGTGCAGCTTTCTTTAAGTTAACCAATTCAGAAAGGTATTGATCTGTTGTCTGTAATAACTCAGGAGACTATATAGAGATTTTAAACATGTTGTCTTACTTGATTCTTAGATCTGCAGAGCAATGATGGTGAGAGAGGAAATGAACAGATATTTGATTCCTATAACTTAATACCTTCTATATATGTATTATGGTTGTTTCACCGAGACCTTTACTGCATGTCAGGTCCCATGCTAAAACCTTGGCTTTCATTATCTCTTTTAATTCTTTCATGATGTAAGTTGCTATCACTCCCATTCAAAGACAAAGTTTTTCGAAGGTTATCCAGCTAATAATTTGTCAAACCACTGCTGTCTAACACCAGAGATAAAGGGTCTATGGAATAAAGCATTAGGTTCAGGGAATCCCTCATATTATGGAGAGTGAAGACAGGAGGTGGGAACTGGGCCCTCTACAGTCAACACCACTGCTCATTTAAATACACCAAAGCTTGGCTGATTTTACCCTGACAAAGTGCACTAAAATCCCCTTGCTGGGAGAAGCAGCAATTGATGTGCATGGTAAGTATGTGGGCTGGTATTATGTAGTTAAAATATACTCAGGGCAATTTCTCAGGGTGATATTAAGCACTCATGGGGGACATCACTTAGGAATCAATATATCATGATTTCTCCTGTCCCATGAAAAGAGATCTTCATAGTGACAAGGAAAAATAATCATGCGTCAGGATGAACCATATGAAACTGCCAATTTCCAACCAATTTTTAACCTAAAAAAGTGACAACTTTATAATGGTTCAAATATTTAAAAAGCAAATACAGTTCTGGTGTTTTTAAACACCTACACTAATCCTACGCCTTCCTAAAATCCCACTAAAACATGTCAAGTAGATCATTTTAAAAGACAGAAACCTACAAAGAAAGGAAAACAGGAAAGGAAACAACAATTATGAAATTTCAGAGGCTGAAAAGCACGCAGATGAGTGATAACTAATTTAGCAGTTGCAATAAAAGTGAATCATAAGACGAAGTGAGGAAATATAAGGACCAATCCCAGCTGCATTGCAGAATCTGGAAGAGGCTCAGCACCCGTTAGAACGGGAGCCTCTGGAACTGGGAGTGAAGGCATGGGAAGCTAAGTCAAAGGGGTTGGGAAAAGACATGTTTGGAAGGAGTTACCCTTCCCTTTTTCTCATTCCTTGGTAACTATCCCTTCTCCATCTCATCAAAAATTTGGAGGCCTATTTTCTGGAGAGGAATGTTTAAAAAAGTCTTTGGACATCGTGCTGACAGAAATAGTTGATGGCAGTGAGTGGCTAATCACATATCCAATGCTAAAAATTTCTAACTCTCTCCTATGGTTCAGCTTCCAGAATGCTGGTAGCCAGACTTCTGCCCTCCAGGCAAGATTTTGGAAGAGTACTCCCTAGAGAATATAACAAGCCCAAGGGGAAAGACATAAAAATAGCCACTGGAGAGGCTCCCCTAAACAACACACCCAGAAAATGCTACAGTGAGTGGATCTCGAATTCAATCAACCGTCCCTTTCCCGCAATCAGGAAAAAATAAGGATTGCCTAGCATCTGAGGACAACCTCTAACACAGAACAGAAAGGCTAAATGTCAAACTGAAAAATGCAACTTGTATATGGAACACAGAACAACACACAATCATCATTCATATCCCCAGAAATAAGATCGTATGTTCATGAAACTAAAATGCTGTGAAAAATAGAACGTACACATACACAGCCTGCTTAAGAAATTTAAAACATCACAGCTCAATAAAAGCATTTTAAAAAAGATGTTTTAAAGTCAGAATTGAATGATTTGTTTCAAAATCTAAAAATAGTTCCGGAGAGGATAGGATAAATCCAGGGAAGGAAATAATCAATAAAATGATTCAAAAATATTTCCTGCAGTGGAAGGACATGAGTTTCTAGATTAAAAGGGCCCACTGAGAGAGCAGTGGGAGAAAATGGGCTCTCATCAATGTACAGTTTGTGAAATTTCAGAGTACTTGGCTAAAAGACTATATAAGCTGTCCGTTAGAATCAACAGGTGCATGAAAAGAATAACAGTCAGAGCAAGTTTAGATTTCCAAACAGCATTACAGAAAAACTAGAGGGCAGGGAATCCAAGCCTTTAGAAATATCAGTGGAAATTCCTAGCTTGGCATTGTTCTGTTGGTGTTGATAGCACTCAATGGAAAGAAAGGGAAGACAGGTATTCCAGGTGGATACACCCAAGAGAAAAAGGGAAAAGATAAATTTCTTAGTGTGGCCGTTGTGTGGAATATTGTGCTAAAATTTTGGAAGATATCAGAAAAATTAGCAATATATGCAGACAGTTAATAACATGAAAAACAAATAAAACAATCCACTTCAGAAAAGACAAAAGTCAAGAAAGAAAGCAAATGTAATTTTCTACAGTGCAAAACTGAGAATAATATTTGCATAGGAGCACTACAGTAATAACTGAATATTGATTTAGCCAAATATAATGGGGACAGGGAAGCAGAGTGGAAGGTGCTGAAACCTCATCTATCATAATAGAAACTCAAAACTTAAAATTCATTAGTCCAAAGAAAGCAATATATGCATATTATTCAGAAATGTGAGTGCTTACATGCCAGAAGTAAAAACTAGAAGAACAGAACTGTTGCCTCGAGAGGGAGGTTGAAAAGAGTATGGAGCATTGAGGCAGAGAATTACTTAGAAATACAATTTAAACCATGCGCATGTGTTACTTTGACAGAATAAACACTATTTTTTAAAATCTGAATTCTGTGAACATGAGGATATAGCCCCTCTGAAAACAGTTTTTTTCCCAGTTTTGACACAAGTCTTCTTACTATTAACGATACTTACGGAGTGGCAAAATTGGCAAAGCAGTATATTAAGTACTGTTTATAGAGTCATAAGAATACATGACTTAAATAAATTCATCTTAGGGCATTCAAAGCTTTGACCTTAGAAGATCAGTTGACAAAGAAGGGTCAACACTTCCTTGTGTGTTAATCAGAGCTATAAGCTCAAGAAGTGCATAGGATACAAAACATCATACACAAGACAGCAAAGTTCGGTAAAATGAGTATTAATTACTAGTAAATCATTTTAAGAAATATGTTAAACTATTTCTTATTTCCTTCAGTTAAGCTTTAAATCTTCATTACTTTCTAAAGTGATCTTCACGTCTGTGGGACTTTGTTGACAAATCGTTTCATGTCCTCTGGGCAAGTCTTGGAACATTCTCTTTGTGCTTCCAAGGAGAATAATAATCTTGGCAAGAAGCTGTGGGTGTACTAGCATTGTTTCTCTTAGCCTCGGGTGAATGTCCCTCCAAGGGCTCCTGCTCTGGGCCAATTTTCAATGGGTGAAGTGTGACATAATTCTTATTTTTGCATCTGACCTCTTAGAAGAGGTTGTCTTTGTCCTTTCAGTTTCAGTTCTGATAGGTCACTTTGTGGTGATCTATATTTAAGAATTGCTGCTGAGAAACACTGTCTTAGCATAAATACTAGCCACTGTGCTTTAACTCTTCCCTCACCTCTTACCCACGTGCTCACTCACTGACTCGCCCAGAGCAACTTCCAGTTCTGCAAGCTCCATTCATGGTAAGCACCCCATAAATGTGTACCATTTTTAATCTTTTTTATAGTATTTTTTTTGCTTTACCTTTTCTATGTTTAGGTACAAAAATATCACTGTGTTACAGTCACCTACAGTATTCAGTACAGCAAGGTGCTGTACTGGTTGGTTGCCTAGGAGCAATAGGCTATTAGATATAGCCCAGGTGTGCTTGGCTTTCTCTTGACCAATTGCCATACCTCCTCATTCTTTTGCTTAGGTCTCTCATTCTCTTTTGTATCATATCAAATGTTTATACAATTTTATAAGATTTTGTTTGGTGTACCATGAGCTACTATGACGAATTCTTTGCCCTGATGAAAAAGCCTCCTTTGATGCCTTTGCTTCTGTTATAACATTTGCAAGTTCGGTTTTGTCTTTTGCTATCCCTGCAAGCTCCCAATTGTAGTTATATTTTTTTCTATTTTCTATCAAAGATCTATGATTAGATGATTTCTGCTGCCTTTAGGTAGACTGTGTCTTTGTTGGTGTTTTCTCTATGTTCTTGTTGACTTTCTGTTCTTCTTTAGTTATGAGTGTGTTTCTTCAAAGACTCCCTCCTACATTCTCCAGATTTACACATTGGTTTTGGGGCCTAAATTCTGAATTCTGGCTGGTGCATTTCTTTGTTTTAGGTCTCTTCATTTGAATTGTGGTGGATCTACTCTCTAAGACTTTGCCTATGTCTAGAATCAGGAGAGGAGATCTGGAAGAACTGGAAGTTTAAACTCGAGAGATGCTGAGAATAGAGAAAATACCCACAGAGCTGAGAAGCCAATGAGAGTATGGAAAAGCTCACAGAATCGAAGAATCCTGAAAATCCCAAGTGCTTTCAATCCGGACCCAGGCTCCCAAAGGACACTGTGATGGCACTCACTCCAAACTGTTCCCTAGCAAAGGTCTCCAAGCTGGTCTCCTGGAGAACGCTCCCTTCTTGGGAAACTGCAGCTAGTAAAACTAAAATAAATGATAAAAGGATATTTGATTCTCAGAAATCCCATTTTCAGTCAATGTGACTAGAATACATGCATTTAATAAAGTAAAGCTATCTCTTTTTTCTTAGTTTATATATTCAAAATAAGATTTACTTATGTTGCTGATGGCATTTACTCATGTCATGTCTTCATTAAACATTGATTAAGTACCTACTAAGGTCCAGGTACTGTATCTTGGCTTATTCTTTTGGATTATAATTCAGCAGCACATATTTGAAGGCATTTTTATATGATTAGTATCGGTAATCTGACTCTTGGGAATTTGTCTTAAGATAATAATTCAGATGACAGAAACATAATATGAAAAACATTTATAACAGCAATATTTATAATAGTAAAAAAATCTAAGTGCCCAATGATAGGAGAATTATGACAATAGTGGTATATTAATTCCATGAACGTTAGGTACTTACTGAAAATGATCACTATAAAGTTTAGCAAATGGAAAAGAATACATGAGGTGTTGGGAACAAAACCGAGACAAAGATTCCATCCAAGTACAAGTGTAATTATATAAACATATTTTACATAAGTACAAAAAGTGACAGGAAACAGTGAGAAATGAGATAGTGGATATGATTAAATGGTCATATTATATCCTTCTTCTCCTTCTTAAAAAATTATAAAGCTATCTTAAGTAAAAATAATGACACAAATTGAAAAGTATCTTAACATCATCTACTTTTTGTAGCACATGGCAATGTGCAATGTATGTGGAACTCCTAGGATCTTTAATATTAATAGTTTGTTTACATATGGAAACATTTGGAGCCTTGATGTCAAGGGAAACAACATTCTCAGAAACCAGTAGCGATAACCAACGTCATCCAGCACTCAAGAGCATATAGTTCCCTAGCCTGAGCTACTTCACTTCCCAAAGCAAACTTTCTTGGTTTCTTTAACTCTTCAATTGGTTTCTAACTACTCTAAGGAGCAATCGCACTTATCCAGTGCTTTCGGAACTCATTAGAGATCTCTCGGGGTAATGGAAAATTCAGGTCATACTGAGCTAAACACTTACACTCTCGGTTTCCTAATCGGTAGAGTGGAGATGATAATAGCTCTTCTCCAACAAGGCTGTAATGACAAGGTATACACATCCAACACAGTACCTGTTCCCTGATGGGGCAAGGCAGAGGGAGCAATAAAGAGGCATTTCCTATTTAAAGGTTAAAGAGCCAAGTAAGGTTCTATGGGCCATGCAACGTGAGAAGGTTGGTATAAACTTTTGTAAATAGCCACCTGTCACTCAGCTGGCACGAAGTTCTGCCACTGCAGAGTATGACCTCAGGTGGCACAGTGGGCTGTGCCCTGACAGCAAGTTTCTGGCAAGAACATTTGACTGCTTATTTTATTATTATAAAGGCAATGTAATTTTTTTTTTTTTTTGCTTACAAAAAAAAAAAAAAGAAAGAAAACTTGTAAAGGAGTGAAAAGTGGAAAACAATCCCCAAAGTCTTCCATCCCTTTTGAAGAAAATGACTGCTAACATTTTAAAGTGTCCAGTCACGTGCTGCACAGCAATGGTGGACAACATGTACGGCAGTGGTCCCATAGGATCATAACTGGGCTGTAAAATTCCTACTGCCTAGTGATGTCACAGCACAATACATTACTTCTTTATTTGTGCTGGCACTGGCATCAACAAATGTACTGCACTGCCAGTCACATAAAAGTCTAGCACATATGATTATGTCCAGTACGTACTACTTGATAATAAATGACTCTGTTACTGGTTTATGTATTAATTATACTTTCCATGATTATTTTAGAGTGTATTCCTACTTACAAAAAAAAAAGTTAACTGTAAAAGAGCCTCAGGCAGGTCCTTCAGGAGGTATTCCAGAAGAAGGCACTATTACCATAGGAGATGACAGCTCCATGAGTGCTGTTGTCCCTGAAGAGCTTCTAGTGCGACAAGATGTGGAGATAGGAGACAGTGATACTGATGATCCTGACCCTGCTAGGCCTATGCTAATATATGTGTTTGTGTCTCAGTTTTGAAAACAAAAGAGTCAAAAAAGTAAAAAAATAAAAAAAATTTAAAATAAGAAAAATATATAAAATACAAATATAAACATTTTTCTACAACTGTACAATGTGTTTGTGTTTTAAGGTAGGTATTATCACAAAAGAACCAAAAAGTTTAAAAAATTAAAATGTTTATAAAGTAATTCTAGCTAATTTTTAAAGCCAAAAATTTTTAAGTACTCTTTTACTTTTAGTGAAGGAAAAAAAGTTAAAAGATTTTCAACAGTAAAGTTAAGGTTAATTTATTGTTTAAGAAAGAAAAACATTTGTTCTAAATTTAGACCTTCATATTCACTCACCATTCACTCATTGACTTGCCCAGAGCAACTTCCAGTTCTGCAAGCTCCATGCATGGTGAGTACCCTGTAAAGGGGTACCATTTTTAATCTTTTATATTGCATTTTTGTGCTTTACCTTTTCTATGTTTAGATACACAAATACCATTGTGTTACAGTCACCTATAGTATTCAGTACAGCAAGGTGCTATACTGGTTAGTAGCCTAGGAGCAATAGGCTATTACCTACAGCCCAGGTGTGCAGTAGACTACACCATCTAGGTCTATGTAAGTACACTGCATGATGTTCACACAATAACGAAATTGCCTAATGATGCATTTCTGAGAACACATCTTGGTTGTTAAACGACGCATGACTGTATTTCCTTCCAGGCTTTCTCCTCTGCATAGGTTTTGGCTGGTAATCATATGCAATGTGATGACAATCATAACACTGTACATAAAATCTTGCATTTTGGGTTTTTTATTTAAATGCAGTGAATAAGGTTCTGGCAAGATTTTTTGACCCATTTCATAGCTTTGAGGGCCATGTTTAATGGTTACATAACATTCCCATTTGGAAAACTTATAGGTACCATGTATGCTTTCCTTTCTTGCCCCAAGAAGCCACTTGTATGACCTTTCATTTCTAGGAAGACATTTGAGTTTTCTAAGGGGCTCCACATCACAGAGTCAAAGGTGTTTGGGAGCATAAAAATCTTCCTGGAAAGGGCGGAGCAAAGGGAAAGAGGAAAAGAAATACACAGAGAAAGAGAAAGCCTGAAAGAGGAGAGAGGGAGAGTGAAAAAGTGAGGAAATAGAGAGGAGGAAAAGAAGAAAAAAGAGAAGAAATATGAAATAGAGGAAATATGAAGCAGAAGAAAAAGTAAAAGAAAAGGGAAGAGAAGAAGAGAAGAGAAGAAAAAAGGAGAAGGAAAGTGGGAGGAGGAGGAAGGTAGCAGGAGGAGGAGGAAGGGCCCTGAGACTGGCTCTTTTCCAGTCTGCTCTGCTTATTATGAAGAAGGTGGGAGGAACAAGAGGAAGTTTGAGGAGGAGATAGAAGACAGGGGGAGGAGGAAGAATCTGGGGGAGAGAAGGTTGGTGGGAGAAGAGGAAGATGGGAGGGAAGAGAAAGAAGGGGGAGGGAGGGGAAAAGGTGGCGGGGAGGAAGAGAAAGTGGAAGGAGGAGAAGGCAAATATCTGGTGTTTTTAGATAAAACCTGATCCCCTTTGATTCTTCCATGATAGGTGCTTTCTAAGGAAGATTATGATTCCCTTGGGGTCTTGGCCCATTGGCTTCCAACATATCACCAGCCTCTGACATTTTGTTCTCAATCATTCGTATTTAATGCTTGGCCATTGGACCTTTTGGCACTTGATAGATCTTTATTTTCAATCACAAACACATTTACCTGACATTCTTCTTTCTGAAGATTCATCATTACTCCATTAGATGGATGAAGGCCTTTGATTGATTGATTCCTTGGGTTTCAAAAGGCTGGATCCTTGAATTCCGCATCAGGGGATTTCATTTTCTTTTTGATTCAATGTCTGGCTGGGACTAAATCTCTGTCAGGTTTTGCTCTCCCATGGTGCATTCACCATGTGCTGGCTTTTTTACAATACCTGGTGGGGCTCTGGCCCATGTAACGTTTTGGGGGAAGTAAGGTTTATGGAAGATTCTGGAAGCCCTTTATCCTGCTACCAGTTGATTAGTGCTACTGAAATAAGGGCCCTGAGCCTGGCTCTCCTCCAGTCTGCTCTGCTTATTATGAGCCTGGGACCTGCCATCGCTCACAGGATGACTGTGGACATCATAGGCACTGGTAGGACCTCCAGTAAAGGCTGTAGCAGGACGTGAACACCTTGACAGCACGCCTGCTCATCCCAACACCCCAGGATGCCAAATGCTGTGCCACAGTGCCTTGGCAGGAAGACCCTCCCAGTCAGTGGGTTTGCAAGGCCCTCTTCATCATAGTAGCTCAGGTCCAGCAAGCAGGCAGACCTCTCCAGCCCAGCCAAACACACACACACACACACACACACACACACACACACACACACACACACACACACACACACACACACACACACAGCCAGACAGAGCAGGCATCAGGCTGCTTCTCTGCTAGGGAGAAGGCATGGTCAGAGAACCTGGTGTTGAAACTTGTCTCTCAGGCTTGGGTGCTCCGTGACATATGTCAGCAAAATGCCTTTTAGATTTAGTGTCCTCATCTGTAAAATGGGGACAAGAATCCCCGTCCTTGTTACCTTGCAGAGTTGTTGCAATTGTAAAGGATATAATGGAAGTTAGAGTGCATAGTAAATAAATTTCCTTCACAGGGCAAGGGAGAAGGAGAGTGCACAGTGGTAGAGAGAAGCTCTACCACTGGATTGGAGCTTTGGAGTCAGGAGCCCTAGGTTCAAATAACATCTCTGCCATCCACAATGTGCTTTCACTCAGTTCCCTTGTTCTGTATATGGGGCCAGCAATGCGCTCTTACCCTTCCTAATAGATACTTTTTGAACATCAGATGAGACAAGGGAAGTAAACCTGGGAAGTGCTTAAAGTAAGACACTATTAAAATTATCAGCCTCCCTGTTGTGATGGGCACTATTGTCAGAGGCAATGCTCACCCTTGATGTTATGAACCAAGCATTCCCTTTTCCATCCAAATTCAACCCAAATCAATTTAACTCTCACCCCCAAGGTGATGGTATCTGGAGGCAGGGCCTTTGGAAGGTTATCAGGGTTAGATGAGACCCCATCAAGAGTAGAGCCCTCTTGATGGGATCAGTACCCCTATAAGAAGGGATACTAGAGAGCTTGCTTGCTCTCTCTTTGCCACGAGAGGACACAGTGAGAAGGTCGCCCTCCATAAACCAGGAAGACAGCGCTTACCAGAATGCAGCCCTGCTGGCACCCTCATCTCAGACTTTTAGACTCCACCACTGTGAGAAAATAAATTTCTGTTGTTAACCACTCCATTTCTGGGAAGACTAAGAAACCTGGTGTTAGGTGTAGCCAAGAACACGTTTCCTGCCCCAGATGTGGAGCTGTTATCATACTCCCCACCACAGCTGGCAACCACCCGGGGCTGGGACTAGCGTGAAGGAAATGAAGACTTGGCTCAGGGCAGAATTTAAGGTGGTGCCTGAAACTCGGCACCGAGATGAATATTTCAATACAATATGAAATACAATAACAATTTCATGCAAAAAATCCAGGATGAACAAAATACCAAGATTTTAAGTCAAGATGATGTCAGTAACAGTGCTGTACCAAGCCACATTGGAGCCTGAGGCAAAAGGAAAAATTAGTAAGAGTGATTTTAACAATTTTGATATTTTTGTTCACCACGGATTTTTTTGCATAAATTTAGATTTTAAAAATATTGCCTTAAAATACGGATTTATCTTGATTGCTAAGTCTTGAGCCTTTTGAATTTTTGTACCCAAGGCAAGTGCCTCCCTCTCCTAACCTCAATCCCAGCTCTGCAGTCTCCTGTGTCATGTCATTTCATGGGGCCAACTGGCCCAGGACCCTGTCTCTGCCTCTCCTTTGACAATCTAAATTTAATGTCTACTGTCTCATTTTTCTAGGCCCTGTTCAGTAAATCTATGTTGAATATTGAATTCAGATTTACTGAATAGTAACTATTGACGAAGGATTTATTCTCTCAGAAATTGGCCAATGAGCAAAAGTGTCCTTAAAACACAATGGGTGAGGCTGGGCATGGTGGCTCATGCCTGTAATCCCAGCACTTTGGGAGGCCGAGCGGGTGGATTGCCTGAGCTCAGGAGTTTATGACCAGCCTGGGCAACACAGTGAAACCCCATCTCTACTAAAATACAAAAAATTAGTCAGGCATGGTGGTGTGCGCCTGTAGTCCCAGCTACTTGGGAGGCTGAGGCAGGAGAACTGCTTGAACTTAGGAGGCAGAGGTTGCAGTGGCCCAAGATCGCACCAATGCATTTCAGCCTGGGTGACAGAGCAAGAATTCATCTCAAAAACAACAAGAAGAAAACCAACACACACACAAAAAAACCACACACACAATGTGTGAAGCCAAAAGAATGAATCTCTCATGGTGGAATGTTATTTTTTCATTTAACAGTTATGAAATGTCCAGTGGTTTGTGTCTTATGCTGGTACTGAGGATATTTAGATGAAAAGATCCTCTCTGTTCTGAAGGGCTTGGAGCCTCACCAGGAAGCCAGTGCATGACAGCGCAGTGAGAGTGGTGCTCCATGGCAGACGTGGGGAAAGGGCGGGCCAGGAGCACCTTTCAGTTCTGCCTCTGGAACCAGGGAAGTCTTCACAGGAGAGTCACTGGAACTCACCAAAAATGGTAACTATTTTATTCTGATTCTATTTCATATATGCTTATTGTAGAAAAAATTGGAAAAGACAAAATATAAACAAGAAAATAATAAACATTTACTCTCACATCCCAGGTATGACTATTGTTAACATTTAGGTTAGTTTCTTTTCAATTTATATCCATGTCTATATTTATATCTGCTAACATAAATAAGGTATAAATAAGGTATAAAATAAGGTGTGTCCAAAATATGGAACTGGTAAAACTGATCATTGCCTTCACTTTGCTCTGGGGCCTGCATTCCAAGGGATGAAGTTAGAGAGAAAGAAAGGAAGAACAGCATTTCCAGTAAGGCAAAGCTGTGTCTTAAAATTCTTTCCATTTTTAATAAATGTTCGATCAATTCTGAGTTCAAACTCCCCATGAGTACTTGTCTTTCCTTTCAGACTCTCCTGCTTGCTCCTTCCATGTTGCTGGGGTGCAGGAGTCAGTGTGCCTGTCCACTGAGAGGCGGGGGTCTCTCCTGCCCTCCCATGAGAGGTCACATAGGGATCATGTGCCTGAGTCAGTCTGGTCTGGGCGTGCTGCTGGCACCACTGCTGGGGAGCACAGATCTTGCCATTGCTTGGGTGGCCGTGTGCCTGCCTCTATCCTGACCTCGAGCCTCTTCTGGCTCACAGGTTCTGTCAGCACTGCCATGTGCCCCAACCTGTTGTGAAGCAACTTCCCTGCTACCACCTAGCTCATAGCAGGAGAAGAGTTTGGGGAGAGGGACACAGATCAAATCAGCCTTCTGTGGCAACGAAGGAATTTGGGTTTTATTCTAAATGCAATGGAAAGCCATTAGAAGATTTAAGCAGATAATTGATACAAAGCAGTTCTCATTGTAAAAGGATCATGCTCATTGCTTGGGGAGAACAGACTGGGAGAGAGAGGAGTGGAGGTAGGGTGACTAGATAGGAAGCGACTGCACAATCCAGGCCAGAGGCGGTGGTGGCCTAAACCTAGGTGGTGGCCGTAGAGATCAGAGATAAATGCAGGAACGTGCCGTTGCAGGACATGCTGATGAGTTGGGTGTTTAGGACGAAGGGCAGGTGGATGGTCACACCACTATTAAGATGGAGGAACCCAGGCTGGGACAGATTTGACGTGAGGGTGAGATCAGGAGTTCTGCCTTGAACATATTAAGGTTCAGATGTTCCTGAGATCTTCATGGGAAGATGCTAAGCAGGCAGTTGGCTGTGTGAGTTCAGAAAACAGGTGGGGGCTTCATTAGCACATAGCAGACCTGTGAACCCATGGCAATGAATGCAATCACATGGTGATTCACTTAGGTCAAGAAGGAAGAACCTCCACCTAGAGAGCTTGAGTAGAGGAAGGAACGGGGAGAGAAGGGGTCAGGGAAGAGAAGTGTGCCATAAGCCAAGAAAAGTAAGGTTCAAAGAGAGGAGAAGATGGTCAACTGTGGGAAGCTGCTGAGAGGGCGACCAAGGGAATCCCTTCTGGGAAGTGCTGCGTGCCTCCCCTGGCAGTCAGGTCGTCTCTCCTATACTCCCCCACCCCTCGCCAGCCCCCAGTATCCTCTTTATATACTCATCACACTGCATTGTAGGTTTTGTTAACATTATCTGCCTCCCTGCCTAGTCTGAGAGTGATCCTAATTTATTCTTGCATCTCCTCCAGAGGTAGCCCAGTGTCTGATCAAGTCCCAGTTCCCAGTAAATGTTAAGAGAGTTGAAAAGATTAATCACCAGGGCGAATGAGGCAGCTGCACAGAGCATTGGAAGAGATCCATGAAGGTTATGAAGGGGCTGTGACACCTTCAGGCAGAAAATGAGCAGGCACCATTCTAATAGAGGCATGGCTATTGTGGGCACCCACATCTGTGGGACTGGCTCCTCTGGTCTCCCTGAGAGAAGCTCTTCTTTACACCTGAGAGGAGGGTTCACCCTGGCAATTAGCTCCACTGGTTACTTGCAGTTGTGAGAGTTTTGGAAGGTGGAAGTGGGGCAGATTGGCTGCTTTGTGCCAGCAAACATGGCCCAGGGATGTGCAACTCTTCCTCAGCATCGTACAAGTGCCCATTCTACAACTTGGGAGCTTCAGTGGTGGAGGCAGTGACTTCCTATCACTGGATCTCAGTGACTGCAGTATGTGCCACAGCTCTGGGGGCCACCTCCTGATTGGGGCAGAAAAGGTGGCTTCCCTGGTGGGTCAGGTCTGCAGTGCTCTGAGGGTCATCTGGCTCAGCTTAGGGCTCACTCCACCAGCCCCTCAGTGATCTGATAAGTCAATTTCCTGGATTACACGTTGTTCTCTTTGAAGTACACAGTGGGTTTCTGGTTCTGGTTCTCAGAGCTCACTGAGAGCACCATTCCCTATAAGTCTCCTAAGCAACAGCCTGCAAGGAGGAAGGAAACAAGCATGTAACATGGTGAAACAATTCCTCCTTCCTCTGTCTGCCTACCCAACCTTTGGGGGCACAGGACTGGGGAATGGCTTCACTGGAGTTGGTTCCCTGAAATGGAAGACCATGAAGGGAATGAGACTGCGTAATATATGCTGATGTAAGGGTCAAACAGAAACTCTGAGATGAAGGTGAATAAGACAGCAAATAATTCTGTGTGGGACATTCTGTGCAGGCCTCCAAATTAAATGGAAATGGTGGGGACTGATGAAAGGTTCAGAGCAGGAATTGTGAAATGGCTCCTGGCAGCAGCCTCGATCTACTCTGTACTCTGTCATGATGCCATTGTCTGGGACTTAACGAATTTTGCTTGTACGAGATTTATTATTTTCTTTTAAGCTACAGAATTCCAAAACACAAGACAAATCAGGGCCCAAAGGTCTGTATAGAAGTGGTAGCAGCCAGGAAGGGGGCATTCATAATGGCACATAGTAGGTGCTAAAACTTGCCTAATGAAAGAGGGAATGGTTAATAAAGGGCTTCCCATGGCGTGGCTGTGAGCGCCCACCCTCCCCTCTTCTCCTGCTGTTGCTCTTTGTAAACCTCCGCACCATCTGGACCATCCTCCTTGCTGCCTGCCTCCCTCCCTCTGTTTCTCCATCCTGGAATGGGTTCGTCTCTGCTTTCTCTCAACCCACAGAGCCCAAACCTGGCAAACCCTGGATCAAGTCCTGTGTCTTTTTCAAGTTGCTGGAGTTCTCTCTGACAGACATCTCACCTCTCTGAGCTGGCAACACGTTGAGCTTGTATACCCTTAGAGAGTTTCATCCTGCTGAGTTATGAAGCTAGCTGAGTTCCATTCATCTTGTCGCTAGAATTCCTGGAAGGGAAACCAGCTGACTTGCAGCCCATTGTATCTGCCCAGTACCTTACAGGCCTTTACTGTTTCAGTTGTCCTTTCCATCTTGCAAAAGACACAGGGGCTCCTAGAACTTACATAACTTTCCCAAGGACAGCTGGCTTAGAATAGGCCAAGCTGGGAATGGGCCTTAGTTTGGAACTGAGTCTGTTTGAATCTTCCATCCTGAGGCTCCCACTCTCTTGTACTGCCTCCTCTGACATCAGCTGCTTTACACAGCTAGATGGTAAGCCTCCTGTGGTCAGGTACTGAGTCCTTTCAGAGGCGTGTGCACCTCTGCTTGGAAGTATCCTGCATATAATGGTTACTCAACAAACATTTTTCGGCTAATTGGAACTGTAAGACAGTTACCTTATAGTTATATAATACTTAACCTTTTAAAAATATGCTTACATTTGCTAATTTGGTCCCTGTGATAGGAATGTTCATTTAAAACTCTATTATACAGATTTAAAAACAAAAAACAAAATGCAAACAATCAGAAACAGTACTGAGGCCAGATGAATTTCCCAAAGTCACATAGTAAGAAATCTTGGCCTCTGACATCTAATTTACTTTTTCTGTTGAAGTACTAGGCACAAATGCCATAAAGGGACATTGCTGAGACAACTAGGGAGGTTTAATTATGGCTAATATATTCGATGACATTAAGGAATTAGTTTCCTATTTCTTCTACAATAAATTGCCGCATATTTAGTGACTTAAAGCAGTGGTACCCAACCTTTTTGGCACCAGGGACCAGTTTTGTGGAAGACAACATTTCCACAAATGGATGGTGGGGGATCGCTTCTGGATGAAACTGTTCCACCTCAGATCATCAGGCATCAGTTAGATTCTGTAAGAAGCACTCAACCTTGATCCCTCGCATGCACAGTTCACAACAGGGTTCACGCTCCTATGAGAATTTAATGCCTTTGCTGATCTGACAGGAGGTGGAGCTCAGGGGGTAATGCTTGTTCACCTGCCACTCACCTCTTGCTCTGCGGACACTTCCTAACAGGCCACAGACTGGACCAATCCAGTCTGTGGTCCAGTCTGTGGCCTGGGAACTGGGGACTCCTACTTTAAAGAAACACAAATTCATTATCTTACAGTCTGGAACTTAGAAGTCCAAAATGAATTTCACTGGGTTAAAATCAGCAGGGATGTATTCCTTCTGAAGGCTCTAGGAGAGTAGTTCAGAAGGAATTTTACCAGGTTTTAGAGGTCACCATCATTTTTTGACTTGTGGCCCCTTCCTCTGTCCTCTAAGTCAAGTCAGCAAGGTAGGCTTTTCAAAGCTCACTGTTTTCATCCTCACATCACCCATGCTTCTGCCTCCCAAAGAATCCTTGTAATTACCTTGGATGCACCTGGATAATTGAGGTTAATCTCTCATCTCCAGAGACTTAACTTAATCCCACCTGCAAACCTTTTACCATCTAAGGTTATCATTCACAGATCCCAAGGATTAGGACACGGATGTCTTTATGAGTGTGTGTGTGTGTGTGTGTGTGTGTGTGAGAGAGAGAGAGAGAGTGTGTGTGTCTCCTTTATTCGGTTTACCACAGGAAGTAATATTAATTTTGGTACATATAATAATAATAATACAGTGATTACGTTTTTAAAATGACCACATTTGTTATAGAGGCTCACTGAAGTATTTGTGATGAAATAGCATGATGTCTGATATATATAGCATGATGTCTTTAAAAATTCCAGAAACATCAGTGGATATGTGTGGAGAAAAACAATAGATAAGACTGGCAAAGTGATAATTATTGAGAACGGGTGTGAGGTACTTGGGGGTACATTTCATTATTCTATGTTTTGTATATGTATGAAATGTTCCATAATCTTTAAACGAGAACAGATACTATTAATTTCCTTTGTAACCCACACTAATCTCATTCTCCTTTCTTCCTTACCAGATGTAATTGTCATGCTGAATTTGGTGTTTTTACTCCTTTCCATAATCTTAGTATTACTATACATTTAATTATAGTATTACTACACATTTAATTACAGTAGTGCTACACATACATGTCTTAATATATAGAATTGGTTTGCACATTTTCACAAATTTATATAAATAGTATCATACTGCACATTTCTATAGAGTTTTTCCAATATATTCATGCCAACACATGGATAACTGTAATTCATTCTTTTTTTAGGTAATACAAAGTATTCAACAGTATGGTTATAGCTAATTTCAGCTCTATGTTGATATGTATTAAAGTTGTTTTCAATTTTCAGTTACCACAAACAATGCTGCCACAGACCTTATAAATATCTCTTGTATAAATGTGTGAAATTCCCTTTAGGGTACTAAGTAGTGGAATTGCTAGTTTATAAGGTATATGCATCTTCCTCTAAACTGGATCTTGCTAAATATTTAATAATGAGGTGATGCCAATTTACACTCTTCTGCCATATATGAGATTTCCATTGAAATTAACATCCTCATCCTCATTTAGTATTTTGAGACTTCAAAACTTTTGCTAACTAAATGGATGTGAAAGAATATTCATTATTTTATTTATTTTATTTTGAGGCAGAGTCTTGCTCTGTCATCCAGGCTGGAGTACAATGGTGTGATCTCAGTTTACTGCAACCTCTACCTCCCAGGATCAAGCAATTTTTGTGCCTCAGCCTTCCAAGTAGCTGGGATTACAGGCTAGTACTACTATGCCCAGCTAATTTTTGTATTTTTAGTAGAGATGGGGTTTCTCCATGTTGGTTAGGGTGGTCTCAAACATCTGGCCTCAAGTGATCTGCCTGCTTAACCTCCCATAGTGTTGGAATTACAGGCGTCAGCCACTGTGCCTGGCCCCCATTATTTTAATTTGTAAATCCCTGATAACTAGTGAGGTTGAGCATCTTTTTATCTGTTAATATTCTTTTCTTTTTTTGTTAATTCTTCTTTAAACTGTGTCTCATCTAAAGCTTATCTCATCTATTACCCTTATTTTAATATTGTTTTTATTTCCAATATTTTAAAAATTTCTGCTTTGTCTTTTCAGAATTTCTGCTTTGGCATTCTAAACACTCTCACTTTAAACTCCTGGCAGATTATAAGGTTAATTTCATTCGGAGTGAAGTCACATTTTGATGACTGACTACTGATTTTATTGACTCTTTCTTAGATTTTTATTGGTTTTTGAATTTAAGTGTGTAGGCTCGGTTTGAATTTGGGATTTTTGGTTCCTATGTTGTTTTTCTTTCTTCCTCTTTCTCTCTCTGTGCACATCCCTTTCTATCTAGCATTTCCAGTGGCTCCTTCTTGGATACTTAGGTTCTCTGTTTAGACCCTGGTCTTATCACGGTGTTTTAGGGCTTCTTTTGAAAGGTGATATTGAGAGCACTGGAGAACCATTCATGGAGCAAGGGAGGGGCTTGGGTCAGATCTTGTTTGTGAAAAATATCTGTGCCTTACTGCCTTCAGAGACTTGTAGCTTACTAAAGGCAAAAAGCTCCAGGTGGTGGTCAATAGCACTTTCTTTCAGCTCCTCTTATGTGTAGATTACCCCTATGCCAGCTTGGGCTTCAAGACAGGAGCTTGGCTTTGCTCTCCTTCTTTGCATAGAGCAATTTTAGTCTTACTTACCCCACATATGCAGCCCCCGTCTGGCCTGTCTCTCTGTTTATCACTTTCAATTTCTCTTCTGCTTCTACTTTACAGAAACGGTTAACCAATTTTCGAATCTAGCTCTCACTTTTTAATTGTTTGATCTTCAATTTTATGTGTAATGGATAGGCACCTACACAGAAAGGGTGCATTAGGTGTGATTTACAACAGTCATTGTGATTAGAGACACAGGCTACTTTGCTCTGGGAGTTAGCTTTTTATGTCCTGGGCAGCTTCTCATAGGGTTGTTCTGTGGGGTCGATGAGACAGGATATGAAAAATACTGAAGTCACAATTTCGAAGACACCATTGTGTTGTGCTCAGCACTGAATTCTGCTAAGTATATTGTGAATCTGATTCCTGTTTCCTTGTGAATGCACAGACAAATACACACAAATGTATGCATGCATGCATTCATATTTCTGTTTGCAAGTACAATATCTATTTGTCTAATTATCTACTGTGTGCATTATGTATTTATATCTTTATTTGAAAGTATTTACCCTTTTCTTAGGATTTTTCTTTTTATTTTTAGTGTTCTGAAATTGCACAAAAATGAATTGATGTGTGAATCTTTTTCATTCTTTCCTATTGATGCTCAGGGAAACCTTTCATTCTGAAAACACGTATCTCGCTAGTTATGGGTAAGATTTTCTTATTATTTTTGTATTATTCCTCCTCCATGTCTCTGTTCTTTCTTTTGATAGATGTTGCCCTTTCTGGATCGACTTTGGTGTCTCATATTTTCCTCCTTATCTTATTTTAATGTCTATTTTGTTGTTCTTGCTCCATGTTTAGGGAAACTCCTCAATGCTTTTTAGTAGTTCTTTATAAGAATTTGTTGGCAAGCATACATTTTTTTTTTCTTTCCATGAATTCTTTCTTGTCCTTTAACTCATTCTTTTTCATGGTGGCCTGTTCTTGCTTTATAGGTGAAATATATTCTTCTCTCTCTCTAAGGATACTAATAAAAAGTTTTAACAGTTGTTTTCTCTTCCCCAGATTTGTTCTTTGCCTCTTAGGTGATTTGTTGTGAATGTTTGCCTTCCTGCAGCTGGGTCAGCTCAGCTGTCTGGTGGGTCCTTGGTCATCTTCCATCTTTATAAATGAAGGACTCTGCTGAGCAACTGACCCAGAGAGCACTATACGCAGACTGGTTAGCACCAGCTTCTCTCTGGATTCTGTCCTTGATGGGATGACTGACCAGCTGCTTTCAGTCCCAAATCCACTCAGGGGCTGGACGCAAAGAAGAGGCTCTGCTCTTCTTGTAAGCTTTCTGACTTGGGTCTCCCTTTTCCCTGGCTTATCAGTTAACATGACTCCATCTCCTTTATACTCCTCCAGAAAGTTATCAAAATCTCGACTCTAGATACACCCCCTCCCCATTCTGAACATTTGAAAAAGTATGTTTCATTCTACACTTTCTAAGCCTGATGGGATTTAGGAGAAAGAGGATAGCAGGTAGTTTAAGGGGTTCACCACCTCGAAGCAAAACATGAATTGGACCAATTGATATTCTGGTTGCTGTATGGAAAGGGGGTTGGATGGGAGCCAGAATTTAGAGCTCAGAGGCCAGTGAGTTTCGTCCATTTCTAGTGCAAGGTGATGGGGCCATGTCTGAACTGAGGGAGTCAGAAAAAAAAAAAGGAGTAGGATCAGGGAATGCATTTTGAAGGTAGGGCTGACAGAGGTCTCTTTTCACTTCTTCTGAACGTGTCCATACTTGTGTGAGATCCTGGGATTGGGATAAGAAGGTCTAGGTCTCAGATTACTAATTTAAGAGAGTAGCATGGAATAGTGGATATACTACTGGGTTGGGACAAAGGCAGGTCTGAATTCGAATTATATAAAGTGATTTTTATAGACTACCTAACAGTCTCAGCATCCACATTTATAAAATGGGTACACTAATATCTACTGCTTTCAGTCAGGCAACAGAATTCCCTTAGACAACTCTACAAAGGAGAATTATTGAAAGGATACAAGCAGATTAGTCTGGAAGTGGGAGATTGCTCAGAATGAAGCCCACTGATCTCTCCACAACTCTCCGTAACCCAAAGGATTTCTCGCTCACAGCATTTCCATTTCTGTGTGTCTACTGAAGCTCTGTTTTCTGAATGCCAATTTGCAGAAGGAGATAGTCTGATTGGATTAGCTCATTATTATCAACCCAGTTGGAAAAGCCCTTTCTAGCAGGTTGCTGACCATTGACTGAGAAGGCTCTCTCAGGTCAAGTGAGGAGCCACTTCTGTGCAAACAGCAGCACAGCCCTGCTTTTCTGCACAAAGAGGACTCCATGTCCTCAGATAAAAGGAGACCCAGGAGGCATAAGTACCTTGCCTAACATATCCAGTACCTTATCTCCTAGGGTTGATGTGAATAGGAAATAAAACAAGACATGTACAATACATAGTAGGTAGTAGATTTAGATGAATCCCACTTCATTAAAAAACAAATTAAAAAACCCACTTGCATTCCATAAAAAAGTGGTCAATAATTGTTAGGCTCCCAGCTTTCCCTATTATGGGACATCCTAATTAGCAAAAATTAGTTTAATTGTGGAAATGTAAGTAGGCTTTGAAATGCATCCAAGAATAAAGACTAGAGAAATAAAAGATCCCAGGAATTTGGGGGAATTACTTTTTTTCCTTGGTTTTGTTTCTTTGTGAAAATGTCTATTGTAAATTTAGTGAGTTGAATTAATTATGCCTGATACATGCCTTCCTCTTATTTTTCTTGAAACTCCAAGTCAAAATATGATTTATACTTTCAGCACCATGACTGTTCAATATCTATTTCTAAATCTGTATGGTTAAAAATGTATATGAAAACAGAACCTGTTATGCTGTCATTTAATTAATAAAGGCAGAATTCTCAGTTTTCCCACCATATGCATTCTTTTGTTCAGTTGCAATGTAGGTGCTATTTTCTGCATTCCTTTTTAACTTTTAATAAGCTTCCTTTCTGTAAAGTGTGGATAATGTTGTAAAAGGGTAGCTAAAACATATTTTCAAAAGAAAAACAATCCTTAACTGAAAAATGATCCAAAGAAAGAGGGAACAAAGAAAACTACCATGACACATTCATATAAAGTCAACATTCCTTATGTGTTACTGCTTCTGAGGTAGAAAGACAGGGAAGAGAACAGGCTTGCTTTTTCTGATTCTGTATTTTGTCACTCCTTTCTTTCAATTCCGCCTCATTAACATTTCTGCTTCTGTAGGACTCTGGAGGCGTGTGGAGAGAAAACAGACTGGGGGTCTGAAGACCTGGAACTGTGTACCAGTCCTGGAGTTAACAAGCTCAACCCATCAGCTGAGGAATAAGTAAGTTTGGACTAGGCCAGGGCTCCCCAGAGAAATAGCCTAACACTGTTGATCTGGGATTTGTGAACATTCGTAACATTGACGCACATAACAACATGTCAATCCTTTTTTCAATTTATGTTCAGTACTTTTCTTGCATAATATCACGGAGAAAGTTTCAATTTGATGCTGGTATGTCCTCAACACCTTTATACCCTTGATATTAGCCAAAAGGCTGAGAAGCAATCTTCAACACCATTCTAATCCTTTACCGATTTTCCTTTTGTAACAGAGCAAACCTCAGGCTCAGACCCTTTGGCGGGCAGAGTATCTAGTTAGAATTTAAAAATCAACCCCCGTCACCTCCCACAGCATTTGATGTTAAGGTCACTACTAATTATGGCAAGTGATCTTGCTATTCCATTTATAAAAATAATACAGTGTTTTCTTTTAAAATAAATGAAATTTAAGTTTTAAAAGTATGTCTCATGGGAACAGTCACACGTCACTTAACAAAGGATACGTTCTGAGAACTGCACCGTTAGGTGATTTTGCTGTTGCTGGAACATCATAGAGTGTATTTACATAAACCTAGAAGGGGTAGCTGACTACATACCTCGGCTATACCTAGGCTATATGCTATGGCCTATTGCTCCTCCGCTACAAACTTGCACAGCATGTTATTGTACTGAACACTGTAGGCAACTGTAACACAACAGTAAGTATTAGTGTGTCTAAACATATCTAAACATAGAAAAGGTAATACATTGCACTACATTAGAATGGCTACCATGTCATGAGGCAATAGAAATTTCCAGCTCTATTATAATCTTTTGGAACCACCATCACATACGCTGCCCGTCATTGACTGAATCATCATTATGCAGTGCATGACTATACTGTTATTTGTACAAGAGGCAAATACCTATGGCTAAATATGACTGAAGGAGAAAACACGGGTCTAGATGATGTCCAAGAGCGCTTGCAGCTCTCCAGCCTAAGCATTCTCACTTTTTGCCCATCAATTGCTATTTCTGTTAATAACACAAACACAGTTTCAGAGGATGAAACACCTCTACTCCATCTCTCTTAGATGACAGTTCACTGGGTCCTGTGCCCTGCAGAGTATTTCTGTAATAAACACAGGAAGAACCTGTAGTTCATGACGCCGGGTTGTAGAAGGAAAGTGAGAAAGCAGTACTTGAGTTTGACGAAGGCTGTAGACTTCTGGTTAAACGGGACAGATTGAACCCATGTTTATTTTGACTCTCTCTCAAAATCCAACTAAAGAGACAGTAAAGGAATAAAACAGGTGTAATCTTATAAAAACAAGGAGAATGGAGAAAAAAGGGGACCAGAGATCCTAAGAAAGTATTTTGGAAGGCGGCAAACTGATGGATGAAAGATAACTGGAGCATAAGTGTCTGAATAGAGAGGTACCAGGGAAAGCCAGATGATTCATGCTTTAGCACCTGGAAAAGTTCAGGTATTAGATATGCCAGGTTCCTCCAAAGGCAGCAGAAGAGCTGCCATCGGAATGACTGCTGGAAATTCTGTCTAAAGCAGAGTTTCTCAGCCTCAGCACTACTGACATTTTGGGCTGGATAATTGATTTAGTGGTGATCCCGCATCGTAGGAGGTGGAGCCACATCCCTGGCTTCTGCCCACTAGATGCCATTAGTACCACCTCCCCACTGTGACAGCCAGGAAAGTCTCCAGACATTGCAAAACATCCTTTCAGGGGCAAAATTTCCTCCATTTGAGAACCACTCACCTAAATGTCACTAAACTCTCCCTGTGCAGAGGCAGCCAAGTCTCTACTGCTTATCTACCCTGACAAGGAACCAGAGGTTTATTCTGCGGATAAACAGGACCAGAGAGGCTCCAGACCTGGGAACAGGAGGCACAAAGAAGGCAGGGGTAAGGCACTGTCCTGAAAGCCAGGCGTTAGATGAAATCTATATACAGAACCCAAGCCTCTTCCCCTACTTAGCTGCTGGAACATGGCCAACCAGTGAACTACCTTCCAGGAAGGGATGGAGAGGCTTCTCTGGAGAAACTGGTCCTAGAGAAGACTTAACATTTGAGGGCTCCCCTGAGATACAGCCAGATCCTGTACAGTCTTCCTATAGGGGGCCACAGTCAGCAAGTACCCCCCTCCACAGATACACACACACACACATACGCATGGACACACAAAGATACACATATACAGACACACATACACACACAGACACACAGACCACATAACACACACATGCACACACACATGCAGAGCTTCTAACCAGTATTTTTGTGCATCATTCTTAAAATGACAGCCAAGAAGTATTTGTTAGATTGTGTGGTGACAATAAACAAACCCCGAATCTTAGTAGCAAATGCTAACAGTTGTTTTTTGCTTAATGGTCTGCAAGTTGGCATGGCTTGGCTTTGGTTGGGTTATGGTTCACTTGTGCTCTGGTCCAAGCTGAAGGGCCTTAACTTCCATATTCAAAGAGCTGACTAGGCTGAGAGCAGTGCCTGTAATCCCAGCACTTTGGGAGGCTGAGGTGGGCTGATCACATGAGCTTACATGTTTGAGACCTGCTTGGGCAACATGGCAAAACCCCATCTCTACCAAAAATACAAAAAAAAAAAATAGCTGGTCTTGGTGGTATGTGCCTGTGCTCCAAGCTACCTGTGAGGCTGAGGTGGGAGGATCATTTGAGCCTGGTAGGGGGAGGTTGTAGTAAGTAGAGGCAGCACTGTAGTCCAGCCTGGGTGACAGAGTGAGATCTAGCTCAAAAAAAAGAAAAAAAAAGAGAGAGGGGGAGAGAGAGAGAGAGAGAGAGAGAGAGAGAGAGAGAGAGAAAGAGCTGACTAAGTGCTCAGTGCAATTAATTGTAAAACCCCAAAAGGAACACATCAGCTAGAATTTTCATAATGCTAAAATGAAGAAAAGAACCCAAAACGACTGAGGGTAGAAATTACGTACAAGTAAGTTATTCAAATGGCACATGACTGCTTGCCAGCAATGCTGGATGCTGGAAGATATGGGGGCGGTGTCTTCAAAATTCTGAGAAAGTTTGCTAATCTAGAAATTTTTTCCACCAAATTATTGATCTAAGCGTAGAATAACTATTTTCAGGCATGGAAAGTCTCAGAACTTTCCCTCACATGGGTCTTTATTAGAAAATTACTTGTGGGCCGAGGTAGGCGGATCACCTGAGGTCAGGAGTTCGAGATCAGCCTGGCCAATGTAGTGAAACCCTGTCTCTACTAAAAATACAAAAATTAGCTAAGCATGGTGGTGGGTGCCTGCAATCCCAGCTACTCGGGAGGCTGAGGCAGGAGAATCACTTGAATCTGGGAGGCAGAAGTTGCAGAGTCAAAATCATATCATTGCACTCCAGCCTGGGCAAAAAGAATGAAACTCTGTCTCAAAAAAAAAAAAAAAAAAAAAAAAACTTGTGGACGAGTCCACCAAAATAAGGGAGCAAAGTAAGAAAGTAGAAGATGCAGAATCCAGGAGAGACAAGAAAGGGATTCATGGTGTCTGAAAGCTGTACCTGACTGACAGCTCATAGGTACAGCAAAGCCAATTCAAGTTGGAATGGAAGGGTGGGGCTCTGGACAGCATGCATACTATACTGAGAAAAAATAAACACAACTTGCGCAGACCAGCTTCACTTATGCTCAAACGCAATTTGCCTGAGGCCCTGGGCAGAGGATCCCCTGCCCTGGGTCCTCCTCTCATTGGAGGAAGCACCTTCAGAACTAAAGCGTATTAGGTCATTCTTGCATAGCTATAAATAAATACCTGAGACTGCGTCATTTATAAAGAAAATAGGTTTAATTGGCTCACGGTTCTGCAGGCGGTACAAGCATGGCACCAGCATCTATTGGGCTTCTGGCGAGGCCTCGGGGAGCTTTTACTCATGGTGAAAGGTGAAGTGGGAGTGAGAGAGAGAGAGAGGAGAGAGAGAGGTGCCACATACTTTTAAACAAGATCTCTTGTGAACTCACTCATTGCTAAGGGAATGGTGCTAAGTCATTCATGAAGGATATATTCCCATGATCCAAACACCTCCCATCTGACCACACCTCCAACACTGGGGATGTTGATGAGATTTCAAGATGAGATTTGGTGGGGACAAATATCCAGACCACATTATTCCATCTCTGTCCCCCCAAACCTCATGTTCTCACATTGAAAAATATAGTCATCCCCTGCGTAATTGTCCCCAAGAAGTCTCAACTTGTTTTTGCATCACTCAAAAGTCCCAAGCCCAAAGTCCAGCATCTCTTGTGGAGATGACTAACTTCCAACTACGAGCCTATACAATCAAAACAAATTATTTATATCTAAGATACAATGGTGGTACAGGCAATGGGTCAACATTTCTGTTGCAAAGGGGAGAAATTGGCCAGAAGAAAAGGACTAATGCTCTACACAAGTCTGAAACCCAGCAGGGCAGTCATTCAGTCTTAAAGCTCCAAAATAATCTCTGTTGATTCCATGCCCTACATCCAAGGCACACTGCTGCAAGGGGTGGACTCCCAAGGCTGTGGGCAGCTTTGGCTTTGTGACTTCTCCACACTGAGGTTGTAAGCTGCTGGTGCTTCCACCATTCTGGGGTCTGGAGGGTGGCAGCACCCTTCCCAAAAGTCCATTAGGCAGTGCCACAGTGGGGACTCTGTATGGGGCCTCAAAACCCACATTAATCCTCTGCACTACCCTAACAGAGGTTCTCTGTGAGGGGTCCACCCCCGTAGCAGACTTCTGCCTGGGCACTCAGGCTTTTCCATACATCCTCTGAAATCTAGGTGGAGACTGCCAAGCCTCCTTTACTATTGCACTCTGCATACCTACAGGCTTAACACCATATGGAATCCACCAAGGCTTATGGTGTGCACCCTCTGAAGCAGTGGCCTGAGCTGTATCTAAGGCCCTTTGAGCTGAGGCTTGCTCTGGAGTAGCTGTGAGGTGGGAAGTAGCTTCCTGGGGTACTGCAGGGCACTGGAGCCCTGGCCCTGGCCTGCAACACTATTCAGTCCTCCTAGGCCTCTGGCTATGTGATGGGGGGCTGCCTAGAAGATCTCTGAAATGCCTTTTCTTCCATTGTCTTGGCTATTAGCACTTAGCTCCCTTTTAGTTATTCAAATTTCTCTAGCAAGTGGTTTCTTCTCAGTTTGCTTGGATTCTTCTCCAGTAAACTAGATTTTCTTTCCTACACATGGCCAGGCTGCAAATTTTTCAAACTTTCATGCTCGGTTTCCCCTTTAAATGTAACTCCCAACTGTAAGTAATTTCTTAGCTCCCGAATCTGAGCATAAGTCATGAGAAGCACCCAGGCCACATCTTGAATGCTGTGCAGCTTAGAAATTTCTTCCACCAGATACTCTAAATCATCATTCTTAAGTTCAAACTTCCACAGAGCACTAGGGCATGAACTGCACGCAGGCAACCTCTTTACTAGGGCATGACAAGAATGACTTTTATTCCAGTTCCAATAAGTTACTCATTTCCATCTGAGACCTTGTCAGCCTAAGTAGCACTGTTTCATATCACTATCAGCATTTTATTCACAATCATTTAACCAGTCTCTAAGAAGTTCAATTTTTTTCTCATTGTCCTGTCTTCTGGTGAGCCCTCCAAACTCTTCCAATCTCTGCCCATTTCTCAATTTGAAAGTTGCTTCTACATTTTTAGGTATCTTTGTAGCAATGCTCTACTCCTTGATATCAATTTTCTGTATTAGGCCATTCTTGCATTGTTATAAATATCCGAGACAGGGTTATTGATAAAGAGGGTTCATTGGCTCATGGTTCTGCAGCCTGTACAAGCATGGTGTAAGCATCTGCTTGGCTTCTGGTAAGGCCTTAGGGAGCTTTTGCTCATGGCAGGAGCAAGATACAGACAGAAGAGTTAGAGAGAGAGAGTGGGGGAGAAAGTTGCCGTACACTTTTAAACAGCCATATCTCACATGAACTCACTCATCACCAAGGAGCCGGTGCTAAGCCATGATTCAAACACCTCCCATCAGGTCCACCTCAAACCCTAGGGACTACATTTCAACATGAGATTTGGTGGGGACACAGATACGAACTATATAACAAGGAGATGCTAACCTGGAATTTTTACCCTCTCTTTTTGTCACCCTCTGGGTACTTGGGACACTGAATTCCCTGCCCAAATAACCCCAGGCTTCCTTCTGGGACATGTGCAAGCCTTTTCTTCCAGCCCTATCTTTCGGAGTGTAAACTACAACAAGGGGCGGCCAAGGGTGACAGTTTGCAAGGGGGTGTGAGTGAATGTTAGACATCCAGGCTGGTGGGTCAAAGCCTCTCTCAGCATACGACAGTCATGGGTGGATAAATGCACACATTGCAAAGCAATTTCACAGATAGTTTTCCATTAGTTTTTATAGTGGGATATTTGTCTTTTCACCATAGGTTTCAATTCAGTCTGAAATGTCCCTTTCTAGATTCTACACGAAATGTGTTTCTGAACTGCTGAATCAAAACATAGGTCCAACTTTCTCTCTCTCTCTCTCTCACTGTGCCCTCCATGCACCCCAGTCCCCAACTCCTCAGTCTTCTGTGCAGACCTCTGAGTGTCAGAGAATTCTGAATTGAAACCTGACCTTCCACACTGAGGTTCTTTGGGGAACTTAAAAGGGTGCCATTGGTGGGGATGGGGGATGTGGGCATGGTGAGGGGGGAAATGGGGCATCTTATGAGAAGATATAGCTGGGCTCGGACTAGGTGGTAAGAGGAAAAACCTTAGGGCCCCTGGGCTCTCTCCTGTGCTTCCCAAAGTGCCACGACTGTGGGAGTTCTGGGGGATGAGCAGCTATGCCTCCAACAGGACACAAAAGAGAAAGTGCCATTGGCCCTGCAGATATCCTGAGCCTGGGAAGAAGGTACGTGGGAAGCCAGCTCAAGCAAAGCAGCAGGTGAGAAAGTCGTTTCCTCTCCCTCCTCCAGTCCTGCAAGCGGCCGTTTCCACTGCTCTTGGACGGACAAGAAAACTAATTTTGAATTGTCATTACTGTTCAATTAAGTGTTATGAACTGGTGACTTTAAACATATTTTTGTTTTATTTTTCAAGGCAGGAGGTCTACATAATAACAAATTATGTAGCAATTTACTAATTTTATGTATAACATTTCACTAATAAACATATGATAAGTGGGCTTCCATTTCTACTTTTGCCCTGGGCTGGCTGACAATAGAATGCTCTCTTCTGTCAGAAGTCTGGGGAATACATAGTGATAAGACATAAAACTAAAGGCAGTCATAAGTTCCAGGAAAAACAAAAAGGTGAATGAGAAACTAAGTGTAATCTTAGTATACTACTTGGTTAAGCTATGAAAATACAGACACACATCTATGTATCTACCTCTTTACATACATACATATATTTAACTCAGTGTTTATAATGTAGACCACATACATAGATTGATTATAATGTATATGCCATTCCATAGCCTTTATTAGCCACATACATAGATATAATTTTATTTGAATATTAAATATTGAATTTTAAATATTGAGATCTAATTAAAATAGAAGAATGGGACTTTATTTGAATATTAAATATTGAATTTTAAATATTGAGATGTAATTAAAATAGAAGAATGTGTGGGACAGTTGTGTGTGTCAGCTGGTGGGCAGTAGTGGGTGGCTGTCAAATCCTTATCTTCCATGATAATATGTCAACAGAAAGTTCGTTTTAATAAAATTGAAAAATCAAGATATGGAACATGTATATATTACATAAAAATATACAAGTTAGTTCTAGAGAAAAAATTGAGTGTTGAAAGTAGCTGTCTCTAAGAACAGAATCTGATTGTAGGGCAGAGTGGACAGTGATATTTTTCGGATAAACCTTTTAGTACCATTTGCCTTTTTGAACGCACATATGTGTTTTCCATTGATACAAATAATTTTTGTTGTTGTGAAATAAAGGCTATGGAATGGCAGTTAGGAGTCTTGATATACGGAATATAGAGGAGCAAATATAGAATGGTGAATATGGAAGAAAGAATATGGATCAAAGCAATAGCATGATACATTTTTGATATCAAAAGGGAATGGGAAGAAGACAGAACCCGGGGGAAAGGGAGCACATGTTAACATAGTGAAGACACAAGGAAAAGTCACAGACTAAAGAAATAAGGAAGAGAGACAGAACAGACATTTGCTTACCTCTACTAAATGGCTGGCACGGTGCTGGGGATTTTACAACTCTCTTACTGAGTTCTCATGACAATTCCATGTAGTGCATATTATTAGTCTCATTTTACAGGTGAGAAAACATAAAAGTATAACTAGGAACAGGGAGGTACCATGGTACATAGGTCTGGAGCAAGACGCTCAGGTTTAAATCAGGTTTCTGGCATTCACAAGCTGCTGTGACCTTAGGAATTTGTTTTTTCTTCCTGTGCTTCTGTGTTGTTCTATGTAAATGGGGATGAAGATGAGAATGAGGATTACTATAATATTATCCCATCTCATAGGAATATTGTGAGGAATTTATGAGCACATGTCTGTAAGGCATTTATAAAAGTGCCTAATACACCCTAAGTGCTAACATTGTAAAAGGCAGGCAACCAATCAAGATGGAATGAAATCAATTGGTAGACATTTTCTGAAACTCAGTTTCCTTCTCTTATTTGATCTCTCTGGGCATTTGGAATCACTGACCACTTGCCCAAGATCACATAACTATTCATTAGTGAAGGTAGACTTCCAGCTCAAGTCCTTCTTCAAAGCTCAGGCTCTTTTCTCTATAGTCTGTTGCCATTCATTAGCTAATGGGGAAAGTGAGAGAGGGGCCAGACACAAAAGCAGAGAATATCAACGCTAGAAAATAAGAAGAGGGGAAAAAGAGAGGTGGCCAGCAAAGGAGTTAAACAGATGATGTTGTGTCAGATAGAGGGGGACGTGTGATCCATTAGGATAAAAATAAGACGGCAGCACAGGTAGTAGAGGGTAGAAGATCCTGTTGCTGAGACAGAGATAATATCCGAGCGAGCGCAAGTAAGTAGGACATTATGATTGGCAGAAATGAATTTAAGTAGGGATGGTCTCGGGAGAAACACTTTAGTGAGTCTTTAACGTTGGTTACTTTAACTCCTGCAATGCCGACAGAAAGATCCCAGCTGGACTTTCAGAGTTTCCATGTAGAGAGCACTCATTTTCCCTCTGCTTCATGCAGTCTGTTTTCCAACCAACTGCATTGTGATCAATTTTTTATTTTGTAATGATCGGTTTAGTACCATTCCCCTTAACCCGACAGTGAGGTCTGTGAAGGCTGTGTGCTCCATCACGCTTAACCCAGAGTCAGCAGCACGTTGAAGGAAGGAGTAAAGGGAAAGAAGAAGGGTGTAGTTAGTTATTTAACAAATTGTACTTTAAAGGTGGCCCTGAAGGCCTGGAGACCACGCCAGAAGTCATGAAACAAGATGGTTTGACATAAATTAGCCAATATTTTGGTTTGGAAATCAGAATATGCAGCTGGAAAGGTGCTAGACATTGTTCATTTATTCCCTTATTTAACTAGGGTTGACTAAATGTTTAGAATGTGCTGGGTCAAGTACTAG